>NC_092720.1:150990756-151734756 GCF_047496885.1 Scyliorhinus torazame
TGTGAGCGTCTGTGTGTGCGGATGTGTGAGAGTCTGTGTGCGCGGATGTGTGAGAGTCGGTGTGTGCGGATGTGTGAGTGTCTGTGTGTGCGGATGTGTGAGAGTCTGTGTGCGTGCGGATGTGTGGGTTTCTGTGCGCGCGGACGTGTGAGAGTCTGTGTGTGCGGATCTGTATGTGCGGATGTGTGAGAGGCTGTGTGTGCAGATGTGTGAGCGTCTGTGTGTGCGGATGTGTGAGTGTCTGTGCGCGCGGACGTGTGAGAGACTGTGTGTGCGGATGTGTGAGAGTCTGTGTGTGCAGATGTGTGAGAGTCTGTGTGTGCGGATGTGTGAGTGTCTGTGCGCGCGGACGTGTGAGAGACTGTGTGTGCGGATGTGTGAGAGTCTGTGTGCGTGGATGGGTGAGGGTCTGTGTGCGCGGATGTGTGAGTGTCTGTATGTGCGAGAGTCTGTGTGTGCGGATGTGTGAGAGTCTGTGAGCGCGGATGCGGGAGGGTCTGTGTGCGCGCGGATGTGTGAGAGTCGGTGCGCGCGGATGTGTGAGAGTCTGTGCGCGCATATGTGTGAGAGACTGTGTGCGCGGATGTGTGAGAGTCTGTGTGTGCGGATGTGTGAGAGTCTGTGTGTGCTGACGTGTGAGTGTTTGTGCGCGGATGGGTGAGCGTTTGTGCGCGGATGGGTGAGCGTCTGTGTGCGCGGATGGTTGAGAGTCTATGCGCGCGAATGTGTGAGCGTCTGTGTGCGCGTATGTTTGAGAGTCTGTGTGCGCGGATGGGGGAGCTTCTGTGTGTGCGGATGGTTGAGAGTCTGTGTGCGCGGAAGTGTGAGAGTCTGTGTGCGCGGATGGGTGAGCGTCTGGGTGTGCGGATGTGTGAGAGTCTGTGTGCGCGGATGTGTGAGAGTCTGTGTGTGCGGATGTGTGAGAGTCTGTGTGTGCGGATGTGTGAGAGTCTGTGTGTGCGGATGGAAGAGAGTCTGTGTGTGCGGATGTGTGAGAGACTGTGTCCGCGGATGTGTGAGCGTCTGTGTGTGCGAATGTGTGAGAGTCTGTGTGTGCGGATGTGTGAGAGTGTGTGTGTGCAGATGTGTGAGTGTGTGTGCGTGGATGTGTGAGAGTCTGTGTGCGCGGATGGGTGAGAGTCTGTGTGTGCGGATGTGTGAGAGTCTGTGTGCGTGGATGGGTTAGCATCTGTGTGTGCGGATGGGTGAGAGTCTGTGTGCGCGGATGCGTGAGGGTCTGTGTGCGCGGATGTGTGAGAGTCTGTGTGTGCGGATGTGTGAGAGTCTGTGTGTGCGGATGTGTGAGAGTCTGTGTGCGCGGACATGTGAGAGTCGGTGTGTGCGGATGTGTGAGTGTCTGTGTGTGCGGATGTGTGAGAGTCTGTGTGTGCGGATGTGTGAGAGTCTGTGTGTGCGGATGTGTGAGAGTCTGTGTGTGCGGATGGGTGAGCGTCTGTGTGCGGGATGTGTGAGAGTCGGTGTGTGCGGATGTGTGAGTGTCTGTGTGTGCGGATGTGTGAGAGTGTGTGTGTGCGGATGTGTGAGAGTCTGTGTGTGCGAATGTGTGAGAGTCTGTGTGTGCGGATGTGTGAGAGTCATTGTGTGCGGATGTGTGAGAGTCTGTGTGGCGGATGTGTGAGAGTCGGTGTGTGCGGATGTGTGAGTGTCTGTGTGTGTGGATGTGTGAGAGTCTGTGCGCGTGCGGATGTGTGAGAGTCGGTGCGCGCGGATGTGTGAGTGTCTGTGCGCGTGGATGTGTGAGAGTCTGTGTGTGCGGATGTGTGAGAGTCTGTGAGCGCGGATGTGTGAGAGCCTGTGAGCGCGGATGAGGGAGGGTCTGTTTGCGCGCGGATGTGTGAGAGTCGGTGCGCGCGGATGTGGGAGAGTCTGTGTGTGCGGATGTGTGAGTGTCTGTGTGTGCGGATGTGTGAGAGTCTGTGTGTGCGGATGTGTGAGAGTCTGTGTGTGCGGATGTGTGAGAGTATGTGTGTGCGGATGTGTGAGAGTCTGTGTGTGCGGATGTGTGAGAGACTGTGTGCGCGGATGTGTGAGAGTCTGTGTGTGCGGATGTGTGAGTGTGTGTGTGCAGATGTGTGAGTGTGTGTGCACGGATGTGTGAGAGTCTGTGTGTGCGGATGTGTGAGCGTCTGTGTGCGCGTAAGTTTGAGAGTCTGTGTGCGCGGATGGGGGAGCATCTGTGTGTGCGGATGGTTGAGAGTCTGTGTGTGCGGATGGGTGAGCGTCTGTGTGCGCGGATGTGTGAGAGTCGGTGTGTGCGGATGTGTGAGTGTCTGTGTGTGCGGATGTGTTAGAGTGTGTGTGTACGGATGTGTGAGAGACTGTGTGTGCGGATGTGTGAGAGTCTGTGTGTGCGGATGTGTGAGAGTCATTGTGTGCGGATGTGTGAGAGTCTGTGTGGCGGATGTGTGAGAGTCGGTGTGTGCCGATGTGTGAGTGTCTGTGTGTGCGGATGTGTGAGAGTCTGTGCGCGTGCGGATGTGTGAGAGTCGGTGCGCGTGGATGTGTGAGAGTCTGTGTGTGCGGATGTGTGAGAGTCTGTGAGCGCGGATGTGTGAGAGCGGGTAAGCGCGGATGCGGGAGGGTCTGTTTGCGCGCGGATGTGTGAGAGTTGGTGCGCGCGGATGTGTGAGAGTCTGTGTGTGCGGATGGTTGAGAGTCTATGCGCGCGGATGTGTGAGAGTCTGTGTGTGCAGATGTGTGAGTGTCTGTGTGAGCGGATGTGTGAGAGTGTGTGTGTGCAGATGTGTGAGTGTGTGTGCGGATGTGTGAGAGTCTGTGTGTGCAGATGTGTGATTGTCTGTGTGAGCGGATGTGTGAGAGTGTGTGTGTGCAGATGTGTGAGTGTGTGTGCGCGGATGGGTGAGCGTCTGTGTGTGCGGATGTGTGAGTGTCTGTGTGAGCGGATGTGTGAGAGTGTGTGTGTGCAGATGTGTGAGTCTGTGTGTGCGGATGTGTGAGCGTCTGTGTGTGCGGATGGTTGAGAGTCTATGCGCGCGGATGTATGAGCGTCTGTGTGCGCGTATGTTTGAGAGTCTGTGTGCGCGGATGGGGGAGCATCTGTGTGTGCGGATGGTTGAGAGTCTGTGTGCGCGGATGTGTGAGAGTCTGTGTGCGCGGATGTGTGAGAGTCTGTGTGTGCGGATGTGTGAGAGTCTGTGTGCGTGGATGGGTTAGCATCTGTGTGTGCGGATGGATGAGAGTCTGTGTGTGCGGATGTGTGAGAGCCTGTGTGCGCGGATGGGTTAGCATCTGTGTGTGCAGATGGATGAGAGTCTGTGTGCGCGGATGTGTGAGAGTCTGTGTGCGTGGATGTGTGAGTGTCTGTGTGCGCGGATGGGTGAGAGTCTGTGTGCGCGGATGCGTGAGGGTCTGTGTGCGCGGATGGGTGAGCGTCTGTGTACGTGGATGTGTGAGTGTCTGTGTGCGCGGATGGGTGAGCGTCTGTGTGAGAGTCTGTGTGCACGGCTGTGTGAGTGTGTGTGCGCAGATGTGTGAGAGTGTGTGCGCGGATGTGTGAGAGTCTGTGTGTGCGGATGTGTGAGAGTCTGTGTGCACGGATGTGTGAGAGTCGGTGTGTGCGGATGTGTGAGAGCCTGTGTGTGCGGATGTGTGAGAGTCTGTGTGTGCGGATGTGTGAGAGTCTGTGTGCACGGATGTGTGAGAGTCGGTGTGCGCGGATGTGTGAGAGTCGGTGTGCGCGGATGTGTGAGAGTCTGTGTGTGCGGATGTGTGAGAGTCTGTGTGCGCGGATGTGTGAGAGTCGGTGTGCGCGGATGTGTGAGAGTCGGTGTGTGCGGATGTGTGAGAGCCTGTGTGTGCGGATGTGTGAGAGTCTGTGTGTGCGGATGTGTGAGAGTCTGTGTGTGCGGATGTGTGAGAGACTGTGTGTGCGGATGTGTGAGTGTCTGTGAGCGCGGATATGTGAGAGTCTGTGTGTGCGGATGTGTGAGAGTCTGTGTGTGCGGATGTGTGAGAGTCGGTGTGTGCAGATGTGTGAGTGTCTGTGAGCGCGGATGTGTGAGAGTCTGTGTGCGCGGATGTGTGAGAGTCTGTGTGCGCGGATGGGTGAGAGTCTGTGTGCACGGATGTGTGAGAGTCTGTGTGTGCGGATGGGTGAGTGTCTGTGTGTGCGGATGTGTGAGAGTATGTGTGCGGATGTGTGAGAGTCTGTGTGCGCGGATGTGTGAGAGTCTGTGTGCGCGGATATGTGAGAGTCGGTGTGTGCGGATGTGTGAGTGTCTGTGTGTGCGGATGTGTGAGAGTTTGTGTGTGCGGATGTGTGAGTGTCTGTTTGTGCGGATGTGTGAGAGTCTGTGTGCGCGGTTGTGTGAGAGTCTGTGTGTGCGGATGTGTGAGAGTCGGTGTGTGCGGATGTGTGAGAGTCGGTGTGTGCGGATGTGTGAGAGTCTGTGTGCGCGGATGTGTGAGAGTCTGTGTGTGCGGATGTGTGAGTGTCTGTGTGTGCGGATGTGTGAGAGTCTGTGTGTGCGGATGTGTGAGAGTCTGTGTGTGCGGATGTGTGAGAGTCTGTGTGCGGATGTGTGAGAGTCTGTGTGGTCGGATGTGTGAGAGTCTGTGTGTGCGGATGTGTGAGAGTCTGTGTGCGCGGATGTGTGAGAGTCGGTGTGTGCGGATGTGTGAGTGTCTGTGTGTGCGGATGTGTGAGAGTCTGTGTGTGCGGATGTGTGAGAGTCTGTGTGTGCGGATGTGTGAGAGTCTGTGTGTGCGGATGTGTGAGAGTCTGTGTGTGCGGATGTGTGAGAGTCTGTGTGCGCGGACATGTGAGAGTCGGTGTGTGCGGATGTGTGAGTGTCTGTGTGTGCGGATGTGTGAGAGTCTGTGTGTGCGGATGTGTGAGAGTCTGTGTGTGCGGATGTGTGAGAGTCTGTGTGTGCGGATGGGTGAGCGTCTGTGTGCGGGATGTGTGAGAGTTGGTGTGTGCGGATGTGTGAGTGTCTGTGTGTGCGGATGTGTGAGAGTGTGTGTGTGCGGATGTGTGAGAGTCTGTGTGTGCGGATGTGTGAGAGTCTGTGTGTGCGGATGTGTGAGAGTCATTGTGTGCGGATGTGTGAGAGTCTGTGTGGCGGATGTGTGAGAGTCGGTGTGTGCGGATGTGTGAGTGTCTGTGTGTGCGGATGTGTGAGAGTCTGTGCGCGTGCGGATGTGTGAGAGTCGGTGCGCGCGGATGTGTGAGTGTCTGTGCGCGTGGATGTGTGAGAGTCTGTGTGTGCGGATGTGTGAGAGTCTGTGAGCGCGGATGTGTGAGAGCCTGTGAGCGCGGATGAGGGAGGGTCTGTTTGCGCGCGGATGTGTGAGAGTCGGTGCGCGCGGATGTGGGAGAGTCTGTGTGTGCGGATGTGTGAGTGTCTGTGTGTGCGGATGTGTGAGAGTCTGTGTGTGCGGATGTGTGAGAGTCTGTGTGTGCGGATGTGTGAGAGTCTGTGTGTGCGGATGTGTGAGAGTCTGTGTGTGCGGATGTGTGAGAGACTGTGTGCGCGGATGTGTGAGAGTCTGTGTGTGCGGATGTGTGAGTGTGTGTGTGCAGATGTGTGAGTGTGTGTGCACGGATGTGTGAGAGTCTGTGTGTGCGGATGTGTGAGCGTCTGTGTGCGCGTAAGTTTGAGAGTCTGTGTGCGCGGATGGGGGAGCATCTGTGTGTGCGGATGGTTGAGAGTCTGTGTGTGCGGATGGGTGAGAGACTGTGTGTGCGGATGTGTGAGAGTCTGTGTGTGCGGATGTGTGAGAGTCATTGTGTGCGGATGTGTGAGAGTCTGTGTGGCGGATGTGTGAGAGTCGGTGTGTGCCGATGTGTGAGTGTCTGTGTGTGCGGATGTGTGAGAGTCTGTGCGCGTGCGGATGTGTGAGAGTCGGTGCGCGTGGATGTGTGAGAGTCTGTGTGTGCGGATGTGTGAGAGTCTGTGAGCGCGGATGTGTGAGAGCGGGTAAGCGCGGATGCGGGAGGGTCTGTTTGCGCGCGGATGTGTGAGAGTTGGTGCGCGCGGATGTGTGAGAGTCTGTGTGTGCGGATGTGTGAGTGTCTGTGTGTGTGGATGTGTGAGAGTCTGTGTGTGCGGATGTGTAAGAGTCTGTGTGTGCGGATGAGGGAGGGTCTGTTTGCGCGCGGATGTGTGTGAGTCGGTGCGCGCGGATGTGGGAGAGTCTGTGTGTGCGGATGTGTGAGTGTCTGTGTGTGCGGATGTGTGAGAGTCTGTGTGTGCGGATGTGTGAGAGTCTGTGTGTGCGGATGTGTGAGAGTCTGTGTGTGCGGATGTGTGAGAGTCTGTGTGTGCGGATGTGTGAGAGTCTGTGTGTGCGGATGTGTGAGAGACTGTGTGCGCGGATGTGTGAGTGTGTGTGTGCAGATGTGTGAGTGTGTGTGCACGGATGTGTGAGAGTCTGTGTGTGCGGATGTGTGAGCATCTGTGTGCGCGTTTGTTTGAGAGTCTGTGTGCGCGGATGGGGGAGCATCTGTGTGTGCGGATGGTTGAGAGTCTGTGTGTGCGGATGGGTGAGCGTCTG
Organism: Scyliorhinus torazame; assembly: GCF_047496885.1. Lineage (NCBI taxonomy): Eukaryota > Metazoa > Chordata > Chondrichthyes > Carcharhiniformes > Scyliorhinidae > Scyliorhinus > Scyliorhinus torazame. The sequence goes on from NC_092720.1 coordinate 150,997,297, forward strand.
TGTGCGCGGGTGTGTGAGAGTCGGTGTGTGCGGATGTGTGAGTGTCTGTGTGTGCGGATGTGTGAGAGTGTGTGTGTGCGGATGTGTGAGAGTCTGTGTGTGCGGATGTGTGAGAGTCTGTGTGTGCGGATGTGTGAGAGTCATTGTGTGCGGATGTGTGAGAGTCTGTGTGGCGGATGTGTGAGAGTCGGTGTGTGCGGATGTGTGAGTGTCTGTGTGTGCGGATGTGTGAGAGTCTGTGCGCGTGCGGATGTGTGAGAGTCGGTGCGCGTGGATGTGTGAGAGTCTGTGTGTGCGGATGTGTGAGAGTCTGTGAGCGCGGATGTGTGAGAGCCTGTGAGCGCGGATGCGGGAGGGTCTGTTTGCGCGCGGATGTGTGAGAGTTGGTGCGCGCGGATGTGTGAGAGTCTGTGCGTGCGGATGTGTGAGTGTCTGTGTGTGCGGATGTGTGAGAGTCTGTGTGTGCGGATGTGTGAGCGTCTGTGTGTGCGGATGTGTGAGAGTCTGTGTGTGCGGATGTGTGAGAGTCTGTGTGCGCGGATGTGTGAGAGTCTGTGTGTGCGGATGTGTGAGAGTCTGTGTGCGCGGAGGTGTGAGAGTCTGTGTGCGCGGATGTGTGAGAGTCTGTGTGCGCGGATGTGTGAGAGTCTGTGTGTGCGGATGTGTGAGAGTCTGTGTGCGCGGATGTGTGAGAGTCTGTGTGTGCGGATGTGTGAGAGTCTGTGTGTGCGGATGTGTGAGAGACTGTGTGCGCGGATGTGTGAGAGTCTGTGTGTGCGGATGTGTGAGTGTGTGTGTGCAGATGTGTGAGAGTCTGTGTGTGCGGATGTGTGAGAGACTGTGTGCGCGGATGTGTGAGAGTCTGTGTGTGCGGATGTGTGAGTGTGTGTGTGAGCGGATGTGTGAGAGTCGGTGTGTGCGGATGTGTGACCGTCTGTGTGTGCGGATGTGTGAGAGACTGTGTGTGCGGATGTGTGAGAGTCTGTGTGTGCGGATGCGTGAGTGTCTGTGTGTGCGGATGTGTGAGTGTCTGTGTGTGCGGATGTGTGAGAGACTGTGTGTGCGGATGTGTGAGAGTCTGTGTGTGCGGATGTGTGAGCGTCTGTGTGTGCGGATGTGTGAGAGTCTGTGTGTGCGGATGTGTGAGTGTCTGTGTGAGCGGATGTGTGAGCGTCTGTGTGTGCGGATGGTTGAGAGTCTGTGTGAGCGGATGTGTGAGCGTCTGTGTGTGCGGATGTGTGAGAGTCTGTGTGCGCGTTTGTTTGAGAGTCTGTGTGCGTGGATGGGGGAGCATCTGTGTGCGCGGATGTGTGAGAGTCTGTGTGTGTGGATGTGTGAGAGTCTGTGTGAGCGGATGTGTGAGAGTCTGTGTGCGTGGATGGGGGAGCATCTGTGTGCGCGGATGTTTGAGAGTCTGTGTGAGCGGATGTGTGAGAGTCTGTGTGTGCGGATGTGTGAGAGTCTGTGTGCGCGGATGTGTGAGCGTCTGTGTGTGCGGATGTGTGAGAGTCTGTGTGTGTGGATGTGTGAGAGTCTGTGTGTGCGGATGTGTGAGAGTCTGTGTGTGCGGATGTGTGAGAGGCTGTGTGTGCGGATGTGTGAGAGTCTGTGTGCGCGGATGTGTGCGAGACTGTGTGCGCGGATGTGTGAGAGTCTGTGTGTGCGGATGTGTGAGAGTCTGTGTGTGCGGATGTGTGAGAGTCTGTGTGCGCGGATGTGTGAGAGACTGTGTGTGCGGATGTGTGAGAGTCGGTGTGTGCTGATGTGTGAGAGTCTGTGTGTGCGGATGTGTGAGAGTCTGTGAGCGCAGATGCGGGAGGGTCTGTGTGCGCGCGGATGTGAGAGAGTCTGTGTGCGCGGATGTGTGAGAGTCGGTGTATGCTGATGTGTGAGAGTCTGTGAGCGCGGATGTGTGAGAGTCTGTGTGTGTGGATGTGTGAGAGTCTGTGTGTGCGGATGTGTGAGAGTCTGTGTGCACGGATGTGTGAGAGTCTGTGTGTGCGGATGTGTGAGAGCCTGTGTGTGCGGATGTGTGAGAGTCTGTGTGTGTGGATGTGTGAGAGTCTGTGTGTGCGGATGTGTGAGAGTCTGTGTGCGCGGATGTGTGAGAGAGTGTGTGTGCGGATATGTGAGAGTCTGTGTGTGCGGATGTGTGAGAGTCTGTGTGCGCGGATGTGTGAGAGACTGTGTGTGCGGATGTGTGAGAGTCGGTGTGTGCTGATGTGTGAGAGTCTGTGAGCGCGGATGTGTGAGAGTCTGTGAGCGCAGATGCGGGAGGGTCTGTGTGCGCGCGGATGTGAGAGAGTCGGTGTGTGCAGATGTGTGAGAGTCTGTGTGTGCGGATGGATGAGAGTCTGTGTGCGCGGATGTGTGAGAGTCTGTGTGTGCGGATGTGTGAGAGTCTGTGTGTGCAGATGTGTGAGAGTCTGTGCGCGCGGATGTGTGAGAGACTGTGTGTGCGGATGTGTGAGAGTCTGTGTGTGCCGATGTGTGAGTGTGTGCGCGCGGATGGGTGAGCGTTTGTGTGTGCGGATGGTTGAGAGTCTATGCGCGCGGATGTGTGAGCGTCTGTGTGCGCGGATGTTTGAGAGTCTGTGTGCGCGGATGGGGGAGCAGCTGTGTGTGTGGATGGTTGAGAGTCTGTGTGCGCGGATGTGTGAGTGTCTGTGTGAGCGGATGGATGAGCGTCTGTGTGTGCGGATGGTTGAGAGTCTGTGTGTGTGGATGTGTGAGAGTCTGTGTGCGCGGATGTGTGAGAGTCTGTATGCGCGGATGTGTGAGAGTCTGTGTGTGCGGATGTGTGAGAGTCTGTGTGTGCGGATGGATGAGAGTCTGTGTGTGCGGATGTGTGAGAGTCTGTGTGCGCGGATGGGTTAGCGTCTGTGTGTGCGGATGTGTGAGAGTCTGTGTGCGTGGATGTGTGAGTGTCTGTGTGCGCGGATGGGTGAGAGTCTGTGTGCGCGGATGCGTGAGGGTCTGTGTGCGCGGATGGGTGAGCGTCTGTGTGTGCAGATGGGGGAGCGTCTGTGTGTGCGGATGTGTGAGAGTCTGTGTGCGCGGATGTGTGAGCGTCTGTGTGTGCGGATGTGTGAGAGTCTGTGTGCACGGATGGGTGAGCGTCTGTGTGTGCGGATGAGTGAGAGTCTGTGTCCGCGGATGTGTGAGAGTCTGTGTGTGCGGATGGGTGAGCGTCTGGGTGTGCGGATGTGTGAGAGTCTGTGTGTGCGGATGTGTGAGAGTCAGTGTGTGCGGATGTGTGAGAGTCTGTGTGCGCGAATGTGTGAGAGTCTGTGTGTGCGGATGTGTGAGAGTCAGTGTGTGCGGATGTGTGAGAGTCTGTGTGCGCGGATGTGTGAGAGTCTGTGTGTGCGGATGTGTGAGAGTCTGTGTGTGCGGATGTGTGAGAGTCTGTGTGTGCAGATGTGCGAGAGTCTGTGTGCGCGGATGTGTGAGAGTCTGTGTGTGCGGATGTGTGAGAGTCTGTGTGTGCGGATGTGTGAGAGTCTGTGTGTGCGGATGTGTGAGAGTCTGTGTGTGCGGATGTGTGAGAGTCTGTGTGCGCGGATGTGTGAGAGTCTGTGTGTGCGGATGTGTGAGCGTCTGTGTGCGCGGATGTGTGAGAGGTTGTGTGTGCGGATGTGTGAGTGTGTGTGTGCAGATGTGTGAGAGTCTGTGTGTGCGGATGTGTGAGAGACTGTGTGCGCGGATGTGTGAGAGTCTGTGTGTGCGGATGTGTGAGTGTGTGTGTGAGCGGATGTGTGAGAGTCTGTGTGAGCGGATGTGTGAGTGTCTGTGTGTGCGGATGTGTGAGAGACTGTGTGTGCGGAAGTGTGAGTGTGTGTGTGCAGATGTGTGAGAGTCTGTGTGTGCGGATGTGTGAGAGACTGTGTGCGCGGATGTGTGAGAGTCTGTGTGTGCGGATGTGTGAGAGACTGTGTGTGCGGATGTGTGAGAGTCTGTGTGTGCGGATGTGTGAGAGACTGTGTGTGCGGATGTGTGAGAGTCTGTGTGTGCGGATGTGTGAGCGTCTGTGTGTGCGGATGTGTGAGAGTCTGTGTGTGCGGATGTGTGAGCGTCTGTGTGTGCGGATGTGTGAGAGACTGTGTGTGCGGATGTGTGAGTGTGTGTGTGCAGATGTGTGAGAGTCTGTGTGTGCGGATGTGTGAGAGTCGGTGTGTGCGGATGTGTGAGAGACTGTGTGTGCGGATGTGTGAGTGTGTGTGTGCAGATGTGTGAGAGTCTGTGTGTGCGGATGTGTGAGAGACTGTGTGCGCGGATGTGTGAGAGTCTGTGTGTGCGGATGTGTGAGAGACTGTGTGTGCGGATGTGTGAGAGTCTGTGTGTGCGGATGTGTGAGCGTCTGTGTGTGCGGATGTGTGAGATTCTGTGTGTGCGGATGTGTGAGAGTCTGTGTGTGCGGATGTGTGAGTGTGTGTGCGTGGATGGGGGAGCATCTGTGTGCGCGGATGTGTGAGAGTCTGTGTGTGTGGATGTGTGAGAGTCTGTGTGAGCGGATGTGTGAGAGTCTTTGTGTGCAGATGTGTGAGAGTCTGTGTGCGCGGATGTGTGAGAGTCTGTGTGTGCGGATGTGTGAGAGTCTATGTGTGCGGATGTGTGAGAGTCTGTGTGTGCGGATGTGTGAGAGTCTGTGTGTGCGGATGTGTGAGAGTCTGTGTGCGCGGATGTGTGAGAGTCTGTGTGTGCGGATGTGTGAGCGTCTGTGTGCGCGGATGTGTGAGAGGTTGTGTGTGCGGATGTGTGAGTGTGTGTGTGCAGATGTGTGAGAGTCTGTGTGTGCGGATGTGTGAGAGACTGTGTGCGCGGATGTGTGAGAGTCTGTGTGTGCGGATGTGTGAGTGTGTGTGTGAGCGGATGTGTGAGAGTCTGTGTGAGCGGATGTGTGAGTGTCTGTGTGTGCGGATGTGTGAGAGACTGTGTGTGCGGATGTGTGAGTGTGTGTGTGCAGATGTGTGAGAGGCTGTGTGTGCGGATGTGTGAGAGACTGTGTGCGCGGATGTGTGAGAGTCTGTGTGTGCGGATGTGTGAGAGACTGTGTGTGCGGATGTGTGAGAGTCTGTGTGTGCGGATGTGTGAGAGACTGTGTGTGCGGATGTGTGAGAGTCTGTGTGTGCGGATGTGTGAGCGTCTGTGTGTGCGGATGTGCGAGAGTCTGTGTGTGCGGATGTGTGAGCGTCTGTGTGTGCGGATGTGTGAGAGACTGTGTGTGCGGATGTGTGAGTGTGTGTGTGCAGATGTGTGAGAGTCTGTGTGTGCGGATGTGTGAGAGTCGGTGTGTGCGGATGTGTGAGAGACTGTGTGTGCGGATGTGTGAGTGTGTGTGTGCAGATGTGTGAGAGTCTGTGTGTGCGGATGTGTGAGAGACTGTGTGCGCGGATGTGTGAGAGTCTGTGTGTGCGGATGTGTGAGAGACTGTGTGTGCGGATGTGTGAGAGTCTGTGTGTGCGGATGTGTGAGCGTGTGTGTGTGCGGATGTGTGAGAGTCTGTGTGTGCGGATGTGTGAGAGTCTGTGTGTGCGGATGTGTGAGTGTGTGTGCGTGGATGGGGGAGCATCTGTGTGCGCGGATGTGTGAGAGTCTGTGTGTGTGGATGTGTGAGAGTCTGTGTGAGCGGATGTGTGAGAGTCTGTGTGCGTGGATGGGGGAACATCTGTGTGCGCGGATGTTTGAGAGTCTGTGTGAGCGGATGTGTGAGAGTCTGTGTGTGCGGATGTGTGAGAGTCTGTGTGCGCGGATGTGTGAGCGTCTGTGTGTGCGGATGTGTGAGAGTCTGTGTGTGTGGATGTGTGAGAGTCTGTGTGTGCGGATGTGTGAGAGTCTGTGTGTGCGGATGTGTGAGAGGCTGTGTGTGCGGATGTGTGAGAGTCTGTGTGCGCGGATGTGTGAGAGTCTGTGTGTGCGGATGTGTGAGAGTCTGTGTGCGCGGATGTGTGAGAGACTGTGTGTGCGGATGTGTGAGAGTCGGTGTGTGCTGATGTGTGAGAGTCTGTGTGTGCGGATGTGTGAGAGTCTGTGAGCGCAGATGCGGGAGGGTCTGTGTGCGCGCGGATGTGAGAGAGTCTGTGTGCGCGGATGTGTGAGAGTCGGTGTATGCTGATGTGTGAGAGTCTGTGAGCGCGGATGTGTGAGAGCCTGTGTGTGCGGATGTGTGAGAGTCTGTGTGTGCGGATGTGTGAGAGTCGGTGTGTGCGGATGTGTGAGAGTCTGTGTGTGCGGATGTGTGAGAGTCTGTGTGTGCGGATGTGTGAGAGTCTGTGTGTGCGGATGTGTGAGAGACTGTGTGTGCGGATGTGTGAGAGTCTGTGTGTGCGGATGTGTGAGTGTGTGTGTGCAGATGTGTGAGAGTCTGTGTGCGCGGATGTGTGAGTGTCTGTGTGTGCGGATGTGTGAGAGTCTGTGTGTGCGGATGTGTGAGAGACTGTGCGCGCGGATGTGTGGGAGTCTGTGTGTGCGGATGTGTGAGCGTCTGTGTGTGCGGATGTGTGAGTGTCTGTGTGAGCCAATGTGTGAGCGTCTGTGTGTGCGGATGTGTGAGAGTCTGTGTGCGTGGATGGGGGAGCATCTGTGTGCGCGGATGTGTGAGAGTCTGTGTGTGTGGATGTGTGAGAGTCTGTGTGAGCGGATGTGTGAGAGTCTGTGTGCGCGGATGTGTGAGAGTCTGTGTGTGCGGATGTGTGAGAGTCTGTGTGCGCGGAAGTGTGAGCGTCTGTGTGTGCGGATGTGTGAGAGTCTGTGTGCGCGGATGGGTTAGCGTCTGTGTGTGCGGATGTGTGAGAGTCTGTGTGCGTGGATGTGTGAGTGTCTGTGTGCGCGGATGGGTGAGAGTCTGTGTGCGCGGATGCGTGAGGGTCTGTGTGCGCGGATGGGTGAGAGTCTGTGTGTGCAGATGGGTGAGCGCCTGTGTGTGCGGATGTGTGAGAGTCTGTGTGCGCGGATGTGTGAGCGTCTGTGTGTGCGGATGTGTGAGAGTCTGTGTGCACGGATGGGTGAGCGTCTGTGTGCGCGGATGAGTGAGAGTCTGTGTCCGCGGATGTGTGAGAGTCTGTGTGTGCGGATGGATGAGAGTCTGTGTGTGTGGATGTGTGAGTGTCTGTGTGCGCGGATAGGTGAGCGTCTGTGTGAGAGTCTGTGTGCGCGGATGTGTGAGAGTGTGTGTGTGCAGTCGGGTGAGCGTCTGTGTGCGCGGATGTGTAAGAGTCTGTGTGCACGGATGTGTAAGAGTCTGTGTGCACGGATGTGTGAGAGTCTGTGTGTGCGGATGTGTGAGAGTCTGTGTGCGTGGATGTGTGAGAGTCTGTGTGTGCGGATGTGTGAGTGTCTGTGCGCGTGGATGTGTGAGAGTCTGTGAGCGCGGATGTGTGAGAGTCGGTGTGTGCGGATGTGTGAGAGTCTGTGCGTGTGGATGTGTGAGAGTCTGTGTGTGCGGATGTGTGAGAGTCTGTGTGTGCGGATGTGTGAGAGTCTGTGTGCGCGGAAGTGTGAGCGTCTGTGTGTGCGGATGTGTGAGAGTCTGTGTGTGTGGATGTGTGAGAGTCTGTGTGAGCGGATGTGTGAGAGTCTGTGTGCGTGGATGGGGGAGCATCTGTGTGCGCGGATGTTTGAGAGTCTGTGTGAGCGGATGTGTGAGAGTCTGTGTGTGCGGATGTGTGAGAGTCTGTGTGCGCGGATGTGTGAGAGTCTGTGTGTGTGGATGTGTGAGAGTCTGTGTGTGCGGATGTGTGAGAGTCTGTGTGTGCGGATGTGTGAGAGTCTGTGTGTGCGGATGTGTGAGAGTCTGTGTGCGCGGATGTGTGAGAGACTGTGTGTGCGGATGTGTGAGAGTCTGTGTGTGCGGATGTGTGAGAGTCTGTGTGCGCGGATGTGTGAGAGACTGTGTGTGCGGATGTGTGAGAGTCTGTGTGCGCGGATGTGTGAGAGACTGTGTGTGCGGATGTGTGAGAGTCGGTGTGTGCTGATGTGTGAGAGTCTGTGTGTGCGGATGTGTGAGAGTCTGTGAGCGCAGATGCGGGAGGGTCTGTGTGCGCGCGGATGTGAGAGAGTCTGTGTGCGCGGATGTGTGAGAGTCGGTGTGTGCTGATGTGTGAGAGTCTGTGTGCGCGGATGTGTGAGAGTCTGTGTGTGCGGATGTGTGAGAGTCTGTGTGTGCGGATGTGTGAGAGTCGGTGTGTGCGGATGTGTGAGAGTCTGTGTGTGCGGATCTGTGAGAGTCTGTGTGTGCGGATGTGTGAGAGTCTGTGTGTGCGGATGTGTGAGAGACTGTGTGTGCGGATGTGTGAGAGTCTGTGTGTGCGGATGTGTGAGTGTGTGTGTGCAGATGTGTGAGAGTCTGTGTGCGCGGATGTGTGAGTGTCTGTGTGTGCGGATGTGTGAGAGTCTGTGTGTGCGGATGTGTGAGAGACTGTGCGCGCGGATGTGTGGGAGTCTGTGTGTGCGGATGTGTGAGCGTCTGTGTGTGCGGATGTGTGAGTGTCTGTGTGAGCCGATGTGTGAGCTTCTGTGTGTGCGGATGTGTGAGAGTCTGTGTGCGTGGATGGGGGAGCATCTGTGTGCGCGGATGTGTGAGAGTCTGTGTGTGTGGATGTGTGAGAGTCTGTGTGAGCGGATGTGTGAGAGTCTGTGTGCGCGTTTGTTTGAGAGTCTGTGTGCATGGATGGGGGAGCATCTGTGTGCGCGGATGTGTGAGAGTCTGTGTGTGTGGATGTGTGAGAGTCTGTGTGAGCGGATGTGTGAGAGTCTGTGTGTGCGGATGTGTGAGAGTCTGTGTGCGCGGAAGTGTGAGCGTCTGTGTGTGCGGATGTGTGAGAGTCTGTGTGTGTGGATGTGTGATAGTCTGTGTGTGCGGATGTGTGAGAGTCTGTGTGTGCGGATGTGTGAGAGGCTGTGTGTGCGGATGTGTGAGAGTCTGTGTGCGCGGATGTGTGAGAGACTGTGTGTGCGGATGTGTGAGAGTCTGTGTGTGCGGATGTGTGAGAGTCTGTGTGCGCGGATGTGTGAGAGACTGTGTGTGCGGATGTGTGAGAGTCTGTGAGCGCAGATGCGGGAGGGTCTGTGTGCGCGCGGATGTGAGAGAGTCTGTGTGCGCGGATGTGTGAGAGTCGGTGTGTGCTGATGTGTGAGAGTCTGTGAGCGCGGATGTGTGAGAGTCTGTGTGTGTGGATGTGTGAGAGTCTGTGTGTGCGGATGTGTGAGAGTCTGTGTGCGCGGATGTGTGAGAGTCTGTGTGTGCGGATGTGTGAGAGTCTGTGTGTGCGGATGTGTGAGAGTCTGTGTGTGTGGATGTGTGAGAGTCTGTGTGTGCGGATGTGTGAGAGTCTGTGTGCGCGGATGTGTGAGAGACTGTGTGTGCGGATGTGTGAGAGTCTGTGTGTGCGGATGTGTGAGAGTCTGTGTGCGCGGATGTGTGAGAGACTGTGTGTGCGGATGTGTGAGAGTCGGTGTGTGCTGATGTGTGAGAGTCTGTGTGTGCGGATGTGTGAGAGTCTGTGAGCGCAGATGCGGGAGGGTCTGTGTGCGCGCGGATGTGAGAGAGTCTGTGTGCGCGGATGTGTGAGAGTCGGTGTGTGCTGATGTGTGAGAGTCTGTGAGCGGGGATGTGTGAGAGTCTGTGAGCGCAGATGCGGGAGGGTCTGTGTGCGCGCGGATGTGAGAGAGTCGGTGTGTGCGGATGTGTGAGAGTCTGTGTGTGCGGATGGATGAGAGTCTGTGTGTGCGGATGTGTGAGAGTCTTTGTGTGCAGATGTGTGAGAGTCTGTGTGTGCGGATGTGTGAGAGACTGTGTGCGCGGATGTGTGAGAGTCTGTGTGTGCGGATGTGTGAGAGACTGTGTGTGCGGATGTGTGAGAGTCTGTGTGTGCAGATGTGTGAGTGTGTGTGCGCGGATGGGTGAGCGTCTGTGTGTGCGGATGTGTGAGAGTCTGTGCGCGCGGATGTGTGAGAGACTGTGTGTGCGGATGTGTGAGAGTCTGAGTGTGCAGATGTGTGAGTGTGTGTGCGCGGATGGGTGAGCGTCTGTGTGCGCGGATGTGTGAGCGTCTGTGTGTGCAGATGTGTGAGAGTCTGTGTGCACGGATCGGTGAGCGTCTGTGTGTGCGGATGGTTGAGAATCTATGCGCGCGGATGTGTGAGCGTCTGTGTGCGCGTATGTTTGAGAGTCTGTGTGCGCGGATGGGGGAGCATCTGTGTGTGCGGATGGTTGAGAGTCTGTGTGCGCGGATGTGTGAGAGTCTGTGTGTGCGGTTGTGTGAGAGTCTGTGTGTGCGGATGGATGAGAGTCTGTGTGTGCGGATGTGTGAGAGTCTGTGTGCGCGGATGGGTTAGCGTCTGTGTGTGCGGATGTGTGAGAGTCTGTGTGCGTGGATGTGTGAGTGCCTGTGTGCGCGGATGGGTGAGAGTCTGTGTGCGCGGATGCGTGAGGGTCTGTGTGCGCGGATGGGTGAGAGTCTGTGTGTGCAGATGGGTGAGCGCCTGTGTGTGCGGATGTGTGAGAGTCTGTGTGCGCGGATGTGTGAGCGTCTGTGTGTGCGGATGTGTGAGAGTCTGTGTGCACGGATGGGTGAGCGTCTGTGTGCGCGGATGAGTGAGAGTCTGTGTCCGCGGATGTGTGAGAGTCTGTGTGTGCGGATGGATGAGAGTCTGTGTGTGTGGATGTGTGAGTGTCTGTGTGCGCGGATAGGTGAGCGTCTGTGTGAGAGTCTGTGTGCGCGGATGTGTGAGAGTGTGTGTGTGCAGTCGGGTGAGCGTCTGTGTGCGCGGATGTGTAAGAGTCTGTGTGCACGGATGTGTAAGAGTCTGTGTGCACGGATGTGTGAGAGTCTGTGTGTGCGGATGTGTGAGAGTCTGTGTGCGTGGATGTGTGAGAGTCTGTGTGTGCGGATGTGTGAGTGTCTGTGCGCGTGGATGTGTGAGAGTCTGTGAGCGCGGATGTGTGAGAGTCGGTGTGTGCGGATGTGTGAGAGTCTGTGCGTGTGGATGTGTGAGAGTCTGTGTGTGCGGATGTGTGAGAGTCTGTGTGTGCGGATGTGTGAGAGTCTGTGTGCGCGGAAGTGTGAGCGTCTGTGTGTGCGGATGTGTGAGAGTCTGTGTGCGCGGATGGGTTAGCGTCTGTGTGTGCGGATGTGTGAGAGTCTGTGTGCGTGGATGTGTGAGTGTCTGTGTGCGCGGATGGGTGAGAGTCTGTGTGCGCGGATGCGTGAGGGTCTGTGTGCGCGGATGGGTGAGAGTCTGTGTGTGCAGATGGGTGAGCGCCTGTGTGTGCGGATGTGTGAGAGTCTGTGTGCGCGGATGTGTGAGCGTCTGTGTGTGCGGATGTGTGAGAGTCTGTGTGCACGGATGGGTGAGCGTCTGTGTGCGCGGATGAGTGAGAGTCTGTGTCCGCGGATGTGTGAGAGTCTGTGTGTGCGGATGGATGAGAGTCTGTGTGTGTGGATGTGTGAGTGTCTGTGTGCGCGGATAGGTGAGCGTCTGTGTGAGAGTCTGTGTGCGCGGATGTGTGAGAGTGTGTGTGTGCAGTCGGGTGAGCGTCTGTGTGCGCGGATGTGTAAGAGTCTGTGTGCACGGATGTGTAAGAGTCTGTGTGCACGGATGTGTGAGAGTCTGTGTGTGCGGATGTGTGAGAGTCTGTGTGCGTGGATGTGTGAGAGTCTGTGTGTGCGGATGTGTGAGTGTCTGTGCGCGTGGATGTGTGAGAGTCTGTGAGCGCGGATGTGTGAGAGTCGGTGTGTGCGGATGTGTGAGAGTCTGTGCGTGTGGATGTGTGAGAGTCTGTGTGTGCGGATGTGTGAGAGTCTGTGTGTGCGGATGTGTGAGAGTCTGTGTGCGCGGAAGTGTGAGCGTCTGTGTGTGCGGATGTGTGAGAGTCTGTGTGTGTGGATGTGTGAGAGTCTGTGTGAGCGGATGTGTGAGAGTCTGTGTGCGTGGATGGGGGAGCATCTGTGTGCGCGGATGTTTGAGAGTCTGTGTGAGCGGATGTGTGAGAGTCTGTGTGTGCGGATGTGTGAGAGTCTGTGTGCGCAGATGTGTGAGAGTCTGTGTGTGCGGATGTGTGAGAGTCTGTGTGTGCGGATGTGTGAGAGTCTGTGTGTGCGGATGTGTGAGAGTCTGTGTGTGCGGATGTGTGAGAGTCTGTGTGCGCGGATGTGTGAGAGACTGTGTGTGCGGATGTGTGAGAGTCTGTGTGTGCGGATGTGTGAGAGTCTGTGTGCGCGGATGTGTGAGAGACTGTGTGTGCGGATGTGTGAGAGTCTGTGTGCGCGGATGTGTGAGAGACTGTGTGTATGGATGTGTGAGAGTCGGTGTGTGCTGATGTGTGAGAGTCTGTGTGTGCGGATGTGTGAGAGTATGTGAGCGCAGATGCGGGAGGGTCTGTGTGCGCGCGGATGTGAGAGAGTCTGTGTGCGCGGATGTGTGAGAGTCGGTGTGTGCTGATGTGTGAGAGTCTGTGTGCGCGGATGTGTGAGAGTCTGTGTGTGCGGATGTGTGAGAGTCTGTGTGTGCGGATGTGTGAGAGTCGGTGTGTGCGGATGTGTGAGAGTCTGTGTGTGCGGATCTGTGAGAGTCTGTGTGTGCGGATGTGTGAGAGTCTGTGTGTGCGGATGTGTGAGAGACTGTGTGTGCGGATGTGTGAGAGTCTGTGTGTGCGGATGTGTGAGTGTGTGTGTGCAGATGTGTGAGAGTCTGTGTGCGCGGATGTGTGAGTGTCTGTGTGTGCGGATGTGTGAGAGTCTGTGTGTGCGGATGTGTGAGAGACTGTGCGCGCGGATGTGTGGGAGTCTGTGTGTGCGGATGTGTGAGCGTCTGTGTGTGCGGATGTGTGAGTGTCTGTGTGAGCCGATGTGTGAGCGTCTGTGTGTGCGGATGTGTGAGAGTCTGTGTGCGTGGATGGGGGAGCATCTGTGTGCGCGGATGTGTGAGAGTCTGTGTGTGTGGATGTGTGAGAGTCTGTGTGAGCGGATGTGTGAGAGTCTGTGTGCGCGTTTGTTTGAGAGTCTGTGTGCATGGATGGGGGAGCATCTGTGTGCGCGGATGTGTGAGAGTCTGTGTGTGTGGATGTGTGAGAGTCTGTGTGAGCGGATGTGTGAGAGTCTGTGTGTGCGGATGTGTGAGAGTCTGTGTGCGCGGAAGTGTGAGCGTCTGTGTGTGCAGATGTGTGAGAGTCTGTGTGTGTGGATGTGTGAGAGTCTGTGTGTGCGGATGTGTGAGAGTCTGTGTGTGCGGATGTGTGAGAGGCTGTGTGTGCGGATGTGTGAGAGTCTGTGTGTGCGGATGTGTGAGAGTCTGTGTGCGCGGATGTGTGAGAGACTGTGTGTGCGGATGTGTGAGAGTCTGTGTGTGCGGATGTGTGAGAGTCTGTGTGCGCGGATGTGTGAGAGACTGTGTGTGCGGATGTGTGAGAGTCTGTGAGCGCAGATGCGGGAGGGTCTGTGTGCGCGCGGATGTGAGAGAGTCTGTGTGCGCGGATGTGTGAGAGTCGGTGTGTGCTGATGTGTGAGAGTCTGTGAGCGCGGATGTGTGAGAGTCTGTGTGTGTGGATGTGTGAGAGTCTGTGTGTGCGGATGTGTGAGAGACTGTGTGCGCGGATGTGTGAGAGTCTGTGTGTGCGGATGTGTGAGAGTCTGTGTGTGCGGATGTGTGAGAGTCTGTGTGTGTGGATGTGTGAGAGTCTGTGTGTGCGGATGTGTGAGAGTCTGTGTGCGCGGATGTGTGAGAGACTGTGTGTGCGGATGTGTGAGAGTCTGTGTGTGCGGATGTGTGAGAGTCTGTGTGCGCGGATGTGTGAGAGACTGTGTGCGCGGATGTGTGAGAGTCGGTGTGTGCTGATGTGTGAGAGTCTGTGTGTGCGGATGTGTGAGAGTCTGTGAGCGCAGATGCGGGAGGGTCTGTGTGCGCGCGGATGTGAGAGAGTCTGTGTGCGCGGATGTGTGAGAGTCGGTGTGTGCTGATGTGTGAGAGTCTGTGAGCGGGGATGTGTGAGAGTCTGTGAGCGCAGATGCGGGAGGGTCTGTGTGCGCGCGGATGTGAGAGAGTCGGTGTGTGCGGATGTGTGAGAGTCTGTGTGTGCGGATGGATGAGAGTCTGTGTGTGCGGATGTGTGAGAGTCTTTGTGTGCAGATGTGTGAGAGCCTGTGTGTGCGGATGTGTGAGAGACTGTGTGCGCGGATGTGTGAGAGTCTGTGTGTGCGGATGTGTGAGAGACTGTGTGTGCGGATGTGTGAGAGTCTGTGTGTGCAGATGTGTGAGTGTGTGTGCGCGGATGGGTGAGCGTCTGTGTGTGCGGATGTGTGAGAGTCTGTGCGCGCGGATGTGTGAGAGACTGTGTGTGCGGATGTGTGAGAGTCTGAGTGTGCAGATGTGTGAGTGTGTGTGCGCGGATGGGTGAGCGTCTGTGTGCGCGGATGTGTGAGAGTCTGTGTGTGCGGATGTGTGAGAGTCTGTGTGTGCCGATGTGTGAGTGTGTGCGCGCGGATGGGTGAGCGTCTGTGTGTGCGGATGGTTGAGAGTCTATGCGCGCGGATGTGTGAGCGTCTGTGTGCGCGGATGTTTGAGAGTCTGTGTGCGCGGATGGGGGAGCAGCTGTGTGTGTGGATGGTTGAGAGTCTGTGTGCGCGGATGTGTGAGTGTCTGTGTGAGCGGATGGATGAGCGTCTGTGTGTGCGGATGGTTGAAAGTCTGTGTGTGTGGATGTGTGAGAGTCTGTGTGCACGGATGTGTGAGAGTCTGTCTGCGCGGATGTGTGAGAGTCTGTGTGTGCGGATGTGTGAGAGTCTGTGTGTGCGGATGGATGAGAGTCTGTGTGTGCGGATGTGTGAGAGTCTGTGTGCGCGGATGGGTTAGCGTCTGTGTGTGCGGATGTGTGAGAGTCTGTATGTGCGGATGTGTGAGAGTCTGTGTGTGTGGATGTGTGAGTGTCTGTGTGCGCGGATGGGTGAGAGTCTGTGTGCGCGGATGCGTGAGGGTCTGTGTGCGCGGATGGGTGAGAGTCTGTGTGTGCAGATGGGTGAGCGTCTGTGTGTGCGGATGTGTGAGAGTCTGTGTGCGCGGATGTGTGAGCGTCTGTGTGTGCAGATGTGTGAGAGTCTGTGTGCACGGATGGGTGAGCGTCTGTGTGTGCGGATGGTTGAGAATCTATGCGCGCGGATGTGTGAGCGTCTGTGTGCGCGTATGTTTGAGAGTCTGTGTGCGCGGATGGGGGAGCATCTGTGTGTGCGGATGGTTGAGAGTCTGTGTGCGCGGATGTGTGAGAGTCTGTGTGTGCGGATGTGTGAGAGTCTGTGTGTGCGGATGGATGAGAGTCTGTGTGTGCGGATGTGTGAGAGTCTGTGTGCGCGGATGGGTTAGCGTCTGTGTGTGCGGATGTGTGAGAGTCTGTGTGCGTGGATGTGTGAGTGTCTGTGTGCGCGGATGTGTGAGAGTCTGTGTGCGTGGATGTGTGAGTGTCTGTGTGCGCGGATGGGTGAGGGTCTGTGTGCGCGGATGGGTGAGAGTCTGTGTGTGCAGATGGGTGAGCGCCTGTGTGTGCGGATGTGTGAGAGTCTGTGTGCGCGGATGTGTGAGCGTCTGTGTGTGCGGATGTGTGAGAGTCTGTGTGCACGGATGGGTGAGCGTCTGTGTGCGCGGATGAGTGAGAGTCTGTGTCCGCGGATGTGTGAGAGTCTGTGTGTGCGGATGGATGAGAGTCTGTGTGTGTGGATGTGTGAGTGTCTGTGTGCGCGGATAGGTGAGCGTCTGTGTGAGAGTCTGTGTGCGCGGATGTGTGAGAGTGTGTGTGTGCAGTCGGGTGAGCGTCTGTGTGCGCGGATGTGTAAGAGTCTGTGTGCACGGATGTGTAAGAGTCTGTGTGCACGGATGTGTGAGAGTCTGTGTGTGCGGATGTGTGAGAGTCTGTGTGCGTGGATGTGTGAGAGTCTGTGTGTGCGGATGTGTGAGTGTCTGTGCGCGTGGATGTGAAAGAGTCTGTGAGCGCGGATGTGTGAGAGTCGGTGTGTGCGGATGTGTGAGAGTCTGTGCGTGTGGATGTGTGAGAGTCTGTGTGTGCGGATGTGTGAGAGTCTGTGTGTGCGGATGTGTGAGAGTCTGTGTGCGCGGAAGTGTGAGCGTCTGTGTGTGCGGATGTGTGAGAGTCTGTGTGCGCGGATGGGTTAGCGTCTGTGTGTGCGGATGTGTGAGAGTCTGTGTGCGTGGATGTGTGAGTGTCTGTGTGCGCGGATGCGTGAGGGTCTGTGTGCGCGGATGGGTGAGAGTCTGTGTGTGCAGATGGGTGAGCGCCTGTGTGTGCGGATGTGTGAGAGTCTGTGTGCGCGGATGTGTGAGCGTCTGTGTGCGCGGATGTGTGAGAGTCTGTGTGCACGGATGGGTGAGCGTCTGTGTGCGCGGATGAGTGACAGTCTGTGTCCGCGGATGTGTGAGAGTCTGTGTGTGCGGATGGATGAGAGTCTGTGTGTGTGGATGTGTGAGTGTCTGTGTGCGCGGATAGGTGAGCGTCTGTGTGAGAGTCTGTGTGCGCGGATGTGTGAGAGTGTGTGTGTGCAGTCGGGTGAGCGTCTGTGTGCGCGGATGTGTAAGAGTCTGTGTGCACGGATGTGTAAGAGTCTGTGTGCACGGATGTGTGAGAGTCTGTGTGTGCGGATGTGTGAGAGTCTGTGTGCGTGGATGTGTGAGAGTCTGTGTGTGCGGATGTGTGAGTGTCTGTGCGCGTGGATGTGTGAGAGTCGGTGAGCGCGGATGTGTGAGAGTCGGTGTGTGCGGATGTGTGAGAGTCTGTGCGTGTGGATGTGTGAGAGTCTGTGTGTGCGGATGTGTGAGAGTCTGTGTGTGCGGATGTGTGAGAGTCTGTGTGCGCGGAAGTGTGAGCGTCTGTGTGTGCGGATGTGTGAGAGTCTGTGTGTGTGGATGTGTGAGAGTCTGTGTGTGCGGATGTGTGAGAGTCTGTGTGTGCGGATGTGTGAGAGGCTGTGTGTGCGGATGTGTGAGAGTCTGTGTGTGCGGATGTGTGAGAGTCTGTGTGCGCGGATGTGTGAGAGACTGTGTGTGCGGATGTGTGAGAGTCTGTGTGTGCGGATGTGTGAGAGTCTGTGTGCGCGGATGTGTGAGAGACTGTGTGTGCGGATGTGTGAGAGTCTGTGAGCGCAGATGCGGGAGGGTCTGTGTGCGCGCGGATGTGAGAGAGTCTGTGTGCGCGGATGTGTGAGAGTCGGTGTGTGCTGATGTGTGAGAGTCTGTGAGCGCGGATGTGTGAGAGTCTGTGTGTGTGGATGTGTGAGAGTCTGTGTGTGCGGATGTGTGAGAGTCTGTGTGCGCGGATGTGTGAGAGTCTGTGTGTGCGGATGTGTGAGAGTCTGTGTGTGCGGATGTGTGAGAGTCTGTGTGTGTGGATGTGTGAGAGTCTGTGTGTGCGGATGTGTGAGAGTCTGTGTGCGCGGATGTGTGAGAGACTGTGTGTGCGGATGTGTGAGACTCTGTGTGTGCGGATGTGTGAGAGTCTGTGTGCGCGGATGTGTGAGAGACTGTGTGTGCGGATGTGTGAGAGTCGGTGTGTGCTGATGTGTGAGAGTCTGTGTGTGCGGATGTGTGAGAGTCTGTGAGCGCAGATGCGGGAGGGTCTGTGTGCGCGCGGATGTGAGAGAGTCTGTGTGCGCGGATGTGTGAGAGTCGGTGTGTGCTGATGTGTGAGAGTCTGTGAGCGGGGATGTGTGAGAGTCTGTGAGCGCAGATGCGGGAGGGTCTGTGTGCACGCGGATGTGAGAGAGTCGGTGTGTGCGGATGTGTGAGAGTCTGTGTGTGCGGATGGATGAGAGTCTGTGTGTGCGGATGTGTGAGAGTCTGTGTGTGCAGATGTGTGAGAGTCTGTGTGTGCTGATGTGTGAGAGACTGTGTGCGCGGATGTGTGAGAGTCTGTGTGTGCGGATGTGTGAGAGACTGTGTGTGCGGATGTGTGAGAGTCTGTGTGTGCAGATGTGTGAGTGTGTGTGCGCGGATGGGTGAGCGTCTGTGTGTGCGGATGTGTGAGAGTCTGTGCGCGCGGATGTGTGAGAGACTGTGTGTGCGGATGTGTGAGAGTCTGAGTGTGCAGATGTGTGAGTGTGTGTGCGCGGATGGGTGAGAGTCTGTGTGTGCGGATGTGTGAGAGTCTGTGTGTGCCGATGTGTGAGTGTGTGCGCGCGGATGGGTGAGCGTCTGTGTGTGCGGATGGTTGAGAGTCTATGCGCGCGGATGTGTGAGCGTCTGTGTGCGCGGATGTTTGAGAGTCTGTGTGCGCGGATGGGGGAGCAGCTGTGTGTGTGGATGGTTGAGAGTCTGTGTGCGCGGATGTGTGAGTGTCTGTGTGAGCGGAGGGATGAGCGTCTGTGTGTGCGGATGGTTGAGAGTCTGTGTGTGTGGATGTGTGAGAGTCTGTGTGCACGGATGTGTGAGAGTCTGTATGCGCGGATGTGTGAGAGTCTGTGTGTGCGGATGTGTGAGAGTCTGTGTGTGCGGATGGATGAGAGTCTGTGTGTGCGGATGTGTGAGAGTCTGTGTGCGCGGATGGGTTAGCGTCTGTGTGTGCGGATGTGTGAGAGTCTGTGTGTGCGGATGTGTGAGAGTCTGTGTGTGTGGATGTGTGAGTGTCTGTGTGCGCGGATGGGTGAGAGTCTGTGTGCGCGGATGCGTGAGGGTCTGTGTGCGCGGATGGGTGAGAGTCTGTGTGTGCAGATGGGTGAGCGTCTGTGTGTGCGGATGTGTGAGAGTCTGTGTGCGCGGATGTGTGAGCGTCTGTGTGTGCAGATGTGTGAGAGTCTGTGTGCACGGATGGGTGAGCGTCTGTGTGTGCGGATGGTTGAGAATCTATGCGCGCGGATGTGTGAGCGTCTGTGTG
The DNA here is from genome assembly GCF_047496885.1 of Scyliorhinus torazame. NCBI lineage: Eukaryota > Metazoa > Chordata > Chondrichthyes > Carcharhiniformes > Scyliorhinidae > Scyliorhinus > Scyliorhinus torazame. Next base: position 151,016,162 of record NC_092720.1, read on the forward strand.
CGCGTATGTTTGAGAGTCTGTGTGCGCGGATGGGGGAGCATCTGTGTGTGCGGATGGTTGAGAGTCTGTGTGCGCGGATGTGTGAGAGTCTGTGTGTGCGGATGTGTGAGAGTCTGTGTGTGCGGATGGATGAGAGTCTGTGTGTGCGGATGTGTGAGAGTCTGTGTGCGCGGATGGGTTAGCGTCTGTGTGTGCGGATGTGTGAAGAGTCTGTGTGCGTGGATGTGTGAGTGTCTGTGTGCGCGGATGGGTATGAGTCTGTGTGCGCGGATGCGTGAGGGTCTGTGTGCGCGGATGGGTGAGAGTCTGTGTGTGCAGATGGGTGAGCGCCTGTGTGTGCGGATGTGTGAGAGTCTGTGTGCGCGGATGTGTGAGCGTCTGTGTGTGCGGATGTGTGAGAGTCTGTGTGCACGGATGGGTGAGCGTCTGTGTGCGCGGATGAGTGAGAGTCTGTGTCCGCGGATGTGTGAGAGTCTGTGTGTGCGGATGGATGAGAGTCTGTGTGTGTGGATGTGTGAGTGTCTGTGTGCACGGATAGGTGAGCGTCTGTGTGAGAGTCTGTGTGCGCGGATGTGTGAGAGTGTGTGTGTGCAGTCGGGTGAGCGTCTGTGTGCGCGGATGTGTAAGAGTCTGTGTGCACGGATGTGTAAGAGTCTGTGTGCACGGATGTGTGAGAGTCTGTGTGTGCGGATGTGTGAGAGTCTGTGTGCGTGGATGTGTGAGAGTCTGTGTGTGCGGATGTGTGAGTGTCTGTGCGCGTGGATGTGTGAGAGTCTGTGAGCGCGGATGTGTGAGAGTCGGTGTGTGCGGATGTGTGAGAGTCTGTGCGTGTGGATGTGTGAGAGTCTGTGTGTGCGGATGTGTGAGAGTCTGTGTGTGCGGATGTGTGAGAGTCTGTGTGCGCGGATGTGTGAGAGTCTGTGTGCACGGCTGTGAGAGTGTGTGTGTGCGCTGATGTGTGAGAGTGTGTGCACGCGCATGTCTGAGAGTCTGTGTAGGCGGATGTGTGAGAGTGTGTGCGCGCGGATGTGTGAGAGTCTGTGTGCGCGGATGTGTGAGAGTGTGTGTGCACGGATGTGTGAGAGACTGTGCATGCGGATGTGTGAGAGACTGTGTACGTGGATATGTGAGAGTCGGTGTATGCGGATGTGTGAGTTGCTGTGCGCGCGGACGTGTGAGAGTCTGTGTGTGCGGATCTGTATGTGCGGATGTGTGAGAGGCTGTGTGTGCAGATGTGTGAGCATCTGTGCGCGCGGATGTGTGAGTGTCTGTGCGCGCGGACGTGTGAGAGTCTGTGTGTGCAGATGTTTGAGTATGTGTGCGCGGATGGGTGAGGGTCTGTGTGCGCGGATGTGTGAGTGTCTGTATGTGCGGATGTGTGAGAGTCTGTGTGTGCGGATGTGTGAGAGTCTGTGAGCGCGGATGTGTGAGAGTCTGTGAGCGCGGATGTGTGAGAGTGTGTGTGCGCGGATGTGTGAGGGACTGTGCATGCGGATGTGTGAGAGACTGTGTGCGTGGATATGTGAGAGTCGGTGTGTGCGGATGTGAGAGAGTCTGTGTGTGCGGATGTGTGAGTGTCTGTGTGTGCGGATGTGTGAGAGTCTGTGTGCGTGCGGATGTGTGAGTTTATGTGCGCGCGGACGTGTGAGAGTCTGTGTGTGCGGATCTGTATGTGCGGATGTGTGAGAGGCTGTGTGTGCGGATGTGTGAGCGTCTGTGTGTGCGGATGTGTGAGAGTCTGTGTGCGCGGATGTGTGAGAGTCGGTGCGTGCGGATGTGTGAGTGTCTGTGTGTGCGGATGTGTGAGAGTCTGTGTGCGTGCGGATGTGTGAGTTTCTGTGCGCGCGGACGTGTGAGAGTCTGTGTGTGCGGATCTGTATGTGCGGATGTGTGAGAGGCTGTGTGTGCGGATGTGTGAGCGTCTATGTGTGCGGATGTGTGAGTGTCTGTGCGCGGGGACGTGTGAGAGACTGTGTGTGCGGATGTGTGAGAGGCTGTGTGTGCGGATGTGTGAGAGTGTGTGTGTGCAGAGGTGTGAGTATGTGTGCGTGGATGGGTGAGGGTCTGTGTGCGCGGATGTGTGAGAGTCTGTGTGTGCGGATGTGTGAGAGTCTGTGAGCGCGGATGTGTGAGAGTCTGTGAGCGCGGATGTGTGAGAGTCTGTGAGAGCGGATGCGGGAGGGTCTGTGTGCGCGCGGATGTGTGAGAGTCGGTGCGCGCGGATGTGTGAGAGTCTGTGCGCGCGGATGTGTGAGAGTCTGTGCGCGCGGATGTGTGAGAGACTGTGTGCGCGGATGTGTGAGAGTCTGTGTGTGCGGATGTGTGAGAGTCTGTGTGTGCAGATGTGTGAGTGTGTGTGCGCGGATGAGTGAGCGTCTGTGTGCGCGGATGTGTGAGAGTCTGTGTGTGCGGATGTGTGAGAGTCTGTGTGTGCTGACGTGTGAGTGTTTGTGCGCGGATGGGTGAGCGTTTGTGCGCGGATGGGTGAGCGTCTGTGTGCGCGGATGGTTGAGAGTCTATGCGCGCGAATGTGTGAGCGTCTGTGTGCGCGTATGTTTGAGAGTCTGTGTGCGCGTATGGGTGAGCGTCTGTGTGTGCGGATGTGTGAGTGTGTGCGCGTGGATGGGTGAGCGTCTGTGTGCGCGGATGTGTGAGTGTGTGCGCGTGGATGGGTGAGCGTCTGTGTGCGCGGATGTGTGAGTGTGTGCGCGTGGATGGGTGAGCGTCTGTGTGCGCGGATGTGTGAGCGTCTGTGTGCGCGTATGTTTGAGAGTCTGTGTGCGCGGATGGGGGAGCATCTGTGTGCGCGGATGTGTGAGCGTCTGTGTGTGCGGATGTGTGAGTGTGTGCGCGTGGATGGGTGAGCGCCTGTGTGCGCGGATGTGTGAGCGTCTGTGTGCGCGTATGTTTGAGAGTTTGTGTGCGTGGATGGGGGAGCATCTGTGTGCGCGGATGTGTGAGCGTCTGTGTGCGCGTATGTTTGAGAGTCTGTGTGCGCGGATGGGGGAGCATCTGTGTGCGCGGATGTGTGAGCGTCTGTGCGCGCGGATGTGTGAGAGTCTGTGTGCGTGGATGTGTGAGTGTCTGTGTGCGCGGATGGGTGAGAGTCTGTGTGTGCGGATGCGTGAGGGTCTGTGTGCGCGGATGGGTGAGAGTCTGTGTGTGCAGATGGGTGAGCGTCTGTGTGTGCGGATGTGTGAGAGTCTGTGTGCGCGGATGTGTGAGCGTCTGTGTGTGCGGATGTGTGAGAGACTGTGTGTGCGGATGTGTGAGCGTCTGTGTGCGCGGATGGGTGAGCATCTGTGTGCGCGGATGAGTGAGAGTCTGTGTCCGCGGATGTGTGAGAGTCTGTGTGCGCGGATGTGTGAGAGTCTGTGTGTGCGGATGGATGAGAGTCTGTGTGCACGGATGTGTGAGAGTCTGTGTGTGCGGATGTGTGAGAGTCTGTGTGCGCGGATGTGTGAGCGTCTGTGTGTGCGGATGTGTGAGAGTCTGTGTGCACGGATGGGTGAGCGTCTGTGTGCGCGGATGAGTGAGAGTCTGTGTCCGCGGATGTGTGAGAGTCTGTGTGTGCGGATGTGTGAGAGTCTGTGTGCGGATGGATGAGAGTCTGTGTGCACGGATGTGTGAGAGTCTGTGTGTGCGGATGTGTGAGAGTCTGTGTGTGCGGATGTGTGAGTGCCTGTGCGCGTGGATGTGTGAGAGTCTGTGTGTGCGGATCTGTGAGAGTCTGTTTGTGCGGATGTGTGAGTGTCTGTGTGCGCGGATAGGTGAGCGTCTGTGTGAGAGTCTGTGTGCGCGGATGTGTGAGAGTGTGTGTGTGCAGTTGGGTGAGCGTCTGTGTGCGCGGATGTGTGAGAGTCTGTGTGCACGGATGTGTGAGAGTCTGTGTGTGCGGATGTGTGAGAGTCTGTGTGCGTGGATGTGTGAGAGTCTGTGTGTGCGGATGTGTGAGTGCCTGTGCGCGTGGATGTGTGAGAGTCTGTGTGTGCGGATCTGTGAGAGTCTGTTTGTGCGGATGTGTGAGAGTCTGTGTGCACGGATGTGTGAGAGTCTGTGTGTGCGGATGTGTGAGAGTCTGTGTGCGCGGATGTGTGAGCGTCTGTGTGTGCGGATGTGTGAGAGTCTGTGTGCACGGATGGATGAGCGTCTGTGTGCGCGGATGAGTGAGAGTCTGTGTCCGCGGATGTGTGAGAGTCTGTGTGCGCGGATGTGTGAGAGTCTGTGTGTGCGGATGGATGAGAGTCTGTGTGCACGGATGTGTGAGAGTCTGTGTGCGTGGATGTGTGAGAGTCTGTGTGTGCGGATGTGTGAGTGCCTATGCGCGTGGATGTGTGAGAGTCTGTGTGTGCGGATCTGTGAGAGTCTGTTTGTGCGGATGTGTGAGTGTCTGTGTGCGCGGATAGGTGAGCGTCTGTGTGAGAGTCTGTGTGCGCGGATGTGTGAGAGTGTGTGTGTGCAGTTGGGTGAGCGTCTGTGTGCGCGGATGTGTGAGAGTCTGTGTGCACGGATGTGTGAGAGTCTGTGTGTGCGGATGTGTGAGAGTCTGTGTGCGTGGATGTGTGAGAGTCTGTGTGTGCGGATGTGTGAGTGCCTGTGCGCGTGGATGTGTGAGAGTCTGTGTGTGCGGATGTGTGAGAGTCTGTGAGCGCGGATGTGTGAGAGTCTGTGAGCGCGGATGTGTGAGAGTCGGTGCGTGCGGATGTCTGAGAGTCTGTGCGTGTGGATGTGTGAGAGTCTGTGTGTGCGGATGTGTGAGAGTCTGTGTGTGCGGATGTGTGAGAGTCTGTGTGCGCACGGCTGTGTGAGTGTGTGTGCGCTGATGTGTGAGAGTGTGTGCGCGCGCATGTCTGAGAGTCTGTGTACACGGATGTGTGAGAGTGTGTGCATGCGGATGTGTGAGAGACTGTGTGCGTGGATATGTGAGAGTCGGTGTGTGCGGATGTGTGAGTATCTCTGTGTGCGGATGTGTGAGAGTCTGTGTGCGTGCGGATGTGTGAGAGTCGGTGCGCGCGGACGTGTGAGAGTCTGTGTGTGCGGATGTGTATGTGCGGATGTGTGAGAGGCTGTGTGTGCGGATGTGCGAGCATCTGTGTGTGCGGATGTGTGAGTGTCTGTGCGCGCGGACGTGTGAGAGACTGTGTGTGCGGATGTGTGAGAGTATGTGTGTGCGGATGTGTGAGAGTCTGTGTGTGCAGATGTGTGAGTATGTGTGCGCGGATGGGTGAGGGTCTGTGTGCGCGGATGTGTGAGAGTCTGTATGTGCGGATGTGTGAGAGTCTGTGTGTGCGGATGTGTGAGAGTCTGTGAGCGCGGATGTTTGAGAGTCTGGGAGCGCCGATGCGGGAGGGTCTGTGTGCGCGCGGATGTGTGAGAGTCGGTGCGCGCGGATGTGTGAGAGTCTGTGCGCGCGGATGTGTGAGAGACTGTGTGCGCGGATGTGTGAGAGTCTGTGTGTGCGGATGTGTGAGAGTCTGTGTGTGCAGATGTGTGAGTGTGTGTGCGCGGATGAGTGAGCGTCTGTGTGTGCGGATCTGTGAGAGTCTGTTTGTGCGGATGTGTGAGTGTCTGTGTGCGCGGATAGGTGAGCGTCTGTGTGAGAGTCTGTGTGCGCGGATGTGTGAGAGTGTGTGTGTGCAGTTGGGTGAGTGTCTGTGCGCGGGGACGTGTGAGAGACTGTGTGTGCGGATGTGTGAGAGGCTGTGTGTGCGGATGTGTGAGAGTGTGTGTGTGCAGAGGTGTGAGTATGTGTGCGTGGATGGGTGAGGGTCTGTGTGCGCGGATGTGTGAGAGTCTGTGTGTGCGGATGTGTGAGAGTCTGTGAGCGCGGATGTGTGAGAGTCTGTGAGCGCGGATGTGTGAGAGTCTGTGAGAGCGGATGCGGGAGGGTCTGTGTGCGCGCGGATGTGTGAGAGTCGGTGCGCGCGGATGTGTGAGAGTCTGTGCGCGCGGATGTGTGAGAGTCTGTGCGCGCGGATGTGTGAGAGACTGTGTGCGCGGATGTGTGAGAGTCTGTGTGTGCGGATGTGTGAGAGTCTGTGTGTGCAGATGTGTGAGTGTGTGTGCGCGGATGAGTGAGCGTCTGTGTGCGCGGATGTGTGAGAGTCTGTGTGTGCGGATGTGTGAGAGTCTGTGTGTGCTGACGTGTGAGTGTTTGTGCGCGGATGGGTGAGCGTTTGTGCGCGGATGGGTGAGCGTCTGTGTGCGCGGATGGTTGAGAGTCTATGCGCGCGAATGTGTGAGCGTCTGTGTGCGCGTATGTTTGAGAGTCTGTGTGCGCGTATGGGTGAGCGTCTGTGTGTGCGGATGTGTGAGTGTGTGCGCGTGGATGGGTGAGCGTCTGTGTGCGCGGATGTGTGAGTGTGTGCGCGTGGATGGGTGAGCGTCTGTGTGCGCGGATGTGTGAGTGTGTGCGCGTGGATGGGTGAGCGTCTGTGTGCGCGGATGTGTGAGCGTCTGTGTGCGCGTATGTTTGAGAGTCTGTGTGCGCGGATGGGGGAGCATCTGTGTGCGCGGATGTGTGAGCGTCTGTGTGTGCGGATGTGTGAGTGTGTGCGCGTGGATGGGTGAGCGCCTGTGTGCGCGGATGTGTGAGCGTCTGTGTGCGCGTATGTTTGAGAGTTTGTGTGCGTGGATGGGGGAGCATCTGTGTGCGCGGATGTGTGAGCGTCTGTGTGCGCGTATGTTTGAGAGTCTGTGTGCGCGGATGGGGGAGCATCTGTGTGCGCGGATGTGTGAGCGTCTGTGCGCGCGGATGTGTGAGAGTCTGTGTGCGTGGATGTGTGAGTGTCTGTGTGCGCGGATGGGTGAGAGTCTGTGTGTGCGGATGCGTGAGGGTCTGTGTGCGCGGATGGGTGAGAGTCTGTGTGTGCAGATGGGTGAGCGTCTGTGTGTGCGGATGTGTGAGAGTCTGTGTGCGCGGATGTGTGAGCGTCTGTGTGTGCGGATGTGTGAGAGACTGTGTGTGCGGATGTGTGAGCGTCTGTGTGCGCGGATGGGTGAGCATCTGTGTGCGCGGATGAGTGAGAGTCTGTGTCCGCGGATGTGTGAGAGTCTGTGTGCGCGGATGTGTGAGAGTCTGTGTGTGCGGATGGATGAGAGTCTGTGTGCACGGATGTGTGAGAGTCTGTGTGTGCGGATGTGTGAGAGTCTGTGTGCGCGGATGTGTGAGCGTCTGTGTGTGCGGATGTGTGAGAGTCTGTGTGCACGGATGGGTGAGCGTCTGTGTGCGCGGATGAGTGAGAGTCTGTGTCCGCGGATGTGTGAGAGTCTGTGTGTGCGGATGTGTGAGAGTCTGTGTGCGGATGGATGAGAGTCTGTGTGCACGGATGTGTGAGAGTCTGTGTGTGCGGATGTGTGAGAGTCTGTGTGTGCGGATGTGTGAGTGCCTGTGCGCGTGGATGTGTGAGAGTCTGTGTGTGCGGATCTGTGAGAGTCTGTTTGTGCGGATGTGTGAGTGTCTGTGTGCGCGGATAGGTGAGCGTCTGTGTGAGAGTCTGTGTGCGCGGATGTGTGAGAGTGTGTGTGTGCAGTTGGGTGAGCGTCTGTGTGCGCGGATGTGTGAGAGTCTGTGTGCACGGATGTGTGAGAGTCTGTGTGTGCGGATGTGTGAGAGTCTGTGTGCGTGGATGTGTGAGAGTCTGTGTGTGCGGATGTGTGAGTGCCTGTGCGCGTGGATGTGTGAGAGTCTGTGTGTGCGGATCTGTGAGAGTCTGTTTGTGCGGATGTGTGAGAGTCTGTGTGCACGGATGTGTGAGAGTCTGTGTGTGCGGATGTGTGAGAGTCTGTGTGCGCGGATGTGTGAGCGTCTGTGTGTGCGGATGTGTGAGAGTCTGTGTGCACGGATGGATGAGCGTCTGTGTGCGCGGATGAGTGAGAGTCTGTGTCCGCGGATGTGTGAGAGTCTGTGTGCGCGGATGTGTGAGAGTCTGTGTGTGCGGATGGATGAGAGTCTGTGTGCACGGATGTGTGAGAGTCTGTGTGCGTGGATGTGTGAGAGTCTGTGTGTGCGGATGTGTGAGTGCCTATGCGCGTGGATGTGTGAGAGTCTGTGTGTGCGGATCTGTGAGAGTCTGTTTGTGCGGATGTGTGAGTGTCTGTGTGCGCGGATAGGTGAGCGTCTGTGTGAGAGTCTGTGTGCGCGGATGTGTGAGAGTGTGTGTGTGCAGTTGGGTGAGCGTCTGTGTGCGCGGATGTGTGAGAGTCTGTGTGCACGGATGTGTGAGAGTCTGTGTGTGCGGATGTGTGAGAGTCTGTGTGCGTGGATGTGTGAGAGTCTGTGTGTGCGGATGTGTGAGTGCCTGTGCGCGTGGATGTGTGAGAGTCTGTGTGTGCGGATGTGTGAGAGTCTGTGAGCGCGGATGTGTGAGAGTCTGTGAGCGCGGATGTGTGAGAGTCGGTGCGTGCGGATGTCTGAGAGTCTGTGCGTGTGGATGTGTGAGAGTCTGTGTGTGCGGATGTGTGAGAGTCTGTGTGTGCGGATGTGTGAGAGTCTGTGTGCGCACGGCTGTGTGAGTGTGTGTGCGCTGATGTGTGAGAGTGTGTGCGCGCGCATGTCTGAGAGTCTGTGTACACGGATGTGTGAGAGTGTGTGCATGCGGATGTGTGAGAGACTGTGTGCGTGGATATGTGAGAGTCGGTGTGTGCGGATGTGTGAGTATCTCTGTGTGCGGATGTGTGAGAGTCTGTGTGCGTGCGGATGTGTGAGAGTCGGTGCGCGCGGACGTGTGAGAGTCTGTGTGTGCGGATGTGTATGTGCGGATGTGTGAGAGGCTGTGTGTGCGGATGTGCGAGCATCTGTGTGTGCGGATGTGTGAGTGTCTGTGCGCGCGGACGTGTGAGAGACTGTGTGTGCGGATGTGTGAGAGTATGTGTGTGCGGATGTGTGAGAGTCTGTGTGTGCAGATGTGTGAGTATGTGTGCGCGGATGGGTGAGGGTCTGTGTGCGCGGATGTGTGAGAGTCTGTATGTGCGGATGTGTGAGAGTCTGTGTGTGCGGATGTGTGAGAGTCTGTGAGCGCGGATGTTTGAGAGTCTGGGAGCGCCGATGCGGGAGGGTCTGTGTGCGCGCGGATGTGTGAGAGTCGGTGCGCGCGGATGTGTGAGAGTCTGTGCGCGCGGATGTGTGAGAGACTGTGTGCGCGGATGTGTGAGAGTCTGTGTGTGCGGATGTGTGAGAGTCTGTGTGTGCAGATGTGTGAGTGTGTGTGCGCGGATGAGTGAGCGTCTGTGTGTGCGGATCTGTGAGAGTCTGTTTGTGCGGATGTGTGAGTGTCTGTGTGCGCGGATAGGTGAGCGTCTGTGTGAGAGTCTGTGTGCGCGGATGTGTGAGAGTGTGTGTGTGCAGTTGGGTGAGCGTCTGTGTGCGCGGATGTGTGAGAGTCTGTGTGCACGGATGTGTGAGAGTCTGTGTGTGCGGATGTGTGAGTGCCTGTGCGCGTGGATGTGTGAGAGTCTGTGTGTGCGGATCTGTGAGAGTCTGTTTGTGCGGATGTGTGAGAGTCTGTGTGCACGGATGTGTGAGAGTCTGTGTGTGCGGATGTGTGAGCGTCTGTGTGTGCGGATGTGTGAGAGTCTGTGTGCACGGATGGATGAGCGTCTGTGTGCGCGGATGAGTGAGAGTCTGTGTCCGCGGATGTGTGAGAGTCTGTGTGCGCGGATGTGTGAGAGTCTGTGTGTGCGGATGGATGAGAGTCTGTGTGCACGGATGTGTGAGAGTCTGTGTGCGTGGATGTGTGAGAGTCTGTGTGTGCGGATGTGTGAGTGCCGGTGCGCGTGGATGTGTGAGAGTCTGTGTGTGCGGATCTGTGAGAGTCTGTTTGTGCGGATGTGTGAGTGTCTGTGTGCGCGGATAGGTGAGCGTCTGTGTGAGAGTCTGTGTGCGCGGATGTGTGAGAGTGTGTGTGTGCAGTTGGGTGAGCGTCTGTGTGCGCGGATGTGTGAGAGTCTGTGTGCACGGATGTGTGAGAGTCTGTGTGTGCGGATGTGTGAGAGTCTGTGTGCGTGGATGTGTGAGAGTCTGTGTGTGCGGATGTGTGAGTGCCTGTGCGCGTGGATGTGTGAGAGTCTGTGTGTGCGGATGTGTGAGAGTCTGTGAGCGCGGATGTGTGAGAGTCTGTGAGCGCGGATGTGTGAGAGTGGGAGAGAGCGAGTGCGGGAGAATGCATGTGCGGGGGGGCTGGATAGGGCGAGTGCTGGGTAGAGCGAGTGCGGGAGAGTGCAAGTGCGGGAGAATGCAAGTGCGTGAGAATGCAAGTGCGTAAGAGTGCGGGAGAGTGCAAGTGTGGAAGAGTGAGGGAGACTGCTAATGCGGGATAGAGTGGGAGAGTGTGAGTGCAGAAGAGTGCGAGTGCGGTAGAGAGCGAGTACGGTAGAGAGCGAGTGCGGGAGTGTGCTAGTACGGGAGGGGGCTGGATAGAGCGAGTGCTGGATAGAGCGAGTGCGGGAGAGTGCAAGTGCGGGATAATGCAAGTGCGTATGAGTGCGGGAGAGTGCAAGTGTGGAAGAGTGAGGGAGACTGCTCGTGCGGGATAGAGTGGGAGAGTATGAGTGCAGAAGAGTGCGAGTGCGGGAGAGTGCGAGTGTGGGAGAGTGCGAGTGTGGGAGAGTGCGAGTGCGGGAGAGTGCGAGTGCGGGAGAGTGCGAGTGCGGGAGAGTGCGAGTGCGGGAGAGTGCGAGTGCGGGAGAGTGCGAGTGCGGGAGAGTGCGAGTGCGGGAGAGTGCGAGTGCGGGAGAGTGCGAGTGCGGGAGAGTGCGAGTGCGGGAGAGTGCGAGTGCGGGAGAGTGCGAGTGCGGGAGAGTGCGAGTGCGGGAGAGTGCGAGTGCGGGAGAGTGCGAGTGCGGGAGAGTGCGAGTGCGGGAGAGTGCGAGTGCGGGAGAGAGCGAGTGCGGGAGAGAGCGAGTGCGGGAGATTGCGATGGCGGGAGAGAGCAAGTGCGAGAGAGTGCGAGTACGGGAGCGAGCGAATGCGGGAGAGTGCGAGTGCGGGAGAGTGCGAGTGCGGGAGAGTGCGAGTGCGGTAGAGTGCGAGTGCGGTAGAGTGCGAGTGCGGGAGAGAGCGAGTGCGGGAGAGTGCGATGGCGGCGGAGAGCGAGTGCGAGAGAGAGCGGGAAAGTGCGAGTGCGGGAGCGAGCGAGTGCGGGAGAGAGCGGGAGAGTGCAAGTGCAGGAGAGTGCGAGTGTGGGAGAGTGCGAGTGCGGGAGAGTGCGAGTGCGGTAGAGTGAGAGTGCGAGTGCGGGAGAAAGCGAGTGCGGGAGAGTGCGAGTGCGGGAGAGAGCGAGTGCGGGAGAATGCGTGTGCGGGGGGGTGCGACAGCGGGAGAGTGCAAGTGCGGGAGAGAGCGAGTGCCCGAGAGAGCGAGTGCGGGTGTGTGCGGGAGAGTGCGATTACGGGAGAGTGCGGGAGAGTGTGAGTGCGGGAGAGAGCGAGTGGGGGAGAGAGCGTGTGCGGGGAGTGCGAGTGCGGGAGAGAGCGAGGGCGGGAGAGAGCGAGTGCGGGAGAGAGCGAGTGCGGGAGAGAGCGAGTGCGGGAGAGAGCGAGTGCGGGAGAGAGCGAGTGCGGGAGAGAGCGAGTGCGGGAGAGAGCGAGTGCGGGAGAGAGCGAGTGCGGGAGAGAGCGAGTGCGGGAGTGAGCGAGTGCGGGAGAGAGCGAGTGCGGGAGAGAGCGAGTGCGGGAGAGAGCGAGTGCGGGAGAGAGCGAGTGCGGGAGAGAGCAAGTGCGGGAGAGAGCGAGTGCGGGAGAGAGCGAGTGCGGGAGGGAGCGAGTGCAGGAGAGAGCGAGTGCGGGAGAGAGAGAGTGCGGGAGTGAGCGAGTGCGGGAGAGAGCGAGTGCGGGAAAGTGCTAGTACGGGAGGGGGCTGGATAGAGCGAGTGCCGGATAGTGCGAGTGCGGGAGAAGGCAAGTGCGTAGGAGTGCAGGAGAGTGCAAGTGTGAAAGAGTGAGGGAGACTGCTAGTGCAGGATAGAGTGAGAGAGTCTGAGTGCAGAAGAGGGCGAGTGCTGGAGAGGGCGAATGCGGGAGAGAGCGAGTGCGGGAGAGGGCGAGTGCGGGAGAGAGCGAGTGCTGGAGAGGGCGAGTGCGGGAGAGGGCGAGTGCGGGAGAGGGCGAGTGCGGGAGAGGGCGAGTGCGGGAGAGGGCGAGTGCGGGAGAGGGCGAGTGCGGGAGAGGGCGAGTGCGGGAGAGGGCGAGTGCGGGAGAGGGCGAGTGCGGGAGAGGGCGAGTGCGGGAGAGGGCGAGTGCGGGAGAGGGCGAGTTCGGAAGAGGGCGAGTGCTGGAGAGGGCGAGTGCGGGAAAGGGCGAGTGCGGGAAAGGGCGAGTGCGGGAGAGGGCGAGTGCGGGAGAGGGCGAGTGCGGGAGAGGGCGAGTGCGGGAGAGAGCGAGTGCGGGAGAGTGCGAGTGCGGGAGAGAGCGAGTGCGGGAGAGTGCGATGGCGGCGGAGAGAGAGTGCGAGAGAGAGCGGGAAAGTGCGAGTGCGGGAGCGAGCGAGTGCGGGAGAGAGCGGGAGAGTGCGAGTGCAGGAGAGTGCGAGTGTGGGAGAGTGCGAGTGCGGGAGAGTGCGAGTGCGGTAGAGTGAGAGTGCGAGTGCGGGAGAAATCGAGTGCGGGAGAGTGCGAGTGCGGGAGAGAGCGAGTGCGGGAGAATGCGTGTGCGGGGGGGTGCGACAGCGGGAGAGTGCGAGTGCGGGAGAGAGCGAGTGCCCGAGAGAGCGAGTGCGGGTGTGTGCGGGAGAGTGCGATTACGGGAGAGTGCGGGAGAGTGTGAGTGCGGGAGAGAGAGAGTGGGGGAGAGAGCGTGTGCGGGGAGTGCGAGTGCGGGAGAGTGCGAGTGCGGGAGAGAGCGAGTGCGGGAGAATGCGTGTGCGGGGGGTGCGACAGCGGGAGAGTGCGAGTGCGGGAGAGAGCGAGTGCCCGAGAGAGCGAGTGCGGGTGTGTTTGGGAGAGTGCGATTACGGGAGAGTGCGGGAGAGTGTGAGTGCGGGAGAGAGCGAGTGGGGGAGAGAGCGTGTGCGGGGAGTGCGAGTGCGGGAGAGAGCGAGGGCGGGAGAGAGCGAGTGCGTGAGAGAGCGAGTGCGGGAGAGAGCGAGTGCGGGAGAGAGCGAGTGCGGGAGAGAGCGAGTGCGGGAGAGAGCGAGTGCGGGAGAGAGCGAGTGCGGGAGAGAGCGAGTGCGGGAGAGAGCGAGTGCGGGAGAGAGCGAGTGCGGGAGAGAGCGAGTGCGGGAGAGAGCGAGTGCGGGAGAGAGAGAGTGCGGGAGAGAGAGAGTGCGGGAGAGAGAGAGTGCGGGAGAGAGCGAGTGCGGGAGAGAGCGAGTGCGGGAGAGAGCGAGTGCGGGAGAGAGCGAGTGCGGGAGAGAGCGAGTGCGGGAGAGAGCGAGTGCGGGAGAGAGCGAGTGCGGGAGGGAGCGAGTGCAGGAGAGAGCGAGTGCGGGAGAGAGCGAGTGCGGGAGAGAGCGAGTGCGGGAGTGAGCGAATGCGGGAGAGAGCGAGTGCGGGAAAGTGCTAGTACGGGAGGGGGCTGGATAGAGCGAGTGCTGGATAGAGCAAGTGCGGGAGAAGGCAAGTGCGTCAGAGTGCAGGAGAGTGCAAGTGTGAAAGAGTGAGGGAGACTGCTAGTGCAGGATAGAGTGTGAGAGTCTGAGTGCAGAAGAGAGCGAGTGCGGGAGAGGGCGAATGCAGGAGAGAGCGAGTGCGGGAGAGAGCGAGTGCGGGAGAGTGCGAGTGCAGGAGAGAGCGAGTGCGGGAGAGAGTGAGTGCGGGAGAGAGCGAGTGCGGGAGAGAGAGAGTGCTGGAGAGAGCGAGTGCGGGAGAGAGCGAGTGCGGGAGAGGGCGAGTGCGGGAGAGGGCGAGTGCGGGAGAGGGCGAGTGCGGGAGAGGGCGAATGCGGGAGAGGGCGAGTGCGGGAGAGGGCGAGTGCGGGAGAGGGCGAGTGCGGGAGAGGGCGAGTGCGGTAGAGTGAGAGTGCGAGTGCGGGAGAGTGCGAGTGCGGGAGAGAGCGAGTGCGGGAGAATGCGTGTGCGGGGGGGTGCGACAGCGGGAGAGTGCGAGTGCGGGAGAGAGCGAGTGCCCGAGAGAGCGAGTGCGGGTGTGTGCGGGAGAGTGCGATTACGGGAGAGTGCGGGAGAGTGTGAGTGCGGGAGAGAGAGAGTGGGGGAGAGAGCGTGTGCGGGGAGTGCGAGTACGGGAGAGAGCGAGGGCGGGAGAGAGCGAGGGCGGGAGAGAGCGAGTGCGGGAGAGAGCGAGTGCGGGAGAGAGCGAGTGCAGGAGAGAGCGAGTGCGGGAGAGAGCGAGTGCGGGAGAGAGCGAGTGCGGGAGAGAGCGAGTGCGGGAGAGAGCGAGTGCGGGAGAGTGCGAGTGCGGGAGAGTGCGAGTGCGGGAGAGTGCGAGTGCGGGAGAGTGCGAGTGCGGGAGAGTGCGATGGCGGGAGAGAGCGAGTGCGAGAGAGTGCGAGTACGGGAGCGAGCGAGTGCGGGAGAGTGCGAGTGCGGGAGAGTGCGAGTGCGGGAGAGTGCGAGTGCGGGAGAGAGCGAGTGCGGGAGAGTGCGATGGCGGCGGAGAGCGAGTGCGAGAGAGAGCGGGAAAGTGCGAGTGCGTGAGCGAGCGAGTGCGGGAGAGAGCGGGAGAGTGCGAGTGCAGGAGAGTGCGAGTGCAGGAGAGTGCGAGTGTGGGAGAGTGCGAGTGTGGGAGAGTGCGAGTGCGGTAGAGTGAGAGTGCGAGTGCGGGAGAGAGCGAGTGCGGGAGAGTGCGAGTGCGGGAGAGAGCGAGTGCGGGAGAATGCGTGTGCGAGGGGGTGCGACAGCGGGAGAGTGCGAGTGCGGGAGAGAGCGAGTGCCCGAGAGAGCGAGTGCGGGTGTGTGCGGGAGAGTGCGATTACGGGAGAGTGCGGGAGAGTGTGAGTGCGGGAGAGAGCGAGTGGGGGAGAGAGCGTGTGCGGGGAGTGCGAGTGCGGGAGAGAGCGAGGGCGGGAGAGAGCGAGTGCGGGAGAGAGCGAGTGCGGGAGAGAGCGAGTGCGGGAGAGAGCGAGTGCGGGAGAGAGCGAGTGCGGGAGAGAGCGAGTGCGGGAGAGAGCGAGTGCGGGAGAGAGCGAGTGCGGGAGAGAGCGAGTGCGGGAGAGAGCGAGTGCGGGAGAGAGAGAGTGCGGGAGAGAGCGAGTGCGGGAGAGAGCGAGTGCGGGAGAGAGCGAGTGCGGGAGAGAGCGAGTGCGGGAGAGAGCGAGTGCGGGAGAGAGCGAGTGCGGGAGAGAGCGAGTGCGGGAGAGAGCGAGTGCGGGAGAGAGCGAGTGCGGGAGGGAGCGAGTGCAGGAGAGAGCGAGTGCGGGAGAGAGCGAGTGCGGGAGAGAGCGAGTGCGGGAGTGAGCGAATGCGGGAGAGAGCGAGTGCGGGAAAGTGCTAGTACGGGAGGGGGCTGGATAGAGCGAGTGCTGGATAGAGCAAGTGCGGGAGAAGGCAAGTGCGTCAGAGTGCAGGAGAGTGCAAGTGTGAAAGAGTGAGGGAGACTGCTAGTGCAGGATAGAGTGTGAGAGTCTGAGTGCAGAAGAGGGCGAGTGCGGGAGAGGGCGAATGCGGGAGAGAGCGAGTGCGGGAGAGAGCGAGTGCGGGAGAGTGCGAGTGCGGGAGAGTGCGAGTGCGGGAGAGTGCGAGTGCGGGAGAGAGCGAGTGCGGGAGAGAGCGAGTGCGGGAGAGATAGAGTGCGGGAGAGAGCGAGTGCGGGAGAGGGCGAGTGCGGGAGAGGGCGAGTGCGGGAGAGGGCGAGTGCGGGAGAGGGCGAGTGCGGGAGAGGGCGAGTGCGGGAGAGGGCGAGTGCGGGAGAAGGCGAGTGCGGGAGAGGGCGAGTGCGGGAGAGGGCGAGTGCGGGAGAGGTCGAGTGCGGGAGAGGGCGAGTGCGGGAGAGGGCGAGTGCGGGAGAGGGCGAGTGCGGGAGAGGGCGAGTGCGGGAGAGGGCGAGTGCGGGAGAGGGCGAGTGCGGGAGAGGGCGAGTGCGGGAGAGGGCGAGTTCGGAAGAGGGCGAGTGCTGGAGAGGGCGAGTGCGGGAAAGGGCGAGTGCGGGAAAGGGCGAGTGCGGGAGAGGGCGAGTGCGGGAGAGGGCGAGTGCGGGAGAGGGCGAGTGCGGGAGAGTGCGAGTGCGGGAGAGTGCGAGTGCGGGAGAGTGCGAGTGCGGGAGAGAGCGAGTGCGGGAGAGAGCGAGTGCGGGAGAGAGCGAGTGCGGGAGAGAGAGAGTGCGGGAGAGAGCGAGTGCGGCAGAGAGCGAGTGCGGGAGAGAGCGAGTGCGGGAGAGAGCGAGTGCGGGAGAGAGCGAGTGCGGGAGAGAGCGAGTGCGGGAGAGAGCGAGTGCGGGAGAGAGCGAGTGCGGGAGAGAGCGAGTGCGGGAGGGAGCGAGTGCAGGAGAGAGCGAGTGCGGGAGAGAGCGAGTGCGGGAGAGAGCGAGTGCGGGAGTGAGCGAATGCGGGAGAGAGCGAGTGCGGGAAAGTGCTAGTACGGGAGGGGGCTGGATAGAGCGAGTGCTGGATAGAGCAAGTGCGGGAGAAGGCAAGTGCGTCAGAGTGCAGGAGAGTGCAAGTGTGAAAGAGTGAGGGAGACTGCTAGTGCAGGATAGAGTGTGAGAGTCTGAGTGCAGAAGAGGGCGAGTGCAGAAGAGGGCGAGTGCGGGAGAGGGCGAATGCGGGAGAGAGCGAGTGCGGGAGAGAGCGAGTGCGGGAGAGTGCGAGTGCGGGAGAGTGCGAGTGCGGCAGAGTGCGAGTGCGGGAGAGAGCGAGTGCGGGAGAGAGCGAGTGCGGGAGGGAGCGAGTGCAGGAGAGAGCGAGTGCGGGAGAGAGCGAGTGCGGGAGAGAGCGAGTGCGGGAGAGGGCGAGTGCGGGAGAGGGCGAGTGCGGGAGAGGGCGAGTGCGGGAGAGGGCGAGTGCGGGAGAGGGCGAGTGCGGGAGAGGGCGAGTGCGGGAGAGGGCGAGTGCGGGAGAGGGCGAGTGCGGGAGAGGACGAGTGCGGGAGAGAGCGAGTGCGGGAGAGGGCGAGTGCGGGAGAGGGCGAGTGCGGGAGAGGGCGAGTGCGGGAGAGGGCGAGTGCGGGAGAGGGGGAGTGCGGGAGAGGGGGAGTGCGGGAGAGGGGGAGTGCGGGAGAGGGCGAGTGCGGGAGAGGGCGAGTGCGGGAGAGGGCGAGTGCGGGAGAGGGCGAGTGCGGGAGAGGGCGTGTGCGGAAGAGGGCGAGTGCGGGAGAGGGCGAGTGCGGGAGAGGGCGAGTGCGGGAGAGGGCGAGTGCGGGAGAGGGCGAGTGCGGGAGAGTGCGAGTGCGGGAGAGAGCGAGTGCGGGAGAGAGCGAGTGCGGGAGATTGCGATGGCGGGAGAGAGCAAGTGCGAGAGAGTGCGAGTACGGGAGCGAGCGAATGCGGGAGAGTGCGAGTGCGGGAGAGTGCGAGTGCGGGAGAGTGCGAGTGCGGTAGAGTGCGAGTGCGGTAGAGTGCGAGTGCGGGAGAGAGCGAGTGCGGGAGAGTGCGATGGCGGTGGAGAGCGAGTGCGAGAGAGAGCGGGAAAGTGCGAGTGCGGGAGCGAGCGAGTGCGGGAGAGAGCGGGAGAGTGCAAGTGCAGGAGAGTGCGAGTGTGGGAGAGTGCGAGTGCGGGAGAGTGCGAGTGCGGTAGAGTGAGAGTGCGAGTGCGGGAGAGAGCGAGTGCGGGAGAGTGCGAGTGCGGGAGAGAGCGAGTGCGGGAGAATGCGTGTGCGGGGGGGTGCGACAGCGGGAGAGTGCAAGTGCGGGAGAGAGCGAGTGCCCGAGAGAGCGAGTGCGGGTGTGTGCGGGAGAGTGCGATTACGGGAGAGTGCGGGAGAGTGTGAGTGCGGGAGAGAGTGAGTGGGGGAGAGAGCGTGTGCGGGGAGTGCGAGTGCGGGAGAGAGCGAGGGCGGGAGAGAGCGAGTGCGGGAGAGAGCGAGTGCGGGAGAGAGCGAGTGCGGGAGAGAGCGAGTGCGGGAGAGAGCGAGTGCGGGAGAGAGCGAGTGCGGGAGAGAGCGAGTGCGGGAGAGAGCGAGTGCGGGAGTGAGCGAGTGCGGGAGAGAGCGAGTGCGGGAGAGAGCGAGTGCGGGAGAGAGGGAGTGCGGGAGAGAGCGAGTGCGGGAGAGAGCGAGTGCGGGAGAGAGCGAGTGCGGGAGAGAGAGAGTGCGGGAGAGAGCGAGTGCGGCAGAGAGCGAGTGCGGGAGAGAGCGAGTGCGGGAGAGAGCGAGTGCGGGAGAGAGCGAGTGCGGGAGAGAGCGAGTGCGGGAGAGAGCGAGTGCGGGAGAGAGCGAGTGCGGGAGAGAGCGAGTGCGGGAGGGAGCGAGTGCAGGAGAGAGCGAGTGCGGGAGAGAGCGAGTGCGGGAGAGAGCGAGTGCGGGAGAGAGCGAGTGCGGGAGTGAGCGAATGCGGGAGAGAGCGAGTGCGGGAAAGTGCTAGTACGGGAGGGGGCTGGATAGAGCGAGTGCTGGATAGAGCAAGTGCGGGAGAAGGCAAGTGCGTCAGAGTGCAGGAGAGTGCAAGTGTGAAAGAGTGAGGGAGACTGCTAGTGCAGGATAGAGTGTGAGAGTCTGAGTGCAGAAGAGGGCGAGTGCGGGAGAGGGCGAATGCGGGAGAGAGCGAGTGCGGGTGTGTGCGGGAGAGTGCGATTACGGGAGAGTGCGGGAGAGTGTGAGTGCGGGAGAGAGCGAGTGGGGGAGAGAGCGTGTGCGGGGAGTGCGAGTGCGGGAGAGAGCGAGGGCGGGAGAGAGCGAGTGCGGGAGAGAGCGAGTGCGGGAGAGAGCGAGTGCGGGAGAGAGCGAGTGCGGGAGAGAGCGAGTGCGGGAGAGAGCGAGTGCGGGAGAGAGCGAGTGCGGGAGAGAGCGAGTGCGGGAGTGAGCGAGTGCGGGAGAGAGCGAGTGCGGGAGAGAGCGAGTGCGGGAGAGAGCGAGTGCGGGAGAGAGGGAGTGCGGGAGAGAGCGAGTGCGGGAGAGAGCGAGTGCGGGAGAGAGCGAGTGCGGGAGGGAGCGAGTGCGGGAGAGAGCGAGTGCGGGAGAGAGCGAGTGCGGGAGTGAGCGAGTGCGGGAGAGAGCGAGTGCGGGAAAGTGCTAGTACGGGAGGGGGCTGGATAGAGCGAGTGCCGGATAGTGCGAGTGCGGGAGAAGGCAAGTGCGTAAGAGTGCAGGAGTGTGCAAGTGTGAAAGAGTGAGGGAGACTGCTAGTGCAGGATAGAGTGAGAGAGTCTGAGTGCAGAAGAGGGCGAGTGCTGGAGAGGGCGAATGCGGGAGAGAGCGAGTGCGGGAGAGGGCGAGTGCGGGAGAGAGCGAGTGCTGGAGAGGGCGAGTGCGGGAGAGGGCGAGTGCGGGAGAGGGCGAGTGCGGGAGAGGGCGAGTGCGGGAGAGGGCGAGTGCGGGAGAGGGCGAGTGCGGGAGAGGGCGAGTGCGGGAGAGGGCGAGTGCGGGAGAGGGCGAGTGCGGGAGAGGGCGAGTGCGGGAGAGGGCGAGTGCGGGAGAGGGCGAGTGCGGGAGAGGGCGAGTGCGGGAGAGGGCGAGTGCGGGAGAGGGCGAGTGCGGGAGAGGGCGAGTGCGGGAGAGGGCGAGTTCGGAAGAGGGCGAGTGCTGGAGAGGGCGAGTGCGGGAAAGGGCGAGTGCGGGAAAGGGCGAGTGCGGGAGAGGGCGAGTGCGGGAGAGTGCGAGTGCGGGAGAGTGCGAGTGCGGGAGAGAGCGAGTGCGGGAGAGTGCGATGGCGGCGGAGAGAGAGTGCGAGAGAGAGCGGGAAAGTGCGAGTGCGGGAGCGAGCGAGTGCGGGAGAGAGCGGGAGAGTGCGAGTGCAGGAGAGTGCGAGTGTGGGAGAGTGCGAGTGCGGGAGAGTGCGAGTGCGGTAGAGTGAGAGTGCGAGTGCGGGAGAAATCGAGTGCGGGAGAGTGCGAGTGCGGGAGAGAGCGAGTACGGGAGAATGCGTGTGCGGGGGTGTGCGACAGCGGGAGAGTGCGAGTGCGGGAGAGAGCGAGTGCCCGAGAGAGCGAGTGCGGGTGTGTGCGGGAGAGTGCGATTACGGGAGAGTGCGGGAGAGTGTGAGTGCGGGAGAGAGAGAGTGGGGGAGAGAGCGTGTGCGGGGAGTGCGAGTGCGGGAGAGTGCGAGTGCGGGAGAGAGCGAGTGCGGGAGAATGCGTGTGCGGGGGGTGCGACAGCGGGAGAGTGCGAGTGCGGGAGAGAGCGAGTGCCCGAGAGAGCGAGTGCGGGTGTGTGCGGGAGAGTGCGATTACGGGAGAGTGCGGGAGAGTGTGAGTGCGGGAGAGAGCGAGTGGGGGAGAGAGCGTGTGCGGGAGAGAGCGAGGGCGGGAGAGAGCGAGTGCGGGAGAGAGCGAGTGCGGGAGAGAGCGAGTGCGGGAGAGAGCGAGTGCGGGAGAGAGCGAGTGCGGGAGAGAGCGAGTGCGGGAGAGAGCGAGTGCGGGAGAGAGCGAGTGCGGGAGAGAGCGAGTGCGGGAGAGAGCGAGTGCGGGAGAGAGAGAGTGCGGGAGAGAGAGAGTGCGGGAGAGAGAGAGTGCGGGAGAGAGAGAGTGCGGGAGAGAGCGAGTGCGGGAGAGAGCGAGTGCGGGAGAGAGCGAGTGCGGGAGAGAGCGAGTGCGGGAGAGAGCGAGTGCGGGAGAGAGCGAGTGCGGGAGGGAGCGAGTGCAGGAGAGAGCGAGTGCGGGAGAGAGCGAGTGCGGGAGAGAGCGAGTGCGGGAGAGAGCGAGTGCGGGAGAGAGCGAGTGCGGGAGAGAGCGAGTGCGGGAGAGAGCGAGTGCGGGAGAGAGCGAGTGCGGGAGAGAGCGAGTGCGGGAGAGAGAGAGTGCGGGAGAGAGAGAGTGCGGGAGAGAGAGAGTGCGGGAGAGAGCGAGTGCGGGAGAGAGCGAGTGCGGGAGAGAGCGAGTGCGGGAGAGAGCGAGTGCGGGAGAGAGCGAGTGCGGGAGAGAGCGAGTGCGGGAGGGAGCGAGTGCAGGAGAGAGCGAGTGCGGGAGAGAGCGAGTGCGGGAGAGAGCGAGTGCGGGAGAGAGCGAGTGCGGGAAAGTGCTAGTACGGGAGGGGGCTGGATAGAGCGAGTGCTGGATAGAGCAAGTGCGGGAGAAGGCAAGTGCGTCAGAGTGCAGGAGAGTGCAAGTGTGAAAGAGTGAGGGAGACTGCTAGTGCAGGATAGAGTGTGAGAGTCTGAGTGCAGAAGAGAGCGAGTGCGGGAGAGGGCGAATGCAGGAGAGAGCGAGTGCGGGAGAGAGCGAGTGCGGGAGAGTGCGAGTGCAGGAGAGAGCGAGTGCGGGAGAGAGCGAGTGCGGGAGAGAGAGAGTGCTGGAGAGAGCGAGTGCGGGAGAGAGCGAGTGCGGGAGAGGGCGAGTGCGGGAGAGGGCGAGTGCGGGAGAGGGCGAGTGCGGGAGAGGGCGAGTGCGGGAGAGGGCGAGTGCGGGAGAGGGCGAGTGCGGGAGAGGGCGAGTGCGGTAGAGTGAGAGTGCGAGTGCGGGAGAAAGCGAGTGCGGGAGAGTGCGAGTGCGGGAGAGAGCGAGTGCGGGAGAATGCGTGTGCGGGGGGGTGCGACAGCGGGAGAGTGCGAGTGCGGGAGAGAGCGAGTGCCCGAGAGAGCGAGTGCGGGTGTGTGCGGGAGAGTGCGATTACGGGAGAGTGCGGGAGAGTGTGAGTGCGGGAGAGAGAGAGTGGGGGAGAGAGCGTGTGCGGGGAGTGCGAGTACGGGAGAGAGCGAGGGCGGGAGAGAGCGAGGGCGGGAGAGAGCGAGGGCGGGAGAGAGCGAGTGCGGGAGAGAGCGAGTGCAGGAGAGAGCGAGTGCGGGAGAGAGCGAGTGCGGGAGAGAGCGAGTGCGGGAGAGAGCGAGTGCGGGAGAGAGCGAGTGCGGGAGAGTGCGAGTGCGGGAGAGTGCGAGTGCGGGAGAGTGCGAGTGCGGGAGAGTGCGAGTGCGGGAGAGTGCGAGTGCGGGAGAGTGCGAGTGCGGGAGAGTGCGAGTGCGGGAGAGTGCGATGGCGGGAGAGAGCGAGTGCGAGAGAGTGCGAGTACGGGAGCGAGCGAGTGCGGGAGAGTGCGAGTGCGGGAGAGTGCGAGTGCGGGAGAGTGCGAGTGCGGGAGAGAGCGAGTGCGGGAGAGTGCGATGGCGGCGGAGAGCGAGTGCGAGAGAGAGCGGGAAAGTGCGAGTGCGTGAGCGAGCGAGTGCGGGAGAGAGCGGGAGAGTGCGAGTGCAGGAGAGTGCGAGTGCAGGAGAGTGCGAGTGTGGGAGAGTGCGAGTCTGGGAGAGTGCGAGTGCGGTAGAGTGAGAGTGCGAGTGCGGGAGAGAGCGAGTGCGGGAGAGTGCGAGTGCGGGAGAGAGCGAGTGCGGGAGAATGCGTGTGCGAGGGGGTGCGACAGCGGGAGAGTGCGAGTGCGGGAGAGAGCGAGTGCCCGAGAGAGCGAGTGCGGGTGTGTGCGGGAGAGTGCGATTACGGGAGAGTGCGGGAGAGTGTGAGTGCGGGAGAGAGCGAGTGGGGGAGAGAGCGTGTGCGGGGAGTGCGAGTGCGGGAGAGAGCGAGGGCGGGAGAGAGCGAGTGCGGGAGAGAGCGAGTGCGGGAGAGAGCGAGTGCGGGAGAGAGCGAGTGCGGGAGAGAGCGAGTGCGGGAGAGTGCGAGTGCGGGAGAGAGCGAGTGCGGGAGAGAGCGAGTGCGGGAGAGAGCGAGTGCGGGAGAGAGCGAGTGCGGGAGAGAGAGAGTGCGGGAGAGAGCGAGTGCGGGAGAGAGCGAGTGCGGGAGAGAGCGAGTGCGGGAGAGAGCGAGTGCGGGAGAGAGCGAGTGCGGGAGAGAGCGAGTGCGGGAGAGAGCGAGTGCGGGAGAGAGCGAGTGCGGGAGAGAGCGAGTGCGGGAGAGAGCGAGTGCGGGAGAGAGCGAGTGCGGGAGGGAGCGAGTGCAGGAGAGAGCAAGTGCGGGAGAGAGCGAGTGCGGGAGAGAGCGAGTGCGGGAGTGAGCGAATGCGGGAGAGAGCGAGTGCGGGAAAGTGCTAGTACGGGAGGGGGCTGGATAGAGCGAGTGCTGGATAGAGCAAGTGCGGGAGAAGGCAAGTGCGCAGAGTGCAGGAGAGTGCAAGTGTGAAAGAGTGAGGGAGACTGCTAGTGCAGGATAGAGTGTGAGAGTCTGAGTGCAGAAGAGGGCGAGTGCGGGAGAGGGCGAATGCTGGAGAGAGCGAGTGCAGGAGAGAGCGAGTGCGGGAGAGTGCGAGTGCGGGAGAGTGCGAGTGCGGCAGAGTGCGAGTGCGGGAGAGAGCGAGTGCGGGAGAGAGCGAGTGCGGGAGAGAGCGAGTGCGGGAGAGAGAGAGTGCTGGAGAGAGCGAGTGCGGGAGAGAGCGAGTGCGGGAGAGGGCGAGTGCGGGAGAGGGCGAGTGCGGGAGAGGGCGAGTGCGGGAGAGGGCGAGTGCGGGAGAGGGCGAGTGCGGGAGAGGACGAGTGCGGGAGAGGACGAGTGCGGGAGAGGACGAGTGCGGGAGAGAGCGAGTGCGGGAGAGAGGGAGTGCGGGAGAGGGCGAGTGCGGGAGAGGGTGAGTGCGGGAGAGGGCGAGTGCGGGAGAGGGGGAGTGCGGGAGAGGGCGAGTGCGGGAGAGGGCGAGTGCGGGAGAGGGCGAGTGCGGGAGAGGGCGAGTGCGGGAGAGGGCGAGTGCGGGAGAGGGCGTGTGCGGAAGAGGGCGAGTGCGGGAGAGGGCGAGTGCGGGAGAGGGCGAGTGCGGGAGAGGGCGAGTGCGGGAGAGGGCGAGTGCGGGAGAGGGCGAGTTCGGAAGAGTGCGAGTGCTGGAGAGGGCGAGTGCGGGAAAGGGCGAGTGCGGGAAAGGGCGAATGCGGGAGAGGGCGAGTGCGGGAGAGGGCGAGTGCGGGAGAGGGCGAGTGCGGTAGAGTGAGAGTGCGACTGCGGGAGAAAGCGAGTGCGGGAGAGTGCGAGTGCGGGAGAGAGCGAGTGCGGGAGAATGCGTGTGCGGGGGGGTGCGACAGCGGGAGAGTGCGAGTGCGGGAGAGAGCGAGTGCCCGAGAGAGCGAGTGCGGGTGTGTGCGGGAGAGTGCGATTACGGGAGAGTGCGGGAGAGTGTGAGTGCGGGAGAGAGAGAGTGGGGGAGAGAGCGTGTGCGGGGAGTGCGAGTACGGGAGAGAGCGAGGGCGGGAGAGAGCGAGGGCGGGAGAGAGCGAGGGCGGGAGAGAGCGAGTGCGGGAGAGAGCGAGTGCGGGAGAGAGCGAGTGCAGGAGAGAGCGAGTGCGGGAGAGAGCGAGTGCGGGAGAGAGCGAGTGCGGGAGAGAGCGAGTGCGGGAGAGAGCGAGTGCGGGAGAGTGCGAGTGCGGGAGAGTGCGAGTGCGGGAGAGTGCGAGTGCGGGAGAGTGCGAGTGCGGGAGAGTGCGATGGCGGGAGAGAGCGAGTGCGAGAGAGTGCAAGTACGGGAGCGAGCGAGTGCGGGAGAGTGCGAGTGCGGGAGAGTGCGAGTGCGGGAGAGTGCGAGTGCGGGAGAGAGCGAGTGCAGGAGAGTGCGATGGCGGCGGAGAGCGAGTGCGAGAGAGAGCGGGAAAGTGCGAGTGCGTGAGCGAGCGAGTGCGGGAGAGAGCGGGAGAGTGCGAGTGCAGGAGAGTGCGAGTGCAGGAGAGTGCGAGTGTGGGAGAGTGCGAGTGTGGGAGAGTGCGAGTGCGGTAGAGTGAGAGTGCGAGTGCGGGAGAGAGCGAGTGCGGGAGAGTGCGAGTGCGGGAGAGAGCGAGTGCGGGAGAATGCGTGTGCGAGGGGGTGCGACAGCGGGAGAGTGCGAGTGCGGGAGAGAGCGAGTGCCCGAGAGAGCGAGTGCGGGTGTGTGCGGGAGAGTGCGATTACGGGAGAGTGCGGGAGAGTGTGAGTGCGGGAGAGAACGAGTGGGGGAGAGAGCGTGTGCGGGGAGTGCGAGTGCGGGAGAGAGCGAGGGCGGGAGAGAGCGAGTGCGGGAGAGAGCGAGTGCGGGAGAGAGCGAGTGCGGGAGAGAGCGAGTGCGGGAGAGAGCGAGTGCGGGAGAGAGCGAGTGCGGGAGAGAGCGAGTGCGGGAGAGAGCGAGTGCGGGAGAGAGCGAGTGCGGGAGAGAGCGAGTGCGGGAGAGAGCGAGTGCGGGAGAGAGCGAGTGCGGGAGAGAGCGAGTGCGGGAGAGAGCGAGTGCGGGAGAGAGAGAGTGCGGGAGAGAGCGAGTGCGGGAGAGAGCGAGTGCGGGAGAGAGCGAGTGCGGGAGAGAGCGAGTGCGGGAGAGAGCGAGTGCGGGAGAGAGCGAGTGCGGGAGAGAGCGAGTGCGGGAGGGAGCGAGTGCGGGAGGGAGCGAGTGCAGGAGAGAGCAAGTGCGGGAGAGAGCGAGTGCGGGAGAGAGCGAGTGCGGGAGTGAGCGAATGCGGGAGAGAGCGAGTGCGGGAAAGTGCTAGTACGGGAGGGGGCTGGATAGAGCGAGTGCTGGATAGAGCAAGTGCGGGAGAAGGCAAGTGCGTCAGAGTGCAGGAGAGTGCAAGTGTGAAAGAGTGAGGGAGACTGCTAGTGCAGGATAGAGTGTGAGAGTCTGAGTGCAGAAGAGGGCGAGTGCGGGAGAGGGCGAATGCGGGAGAGAGCGAGTGCAGGAGAGAGCGAGTGCGGGAGAGTGCGAGTGCGGGAGAGTGCGAGTGCGGCAGAGTGCGAGTGCGGGAGAGAGCGAGTGCGGGAGAGAGCGAGTGCGGGAGAGAGCGAGTGCGGGAGAGAGAGAGTGCTGGAGAGAGCGAGTGCGGGAGAGGGCGAGTGCGGGAGAGGGCGAGTGCGGGAGAGGGCGAGTGCGGGAGAGGGCGAGTGCGGGAGAGGGCGAGTGCGGGAGAGGGCGAGTGCGGGAGAGGGCGAGTGCGGGAGAGGGCGAGTGCGGGAGAGGGCGAGTGCGGGAGAGGGCGAGTGCGGGAGAGGGCGAGTGCGGGAGAGGGCGAGTGCGGGAGAGGGCGAGTGCGGGAGAGTGCGAGTGCGGGAGAGGGCGAGTGCGGGAGAGGGCGAGTGCGGGAGAGGGCGAGTGCGGGAGAGGGCGAGTGCGGGAGAGGGCGAGTGCGGGAGAGGGCGAGTGCGGGAGAGGGCGAGTGCGGGAGAGGGCGAGTGCGGGAGAGGGCGAGTGCGGGAGAGGGCGAGTGCGGGAGAGGGCGAGTGCGGGAGAGGGCGTGTGCGGAAGAGGGCGAGTGCGGGAGAGGGCGAGTGCGGGAGAGGGCGAGTGCGGGAGAGGGCGAGTGCGGGAGAGGGCGAGTGCGGGAGAGGGCGAGTGCGGGAGAGGGCGAGTTCGGAAGAGTGCGAGTGCTGGAGAGGGCGAGTGCGGGAAAGGGCGAGTGCGGGAAAGGGCGAGTGCGGGAGAGGGCGAGTGCGGGAGAGGGCGAGTGCGGGAGAGGGCGAGTGCGGGAGAGTGCGAGTGCGGTAGAGTGCGAGTGCGGTAGAGTGCGAGTGCGGGAGAGAGCGAGTGCGGGAGAGCGCGAGTGCGGGAGAGCGCGAGTGCGGGAGAGTGCGATGGCGGCGGAGAGAGAGTGCGAGAGAGAGCGGGAGAGTGCGAGTGCAGGAGAGTGCGAGTGCGGGAGAGTGCGAGTGCGGGAGAGTGCGAGTGCGGTAGAGTGAGAGTGCGAGTGCGGGAGAGAGCGAGTGCGGGAGAGTGCGAGTGCGGGAGAGTGCGAGTGCGGGAGAGAGCGAGTGCGGGAGAATGCGTGTGCGGGGGGGTGCGACAGCGGGAGAGTGCGAGTGCCTGAGAGAGCGAGTGCCCGAGAGAGCGAGTGCGGGTGTGTGCGGGAGAGTGCGATTACGGGAGAGTGCGGGAGAGTGTGAGTGCGGGAGAGAGCGACTGGGGGAGAGAGCGTGTGCGGGGAGTGCGAGTGCGGGAGAGAGCGAGGGCGGGAGAGAGCGAGGGCGGGAGAGAGCGAGTGCGGGAGAGAGCGAGTGCGGGAGAGAGCGAGTGCGGGAGAGAGCGAGTGCGGGAGAGAGCGAGTGCGGGAGAGAGCGAGTGCGGGAGAGAGCGAGTGCGGGAGAGAGCGAGTGCGGGAGTGAGCGAGTGCGGGAGAGAGCGAGTGCGGGAGAGAGCGAGTGCGGGAGAGAGCGAGTGCGGGAGAGAGGGAGTGCGGGAGAGAGCGAGTGCGGGAGAGAGCGAGTGCGGGAGAGAGCGAGTGCGGGAGGGAGCGAGTGCGGGAGAGAGCGAGTGCGGGAGAGAGCGAGTGCGGGAGTGAGCGAGTGCGGGAGAGAGCGAGTGCGGGAAAGTGCTAGTACGGGAGGGGGCTGGATAGAGCGAGTGCCGGATAGTGCGAGTGCGGGAGAAGGCAAGTGCGTAAGAGTGCAGGAGAGTGCAAGTGTGAAAGAGTGAGGGAGACTGCTAGTGCAGGATAGAGTGAGAGAGTCTGAGTGCAGAAGAGGGCGAGTGCTGGAGAGGGCGAATGCGGGAGAGAGCGAGTGCGGGAGAGGGCGAGTGCGGGAGAGAGCGAGTGCTGGAGAGGGCGAGTGCGGGAGAGGGCGAGTGCGGGAGAGGGCGAGTGCGGGAGAGGGCGAGTGCGGGAGAGGGCGAGTGCGGGAGAGGGCGAGTGCGGGAGAGGGCGAGTGCGGGAGAGGGCGAGTGCGGGAGAGGGCGAGTGCGGGAGAGGGCGAGTGCGGGAGAGGGCGAGTGCGGGAGAGGGCGAGTGCGGGAGAGGGCGAGTGCGGGAGAGGGCGAGTGCGGGAGAGGGCGAGTGCGGGAGAGGGCGAGTGCGGGAGAGGGCGAGTTCGGAAGAGGGCGAGTGCTGGAGAGGGCGAGTGCGGGAAAGGGCGAGTGCGGGAAAGGGCGAGTGCGGGAGAGGGCGAGTGCGGGAGAGTGCGAGTGCGGGAGAGTGCGAGTGCGGGAGAGAGCGAGTGCGGGAGAGTGCGATGGCGGCGGAGAGAGAGTGCGAGAGAGAGCGGGAAAGTGCGAGTGCGGGAGCGAGCGAGTGCGGGAGAGAGCGGGAGAGTGCGAGTGCAGGAGAGTGCGAGTGTGGGAGAGTGCGAGTGCGGGAGAGTGCGAGTGCGGTAGAGTGAGAGTGCGAGTGCGGGAGAAATCGAGTGCGGGAGAGTGCGAGTGCGGGAGAGAGCGAGTACGGGAGAATGCGTGTGCGGGGGTGTGCGACAGCGGGAGAGTGCGAGTGCGGGAGAGAGCGAGTGCCCGAGAGAGCGAGTGCGGGTGTGTGCGGGAGAGTGCGATTACGGGAGAGTGCGGGAGAGTGTGAGTGCGGGAGAGAGAGAGTGGGGGAGAGAGCGTGTGCGGGGAGTGCGAGTGCGGGAGAGTGCGAGTGCGGGAGAGAGCGAGTGCGGGAGAATGCGTGTGCGGGGGGTGCGACAGCGGGAGAGTGCGAGTGCGGGAGAGAGCGAGTGCCCGAGAGAGCGAGTGCGGGTGTGTGCGGGAGAGTGCGATTACGGGAGAGTGCGGGAGAGTGTGAGTGCGGGAGAGAGCGAGTGGGGGAGAGAGCGTGTGCGGGAGAGAGCGAGGGCGGGAGAGAGCGAGTGCGGGAGAGAGCGAGTGCGGGAGAGAGCGAGTGCGGGAGAGAGCGAGTGCGGGAGAGAGCGAGTGCGGGAGAGAGCGAGTGCGGGAGAGAGCGAGTGCGGGAGAGAGCGAGTGCGGGAGAGAGCGAGTGCGGGAGAGAGCGAGTGCGGGAGAGAGAGAGTGCGGGAGAGAGAGAGTGCGGGAGAGAGAGAGTGCGGGAGAGAGCGAGTGCGGGAGAGAGCGAGTGCGGGAGAGAGCGAGTGCGGGAGAGAGCGAGTGCGGGAGAGAGCGAGTGCGGGAGAGAGCGAGTGCGGGAGGGAGCGAGTGCAGGAGAGAGCGAGTGCGGGAGAGAGCGAGTGCGGGAGAGAGCGAGTGCGGGAGAGAGCGAGTGCGGGAGAGAGCGAGTGCGGGAGAGAGCGAGTGCGGGAGAGAGAGAGTGCGGGAGAGAGAGAGTGCGGGAGAGAGAGAGTGCGGGAGAGAGCGAGTGCGGGAGAGAGCGAGTGCGGGAGAGAGCGAGTGCGGGAGAGAGCGAGTGCGGGAGAGAGCGAGTGCGGGAGAGAGCGAGTGCGGGAGGGAGCGAGTGCAGGAGAGAGCGAGTGCGGGAGAGAGCGAGTGCGGGAGAGAGCGAGTGCGGGAGAGAGCGAGTGCGGGAAAGTGCTAGTACGGGAGGGGGCTGGATAGAGCGAGTGCTGGATAGAGCAAGTGCGGGAGAAGGCAAGTGCGTCAGAGTGCAGGAGAGTGCAAGTGTGAAAGAGTGAGGGAGACTGCTAGTGCAGGATAGAGTGTGAGAGTCTGAGTGCAGAAGAGAGCGAGTGCGGGAGAGGGCGAATGCAGGAGAGAGCGAGTGCGGGAGAGAGCGAGTGCGGGAGAGTGCGAGTGCAGGAGAGAGCGAGTGCGGGAGAGAGCGAGTGCGGGAGAGAGAGAGTGCTGGAGAGAGCGAGTGCGGGAGAGAGCGAGTGCGGGAGAGGGCGAGTGCGGGAGAGGGCGAGTGCGGGAGAGGGCGAGTGCGGGAGAGGGCGAGTGCGGGAGAGGGCGAGTGCGGGAGAGGGCGAGTGCGGGAGAGGGCGAGTGCGGTAGAGTGAGAGTGCGAGTGCGGGAGAAAGCGAGTGCGGGAGAGTGCGAGTGCGGGAGAGAGCGAGTGCGGGAGAATGCGTGTGCGGGGGGGTGCGACAGCGGGAGAGTGCGAGTGCGGGAGAGAGCGAGTGCCCGAGAGAGCGAGTGCGGGTGTGTGCGGGAGAGTGCGATTACGGGAGAGTGCGGGAGAGTGTGAGTGCGGGAGAGAGAGAGTGGGGGAGAGAGCGTGTGCGGGGAGTGCGAGTACGGGAGAGAGCGAGGGCGGGAGAGAGCGAGGGCGGGAGAGAGCGAGGGCGGGAGAGAGCGAGTGCGGGAGAGAGCGAGTGCAGAGAGCGTGTGCGGGGAGTGCGAGTACGGGAGAGAGCGAGGGCGGGAGAGAGCGAGGGCGGGAGAGAGCGAGGGCGGGAGAGAGCGAGTGCGGGAGAGAGCGAGTGCAGGAGAGAGCGAGTGCGGGAGAGAGCGAGTGCGGGAGAGAGCGAGTGCGGGAGAGAGCGAGTGCGGGAGAGAGCGAGTGCGGGAGAGTGCGAGTGCGGGAGAGTGCGAGTGCGGGAGAGTGCGAGTGCGGGAGAGTGCGAGTGCGGGAGAGTGCGAGTGCGGGAGAGTGCGAGTGCGGGAGAGTGCGATGGCGGGAGAGAGCGAGTGCGAGAGAGTGCGAGTACGGGAGCGAGCGAGTGCGGGAGAGTGCGAGTGCGGGAGAGTGCGAGTGCGGGAGAGTGCGAGTGCGGGAGAGAGCGAGTGCGGGAGAGTGCGATGGCGGCGGAGAGCGAGTGCGAGAGAGAGCGGGAAAGTGCGAGTGCGTGAGCGAGCGAGTGCGGGAGAGAGCGGGAGAGTGCGAGTGCAGGAGAGTGCGAGTGCAGGAGAGTGCGAGTGTGGGAGAGTGCGAGTCTGGGAGAGTGCGAGTGCGGTAGAGTGAGAGTGCGAGTGCGGGAGAGAGCGAGTGCGGGAGAGTGCGAGTGCGGGAGAGAGCGAGTGCGGGAGAATGCGTGTGCGAGGGGGTGCGACAGCGGGAGAGTGCGAGTGCGGGGAGAGAGCGAGTGCCCGAGAGAGCGAGTGCGGGTGTGTGCGGGAGAGTGCGATTACGGGAGAGTGCGGGAGAGTGTGAGTGCGGGAGAGAGCGAGTGGGGGAGAGAGCGTGTGCGGGGAGTGCGAGTGCGGGAGAGAGCGAGGGCGGGAGAGAGCGAGTGCGGGAGAGAGCGAGTGCGGGAGAGAGCGAGTGCGGGAGAGAGCGAGTGCGGGAGAGAGCGAGTGCGGGAGAGTGCGAGTGCGGGAGAGAGCGAGTGCGGGAGAGAGCGAGTGCGGGAGAGAGCGAGTGCGGGAGAGAGCGAGTGCGGGAGAGAGAGAGTGCGGGAGAGAGCGAGTGCGGGAGAGAGCGAGTGCGGGAGAGAGCGAGTGCGGGAGAGAGCGAGTGCGGGAGAGAGCGAGTGCGGGAGAGAGCGAGTGCGGGAGAGAGCGAGTGCGGGAGAGAGCGAGTGCGGGAGAGAGCGAGTGCGGGAGAGAGCGAGTGCGGGAGAGAGCGAGTGCGGGAGGGAGCGAGTGCAGGAGAGAGCAAGTGCGGGAGAGAGCGAGTGCGGGAGAGAGCGAGTGCGGGAGTGAGCGAATGCGGGAGAGAGCGAGTGCGGGAAAGTGCTAGTACGGGAGGGGGCTGGATAGAGCGAGTGCTGGATAGAGCAAGTGCGGGAGAAGGCAAGTGCGTCAGAGTGCAGGAGAGTGCAAGTGTGAAAGAGTGAGGGAGACTGCTAGTGCAGGATAGAGTGTGAGAGTCTGAGTGCAGAAGAGGGCGAGTGCGGGAGAGGGCGAATGCTGGAGAGAGCGAGTGCAGGAGAGAGCGAGTGCGGGAGAGTGCGAGTGCGGGAGAGTGCGAGTGCGGCAGAGTGCGAGTGCGGGAGAGAGCGAGTGCGGGAGAGAGCGAGTGCGGGAGAGAGCGAGTGCGGGAGAGAGAGAGTGCTGGAGAGAGCGAGTGCGGGAGAGAGCGAGTGCGGGAGAGGGCGAGTGCGGGAGAGGGCGAGTGCGGGAGAGGGCGAGTGCGGGAGAGGGCGAGTGCGGGAGAGGGCGAGTGCGGGAGAGGACGAGTGCGGGAGAGGACGAGTGCGGGAGAGGACGAGTGCGGGAGAGAGCGAGTGCGGGAGAGAGGGAGTGCGGGAGAGGGCGAGTGCGGGAGAGGGCGAGTGCGGGAGAGGGCGAGTGCGGGAGAGGGCGAGTGCGGGAGAGGGCGAGTGCGGGAGAGGGCGAGTGCGGGAGAGGGCGAGTGCGGGAGAGGGCGTGTGCGGAAGAGGGCGAGTGCGGGAGAGGGCGTGTGCGGGAAGAGGGCGAGTGCGGGAGAGGGCGTGCGGGAGAGTGCGAGTGCGGGAGAGGGCGAGTGCGGGAGAGGGCGAGTGCGGGAGGCCGAGAGGGCGAGTGCGGGAGAGGGCGAGTGCGGGAAGAGGTGCGAGTGCGGGAGAGGCGAGTGTGCGGGAGAAGGCGAGTGCGGGAAGAGGGCGAGTGCGGGAGATGCGTGTGCGGGAGTGCGACTGCGGGAGAAAGCGAGTGCGGGAGAGTGCGAGTGCGGGAGAGAGCGAGTGCGGGAGAATGCGTGTGCGGGGGGGTGCGACAGCGGGAGAGTGCGAGTGCGGGAGAGAGCGAGTGCCCGAGAGAGCGAGTGCGGGTGTGTGCGGGAGAGTGCGATTACGGGAGAGTGCGGGAGAGTGTGAGTGCGGGAGAGAGAGAGTGGGGGAGAGAGCGTGTGCGGGGAGTGCGAGTACGGGAGAGAGCGAGGGCGGGAGAGAGCGAGGGCGGGAGAGAGCGAGGGCGGGAGAGAGCGAGTGCGGGAGAGAGCGAGTGCGGGAGAGAGCGAGTGCAGGAGAGAGCGAGTGCGGGAGAGAGCGAGTGCGGGAGAGAGCGAGTGCGGGAGAGAGCGAGTGCGGGAGAGAGCGAGTGCGGGAGAGTGCGAGTGCGGGAGAGTGCGAGTGCGGGAGAGTGCGAGTGCGGGAGAGTGCGAGTGCGGGAGAGTGCGATGGCGGGAGAGAGCGAGTGCGAGAGAGTGCAAGTACGGGAGCGAGCGAGTGCGGGAGAGTGCGAGTGCGGGAGAGTGCGAGTGCGGGAGAGTGCGAGTGCGGGAGAGAGCGAGTGCGGGAGAGTGCGATGGCGGCGGAGAGCGAGTGCGAGAGAGAGCGGGAAAGTGCGAGTGCGTGAGCGAGCGAGTGCGGGAGAGAGCGGGAGAGTGCGAGTGCAGGAGAGTGCGAGTGCAGGAGAGTGCGAGTGTGGGAGAGTGCGAGTGTGGGAGAGTGCGAGTGCGGTAGAGTGAGAGTGCGAGTGCGGGAGAGAGCGAGTGCGGGAGAGTGCGAGTGCGGGAGAGAGCGAGTGCGGGAGAATGCGTGTGCGAGGGGGTGCGACAGCGGGAGAGTGCGAGTGCGGGAGAGAGCGAGTGCCCGAGAGAGCGAGTGCGGGTGTGTGCGGGAGAGTGCGATTACGGGAGAGTGCGGGAGAGTGTGAGTGCGGGAGAGAACGAGTGGGGGAGAGAGCGTGTGCGGGGAGTGCGAGTGCGGGAGAGAGCGAGGGCGGGAGAGAGCGAGTGCGGGAGAGAGCGAGTGCGGGAGAGAGCGAGTGCGGGAGAGAGCGAGTGCGGGAGAGAGCGAGTGCGGGAGAGAGCGAGTGCGGGAGAGAGCGAGTGCGGGAGAGAGCGAGTGCGGGAGAGAGCGAGTGCGGGAGAGAGCGAGTGCGGGAGAGAGCGAGTGCGGGAGAGAGCGAGTGCGGGAGAGAGCGAGTGCGGGAGAGAGCGAGTGCGGGAGAGAGAGAGTGCGGGAGAGAGCGAGTGCGGGAGAGAGCGAGTGCGGGAGAGAGCGAGTGCGGGAGAGAGCGAGTGCGGGAGAGAGCGAGTGCGGGAGAGAGCGAGTGCGGGAGAGAGCGAGTGCGGGAGAGAGCGAGTGCGGGAGGGAGCGAGTGCGGGAGGGAGCGAGTGCAGGAGAGAGCAAGTGCGGGAGAGAGCGAGTGCGGGAGAGAGCGAGTGCGGGAGTGAGCGAATGCGGGAGAGAGCGAGTGCGGGAAAGTGCTAGTACGGGAGGGGGCTGGATAGAGCGAGTGCTGGATAGAGCAAGTGCGGGAGAAGGCAAGTGCGTCAGAGTGCAGGAGAGTGCAAGTGTGAAAGAGTGAGGGAGACTGCTAGTGCAGGATAGAGTGTGAGAGTCTGAGTGCAGAAGAGGGCGAGTGCGGGAGAGGGCGAATGCGGGAGAGAGCGAGTGCAGGAGAGAGCGAGTGCGGGAGAGTGCGAGTGCGGGAGAGTGCGAGTGCGGCAGAGTGCGAGTGCGGGAGAGAGCGAGTGCGGGAGAGAGCGAGTGCGGGAGAGAGCGAGTGCGGGAGAGAGAGAGTGCTGGAGAGAGCGAGTGCGGGAGAGGGCGAGTGCGGGAGAGGGCGAGTGCGGGAGAGGGCGAGTGCGGGAGAGGGCGAGTGCGGGAGAGGGCGAGTGCGGGAGAGGGCGAGTGCGGGAGAGGGCGAGTGCGGGAGAGGGCGAGTGCGGGAGAGGGCGAGTGCGGGAGAGGGCGAGTGCGGGAGAGGGCGAGTGCGGGAGAGTGCGAGTGCGGGAGAGGGCGAGTGCGGGAGAGGGCGAGTGCGGGAGAGGGCGAGTGCGGGAGAGGGCGAGTGCGGGAGAGGGCGAGTGCGGGAGAGGGCGAGTGCGGGAGAGGGCGAGTGCGGGAGAGGGCGAGTGCGGGAGAGGGCGAGTGCGGGAGAGGGCGAGTGCGGGAGAGGGCGAGTGCGGGAGAGGGCGTGTGCGGAAGAGGGCGAGTGCGGGAGAGGGCGAGTGCGGGAGAGGGCGAGTGCGGGAGAGGGCGAGTGCGGGAGAGGGCGAGTGCGGGAGAGGGCGAGTGCGGGAGAGGGCGAGTTCGGAAGAGTGCGAGTGCTGGAGAGGGCGAGTGCGGGAAAGGGCGAGTGCGGGAAAGGGCGAGTGCGGGAGAGGGCGAGTGCGGGAGAGGGCGAGTGCGGGAGAGGGCGAGTGCGGGAGAGTGCGAGTGCGGTAGAGTGCGAGTGCGGTAGAGTGCGAGTGCGGGAGAGAGCGAGTGCGGGAGAGCGCGAGTGCGGGAGAGCGCGAGTGCGGGAGAGTGCGATGGCGGCGGAGAGAGAGTGCGAGAGAGAGCGGGAGAGTGCGAGTGCAGGAGAGTGCGAGTGCGGGAGAGTGCGAGTGCGGGAGAGTGCGAGTGCGGTAGAGTGAGAGTGCGAGTGCGGGAGAGAGCGAGTGCGGGAGAGTGCGAGTGCGGGAGAGTGCGAGTGCGGGAGAGAGCGAGTGCGGGAGAATGCGTGTGCGGGGGGGTGCGACAGCGGGAGAGTGCGAGTGCCTGAGAGAGCGAGTGCCCGAGAGAGCGAGTGCGGGTGTGTGCGGGAGAGTGCGATTACGGGAGAGTGCGGGAGAGTGTGAGTGCGGGAGAGAGCGACTGGGGGAGAGAGCGTGTGCGGGGAGTGCGAGTGCGGGAGAGAGCGAGGGCGGGAGAGAGCGAGGGCGGGAGAGAGCGAGTGCGGGAGAGAGCGAGTGCGGGAGAGAGCGAGTGCGGGAGAGAGCGAGTGCGGGAGAGAGCGAGTGCGGGAGAGAGCGAGTGCGGGAGAGAGCGAGTGCGGGGGAGAGAGAGTGCGGGAGAGAGCGAGTGCGGGAGAGAGCAAGTGCGGGAGAGAGCGAGTGCGGGAGAGAGCGAGTGCGGGAGAGAGCGAGTGCGGGAGAGAGCGAGTGCGGGAGGGAGCGAGTGCAGGAGAGAGCGAGTGCGGGAGAGAGCGAGTGCGGGAGAGAGCGAGTGCGGGAGTGAGCGAGTGCGGGAGAGAGCGAGTGCGGGAAAGTGCTAGTACGGGAGGGGGCTGGATAGAGCGAGTGCTGGATAGAGCGAGTGCGGGAGAAGGCAAGTGCGTAAGAGTGCAGGAGAGTGCAAGTGTGAAAGAGTGAGGGAGACTGCTAGTGCAGGATAGAGTGTGAGAGTCTGAGTGCAGAAGAGAGCGAGTGCGGGAGAGGGCGAATGCAGGAGAGAGCGAGTGCGGGAGAGAGCGAGTGCGGGAGAGTGCGAGTGCAGGAGAGAGCGAGTGCGGGAGAGAGCGAGTGCGGGAGAGAGAGAGTGCTGGAGAGAGCGAGTGCGGGAGAGAGCGAGTGCGGGAGAGGGCGAGTGCGGGAGAGGGCGAGTGCGGGAGAGGGCGAGTGCGGGAGAGGGCGAATGCGGGAGAGGGCGAGTGCGGGAGAGGGCGAGTGCGGGAGAGGGCGAGTGCGGTAGAGTGAGAGTGCGAGTGCGGGAGAAAGCGAGTGCGGGAGAGTGCGAGTGCGGGAGAGAGCGAGTGCGGGAGAATGCGTGTGCGGGGGGGTGCGACAGCGGGAGAGTGCGAGTGCGGGAGAGAGCGAGTGCCCGAGAGAGCGAGTGCGGGTGTGTGCGGGAGAGTGCGATTACGGGAGAGTGCGGGAGAGTGTGAGTGCGGGAGAGAGAGAGTGGGGGAGAGAGCGTGTGCGGGGAGTGCGAGTACGGGAGAGAGCGAGGGCGGGAGAGAGCGAGGGCGGGAGAGAGCGAGGGCGGGAGAGAGCGAGTGCGGGAGAGAGCGAGTGCAGGAGAGAGCGAGTGCGGGAGAGAGCGAGTGCGGGAGAGAGCGAGTGCGGGAGAGAGCGAGTGCGGGAGAGAGCGAGTGCGGGAGAGTGCGAGTGCGGGAGAGTGCGAGTGCGGGAGAGTGCGAGTGCGGGAGAGTGCGAGTGCGGGAGAGTGCGAGTGCGGGAGAGTGCGAGTGCGGGAGAGTGCGAGTGCGGGAGAGTGCGATGGCGGGAGAGAGCGAGTGCGAGAGAGTGCGAGTACGGGAGCGAGCGAGTGCGGGAGAGTGCGAGTGCGGGAGAGTGCGAGTGCGGGAGAGTGCGAGTGCGGGAGAGAGCGAGTGCGGGAGAGTGCGATGGCGGCGGAGAGCGAGTGCGAGAGAGAGCGGGAAAGTGCGAGTGCGTGAGCGAGCGAGTGCGGGAGAGAGCGGGAGAGTGCGAGTGCAGGAGAGTGCGAGTGCAGGAGAGTGCGAGTGTGGGAGAGTGCGAGTCTGGGAGAGTGCGAGTGCGGTAGAGTGAGAGTGCGAGTGCGGGAGAGAGCGAGTGCGGGAGAGTGCGAGTGCGGGAGAGAGCGAGTGCGGGAGAATGCGTGTGCGAGGGGGTGCGACAGCGGGAGAGTGCGAGTGCGGGAGAGAGCGAGTGCCCGAGAGAGCGAGTGCGGGTGTGTGCGGGAGAGTGCGATTACGGGAGAGTGCGGGAGAGTGTGAGTGCGGGAGAGAGCGAGTGGGGGAGAGAGCGTGTGCGGGGAGTGCGAGTGCGGGAGAGAGCGAGGGCGGGAGAGAGCGAGTGCGGGAGAGAGCGAGTGCGGGAGAGAGCGAGTGCGGGAGAGAGCGAATGCGGGAGAGAGCGAGTGCGGGAGAGTGCGAGTGCGGGAGAGAGCGAGTGCGGGAGAGAGCGAGTGCGGGAGAGAGCGAGTGCGGGAGAGAGCGAGTGCGGGAGAGAGAGAGTGCGGGAGAGAGCGAGTGCGGGAGAGAGCGAGTGCGGGAGAGAGCGAGTGCGGGAGAGAGCGAGTGCGGGAGAGAGCGAGTGCGGGAGAGAGCGAGTGCGGGAGAGAGCGAGTGCGGGAGAGAGCGAGTGCGGGAGAGAGCGAGTGCGGGAGGGAGCGAGTGCAGGAGAGAGCAAGTGCGGGAGAGAGCGAGTGCGGGAGAGAGCGAGTGCGGGAGTGAGCGAATGCGGGAGAGAGCGAGTGCGGGAAAGTGCTAGTACGGGAGGGGGCTGGATAGAGCGAGTGCTGGATAGAGCAAGTGCGGGAGAAGGCAAGTGCGTCAGAGTGCAGGAGAGTGCAAGTGTGAAAGAGTGAGGGAGACTGCTAGTGCAGGATAGAGTGTGAGAGTCTGAGTGCAGAAGAGGGCGAGTGCGGGAGAGGGCGAATGCTGGAGAGAGCGAGTGCAGGAGAGAGCGAGTGCGGGAGAGTGCGAGTGCGGGAGAGTGCGAGTGCGGCAGAGTGCGAGTGCGGGAGAGAGCGAGTGCGGGAGAGAGCGAGTGCGGGAGAGAGCGAGTGCGGGAGAGAGAGAGTGCTGGAGAGAGCGAGTGCGGGAGAGAGCGAGTGCGGGAGAGGGCGAGTGCGGGAGAGGGCGAGTGCGGGAGAGGGCGAGTGCGGGAGAGGGCGAGTGCGGGAGAGGGCGAGTGCGGGAGAGGACGAGTGCGGGAGAGGACGAGTGCGGGAGAGGACGAGTGCGGGAGAGAGCGAGTGCGGGAGAGAGGGAGTGCGGGAGAGGGCGAGTGCGGGAGAGGGTGAGTGCGGGAGAGGGCGAGTGCGGGAGAGGGGGAGTGCGGGAGAGGGCGAGTGCGGGAGAGGGCGAGTGCGGGAGAGGGCGAGTGCGGGAGAGGGCGAGTGCGGGAGAGGGCGTGTGCGGAAGAGGGCGAGTGCGGGAGAGGGCGAGTGCGGGAGAGGGCGAGTGCGGGAGAGGGCGA
Source organism: Scyliorhinus torazame (assembly GCF_047496885.1). Classification (NCBI taxonomy): domain Eukaryota; kingdom Metazoa; phylum Chordata; class Chondrichthyes; order Carcharhiniformes; family Scyliorhinidae; genus Scyliorhinus; species Scyliorhinus torazame. The sequence goes on from NC_092720.1 coordinate 151,054,048, forward strand.
GTGCGGGAGAGGGCGAGTGCGGGAGAGGGCGAGTTCGGAAGAGTGCGAGTGCTGGAGAGGGCGAGTGCGGGAAAGGGCGAGTGCGGGAAAGGGCGAATGCGGGAGAGGGCGAGTGCGGGAGAGGGCGAGTGCGGGAGAGGGCGAGTGCGGTAGAGTGAGAGTGCGACTGCGGGAGAAAGCGAGTGCGGGAGAGTGCGAGTGCGGGAGAGAGCGAGTGCGGGAGAATGCGTGTGCGGGGGGGTGCGACAGCGGGAGAGTGCGAGTGCGGGAGAGAGCGAGTGCCCGAGAGAGCGAGTGCGGGTGTGTGCGGGAGAGTGCGATTACGGGAGAGTGCGGGAGAGTGTGAGTGCGGGAGAGAGAGAGTGGGGGAGAGAGCGTGTGCGGGGAGTGCGAGTACGGGAGAGAGCGAGGGCGGGAGAGAGCGAGGGCGGGAGAGAGCGAGGGCGGGAGAGAGCGAGTGCGGGAGAGAGCGAGTGCGGGAGAGAGCGAGTGCAGGAGAGAGCGAGTGCGGGAGAGAGCGAGTGCGGGAGAGAGCGAGTGCGGGAGAGAGCGAGTGCGGGAGAGAGCGAGTGCGGGAGAGTGCGAGTGCGGGAGAGTGCGAGTGCGGGAGAGTGCGAGTGCGGGAGAGTGCGAGTGCGGGAGAGTGCGATGGCGGGAGAGAGCGAGTGCGAGAGAGTGCAAGTACGGGAGCGAGCGAGTGCGGGAGAGTGCGAGTGCGGGAGAGTGCGAGTGCGGGAGAGTGCGAGTGCGGGAGAGAGCGAGTGCGGGAGAGTGCGATGGCGGCGGAGAGCGAGTGCGAGAGAGAGCGGGAAAGTGCGAGTGCGTGAGCGAGCGAGTGCGGGAGAGAGCGGGAGAGTGCGAGTGCAGGAGAGTGCGAGTGCAGGAGAGTGCGAGTGTGGGAGAGTGCGAGTGTGGGAGAGTGCGAGTGCGGTAGAGTGAGAGTGCGAGTGCGGGAGAGAGCGAGTGCGGGAGAGTGCGAGTGCGGGAGAGAGCGAGTGCGGGAGAATGCGTGTGCGAGGGGGTGCGACAGCGGGAGAGTGCGAGTGCGGGAGAGAGCGAGTGCCCGAGAGAGCGAGTGCGGGTGTGTGCGGGAGAGTGCGATTACGGGAGAGTGCGGGAGAGTGTGAGTGCGGGAGAGAACGAGTGGGGGAGAGAGCGTGTGCGGGGAGTGCGAGTGCGGGAGAGAGCGAGGGCGGGAGAGAGCGAGTGCGGGAGAGAGCGAGTGCGGGAGAGAGCGAGTGCGGGAGAGAGCGAGTGCGGGAGAGAGCGAGTGCGGGAGAGAGCGAGTGCGGGAGAGAGCGAGTGCGGGAGAGAGCGAGTGCGGGAGAGAGCGAGTGCGGGAGAGAGCGAGTGCGGGAGAGAGCGAGTGCGGGAGAGAGCGAGTGCGGGAGAGAGCGAGTGCGGGAGAGAGAGAGTGCGGGAGAGAGCGAGTGCGGGAGAGAGCGAGTGCGGGAGAGAGCGAGTGCGGGAGAGAGCGAGTGCGGGAGAGAGCGAGTGCGGGAGAGAGCGAGTGCGGGAGAGAGCGAGTGCGGGAGAGAGCGAGTGCGGGAGAGAGCGAGTGCGGGAGGGAGCGAGTGCGGGAGGGAGCGAGTGCAGGAGAGAGCAAGTGCGGGAGAGAGCGAGTGCGGGAGAGAGCGAGTGCGGGAGTGAGCGAATGCGGGAGAGAGCGAGTGCGGGAAAGTGCTAGTACGGGAGGGGGCTGGATAGAGCGAGTGCTGGATAGAGCAAGTGCGGGAGAAGGCAAGTGCGTCAGAGTGCAGGAGAGTGCAAGTGTGAAAGAGTGAGGGAGACTGCTAGTGCAGGATAGAGTGTGAGAGTCTGAGTGCAGAAGAGGGCGAGTGCGGGAGAGGGCGAATGCGGGAGAGAGCGAGTGCAGGAGAGAGCGAGTGCGGGAGAGTGCGAGTGCGGGAGAGTGCGAGTGCGGCAGAGTGCGAGTGCGGGAGAGAGCGAGTGCGGGAGAGAGCGAGTGCGGGAGAGAGCGAGTGCGGGAGAGAGAGAGTGCTGGAGAGAGCGAGTGCGGGAGAGGGCGAGTGCGGGAGAGGGCGAGTGCGGGAGAGGGCGAGTGCGGGAGAGGGCGAGTGCGGGAGAGGGCGAGTGCGGGAGAGGGCGAGTGCGGGAGAGGGCGAGTGCGGGAGAGGGCGAGTGCGGGAGAGGGCGAGTGCGGGAGAGGGCGAGTGCGGGAGAGGGCGAGTGCGGGAGAGTGCGAGTGCGGGAGAGGGCGAGTGCGGGAGAGGGCGAGTGCGGGAGAGGGCGAGTGCGGGAGAGGGCGAGTGCGGGAGAGGGCGAGTGCGGGAGAGGGCGAGTGCGGGAGAGGGCGAGTGCGGGAGAGGGCGAGTGCGGGAGAGGGCGAGTGCGGGAGAGGGCGAGTGCGGGAGAGGGCGTGTGCGGAAGAGGGCGAGTGCGGGAGAGGGCGAGTGCGGGAGAGGGCGAGTGCGGGAGAGGGCGAGTGCGGGAGAGGGCGAGTGCGGGAGAGGGCGAGTGCGGGAGAGGGCGAGTTCGGAAGAGTGCGAGTGCTGGAGAGGGCGAGTGCGGGAAAGGGCGAGTGCGGGAAAGGGCGAGTGCGGGAGAGGGCGAGTGCGGGAGAGGGCGAGTGCGGGAGAGGGCGAGTGCGGGAGAGTGCGAGTGCGGTAGAGTGCGAGTGCGGTAGAGTGCGAGTGCGGGAGAGAGCGAGTGCGGGAGAGCGCGAGTGCGGGAGAGCGCGAGTGCGGGAGAGTGCGATGGCGGCGGAGAGAGAGTGCGAGAGAGAGCGGGAGAGTGCGAGTGCAGGAGAGTGCGAGTGCGGGAGAGTGCGAGTGCGGGAGAGTGCGAGTGCGGTAGAGTGAGAGTGCGAGTGCGGGAGAGAGCGAGTGCGGGAGAGTGCGAGTGCGGGAGAGTGCGAGTGCGGGAGAGAGCGAGTGCGGGAGAATGCGTGTGCGGGGGGGTGCGACAGCGGGAGAGTGCGAGTGCCTGAGAGAGCGAGTGCCCGAGAGAGCGAGTGCGGGTGTGTGCGGGAGAGTGCGATTACGGGAGAGTGCGGGAGAGTGTGAGTGCGGGAGAGAGCGACTGGGGGAGAGAGCGTGTGCGGGGAGTGCGAGTGCGGGAGAGAGCGAGGGCGGGAGAGAGCGAGGGCGGGAGAGAGCGAGTGCGGGAGAGAGCGAGTGCGGGAGAGAGCGAGTGCGGGAGAGAGCGAGTGCGGGAGAGAGCGAGTGCGGGAGAGAGCGAGTGCGGGAGAGAGCGAGTGCGGGGGAGAGAGAGTGCGGGAGAGAGCGAGTGCGGGAGAGAGCAAGTGCGGGAGAGAGCGAGTGCGGGAGAGAGCGAGTGCGGGAGAGAGCGAGTGCGGGAGAGAGCGAGTGCGGGAGGGAGCGAGTGCAGGAGAGAGCGAGTGCGGGAGAGAGCGAGTGCGGGAGAGAGCGAGTGCGGGAGTGAGCGAGTGCGGGAGAGAGCGAGTGCGGGAAAGTGCTAGTACGGGAGGGGGCTGGATAGAGCGAGTGCTGGATAGAGCGAGTGCGGGAGAAGGCAAGTGCGTAAGAGTGCAGGAGAGTGCAAGTGTGAAAGAGTGAGGGAGACTGCTAGTGCAGGATAGAGTGTGAGAGTCTGAGTGCAGAAGAGGGCGAGTGCGGGAGAGGGCGAATGCGGGAGAGAGCGAGTGCGGGAGAGAGCGAGTGCGGGAGAGAGCGAGTGCGGGAGAGTGCGAGTGCGGGAGAGTGCGAGTGCGGGAGAGTGCGAGCGCGGGAGAGAGCGAGCGCGGGAGAGAGCGAGTGCGGGTGAGAGAGAGTGCGGGAGAGAGCGAGTGCGGGAGAGGACGAGTGCGGGAGAGGGCGAGTGCGGGAGAGGGCGAGTGCGGGAGAGGGCGAGTGCGGGAGAGGGCGAGTGCGGGAGAGGGCGAGTGCGGGAGAGGGCGAGTGCGGGAGAGGGCGAGTGCGGGAGAGTGCGAGTGCGGGAGAGGGCGAGTGCGGGAGAGGGCGAGTGCGGGAGAGGGCGAGTGCGGGAGAGGGCGAGTGCGGGAGAGGGCGAGTGCGGAAGAGGGCGAGTGCGGGAGAGGGCGAGTTCGGAAGAGTGCGAGTGCTGGAGAGGGCGAGTGCGGGAAAGGGCGAGTGCGGGAAAGGGCGAGTGCGGGAGAGGGCGAGTGCGGGAGAGGGCGAGTGCGGGAGAGGGCGAGTGCGGGAGAGGGCGAGTGCGGGAGAGGGCGAGTGCGGAAGAGGGCGAGTGCGGGAGAGGGCGAGTGCGGGAGAGGGCGAGTGCGGGAGAGGGCGAGTGCGGGAGAGGGCGAGTGCGGGAGAGGGCGAGTGCGGGAGAGGGCGAGTGCGGGAGAGGGCGAGTGCGGGAGAGGGCGAGTGCGGGAGAGGGCGAGTGCGGGAGAGGGCGAGTGCGGGAGAGGACGAGTGCGGGAGAGAGCGAGTGCGGGAGAGGGCGAGTGCGGGAGAGGGCGAGTGCGGGAGAGGGCGAGTGCGGGAGAGGGCGAGTGCGGGAGAGGGCGAGTGCGGGAGAGGGCGAGTGCGGGAGAGGGCGAGTGCGGGAGAGGGCGACTGCGGGAGAGGGCGAGTGCGGGAGAGGGCGAGTGCGGGAGAGGGCGAGTGCGGGAGAGGGCGTGTGCGGAAGAGGGCGAGTGCGGGAGAGGGCGAGTGCGGGAGAGGGCGAGTGCGGGAGAGGGCGAGTACGGGAGAGGGCGAGTACGGGAGAGGGCGAGTTCGGAAGAGTGCGAGTGCTGGAGAGGGCGAGTGCGGGAAAGGGCGAGTGCGGGAAAGGGCGAGTGCGGGAGAGGGCGAGTGCGGGAGAGGGCGAGTGCGGGAGAGTGCGAGTGCGGTAGAGTGCGAGTGCGGTAGAGTGCGAGTGCGGGAGAGAGCGAGTGCGGGAGAGAGCGAGTGCGGGAGAGTGCGATGGCGGCGGAGAGAGAGTGCGAGAGAGAGCGGGAAAGTGCGAGTGCGGGAGCGAGCGAGTGCGGGAGAGAGCGGGAGAGTGCGAGTGCAGGAGAGTGCGAGTGTGGGAGAGTGCGAGTGCGGGAGAGTGCGAGTGCGGGAGAGTGCGAGTGCGGTAGAGTGAGAGTGCGAGTGCGGGAGAGAGCGAGTGCGGGAGAGTGCGAGTGCGGGAGAGAGCGAGTGCGGGAGAATGCGTGTGCGGGGGGGTGCGACAGCGGGAGAGTGCGAGTGCCCGAGAGAGCGAGTGCCCGAGAGAGCGAGTGCGGGTGTGTGCGGGAGAGTGCGATTACGGGAGAGTGCGGGAGAGTGTGAGTGCGGGAGAGAGAGAGTGGGGGAGAGAGCGTGTGCGGGGAGTGCGAGTACGGGAGAGAGCGAGGGCGGGAGAGAGCGAGGGCGGGAGAGAGCGAGGGCGGGAGAGAGCGAGTGCGGGAGAGAGCGAGTGCGGGAGAGAGCGAGTGCAGGAGAGAGCGAGTGCAGGAGAGAGCGAGTGCGGGAGAGAGCGAGTGCGGGAGAGAGCGAGTGCGGGAGAGAGCGAGTGCGGGAGAGAGCGAGTGCGGGAGAGTGCGAGTGCGGGAGAGTGCGAGTGCGGGAGAGTGCGAGTGCGGGAGAGTGCGAGTGCGGGAGAGTGCGATGGCGGGAGAGAGCGAGTGCGAGAGAGTGCAAGTACGGGAGCGAGCGAGTGCGGGAGAGTGCGAGTGCGGGAGAGTGCGAGTGCGGGAGAGTGCGAGTGCGGGAGAGAGCGAGTGCGGGAGAGTGCGATGGCGGCGGAGAGCGAGTGCGAGAGAGAGCGGGAAAGTGCGAGTGCGTGAGCGAGCGAGTGCGGGAGAGAGCGGGAGAGTGCGAGTGCAGGAGAGTGCGAGTGCAGGAGAGTGCGAGTGTGGGAGAGTGCGAGTGTGGGAGAGTGCGAGTGCGGTAGAGTGAGAGTGCGAGTGCGGGAGAGAGCGAGTGCGGGAGAGTGCGAGTGCGGGAGAGAGCGAGTGCGGGAGAATGCGTGTGCGAGGGGGTGCGACAGCGGGAGAGTGCGAGTGCGGGAGAGAGCGAGTGCCCGAGAGAGCGAGTGCGGGTGTGTGCGGGAGAGTGCGATTACGGGAGAGTGCGGGAGAGTGTGAGTGCGGGAGAGAACGAGTGGGGGAGAGAGCGTGTGCGGGGAGTGCGAGTGCGGGAGAGAGCGAGGGCGGGAGAGAGCGAGTGCGGGAGAGAGCGAGTGCGGGAGAGAGCGAGTGCGGGAGAGAGCGAGTGCGGGAGAGAGCGAGTGCGGGAGAGAGCGAGTGCGGGAGAGAGCGAGTGCGGGAGAGAGCGAGTGCGGGAGAGAGCGAGTGCGGGAGAGAGCGAGTGCGGGAGAGAGCGAGTGCGGGAGAGAGCGAGTGCGGGAGAGAGCGAGTGCGGGAGAGAGAGAGTGCGGGAGAGAGCGAGTGCGGGAGAGAGCGAGTGCGGGAGAGAGCGAGTGCGGGAGAGAGCGAGTGCGGGAGAGAGCGAGTGCGGGAGAGAGCGAGTGCGGGAGAGAGCGAGTGCGGGAGAGAGCGAGTGCGGGAGGGAGCGAGTGCGGGAGGGAGCGAGTGCAGGAGAGAGCAAGTGCGGGAGAGAGCGAGTGCGGGAGAGAGCGAGTGCGGGAGTGAGCGAATGCGGGAGAGAGCGAGTGCGGGAAAGTGCTAGTACGGGAGGGGGCTGGATAGAGCGAGTGCTGGATAGAGCAAGTGCGGGAGAAGGCAAGTGCGTCAGAGTGCAGGAGAGTGCAAGTGTGAAAGAGTGAGGGAGACTGCTAGTGCAGGATAGAGTGTGAGAGCCTGAGTGCAGAAGAGGGCGAGTGCGGGAGAGGGCGAATGCGGGAGAGAGCGAGTGCAGGAGAGAGCGAGTGCGGGAGAGTGCGAGTGCGGGAGAGTGCGAGTGCGGCAGAGTGCGAGTGCGGGAGAGAGCGAGTGCGGGAGAGAGCGAGTGCGGGAGAGAGCGAGTGCGGGAGAGAGAGAGTGCTGGAGAGAGCGAGTGCGGGAGAGGGCGAGTGCGGGAGAGGGCGAGTGCGGGAGAGGGCGAGTGCGGGAGAGGGCGAGTGCGGGAGAGGGCGAGTGCGGGAGAGGGCGAGTGCGGGAGAGGGCGAGTGCGGGAGAGGGCGAGTGCGGGAGAGGGCGAGTGCGGGAGAGGGCGAGTGCGGGAGAGGGCGAGTGCGGGAGAGGGCGAGTGCGGGAGAGGGCGAGTGCGGGAGAGGGCGAGTGCGGGAGAGGGCGAGTGCGGGAGAGGGCGAGTGCGGGAGAGGGCGAGTGCGGGAGAGGGCGAGTGCGGGAGAGGACGAGTGCGGGAGAGAGCGAGTGCGGGAGAGGGCGAGTGCGGGAGAGGGCGAGTGCGGGAGAGGGCGAGTGCGGGAGAGGGCGAGTGCGGGAGAGGGCGAGTGCGGGAGAGGGCGAGTGCGGGAGAGGGCGAGTGCGGGAGAGGGCGACTGCGGGAGAGGGCGAGTGCGGGAGAGGGCGAGTGCGGGAGAGGGCGAGTGCGGGAGAGGGCGTGTGCGGAAGAGGGCGAGTGCGGGAGAGGGCGAGTGCGGGAGAGGGCGAGTGCGGGAGAGGGCGAGTACGGGAGAGGGCGAGTACGGGAGAGGGCGAGTTCGGAAGAGTGCGAGTGCTGGAGAGGGCGAGTGCGGGAAAGGGCGAGTGCGGGAAAGGGCGAGTGCGGGAGAGGGCGAGTGCGGGAGAGGGCGAGTGCGGGAGAGTGCGAGTGCGGTAGAGTGCGAGTGCGGTAGAGTGCGAGTGCGGGAGAGAGCGAGTGCGGGAGAGAGCGAGTGCGGGAGAGTGCGATGGCGGCGGAGAGAGAGTGCGAGAGAGAGCGGGAAAGTGCGAGTGCGGGAGCGAGCGAGTGCGGGAGAGAGCGGGAGAGTGCGAGTGCAGGAGAGTGCGAGTGTGGGAGAGTGCGAGTGCGGGAGAGTGCGAGTGCGGGAGAGTGCGAGTGCGGTAGAGTGAGAGTGCGAGTGCGGGAGAGAGCGAGTGCGGGAGAGTGCGAGTGCGGGAGAGAGCGAGTGCGGGAGAATGCGTGTGCGGGGGGGTGCGACAGCGGGAGAGTGCGAGTGCCCGAGAGAGCGAGTGCCCGAGAGAGCGAGTGCGGGTGTGTGCGGGAGAGTGCGATTACGGGAGAGTGCGGGAGAGTGTGAGTGCGGGAGAGAGAGAGTGGGGGAGAGAGCGTGTGCGGGGAGTGCGAGTACGGGAGAGAGCGAGGGCGGGAGAGAGCGAGGGCGGGAGAGAGCGAGGGCGGGAGAGAGCGAGTGCGGGAGAGAGCGAGTGCGGGAGAGAGCGAGTGCAGGAGAGAGCGAGTGCAGGAGAGAGCGAGTGCGGGAGAGAGCGAGTGCGGGAGAGAGCGAGTGCGGGAGAGAGCGAGTGCGGGAGAGAGCGAGTGCGGGAGAGTGCGAGTGCGGGAGAGTGCGAGTGCGGGAGAGTGCGAGTGCGGGAGAGTGCGAGTGCGGGAGAGTGCGATGGCGGGAGAGAGCGAGTGCGAGAGAGTGCAAGTACGGGAGCGAGCGAGTGCGGGAGAGTGCGAGTGCGGGAGAGTGCGAGTGCGGGAGAGTGCGAGTGCGGGAGAGAGCGAGTGCGGGAGAGTGCGATGGCGGCGGAGAGCGAGTGCGAGAGAGAGCGGGAAAGTGCGAGTGCGTGAGCGAGCGAGTGCGGGAGAGAGCGGGAGAGTGCGAGTGCAGGAGAGTGCGAGTGCAGGAGAGTGCGAGTGTGGGAGAGTGCGAGTGTGGGAGAGTGCGAGTGCGGTAGAGTGAGAGTGCGAGTGCGGGAGAGAGCGAGTGCGGGAGAGTGCGAGTGCGGGAGAGAGCGAGTGCGGGAGAATGCGTGTGCGAGGGGGTGCGACAGCGGGAGAGTGCGAGTGCGGGAGAGAGCGAGTGCCCGAGAGAGCGAGTGCGGGTGTGTGCGGGAGAGTGCGATTACGGGAGAGTGCGGGAGAGTGTGAGTGCGGGAGAGAACGAGTGGGGGAGAGAGCGTGTGCGGGGAGTGCGAGTGCGGGAGAGAGCGAGGGCGGGAGAGAGCGAGTGCGGGAGAGAGCGAGTGCGGGAGAGAGCGAGTGCGGGAGAGAGCGAGTGCGGGAGAGAGCGAGTGCGGGAGAGAGCGAGTGCGGGAGAGAGCGAGTGCGGGAGAGAGCGAGTGCGGGAGAGAGCGAGTGCGGGAGAGAGCGAGTGCGGGAGAGAGCGAGTGCGGGAGAGAGCGAGTGCGGGAGAGAGCGAGTGCGGGAGAGAGAGAGTGCGGGAGAGAGCGAGTGCGGGAGAGAGCGAGTGCGGGAGAGAGCGAGTGCGGGAGAGAGCGAGTGCGGGAGAGAGCGAGTGCGGGAGAGAGCGAGTGCGGGAGAGAGCGAGTGCGGGAGAGAGCGAGTGCGGGAGAGAGCGAGTGCGGGAGGGAGCGAGTGCGGGAGGGAGCGAGTGCAGGAGAGAGCAAGTGCGGGAGAGAGCGAGTGCGGGAGAGAGCGAGTGCGGGAGTGAGCGAATGCGGGAGAGAGCGAGTGCGGGAAAGTGCTAGTACGGGAGGGGGCTGGATAGAGCGAGTGCTGGATAGAGCAAGTGCGGGAGAAGGCAAGTGCGTCAGAGTGCAGGAGAGTGCAAGTGTGAAAGAGTGAGGGAGACTGCTAGTGCAGGATAGAGTGTGAGAGCCTGAGTGCAGAAGAGGGCGAGTGCGGGAGAGGGCGAATGCGGGAGAGAGCGAGTGCAGGAGAGAGCGAGTGCGGGAGAGTGCGAGTGCGGGAGAGTGCGAGTGCGGCAGAGTGCGAGTGCGGGAGAGAGCGAGTGCGGGAGAGAGCGAGTGCGGGAGAGAGCGAGTGCGGGAGAGAGAGAGTGCTGGAGAGAGCGAGTGCGGGAGAGGGCGAGTGCGGGAGAGGGCGAGTGCGGGAGAGGGCGAGTGCGGGAGAGGGCGAGTGCGGGAGAGGGCGAGTGCGGGAGAGGGCGAGTGCGGGAGAGGGCGAGTGCGGGAGAGGGCGAGTGCGGGAGAGGGCGAGTGCGGGAGAGGGCGAGTGCGGGAGAGGGCGAGTGCGGGAGAGGGCGAGTGCGGGAGAGGGCGAGTGCGGGAGAGTGCGAGTGCGGGAGAGGGCGAGTGCGGGAGAGGGCGAGTGCGGGAGAGGGCGAGTGCGGGAGAGGGCGAGTGCGGGAGAGGGCGAGTGCGGGAGAGGGCGAGTGCGGGAGAGGGCGAGTGCGGGAGAGGGCGAGTGCGGGAGAGGGCGAGTGCGGGAGAGGGCGAGTGCGGGAGAGGGCGTGTGCGGAAGAGGGCGAGTGCGGGAGAGGGCGAGTGCGGGAGAGGGCGAGTGCGGGAGAGGGCGAGTGCGGGAGAGGGCGAGTGCGGGAGAGGGCGAGTGCGGGAGAGGGCGAGTTCGGAAGAGTGCGAGTGCTGGAGAGGGCGAGTGCGGGAAAGGGCGAGTGCGGGAAAGGGCGAGTGCGGGAGAGGGCGAGTGCGGGAGAGGGCGAGTGCGGGAGAGGGCGAGTGCGGGAGAGTGCGAGTGCGGTAGAGTGCGAGTGCGGTAGAGTGCGAGTGCGGGAGAGAGCGAGTGCGGGAGAGCGCGAGTGCGGGAGAGCGCGAGTGCGGGAGAGTGCGATGGCGGCGGAGAGAGAGTGCGAGAGAGAGCGGGAGAGTGCGAGTGCAGGAGAGTGCGAGTGCGGGAGAGTGCGAGTGCGGGAGAGTGCGAGTGCGGTAGAGTGAGAGTGCGAGTGCGGGAGAGAGCGAGTGCGGGAGAGTGCGAGTGCGGGAGAGTGCGAGTGCGGGAGAGAGCGAGTGCGGGAGAATGCGTGTGCGGGGGGGTGCGACAGCGGGAGAGTGCGAGTGCCTGAGAGAGCGAGTGCCCGAGAGAGCGAGTGCGGGTGTGTGCGGGAGAGTGCGATTACGGGAGAGTGCGGGAGAGTGTGAGTGCGGGAGAGAGCGACTGGGGGAGAGAGCGTGTGCGGGGAGTGCGAGTGCGGGAGAGAGCGAGGGCGGGAGAGAGCGAGGGCGGGAGAGAGCGAGGGCGGGAGAGAGCGAGTGCGGGAGAGAGCGAGTGCGGGAGAGAGCAAGTGCGGGAGAGAGCGAGTGCGGGAGAGAGCGAGTGCGGGAGAGAGCGAGTGCGGGGGAGAGAGAGTGCGGGAGAGAGCGAGTGCGGGAGAGAGCAAGTGCGGGAGAGAGCGAGTGCGGGAGAGAGCGAGTGCGGGAGAGAGCGAGTGCGGGAGAGAGCGAGTGCGGGAGGGAGCGAGTGCAGGAGAGAGCGAGTGCGGGAGAGAGCGAGTGCGGGAGAGAGCGAGTGCGGGAGTGAGCGAGTGCGGGAGAGAGCGAGTGCGGGAAAGTGCTAGTACGGGAGGGGGCTGGATAGAGCGAGTGCTGGATAGAGCGAGTGCGGGAGAAGGCAAGTGCGTAAGAGTGCAGGAGAGTGCAAGTGTGAAAGAGTGAGGGAGACTGCTAGTGCAGGATAGAGTGTGAGAGTCTGAGTGCAGAAGAGGGCGAGTGCGGGAGAGGGCGAATGCGGGAGAGAGCGAGTGCGGGAGAGAGCGAGTGCGGGAGAGAGCGAGTGCGGGAGAGTGCGAGTGCGGGAGAGTGCGAGTGCGGGAGAGTGCGAGCGCGGGAGAGAGCGAGCGCGGGAGAGAGCGAGTGCGGGTGAGAGAGAGTGCGGGAGAGAGCGAGTGCGGGAGAGGACGAGTGCGGGAGAGGGCGAGTGCGGGAGAGGGCGAGTGCGGGAGAGGGCGAGTGCGGGAGAGGACGAGTGCGGGAGAGGGCGAGTTCGGAAGAGTGCGAGTGCTGGAGAGGGCGAGTGCGGGAAAGGGCGAGTGCGGGAAAGGGCGAGTGCGGGAGAGGGCGAGTGCGGGAGAGGGCGAGTGCGGGAGAGGGCGAGTGCGGGAGAGTGCGAGTGCGGTAGAGTGCGAGTGCGGTAGAGTGCGAGTGCGGGAGAGAGCGAGTGCGGGAGAGCGCGAGTGCGGGAGAGCGCGAGTGCGGGAGAGTGCGATGGCGGCGGAGAGAGAGTGCGAGAGAGAGCGGGAGAGTGCGAGTGCAGGAGAGTGCGAGTGCGGGAGAGTGCGAGTGCGGGAGAGTGCGAGTGCGGTAGAGTGAGAGTGCGAGTGCGGGAGAGAGCGAGTGCGGGAGAGTGCGAGTGCGGGAGAGTGCGAGTGCGGGAGAGAGCGAGTGCGGGAGAATGCGTGTGCGGGGGGGTGCGACAGCGGGAGAGTGCGAGTGCCTGAGAGAGCGAGTGCCCGAGAGAGCGAGTGCGGGTGTGTGCGGGAGAGTGCGATTACGGGAGAGTGCGGGAGAGTGTGAGTGCGGGAGAGAGCGACTGGGGGAGAGAGCGTGTGCGGGGAGTGCGAGTGCGGGAGAGAGCGAGGGCGGGAGAGAGCGAGGGCGGGAGAGAGCGAGTGCGGGAGAGAGCGAGTGCGGGAGAGAGCGAGTGCGGGAGAGAGCGAGTGCGGGAGAGAGCGAGTGCGGGAGAGAGCGAGTGCGGGAGAGAGCGAGTGCGGGGGAGAGAGAGTGCGGGAGAGAGCGAGTGCGGGAGAGAGCAAGTGCGGGAGAGAGCGAGTGCGGGAGAGAGCGAGTGCGGGAGAGAGCGAGTGCGGGAGAGAGCGAGTGCGGGAGGGAGCGAGTGCAGGAGAGAGCGAGTGCGGGAGAGAGCGAGTGCGGGAGAGAGCGAGTGCGGGAGAGAGCGAGTGCGGGAGTGAGCGAGTGCGGGAGAGAGCGAGTGCGGGAAAGTGCTAGTACGGGAGGGGGCTGGATAGAGCGAGTGCTGGATAGAGCGAGTGCGGGAGAAGGCAAGTGCGTAAGAGTGCAGGAGAGTGCAAGTGTGAAAGAGTGAGGGAGACTGCTAGTGCAGGATAGAGTGTGAGAGTCTGAGTGCAGAAGAGGGCGAGTGCGGGAGAGGGCGAATGCGGGAGAGAGCGAGTGCGGGAGAGAGCGAGTGCGGGAGAGTGCGAGTGCGGGAGAGTGCGAGTGCGGGAGAGTGCGAGCGCGGGAGAGAGCGAGCGCGGGAGAGAGCGGGTGCGGGTGAGAGAGAGTGCGGGAGAGAGCGAGTGCGGGAGAGGACGAGTGCGGGAGAGGGCGAGTGCGGGAGAGGGCGAGTGCGGGAGAGGGCGAGTGCGGGAGAGGGCGAGTGCGGGAGAGGGCGAGTGCGGGAGAGGGCGAGTGCGGGAGAGTGCGAGTGCGGGAGAGGGCGAGTGCGGGAGAGGGCGAGTGCGGGAGAGGGCGAGTGCGGGAGAGGGCGAGTGCGGGAGAGGGCGAGTGCGGAAGAGGGCGAGTGCGGGAGAGGGCGAGTGCGGGAGAGGGCGAGTTCGGAAGAGTGCGAGTGCTGGAGAGGGCGAGTGCGGGAAAGGGCGAGTGCGGGAAAGGGCGAGTGCGGGAGAGGGCGAGTGCGGGAGAGGGCGAGTGCGGGAGAGGGCGAGTGCGGGAGAGGGCGAGTGCGGGAGAGGGCGAGTGCGGGAGAGGGCGAGTGCGGAAGAGGGCGAGTGCGGGAGAGGGCGAGTGCGGGAGAGGGCGAGTGCGGGAGAGGGCGAGTGCGGGGTAGGGCGAGTGCGGGAGAGGGCGAGTGCGGGAGAGGGCGAGTGCGGGAGAGGGCGAGTGCGGGAGAGGGCGAGTGCGGGAGAGGGCGAGTGCGGGAGAGGGCGAGTGCGGGAGAGGACGAGTGCGGGAGAGAGCGAGTGCGGGAGAGGGCGAGTGCGGGAGAGGGCGAGTGCGGGAGAGGGCGAGTGCGGGAGAGGGCGAGTGCGGGAGAGGGCGAGTGCGGGAGAGGGCGAGTGCGGGAGAGGGCGAGTGCGGGAGAGGGCGACTGCGGGAGAGGGCGAGTGCGGGAGAGGGCGAGTGCGGGAGAGGGCGAGTGCGGGAGAGGGCGTGTGCGGAAGAGGGCGAGTGCGGGAGAGGGCGAGTGCGGGAGAGGGCGAGTGCGGGAGAGGGCGAGTATGGGAGAGGGCGAGTACGGGAGAGGGCGAGTTCGGAAGAGTGCGAGTGCTGGAGAGGGCGAGTGCGGGAAAGGGCGAGTGCGGGAAAGGGCGAGTGCGGGAGAGGGCGAGTGCGGGAGAGGGCGAGTGCGGGAGAGTGCGAGTGCGGTAGAGTGCGAGTGCGGTAGAGTGCGAGTGCGGGAGAGAGCGAGTGCGGGAGAGAGCGAGTGCGGGAGAGTGCGATGGCGGCGGAGAGAGAGTGCGAGAGAGAGCGGGAAAGTGCGAGTGCGGGAGCGAGCGAGTGCGGGAGAGAGCGGGAGAGTGCGAGTGCAGGAGAGTGCGAGTGTGGGAGAGTGCGAGTGCGGGAGAGTGCGAGTGCGGGAGAGTGCGAGTGCGGTAGAGTGAGAGTGCGAGTGCGGGAGAGAGCGAGTGCGGGAGAGTGCGAGTGCGGGAGAATGCGTGTGCGGGGGGGTGCGACAGCGGGAGAGTGCGAGTGCCCGAGAGAGCGAGTGCCCGAGAGAGCGAGTGCGGGTGTGTGCGGGAGAGTGCGATTACGGGAGAGTGCGGGAGAGTGTGAGTGCGGGAGAGAGCGACTGGGGGAGAGAGCGTGTGCGGGGAGTGCGAGTGCGGGAGAGAGCGAGGGCGGGAGAGAGCGAGTGCGGGAGAGAGCGAGTGCGGGAGAGAGCGAGTGCGGGAGAGAGCGAGTGCGGGAGAGAGCGAGTGCGGGAGAGAGCGAGTGCGGGAGAGAGCGAGTGCGGGAGAGGGCGAGTGCGGGAGAGGGCGAGTGCGGGAGAGGGCGAGTGCGGGAGAGGGCGAGTGCGGGAGAGGACGAGTGCGGGAGAGAGCGAGTGCGGGAGAGAGCGAGTGCGGGAGAGAGCGAGTGCGGGAGAGGGCGAGTGCGGGAGAGGGCGAGTGCGGGAGAGGGCGAGTGCGGGAGAGGGCGACTGCGGGAGAGGGCGAGTGCGGAAGAGGGCGAGTGCGGGAGAGGGCGAGTGCGGGAGAGGGCGAGTGCGGGAGTTGGCGTGTGCGGAAGAGGGCGAGTGCGGGAGAGGGCGAGTGCGGGAGAGGGCGAGTGCGGGAGAGGGCGAGTGCGGGAGAGGGCGAGTGCGGGAGAGGGCGAGTGCGGGAGAGGGCGAGTGCGGGAGAGGGCGAGTGCGGGAGAGGGCGAGTGCGGGAGAGTGCGAGTGCTGGAGAGGGCTAGTGCGGGAAAGGGCGAGTGCGGGAAAGGGCGAGTGCGGGAAAGGGCGAGTGCGGGAGAGGGCGAGTGCGGGAGAGGGCGAGTGCGGGAGAGGGCGAGTGCGGGAGAGGGCGAGTGCGGGAGAGGGCGAGTGCGGGAGAGGGCGAGTGCGGGAGAGGGCGAGTGCGGGAGAGGGCGTGTGCGGGAGAGGGCGATTGCGGGAGAGAGCAAGTGCGGGAGAGAGCTAGTGCGGGAGAGAGCGAGTGCGGGAGAGGGCGAGTGCGGGAGATTGCGAGTGCGGGAGAGTGCGAGTGCGTGAGAGTGCGTGAGAGTGCAAGTGTGGAAGAGTGAGGGAGACTGCTAGTGCAGGATAGAGTGAGTGAGTGATAGTGCAGAAGAGGGCGTGTGCGGGAGAGGGCGAGTGCGGGAGAGTGCGTGTGCGGGAGAGAGCGAGTGCGGGAGAATGCGTGTGCGGGGGGGTGCGACAGCGGGAGAGTGCGAGTGCGGGAGAGAGCGAGTGCCCGAGAGAGCGAGTGCGGGTGTGTGCGGGAGAGGACGAGTGCGGGAGAGGACGAGTGCGGGAGAGGGCGAGTGCGGGAGAGGGCGAGTGCGGGAGAGGGCGAGTGCGGGAGAGGGCGAGTGCGGGAGAGGGCGAGTGCGGGAGAGGGCGAGTGCGGGAGAGGGCGAGTGCGGGAGAGGGCGAGTGCGGGAGAGGGCGAGTGCGGGAGAGGGCGAGTGCGGGAGAGGGCGAGTGCGGGAGAGGGCGAGTGCGGGAGAGGGCGAGTGCGGGAGAGGGCGAGTGTGGGAGAGGGCGAGTTCGGAAGTGTGCGAGTGCTGGAGAGGGCGAGTGCGGGAAAGGGCGAGTGCGGGAAAGGGCGAGTGCGGGAGAGGGCGAGTGCGGGAGAGGGCGAGTGCGGGAGAGGGCGAGTTCGGAAGAGTGCGAGTGCTGGAGAGGGCGAGTGCGGGAAAGGGCGAGTGCGGGAAAGGGCGAGTGCGGGAGAGGGCGAGTGCGGGAGAGGGCGAGTGCGGGAGAGGGCGAGTGCGGGAGAGGGCGAGTGCGGGAGAGGGCGAGTGCGGGAGAGGGCGAGTGCGGAAGAGGGCGAGTGCGGGAGAGGGCGAGTGCGGGGTAGGGCGAGTGCGGGAGAGGGCGAGTGCGGGAGAGGGCGAGTGCGGGAGAGGGCGAGTGCGGGAGAGGGCGAGTGCGGGAGAGGGCGAGTGCGGGAGAGGGCGAGTGCGGGAGAGGGCGAGTGCGGGAGAGGGCGAGTGCGGGAGAGGACGAGTGCGGGAGAGAGCGAGTGCGGGAGAGAGCGAGTGCGGGAGAGAGCGAGTGCGGGAGAGGGCGAGTGCGGGAGAGGGCGAGTGCGGGAGAGGGCGAGTGCGGGAGAGGGCGAGTGCGGGAGAGGGCGAGTGCGGGAGAGGGCGACTGCGGGAGAGGGCGAGTGCGGGAGAGGGCGAGTGCGGGAGAGGGCGAGTGCGGGAGAGGGCGTGTGCGGAAGAGGGCGAGTGCGGGAGAGGGCGAGTGCGGGAGAGGGCGAGTGCGGGAGAGGGCGAGTACGGGAGAGGGCGAGTACGGGAGAGGGCGAGTTCGGAAGAGTGCGAGTGCTGGAGAGGGCGAGTGCGGGAAAGGGCGAGTGCGGGAAAGGGCGAGTGCGGGAGAGGGCGAGTGCGGGAGAGGGCGAGTGCGGGAGAGTGCGAGTGCGGTAGAGTGCGAGTGCGGTAGAGTGCGAGTGCGGGAGAGAGCGAGTGCGGGAGAGAGCGAGTGCGGGAGAGTGCGATGGCGGCGGAGAGAGAGTGCGAGAGAGAGCGGGAAAGTGCGAGTGCGGGAGCGAGCGAGTGCGGGAGAGAGCGGGAGAGTGCGAGTGCAGGAGAGTGCGAGTGTGGGAGAGTGCGAGTGCGGGAGAGTGCGAGTGCGGGAGAGTGCGAGTGCGGTAGAGTGAGAGTGCGAGTGCGGGAGAGAGCGAGTGCGGGAGAGTGCGAGTGCGGGAGAGAGCGAGTGCGGGAGAATGCGTGTGCGGGGGGGTGCGACAGCGGGAGAGTGCGAGTGCCCGAGAGAGCGAGTGCCCGAGAGAGCGAGTGCGGGTGTGTGCGGGAGAGTGCGATTACGGGAGAGTGCGGGAGAGTGTGAGTGCGGGAGAGAGCGACTGGGGGAGAGAGCGTGTGCGGGGAGTGCGAGTGCGGGAGAGAGCGAGGGCGGGAGAGAGCGAGTGCGGGAGAGAGCGAGTGCGGGAGAGAGCGAGTGCGGGAGAGAGCGAGTGCGGGAGAGAGCGAGTGCGGGAGAGAGCGAGTGCGGGAGAGAGCGAGTGCGGGAGAAGGCGAGTGCGGGAGAGGGCGAGTGCGGGAGAGGGCGAGTGCGGGAGAGGGCGAGTGCGGGAGAGGACGAGTGCGGGAGAGAGCGAGTGCGGGAGAGAGCGAGTGCGGGAGAGAGCGAGTGCGGGAGAGGGCGAGTGCGGGAGAGGGCGAGTGCGGGAGAGGGCGAGTGCGGGAGAGGGCGAGTGCGGGAGAGGGCGACTGCGGGAGAGGGCGAGTGCGGGAGAGGGCGAGTGCGGGAGAGGGCGAGTGCGGGAGAGGGCGAGTGCGGGAGAGGGCGTGTGCGGAAGAGGGCGAGTACGGGAGAGGGCGAGTACGGGAGAGGGCGAGTTCGGAAGAGTGTGAGTGCTGGAGAGGGCGAGTGCGGGAAAGGGCGAGTGCGGGAAAGGGCGAGTGCGGGAGAGGGCGAGTGCGGGAGAGGGCGAGTGCGGGAGAGGACGAGTGCGGTAGAGTGCGAGTGCGGTAGAGTGCGAGTGCGGGAGAGAGCGAGTGCGGGAGAGAGCGAGTGCGGGAGAGTGCGATGGCGGCGGAGAGAGAGTGCGAGAGAGAGCGGGAAAGTGCGAGTGCGGGAGCGAGCGAGTGCGGGAGAGAGCGGGAGAGTGCGAGTGCAGGAGAGTGCGAGTGTGGGAGAGTGCGAGTGCGGGAGAGTGCGAGTGCGGGAGAGTGCGAGTGCGGTAGAGTGAGAGTGCGAGTGCGGGAGAGAGCGAGTGCGGGAGAGTGCGAGTGCGGGAGAGAGCGAGTGCGGGAGAATGCGTGTGCGGGGGGGTGCGACAGCGGGAGAGTGCGAGTGCCCGAGAGAGCGAGTGCCCGAGAGAGCGAGTGCGGGTGTGTGCGGGAGAGTGCGATTACGGGAGAGTGCGGGAGAGTGTGAGTGCGGGAGAGAGCGACTGGGGGAGAGAGCGTGTGCGGGGAGTGCGAGGGCGGGAGAGAGCGAGTGCGGGAGAGAGCGAGTGCGGGAGAGAGCGAGTGCGGGAGAGAGCGAGTGCGGGAGAGAGCGAGTGCGGGAGAGAGCGAGTGCGGGAGAGAGCGAGTGCGGGAGAGAGCGAGTGCGGGAGAAGGCGAGTGCGGGAGAGGGCGAGTGCGGGAGAGGGCGAGTGCGGGAGAGGGCGAGTGCGGGAGAGGACGAGTGCGGGAGAGAGCGAGTGCGGGAGAGAGCGAGTGCGGGAGAGAGCGAGTGCGGGAGAGGGCGAGTGCGGGAGAGGGCGAGTGCGGGAGAGGGCGAGTGCGGGAGAGGGCGAGTGCGGGAGAGGGCGACTGCGGGAGAGGGCGAGTGCGGGAGAGGGCGAGTGCGGGAGAGGGCGAGTGCGGGAGAGGGCGAGTGCGGGAGAGGGCGTGTGCGGAAGAGGGCGAGTGCGGGAGAGGGCGAGTGCGGGAGAGGGCGAGTGCGGGAGAGGGCGAGTACGGGAGAGGGCGAGTACGGGAGAGGGCGAGTTCGGAAGAGTGCGAGTGCTGGAGAGGGCGAGTGCGGGAAAGGGCGAGTGCGGGAAAGGGCGAGTGCGGGAGAGGGCGAGTGCGGGAGAGGGCGAGTGCGGGAGAGTGCGAGTGCGGTAGAGTGCGAGTGCGGTAGAGTGCGAGTGCGGGAGAGAGCGAGTGCGGGAGATAGCGAGTGCGGGAGAGTGCGATGGCGGCGGAGGGAGAGTGCGAGAGAGAGCGGGAAAGTGCGAGTGCGGGAGCGAGCGAGTGCGGGAGAGAGCGGGAGAGTGCGAGTGCAGGAGAGTGCGAGTGTGGGAGAGTGCGAGTGCGGGAGAGTGCGAGTGCGGGAGAGTGCGAGTGCGGTAGAGTGAGAGTGCGAGTGCGGGAGAGAGCGAGTGCGGGAGAGTGCGAGTGCGGGAGAGAGCGAGTGCGGGAGAATGCGTGTGCGGGGGGGTGCGACAGCGGGAGAGTGCGAGTGCCCGAGAGAGCGAGTGCCCGAGAGAGCGAGTGCGGGTGTGTGCGGGAGAGTGCGATTACGGGAGAGTGCGGGAGAGTGTGAGTGCGGGAGAGAGCGACTGGGGGAGAGAGCGTGTGCGGGGAGTGCGAGTGCGGGAGAGAGCGAGGGCGGGAGAGAGCGAGTGCGGGAGAGAGCGAGTGCGGGAGAGAGCGAGTGCGGGAGAGAGCGAGTGCGGGAGAGAGCGAGTGCGGGAGAGAGCGAGTGCGGGAGAGAGCGAGTGCGGGAGAGAGCGAGTGCGGGGGAGAGAGAGTGCGGGAGAGAGCGAGTGCGGGAGAGAGCGAGTGCGGGAGAGAGCGAGTGCGGGAGAGAGCGAGTGCGGGAGAGAGCGAGTGCGGGAGGGAGCGAGTGCAGGAGAGAGCGAGTGCGGGAGAGAGCGAGTGCGGGAGAGAGCGAGTGCGGGAGTGAGCGAGTGCGGGAGAGAGCGAGTGCGGGAAAGTGCTAGTACGGGAGGGGGCTGGATAGAGCGAGTGCTGGATAGAGCGAGTGCGGGAGAAGGCAAGTGCGTAAGAGTGCAGGAGAGTGCAAGTGTGAAAGAGTGAGGGAGACTGCTAGTGCAGGATAGAGTGTGAGAGTCTGAGTGCAGAAGAGGGCGAGTGCGGGAGAGGGCGATTGCGGGAGAGAGCGAGTGCGGGAGAGAGCGAGTGCGGGAGAGAGCGAGTGCTGGAGAGTGCGAGTGCGGGAGAGTGCGAGTGCGGGAGAGTGCGAGTGCGGGAGAGAGCGAGCGCGGGAGAGAGCGAGCGCGGGAGAGAGCGAGTGCGGGAGAGGGCGAGTGCGGGAGAGGGCGAGTGCGGGAGAGGGCGAGTGCGGGAGAGGGCGAGTGCGGGAGAGGGCGAGTGCGGGAGAGGGCGAGTGCGGGAGAGGGCGAGAGCGGGAGAGGGCGAGTGCGGGAGAGGGCGAGTGCGGGAGAGGGCGAGTGCGGGAGAGGGCGAGTGCGGGAGAGGGCGAGTGCGGGAAAGGGCGAGTGCGGGAGAGGGCGAGTGCGGGAGAGGGCGAGTGCGGGAGAGGGCGAGTGCGGGAGAGGGCGAGTGCGGGAGAGGGCGAGTGCGGAAGAGGGCGAGTGCGGGAGAGGGCGAGTGCGGGAGAGGGCGAGTGCGGGAGAGGGCGAGTGCGGTAGAGTGCGAGTGCGGTAGAGTGCGAGTGCGGGAGAGAGCGAGTGCGGGAGATAGCGAGTGCGGGAGAGTGCGATGGCGGCGGAGGGAGAGTGCGAGAGAGAGCGGGAAAGTGCGAGTGCGGGAGCGAGCGAGTGCGGGAGAGAGCGGGAGAGTGCGAGTGCAGGAGAGTGCGAGTGTGGGAGAGTGCGAGTGCGGGAGAGTGCGAGTGCGGGAGAGTGCGAGTGCGGTAGAGTGAGAGTGCGAGTGCGGGAGAGAGCGAGTGCGGGAGAGTGCGAGTGCGGGAGAGAGCGAGTGCGGGAGAATGCGTGTGCGGGGGGGTGCGACAGCGGGAGAGTGCGAGTGCCCGAGAGAGCGAGTGCCCGAGAGAGCGAGTGCGGGTGTGTGCGGGAGAGTGCGATTACGGGAGAGTGCGGGAGAGTGTGAGTGCGGGAGAGAGCGACTGGGGGAGAGAGCGTGTGCGGGGAGTGCGAGTGCGGGAGAGAGCGAGGGCGGGAGAGAGCGAGTGCGGGAGAGAGCGAGTGCGGGAGAGAGCGAGTGCGGGAGAGAGCGAGTGCGGGAGAGAGCGAGTGCGGGAGAGAGCGAGTGCGGGAGAGAGCGAGTGCGGGAGAGAGCGAGTGCGGGAGAGAGCGAGTGCGGGGGAGAGAGAGTGCGGGAGAGAGCGAGTGCGGGAGAGAGCGAGTGCGGGAGAGAGCGAGTGCGGGAGAGAGCGAGTGCGGGAGAGAGCGAGTGCGGGAGAGAGCGAGTGCGGGAGGGAGCGAGTGCAGGAGAGAGCGAGTGCGGGAGAGAGCGAGTGCAGGAGAGAGCGAGTGCGGGAGTGAGCGAGTGCGGGAGAGAGCGAGTGCGGGAAAGTGCTAGTACGGGAGGGGGCTGGATAGAGCGAGTGCTGGATAGAGCGAGTGCGGGAGAAGGCAAGTGCGTAAGAGTGCAGGAGAGTGCAAGTGTGAAAGAGTGAGGGAGACTGCTAGTGCAGGATAGAGTGTGAGAGTCTGAGTGCAGAAGAGGGCGAGTGCGGGAGAGGGCGAATGCGGGAGAGAGCGAGTGCGGGAGAGAGCGAGTGCGGGAGAGAGCGAGTGCTGGAGAGTGCGAGTGCGGGAGAGTGCGAGTGCGGGAGAGTGCGAGTGCGGGAGAGAGCGAGCGCGGGAGAGAGCGAGCGCGGGAGAGAGCGAGTGCGGGAGAGAGCGAGTGCGGGAGAGGGCGAGTGCGGGAGAGGGCGAGTGCGGGAGAGGGCGAGTGCGGGAGAGGGCGAGTGCGGGAGAGGGCGAGTGCGGGAGAGGGCGAGTGCGGGAGAGGGCGAGAGCGGGAGAGGGCGAGTGCGGGAGAGGGCGAGTGCGGGAGAGGGCGAGTGCGGGAGAGGGCGAGTGCGGGAGAGGGCGAGTGCGGGAGAGGGCGAGTGCGGGAGAGGGCGAGTGCGGGAAAGGGCGAGTGCGGGAGAGGGCGAGTGCGGGAGAGGGCGAGTGCGGGAGAGGGCGAGTGCGGGAGAGGGCGAGTGCGGGAGAGGGCGAGTGCGGAAGAGGGCGAGTGCGGGAGAGGGCGAGTGCGGGAGAGGGCGAGTGCGGGAGAGGGCGAGTGCGGGAGAGGGCGAGTGCGGGAGAGGGCGAGTTCGGAAGAGTGCGAGTGCTGGAGAGGGCTAGTGCGGGAAAGGGCGAGTGCGGGAAAGGGCGAGTGCGGGAAAGGGCGAGTGCGGGAGAGGGCGAGTGCGGGAGAGGGCGAGTGCGGGAGAGGGCGAGTGCGGGAGAGGGCGAGTGCGGGAGAGGGCGAGTGCGGGAGAGGGCGAGTGCGGGAGAGGGCGAGTGCGGGAGAGGGCGAGTGCGGGAGAGGGCGTGTGCGGGAGAGGGCGATTGCGGGAGAGAGCAAGTGCGGGAGAGAGCTAGTGCGGGAGAGAGCGAGTGCGGGAGAGGGCGAGTGCGGGAGATTGCGAGTGCGGGAGAGTGCGAGTGCGTGAGAGTGCGGGAGAGTGCAAGTGTGGAAGAGTGAGGGAGACTGCTAGTGCAGGATAGAGTGAGTGAGTGATAGTGCAGAAGAGGGCGTGTGCGGGAGAGGGCGAGTGCGGGAGAGTGCGTGTGCGGGAGAGAGCGAGTGCGGGAGAATGCGTGTGCGGGGGGGTGCGACAGCGGGAGAGTGCGAGTGCGGGAGAGAGCGAGTGCCCGAGAGAGCGAGTGCGGGTGTGTGCGGGAGAGGACGAGTGCGGGAGAGGGCGAGTGCGGGAGAGGGCGAGTGCGGGAGAGGGCGAGTGCGGGAGAGGGCGAGTGCGGGAGAGGGCGAGTGCGGGAGAGGGCGAGTGCGGGAGAGGGCGAGTGCGGGAGAGGGCGAGTGCGGGAGAGGGCGAGTGCGGGAGAGGGCGAGTGCGGGAGAGGGCGAGTGCGGGAGAGGGCGAGTGCGGGAGAGGGCGAGTGCGGGAGAGGGCGAGTGCGGGAGAGGGCGAGTGTGGGAGAGGGCGAGTTCGGAAGTGTGCGAGTGCTGGAGAGGGCGAGTGCGGGAAAGGGCGAGTGCGGGAAAGGGCGAGTGCGGGAGAGGGCGAGTGCGGGAGAGGGCGAGTGCGGGAGAGGGCGAGTGCGGGAGAGTGCGCGTGTGGTAGAGTGCGAGTGCGGGAGAGAGCGAGTGCGGGAGAGTGCGATGGCGGCGGAGAGAGAGTGCGAGAGAGAGCGGGAAAGTGCGAGTGCGGGAGCGAGCGAGTGCGGGAGAGAGCGGGAGAGTGCGAGTGCAGGAGAGTGTGAGTGTGGGAGAGTGCGAGTGCGGGAGAGTGCGAGTGCGGTAGAGTGAGAGTGCGAGTGCGGGAGAGAGCGAGTGCGGGAGAGTGCGAGTGCGGGAGAGAGCGAGTGCGGGAGAATGCGTGTGCGGGGGGGTG
The DNA here is from genome assembly GCF_047496885.1 of Scyliorhinus torazame. Classification (NCBI taxonomy): domain Eukaryota; kingdom Metazoa; phylum Chordata; class Chondrichthyes; order Carcharhiniformes; family Scyliorhinidae; genus Scyliorhinus; species Scyliorhinus torazame. The sequence goes on from NC_092720.1 coordinate 151,077,147, forward strand.
CGACAGCGGGACAGTGCGAGTGCGGGAGAGTGCGAGTGCGGGAGAGTGCGAGTGCCCGAGAGAGCGAGTGCGGGTGTGTGCGGGAGAGTGCGATTACGGGAGAGTGCGGGAGAGTGTGAGTGCGGGAGAGAGCGACTGGGGGAGAGAGCGTGTGCGGGGAGTGCGAGTGCGGGAGAGAGCGAGGGCGGGAGAGAGCGAGTGCGGGAGAGAGCGAGTGCGGGAGAGAGCGAGTGCGGGAGAGAGCGAGTGCGGGAGAGAGCGAGTGCGGGAGAGAGCGAGTGCGGGGGAGAGAGAGTGCGGGAGAGAGTGAGTGCGGGAGAGAGCGAGTGCGGGAGAGAGCGAGTGCGGGAGAGAGCGAGTGCGGGAGAGAGCGAGTGCGGGAGAGAGCGAGTGCGGGAGGGAGCGAGTGCAGGAGAGAGCGAGTGCGGGAGAGAGCGAGTGCGGGAGAGAGCGAGTGCGGGAGTGAGCGAGTGCGGGAGAGAGCGAGTGCGGGAAAGTGCTAGTACGGGAGGGGGCTGGATAGAGCGAGTGCTGGATAGAGCGAGTGCGGGAGAAGGCAAGTGCGTCAGAGTGCAGGAGAGTGCAAGTGTGAAAGAGTGAGGGAGACTGCTAGTGCAGGATAGAGTGTGAGAGTCTGAGTGCAGAAGAGGGCGAGTGCGGGAGAGGGCGAATGCGGGAGAGAGCGAGTGCGGGAGAGAGCGAGTGCGGGAGAGTGCGAGTGCGGGAGAGTGCGAGTGCGGGAGAGTGCGAGTGCGGGAGAGTGCGAGTGCGGGAGAGAGCGAGTGCGGGAGAGAGCGAGTGCGGGAGGGAGCGAGTGCAGGAGAGAGCGAGTGCGGGAGAGAGCGAGTGCGGGAGAGAGCGAGTGCGGGAGTGAGCGAGTGCGGGAGAGAGCGAGTGCGGGAAAGTGCTAGTACGGGAGGGGGCTGGATAGAGCGAGTGCTGGATAGAGCGAGTGCGGGAGAAGGCAAGTGCGTCAGAGTGCAGGAGAGTGCAAGTGTGAAAGAGTGAGGGAGACTGCTAGTGCAGGATAGAGTGTGAGAGTCTGAGTGCAGAAGAGGGCGAGTGCGGGAGAGGGCGAATGCGGGAGAGAGCGAGTGCGGGAGAGAGCGAGTGCGGGAGAGTGCGAGTGCGGGAGAGTGCGAGTGCGGGAGAGTGCGAGTGCGGGAGAGTGCGAGTGCGGGAGAGAGCGAGTGCGGGAGAGAGCGAGTGCGGGAGAGAGCGAGTGCAGGAGATAGTGAGTGCGGGAGAGAGCGAGTGCGGGAGAGAGCGAGTGCGGGAGTGAGCGAGTGCGGGAGATAGCGAGTGCGGGAAAGTGCTAGTACGGGAGGGGGCTGGATAGAGCGAGTGCTGGATAGAGCGAGTGCGGGAGAAGGCAAGTGCGTCAGAGTGCAGGAGAGTGCAAGTGTGAAAGAGTGAGGGAGACTGCTAGTGCAGGATAGAGTGTGAGAGTCTGAGTGCAGAAGGGGGCGAGTGCGGGAGAGGGCGAATGCGGGAGAGAGCGAGTGCGGGAGAGAGCGAGTGCGGGAGAGTGCGAGTGCGGGAGAGTGCGAGTGCGGGAGAGTGCGAGTGCGGGAGAGAGCGAGTGCGGGAGAGGGCGAGTGCGGGAGAGGGCGAGTGCGGGAGAGGGCGAGTGCGGGAGAGGGCGAGTGCGGGAGAGGGCGAGTGCGGGAGAGGGCGAGTGCGGGAGAGGGCGAGTGCGGGAGAGAGCGAGTGCGGGAGAGAGCGAGTGCGGGAGAGAGCGAGTGCGGGAGGGAGCGAGTGCAGGAGAGAGCGAGTGCGGGAGAGAGCGAGTGCGGGAGAGAGCGAGTGCGGGAGTGAGCGAGTGCGGGAGAGAGCGAGTGCGGGAAAGTGCTAGTACGGGAGGGGGCTGGATAGAGCGAGTGCTGGATAGAGCGAGTGCGGGAGAAGGCAAGTGCGTCAGAGTGCAGGAGAGTGCAAGTGTGAAAGAGTGAGGGAGACTGCTAGTGCAGGATAGAGTGTGAGAGTCTGAGTGCAGAAGAGGGCGAGTGCGGGAGAGGGCGAATGCGGGAGAGAGCGAGTGCGGGAGAGAGCGAGTGCGGGAGAGTGCGAGTGCGGGAGAGTGCGAGTGCGGGAGAGTGCGAGTGCGGGAGAGTGCGAGTGCGGGAGAGAGCGAGTGCGGGAGAGAGCGAGTGCGGGAGAGAGCGAGTGCAGGAGATAGTGAGTGCGGGAGAGAGCGAGTGCGGGAGAGAGCGAGTGCGGGAGTGAGCGAGTGCGGGAGATAGCGAGTGCGGGAAAGTGCTAGTACGGGAGGGGGCTGGATAGAGCGAGTGCTGGATAGAGCGAGTGCGGGAGAAGGCAAGTGCGTCAGAGTGCAGGAGAGTGCAAGTGTGAAAGAGTGAGGGAGACTGCTAGTGCAGGATAGAGTGTGAGAGTCTGAGTGCAGAAGGGGGCGAGTGCGGGAGAGGGCGAATGCGGGAGAGAGCGAGTGCGGGAGAGAGCGAGTGCGGGAGAGTGCGAGTGCGGGAGAGTGCGAGTGCGGGAGAGTGCGAGTGCGGGAGAGAGCGAGTGCGGGAGAGGGCGAGTGCGGGAGAGGGCGAGTGCGGGAGAGGGCGAGTGCGGGAGAGGGCGAGTGCGGGAGAGGGCGAGTGCGGGAGAGGGCGAGTGCGGGAGAGGGCGAGTGCGGGAGAGAGCGAGTGCGGGAGAGAGCGAGTGCGGGAGGGAGCGAGTGCAGGAGAGAGCGAGTGCGGGAGAGAGCGAGTGCGGGAGAGAGCGAGTGCGGGAGTGAGCGAGTGCGGGAGAGAGCGAGTGCGGGAAAGTGCTAGTACGGGAGGGGGCTGGATAGAGCGAGTGCTGGATAGAGCGAGTGCGGGAGAAGGCAAGTGCGTCAGAGTGCAGGAGAGTGCAAGTGTGAAAGAGTGAGGGAGACTGCTAGTGCAGGATAGAGTGTGAGAGTCTGAGTGCAGAAGAGGGCGAGTGCGGGAGAGGGCGAATGCGGGAGAGAGCGAGTGCGGGAGAGAGCGAGTGCGGGAGAGTGCGAGTGCGGGAGAGTGCGAGTGCGGGAGAGTGCGAGTGCGGGAGAGTGCGAGTGCGGGAGAGAGCGAGTGCGGGAGAGAGCGAGTGCAGGAGAGAGCGAGTGCGGGAGAGAGCGAGTGCGGGAGAGAGCGAGTGCGGGAGTGAGCGAGTGCGGGAGAGAGCGAGTGCGGGAAAGTGCTAGTACGGGAGGGGGCTGGATAGAGCGAGTGCTGGATAGAGCGAGTGCGGGAGAAGGCAAGTGCGTCAGAGTGCAGGAGAGTGCAAGTGTGAAAGAGTGAGGGAGACTGCTAGTGCAGGATAGAGTGTGAGAGTCTGAGTGCAGAAGGGGGCGAGTGCGGGAGAGGGCGAATGCGGGAGAGAGCGAGTGCGGGAGAGAGCGAGTGCGGGAGAGTGCGAGTGCGGGAGAGTGCGAGTGCGGGAGAGTGCGAGTGCGGGAGAGGGCGAGTGCGGGAGAGGGCGAGTGCGGGAGAGGGCGAGTGCGGGAGAGGGCGAGTGCGGGAGAGGGCGAGTGCGGGAGAGGGCGAGTGCGGGAGAGGGCGAGTGCGGGAGAGGGCGAGTGCGGGAGAGGGCGAGTGCGGGAGAGGGCGAGTGCGGGAGAGGGCGAGTGCGGGAGAGGCCGAGTGCTGGAGAGGGCGAGTGCGGGAGAGGGCGAGTGCGGGAGAGGGCGAGTGCGGGAGAGGGCGAGTGCGGGAGAGGACGAGTGCGGGAGAGGACGAGTGCGGGAGAGAGCGAGTGCGGGAGAGAGCGAGTGCGGGAGAGGGCGAGTGCGGGAGAGGGCGAGTGCGGGAGAGGGCGAGTGCGGGAGAGGGCGAGTGCGGGAGAGGGCGAGTGCGGGAGAGGGCGAGTGCGGGAGAGGGCGAGTGCGGGAGAGGGCGAGTGCGGGAGAGGGCGTGTGCGGAAGAGGGCGAGTGCGGGAGAGGGCGAGTGCGGGAGAGGGCGAGTGCGGGAGAGGGCGAGTGTGGGAGAGGGCGAGTTCGGAAGAGTGCGAGTGCTGGAGAGGGCGAGTGCGGGAAAGGGCGAGTGCGGGAAAGGGCGAGTGCGGGAGAGGGCGAGTGCGGGAGAGGGCGAGTGCGGGAGAGGGCGAGTGCGGGAGAGTGCGCGTGCGGTAGAGTGCGAGTGCGGGAGAGAGCGAGTGCGGGAGAGTGCGATGGCGGCGGAGAGAGAGTGCGAGAGAGAGCGGGAAAGTGCGAGTGCGGGAGCGAGCGAGTGCGGGAGAGAGCGGGAGAGTGCGAGTGCAGGAGAGTGCGAGTGTGGGAGAGTGCGAGTGCGGGAGAGTGCGAGTGCGGTAGAGTGAGAGTGCGAGTGCGGGAGAGAGCGAGTGCGGGAGAGTGCGAGTGCGGGAGAGAGCGAGTGCGGGAGAATGCGTGTGCGGGGGTTGCGACAGCGGGAGAGTGCGAGTGCGGGAGAGTGCGAGTGCGGGAGAGTGCGAGTGCCCGAGAGAGCGAGTGCGGGTGTGTGCGGGAGAGTGCGATTACGGGAGAGTGCGGGAGAGTGTGAGTGCGGGAGAGAGCGACTGGGGGAGAGAGCGTGTGCGGGGAGTGCGAGTGCGGGAGAGAGCGAGGGCGGGAGAGAGCGAGTGCGGGAGAGAGCGAGTGCGGGAGAGAGCGAGTGCAGGAGAGAGGGAGTGCGGGAGAGAGCGAGTGCGGGAGAGAGCGAGTGCGGGAGAGAGCGAGTGCGGGAGAGAGCGAGTGCGGGAGAGAGCGAGTGCGGGGGAGAGAGAGTGCGGGAGAGAGTGAGTGCGGGAGAGAGCGAGTGCGGGAGAGAGCGAGTGCGGGAGAGAGCGAGTGCGGCAGAGAGCGAGTGCGGGAGAGAGCGAGTGCGGGAGAGAGCGAGTGCGGGAGAGAGCGAGTGCGGGAGGGAGCGAGTGCAGGAGAGAGCGAGTGCGGGAGAGAGCGAGTGCGGGAGTGAGCGAGTGCGGGAGAGAGCGAGTGCGGGAAAGTGCTAGTACGGGAGGGGGTTGGATAGAGCGAGTGCTGGATAGAGCGAGTGCGGGAGAAGGCAAGTGCGTAAGAGTGCAGGAGAGTGCAAGTGTGAAAGAGTGAGGGAGACTGCTAGTGCAGGATAGAGTGTGAGGGTCTGAGTGCAGAAGAGGGCGAGTGCGGGAGAGGGCGAATGCGGGAGAGAGCGAGTGCGGGAGAGAGCGAGTGCGGGAGAGAGCGAGTGCGGGAGAGAGCGAGTTCTGGAGAGTGCGAGTGCGGGAGAGTGCGAGTGCGGGAGAGTGCGAGTGCGGGAGAGAGCGAGTGCGGGAGAGAGCGAGTGCGGGAGAGAGAGAGTGCGGGTGAGGGCGAGTGCGGGAGAGGGCGAGTGCGGGAGAGGGCGAGTGCGGGAGAGGGCGAGTGCGGGAGAGGGCGAGTGCGGGAGAGGGCGAGTGCGGGAGAGGGCGAGTGCGGGAGAGGGCGAGTGCGGGAGAGGGCGAGTGCGGGAGAGGGCGAGTGCGGGAGAGGGCGAGTGCGGGAGAGGGCGGGTGCGGGAGAGGGCGAGTGCGGGAGAGGGCGAGTGCGGGAGAGGGCGAGTGCGGGAGAGGGCGAGTGCGGGAGAGGGCGAGTGCGGGAGAGGGCGAGTGCGGGAGAGGGCGAGTGCGGGAGAGGGCGAGTGCGGAAGAGGGCGAGTGCGGGAGAGGGCGAGTGCGGGAGAGAGCGAGTACGGGAGAGAGCGAGTGCGGGAGAGAGCGAGTACGGGAGAGAGCGAGTACGGGAGAGGGCGAGTACGGGAGAGAGCGAGTGCGGGAGAGAGCGAGTGCGGGAGAGAGCGAGTGCGGGAGAGAGCGAGTGCGGGAGAGGGCGTGTGCGGGAGAGGGCGCGAGCGGGAGAGAGCGAGTGCGGGAGAGAGCTAGTGCAGGAGAGTGCGAGTGCAGGAGAGTGCGAGTGCGGGAGAGTGCGAGTGTGGGAGAGTGCGAGTGCGGTAGAGTGAGAGTGCGAGTGCGGGAGAGAGCGAGTGCGGGAGAGTGCGAGTGCGGGAGAGAGCGAGTGCGGGAGAGAGCGAGTGCGGGAGAATGCGTGTGCGGGGGGGTGCGACAGCGGGAGAGTGCGAGTGCGGGAGAGAGCGAGTGCCCGAGAGAGCGAGTGCGGGTGTGTGCGGGAGAGTGCGATTACGGGAGAGTGCGAGTGCGGGAGAGAGCGAGTGGGGGAGAGAGCGTGTGCGGGGAGTTCGAGTGCGGGAGAGAGCGAGGGCGGGAGAGAGCGAGTGCGGGAGAGAGCGAGTGCGGGAGAGAGCGAGTGCGGGAGAGGGCGAGTGCGGGAGAGGGCGAGTGCGGGAGAGGGCGAGTGCGGGAGAGAGCGAGTGGGGAAGAGAGCGTGTGCGGCGAGTGCGAGTGCGGGAGAGAGCGAGGGCGGGAGAGAGCGAGTGCAGGAGAGAGCGAGTGCGGGAGAGAGCGAGTGCGGGAGAGAGCGAGTGCGGGAGAGAGCGAGTGCGGGAGAGAGCTAGTGCGGGAGAGAGCGAGTGCGGGAGAGAGAGAGTGCGGGAGAGAGCGAGTGCGGGAGAGAGCGAGTGCGGGAGAGAGCGAGTGCGGGAGAGAGCGAGTGCGGGAGAGAGCGAGTGCGGGAGAGAGCGAGTGCGGGAGAGAGCGAGTGCGGGAGGGAGCGAGTGCAGGAGAGAGCGAGTGCGGGAGAGAGCGAGTGCGGGAGAGAGCGAGTGCGGGAGTGACCGAATGCGGGAGAGAGCGAGTGCGGGAAAGTGCTAGTACGGGAGGGGGCTGGATAGAGCGAGTGCTGGATAGAGCAAGTGCGGGAGAAGGCAAGTGCGTCAGAGTGCAGGAGAGTGCAAGTGTGAAAGAGTGATGGAGACTGCTAGTGCAGGATAGAGTGTGAGAGTCTGAGTGCAGAAGAGGGCGAGTGCGGGAGAGGGCGAATGCGGGAGAGAGCGAGTGCAGGAGAGAGCGAGTGCGGGAGAGTGCGAGTGCGGGAGAGTGCGATTACGGGAGAGTGCGAGTGCGGGAGAGAGCGAGTGGGGGAGAGAGCGTGTGCGGGGAGTTCGAGTGCGGGAGAGAGCGAGGGCGGGAGAGAGCGAGTGCGGGAGAGAGCGAGTGCGGGAGAGAGCGAGTGCGGGAGAGGGCGAGTGCGGGAGAGGGCGAGTGCGGGAGAGGGCGAGTGCGGGAGAGAGCGAGTGGGGAAGAGAGCGTGTGCGGCGAGTGCGAGTGCGGGAGAGAGCGAGGGCGGGAGAGAGCGAGTGCAGGAGAGAGCGAGTGCGGGAGAGAGCGAGTGCGGGAGAGAGCGAGTGCGGGAGAGAGCGAGTGCGGGAGAGAGCTAGTGCGGGAGAGAGCGAGTGCGGGAGAGAGAGAGTGCGGGAGAGAGCGAGTGCGGGAGAGAGCGAGTGCGGGAGAGAGCGAGTGCGGGAGAGAGCGAGTGCGGGAGAGAGCGAGTGCGGGAGAGAGCGAGTGCGGGAGAGAGCGAGTGCGGGAGGGAGCGAGTGCAGGAGAGAGCGAGTGCGGGAGAGAGCGAGTGCGGGAGAGAGCGAGTGCGGGAGTGACCGAATGCGGGAGAGAGCGAGTGCGGGAAAGTGCTAGTACGGGAGGGGGCTGGATAGAGCGAGTGCTGGATAGAGCAAGTGCGGGAGAAGGCAAGTGCGTCAGAGTGCAGGAGAGTGCAAGTGTGAAAGAGTGATGGAGACTGCTAGTGCAGGATAGAGTGTGAGAGTCTGAGTGCAGAAGAGGGCGAGTGCGGGAGAGGGCGAATGCGGGAGAGAGCGAGTGCAGGAGAGAGCGAGTGCGGGAGAGTGCGAGTGCGGGAGAGTGCGAGTGCGGGAGAGTGCGAGTGCGGGAGAGAGCGAGTGCGGGAGAGAGCGAGTGCGGGAGAGAGCGAGTGCTGGAGAGAGCGAGTGCGGGAGACGGCGAGTGCGGGAGAGGGCGAGTGCGGGAGAGGGCGAGTGCGGGAGAGGGCGAGTGCGGGAGAGGGCGAGTGTGGGAGAGGGCGAGTGCGGGAGAGGGCGAGTGCGGGAGAGGGCGAGTGCGGGAGAGGGCGAGTGCGGGAGAGGGCGAGTGCGGGAGAGGGCGAGTGCGGGAGAGGGCGAGTGCGGGAGAGGGCGAGTGCGGGAGAGGGCGAGTGCGGGAGAGGGCGAGTGCGGGAGAGGGCGAGTGCGGGAGAGGGCGAGTGCGGGAGAGGGCGAGTGCGGGAGAGGGCGAGTGCGGGAGAGGGCGAGTGCGGGAGAGGGCGAGTGCGGTAGAGGGCGAGTGCGGGAGAGGGCGAGTGCGGGAGAGGGCGAGTGCGGGAGAGGGCGAGTTCGGAAGAGTGCGAGTGCTGGAGAGGGCGAGTGCGGGAAAGGGCGAGTGCGGGAAAGGGCGAGTGCGGGAGAGGGCGAGTGCGGGAGAGGGCGAGTGCGGGAGAGTGCGAGTGCGGTAGAGTGCGAGTGCGGGAGAGAGCGAGTGCGGGAGAGTGCGATGGCGGCGGAGAGAGAGTGCGAGAGAGAGCGGGAAAGTGCGAGTGCGGGAGCGAGCGAGTGCGGGAGAGAGCGGGCGAGTGCAGGAGAGTGCGAGTGTGGGAGAGTGCGAGTGCGGGAGAGTGCGAGTGCGGTAGAGTGAGAGTGCGAGTGCGGGAGAGAGCGAGTGCGGGAGAGTGCGAGTGCGGGAGAGAGCGAGTGCGGGAGAATGCGTGTGCGGGGGGTGCGACAGCGGGAGAGTGCGAGTGCGGGAGAGAGCGAGTGCCCGAGAGAGCGAGTGCGGGTGAGTGCGGGAGAGTGCGATTACGGGAGAGTGCGGGAGAGTGTGAGTGCGGGAGAGAGCGACTGGGGGAGAGAGCGTGTGCGGGGAGTGCGAGTGCGGGAGAGAGCGAGGGCGGGAGAGAGCGAGTGCGGGAGAGAGCGAGTGCGGGAGATAGCGAGTGCAGGAGAGAGCGAGTGCGGGAGAGAGCGAGTGCGGGAGAGAGCGAGTGCGGGAGAGAGCGAGTGCGGGAGAGAGCGAGTGCGGGAGAGAGCGAGTGCGGGAGAGAGCGAGTGCGGGAGAGAGCGAGTGCGGGGGAGAGAGAGTGCGGGAGAGAGCGAGTGCGGGAGAGAGCGAGTGCGGGAGAGAGCGAGTGCGGGAGAGAGCGAGTGCGGGAGAGAGCGAGTGCGGGAGAGAGCGAGTGCGGGAGGGAGCGAGTGCAGGAGAGAGCGAGTGCGGGAGAGAGCGAGTGCGGGAGAGAGCGAGTGCGGAAGTGAGCGAGTGCGGGAGAGAGCGAGTGCGGGAAAGTGCTAGTACGGGAGGGGGCTGGATAGAGCGAGTGCTAGATAGAGCGAGTGCGGGAGAAGGCAAGTGCGTAAGAGTGCAGGAGAGTGCAAGTGTGAAAGAGTGAGGGAGACTGCTAGTGCAGGATAGAGTGTGAGAGTCTGAGTGCAGAAGAGGGCGAGTGCGGGAGAGGGCGAGTGCGGGAGAGGGCGAGTGCGGGAGAGGGCGAGTGCGGGAGAGGGCGAGTGCGGAAGAGGGCGAGTGCGGGAGAGGGCGAGTGCGGGAGAGGGCGAGTGCGGGAGAGGGCGAGTTCGGAAGAGTGCGAGTGCGGGAGAGAGCTAGTGCAGGAGAGTGCGAGTGCAGGAGAGTGCGAGTGCGGGAGAGTGCGAGTGTGGGAGAGTGCGAGTGCGGTAGAGTGAGAGTGCGAGTGCGGGAGAGAGCGAGTGCGGGAGAGTGCGAGTGCGGGAGAGAGCGAGTGCGGGAGAGAGCGAGTGCGGGAGAATGCGTGTGCGGGGGGGTGCGACAGCGGGAGAGTGCGAGTGCGGGAGAGAGCGAGTGCCCGAGAGAGCGAGTGCGGGTGTGTGCGGGAGAGTGCGATTACGGGAGAGTGCGAGTGCGGGAGAGAGCGAGTGGGGGAGAGAGCGAGTGCGGGAGAGAGCGAGTGCGGGAGAGAGCGAGTGCGGGAGAGGGCGAGTGCGGGAGAGGGCGAGTGCGGGAGAGGGCGAGTGCGGGAGAGAGCGAGTGCGGGAGAGAGCGAGTGCGGGAGAGAGCGAGTGCGGGAGGGAGCGAGTGCAGGAGAGAGCGAGTGCGGGAGAGAGCGAGTGCGGGAGAGAGCGAGTGCGGGAGTGACCGAATGCGGGAGAGAGCGAGTGCGGGAAAGTGCTAGTACGGGAGGGGGCTGGATAGAGCGAGTGCTGGATAGAGCAAGTGCGGGAGAAGGCAAGTGCGTCAGAGTGCAGGAGAGTGCAAGTGTGAAAGAGTGATGGAGACTGCTAGTGCAGGATAGAGTGTGAGAGTCTGAGTGCAGAAGAGGGCGAGTGCGGGAGAGGGCGAATGCGGGAGAGAGCGAGTGCAGGAGAGAGCGAGTGCGGGAGAGTGCGAGTGCGGGAGAGTGCGAGTGCGGGAGAGTGCGAGTGCGGGAGAGAGCGAGTGCGGGAGAGAGCGAGTGCGGGAGAGAGCGAGTGCTGGAGAGGGCGAGTGCGGGAGACGGCGAGTGCGGGAGAGGGCGAGTGCGGGAGAGGGCGAGTGCGGGAGAGGGCGAGTGCGGGAGAGGGCGAGTGCGGGAGAGGGCGAGTGCGGGAGAGGGCGAGTGCGGGAGAGGGCGAGTGCGGGAGAGGGCGAGTGCGGGAGAGGGCGAGTGCGGGAGAGGGCGAGTGCGGGAGAGGGCGAGTGCGGGAGAGGGCGAGTGCGGGAGAGGGCGAGTGCGGGAGAGGGCGAGTGCGGGAGAGGGCGAGTGCGGGAGAGGGCGAGTGCGGGAGAGGGCGAGTGCGGGAGAGGGCGAGTGCGGGAGAGGGCGAGTGCGGGAGAGGGCGAGTGCGGGAGAGGGCGAGTGCGGGAGAGGGCGAGTGCGGTAGAGGGCGAGTGCGGGAGAGGGCGAGTGCGGGAGAGGGCGAGTTCGGAAGAGTGCGAGTGCTGGAGAGGGCGAGTGCGGGAAAGGGCGAGTGCGGGAAAGGGCGAGTGCGGGAGAGGGCGAGTGCGGGAGAGGGCGAGTGCGGGAGAGTGCGAGTGCGGTAGAGTGCGAGTGCGGGAGAGAGCGAGTGCGGGAGAGTGCGATGGCGGCGGAGAGAGAGTGCGAGAGAGAGCGGGAAAGTGCGAGTGCGGGAGCGAGCGAGTGCGGGAGAGAGCGGGCGAGTGCAGGAGAGTGCGAGTGTGGGAGAGTGCGAGTGCGGGAGAGTGCGAGTGCGGGAGAGTGCGAGTGCGGTAGAGTGAGAGTGCGAGTGCGGGAGAGAGCGAGTGCGGGAGAGTGCGAGTGCGGGAGAGAGCGAGTGCGGGAGAATGCGTGTGCGGGGGGTGCGACAGCGGGAGAGTGCGAGTGCGGGAGAGAGCGAGTGCCCGAGAGAGCGAGTGCGGGTGAGTGCGGGAGAGTGCGATTACGGGAGAGTGCGGGAGAGTGTGAGTGCGGGAGAGAGCGACTGGGGGAGAGAGCGTGTGCGGGGAGTGCGAGTGCGGGAGAGAGCGAGGGCGGGAGAGAGCGAGTGCGGGAGAGAGCGAGTGCGGGAGATAGCGAGTGCAGGAGAGAGCGAGTGCGGGAGAGAGCGAGTGCGGGAGAGAGCGAGTGCGGGAGAGAGCGAGTGCGGGAGAGAGCGAGTGCGGGAGAGAGCGAGTGCGGGAGAGAGCGAGTGCGGGAGAGAGCGAGTGCGGGGGAGAGAGAGTGCGGGAGAGAGCGAGTGCGGGAGAGAGCGAGTGCGGGAGAGAGCGAGTGCGGGAGAGAGCGAGTGCGGGAGAGAGCGAGTGCGGGAGAGAGCGAGTGCGGGAGGGAGCGAGTGCGGGAGGGAGCGAGTGCAGGAGAGAGCGAGTGCGGGAGAGAGCGAGTGCGGGAGAGAGCGAGTGCGGAAGTGAGCGAGTGCGGGAGAGAGCGAGTGCGGGAAAGTGCTAGTACGGGAGGGGGCTGGATAGAGCGAGTGCTAGATAGAGCGAGTGCGGGAGAAGGCAAGTGCGTAAGAGTGCAGGAGAGTGCAAGTGTGAAAGAGTGAGGGAGACTGCTAGTGCAGGATAGAGTGTGAGAGTCTGAGTGCAGAAGAGGGCGAGTGCGGGAGAGGGCGAGTGCGGGAGAGGGCGAGTGCGGGAGAGGGCGAGTGCGGGAGAGGGCGAGTGCGGAAGAGGGCGAGTGCGGGAGAGGGCGAGTGCGGGAGAGGGCGAGTGCGGGAGAGGGCGAGTTCGGAAGAGTGCGAGTGCTGGAGAGGGCGAGTGCGGGAAGGGGCGAGTGCGGGAAGGGGCGAGTGCGGGAGAGGGCGAGTGCGGGAGAGGGCGAGTGCGGGAGAGAGCGAGTGCGGGAGAGGGCGAGTGCGGGAGAGAGCGAGTGCGGGAGAGTGCGAGTGCGGGAGAGTGCGAGTGCGGGAGAGTGCGGGAGAGTGCAAGTGTGGAAGAGTGAGGGAGACTGCTAGTGCAGGATAGAGTGAGTGAGTGATAGTGCAGAAGAGGGCGTGTGCGGGAGAGGGCGAGTGCGGGAGAGGGCGAGTGCGGGAGAGAGCGAGTGCGGGAGAGAGCGAGTGCGGGGGGGTGCGACAGCGGGAGAGTGCGAGTGCGGGAGAGGGCGATTGCGGGATTGGGCGAGTGCGGGAGAGGGCGAGTGCGGGAGAGGGCGAGTGCGGGAGAGGGCGAGTGCGGGAGAGGGCGAGTGCGGGAGAGGGCGAGTGCGGGAGAGGGCGAGTGCGGGAGAGGGCGAGTGCGGGAGAGGGCGAGTGCGGGAGAGTGCGAGTGCGGGAGAGGGCGAGTGCGGGAGAGGGCGAGTGCGGGAGAGGGCGAGTGCGGAAGAGGGCGAGTGCGGGAGAGGGCGAGTGCGGGAGAGAGCGAGTACGGGAGAGAGCGAGTGCGGGAGAGAGCGAGTACGGGAGAGAGCGAGTACGGGAGAGGCCGAGTACGGGAGAGAGCGAGTGCGGGAGAGAGCGAGTGCGGGAGAGAGCGAGTGCGGGAGAGAGCGAGTGCGGGAGAGGGCGTGTGCGGGAGAGGGCGAGAGCGGGAGAGAGCGAGTGCGGGAGAGAGCTAGTGCAGGAGAGTGCGAGTGCGGGAGAGTGCGAGTGCGGGAGAGTGCGAGTGTGGGAGAGTGCGAGTGCGGTAGAGTGAGAGTGCGAGTGCGGGAGAGAGCGAGTGCGGGAGAGTGCGAGTGCGGGAGAGAGCGAGTGCGGGAGAGAGCGAGTGCGGGAGAATGCGTGTGCGGGGGGGTGCGACAGCGGGAGAGTGCGAGTGCGGGAGAGAGCGAGTGCCGGAGAGAGCGAGTGCCCGAGAGAGCGAGTGCGGGTGTGTGCGGGAGAGTGCGATTACGGGAGAGTGCGAGTGCGGGAGAGAGCGAGTGGGGGAGAGAGCGTGTGCGGGGAGTGCGAGTGCGGGAGAGAGCGAGGGCGGGAGAGAGCGAGTGCGGGAGAGAGCGAGTGCGGGAGAGAGCGAGTGCGGGAGAGGGCGAGTGCGGGAGAAGGCGAGTGCGGGAGAGGGCGAGTGCGGGAGAGGGCGAGTGCGGGAGAGAGCGAGTGGGGAAGGGAGCGTGTGCAGGGAGTGCGAGTGCGGGAGAGAGCGAGGGCGGGAGAGAGCGAGTGCGGGAGAGAGCGAGTGCGGGAGAGAGCGAGTGCGGGAGAGAGCGAGTGCGGGAGAGAGCGAGTGCGGGAGAGAGCGAGTGCGGGAGAGAGCGAGTGCGGGAGAGAGAGAGTGCGGGAGAGAGAGAGTGCGGGAGAGAGCGAGTGCGGGAGAGAGCGAGTGCGGGAGAGAGCGAGTGCGGGAGAGAGCGAGTGCGGGAGAGAGCGAGTGCGGGAGAGAGCGAGTGCGGGAGAGAGCGAGTGCGGGAGGGAGCGAGTGCAGGAGAGAGCGAGTGCGGGAGAGAGCGAGTGCGGGAGAGAGCGAGTGCGGGAGTGAGCGAATGCGGGAGAGAGCGAGTGCGGGAAAGTGCTAGTACGGGAGTGGGCTGGATAGAGCGAGTGCTGGATAGAGCAAGTGCGGGAGAAGGCAAGTGCGTCAGAGTGCAGGAGAGTGCAAGTGTGAAAGAGTGATGGAGACTGCTAGTGCAGGATAGAGTGTGAGAGTCTGAGTGCAGAAGAGGGCGAGTGCGGGAGAGGGCGAATGCGGGAGAGAGCGAGTGCAGGAGAGAGCGAGTGCGGGAGAGTGCGAGTGCGGGAGAGTGCGAGTGCGGGAGAGTGCGAGTGCGGGAGAGAGCGAGTGCGGGAGAGAGCGAGTGCGGGAGAGAGAGAGTGCTGGAGAGAGCGAGTGCGGGAGACGGCGAGTGCGGGAGAGGGCGAGTGCGGGAGAGGGCGAGTGCGGGAGAGGGCGAGTGCGGGAGAGGGCGAGTGCGGGAGAGGGCGAGTGCGGGAGAGGGCGAGTGCTGTAGAGGGCGAGTGCGGGAGAGGGCGAGTGCGGGAGAGGGCGAGTGCGGGAGAGGGCGAGTTCGGAAGAGTGCGAGTGCTGGAGAGGGCGAGTGCGGGAAAGGGCGAGTGCGGGAAAGGGCGAGTGCGGGAGAGGGCGAGTGCGGGAGAGGGCGAGTGCGGGAGAGTGCGAGTGCGGTAGAGTGCGAGTGCGGGAGAGAGCGAGTGCGGGAGAGTGCGATGGCGGCGGAGAGAGAGTGCGAGAGAGAGCGGGAAAGTGCGAGTGCGGGAGCGAGCGAGTGCGGGAGAGAGCGGGAGAGTGCGAGTGCAGGAGAGTGCGAGTGTGGGAGAGTGCGAGTGCGGGAGAGTGCGAGTGCGGTAGAGTGAGAGTGCGAGTGCGGGAGAGAGCGAGTGCGGGAGAGTGCGAGTGCGGGAGAGAGCGAGTGCGGGAGAATGCGTGTGCGGGGGGGTGCGACAGCGGGAGAGTGCGAGTGCGGGAGAGAGCGAGTGCCCGAGAGAGCGAGTACGGGTGTGTGCGGGAGAGTGCGATTACGGGAGAGTGCGGGAGAGTGTGAGTGCGGGAGAGAGCGACTGGGGGAGAGAGCGTGTGCGGGGAGTGCGAGTGCGGGAGAGAGCGAGGGCGGGAGAGAGCGAGTGCGGGAGAGAGCGAGTGCGGGAGATAGCGAGTGCAGGAGAGAGCGAGTGCGGGAGAGAGCGAGTGCGGGAGAGAGCGAGTGCGGGAGAGAGCGAGTGCGGGAGAGAGCGAGTGCGGGGGAGAGAGAGTGCGGGAGAGAGCGAGTGCGGGAGAGAGCGAGTGCGGGAGAGAGCGAGTGCGGGAGAGAGCGAGTGCGGGAGAGAGCGAGTGCGGGAGAGAGCGAGTGCGGGAGAGAGCGAGTGCGGGAGGGAGCGAGTGCAGGAGAGAGCGAGTGCGGGAGAGAGCGAGTGCGGGAGAGAGCGAGTGCGGGAGTGAGCGAGTGCGGGAGAGAGCGAGTGCGGGAAAGTGCTAGTACGGGAGGGGGCTGGATAGAGCGAGTGCTAGATAGAGCGAGTGCGGGAGAAGGCAAGTGCGTAAGAGTGCAGGAGAGTGCAAGTGTGAAAGAGTGAGGGAGACTGCTAGTGCAGGATAGAGTGTGAGAGTCTGAGTGCAGAAGAGGGCGAGTGCGGGAGAGGGCGAATGCGGGAGAGAGCGAGTGCGGGAGAGAGCGAGTGCTGGAGAGAGCGAGTGCGGGAGAGTGCGAGCGCGGGAGAGTGCGAGCGCGGGAGAGAGCGAGCGCGGGAGAGAGAGAGCGCGGGAGAGGGCGAGTGCGGGAGAGGACGAGTGCGGGAGAGGGCGAGTGCGGGAGAGGGCGAGTGCGGGAGAGGGCGAGTGCGGGAGAGGGCGAGTGCGGGAGAGGGCGAGTGCGGGAGAGGGCGAGTGCGGGAGAGGGCGAGTGCGGGAGAGGGCGAGTGCGGGAGAGGGCGAGTGCGGGAGAGGGCGAGTGCGGGAGAGGGCGAGTGCGGGAGAGGACGAGTGCGGGAGAGAGCGAGTGCGGGAGAGAGCGAGTGCGGGAGAGGGCGAGTGCGGGAGAGGGCGAGTGCGGGAGAGGGCGAGTGCGGGAGAGGGCGAGTGCGGGAGAGGGCGAGTGCGGGAGAGGGCGAGTGCGGGAGAGGGCGAGTGCGGGAGAGGGCGAGTGCGGGAGAGGGCGAGTGCGGGAGAGGGCGAGTGCGGGAGAGGGCGAGTGCGGGAGAGGGCGAGTTCGGAAGAGGGCGAGTGCTGGAGAGGGCGAGTGCGGGAAGGGGCGAGTGCGGGAAGGGGCGAGTGCGGGAGAGGGCGAGTGCGGGAGAGGGCGAGTGCGGGAGAGGGCGAGTGCGGGAGAGGGCGTGTGCGGGAGAGGGCGAGTGCGGGAGAGAGCGAGTGCGGGAGAGAGCTAGTGCGGGAGAGAGCGAGTGCGGGAGAGAGCGAGTGCGGGAGAGAGCGAGTGCGGGAGAGTGCGAGTGCGGGAGAGGGCGAGTGCGGGAGAGTGCGGGAGAGTGCAAGTGTGGAAGAGTGAGGGAGACTGCTAGTGCAGGATAGAGTGAGTGAGTGATAGTGCAGAAGAGGGCGTGTGCGGGAGAGGGCGAGTGCGGGAGAGTGCGAGTGCGGGAGAGAGCGAGTGCGGGAGAATGCGTGTGCGGGGGGGTGCGACAGCGGGAGAGTGCGAGTGCGGGAGAGAGCGAGTGCCCGAGAGAGCAAGTGCGGGTGTGTGCGGGAGAGTGCGATTACGGGAGAGTGCGGGAGAGTGTGAGTGCGGGAGAGAGCGAGTGGGGGAGAGAGCGTGTGCGGGGAGTGCGAGTGCGGGAGAGAGCGAGGGCAGGAGAGAGCGAGTGCGGGAGAGAGCGAGTGCGGGAGAGAGCGAGTGCGGGAGAGAGCGAGTGCGGGAGAGAGCGAGTGCGGGAGAGAGCGAGTGCGGGAGAGAGCGAGTGCGGGAGAGAGCGAGTGCGGGAGAGAGCGAGTGCGGGAGAGAGCGAGTGCGGGAGAGAGCGAGTGCGGGAGAGAGAGAGTGCGGGAGAGAGAGAGTGCGGGAGAGAGAGAGTGCGGGAGAGAGAGAGTGCGGGAGAGAGAGAGTGCGGGAGAGAGCGAGTGCGGGAGAGAGAGAGTTCGGGAGAGAGCGAGTGCGGGAGAGAGCGAGTGCGGGAGAGAGCGAGTGCGGGAGAGAGCGAGTGCGGGAGAGAGCGAGTGCGGGAGAGAGCGAGTGCGGGAGAGAGCGAGTGCGGGAGAGAGCGAGTGCGGGAGAGAGCGAGTGTGGGAGAGTGCGAGTGCGGGAGAGTGCGAGTGCGGTAGAGTGAGAGTGCGAGTGCGGGAGAGAGCGAGTGCGGGAGAGTGCGAGTGCGGGAGAGAGCGAGTGCGGGAGAATGCGTGTGCGGGGGGGTGCGACAGCGGGAGAGTGCGAGTGCGGGAGAGAGCGAGTGCCCGAGAGAGCGAGTACGGGTGTGTGCGGGAGAGTGCGATTACGGGAGAGTGCGGGAGAGTGTGAGTGCGGGAGAGAGCGACTGGGGGAGAGAGCGTGTGCGGGGAGTGCGAGTGCGGGAGAGAGCGAGGGCGGGAGAGAGCGAGTGCGGGAGAGAGCGAGTGCGGGAGATAGCGAGTGCAGGAGAGAGCGAGTGCGGGAGAGAGCGAGTGCGGGAGAGAGCGAGTGCGGGAGAGAGCGAGTGCGGGAGAGAGCGAGTGCGGGGGAGAGAGAGTGCGGGAGAGAGCGAGTGCGGGAGAGAGCGAGTGCGGGAGAGAGCGAGTGCGGGAGAGAGCGAGTGCGGGAGAGAGCGAGTGCGGGAGAGAGCGAGTGCGGGAGAGAGCGAGTGCGGGAGGGAGCGAGTGCAGGAGAGAGCGAGTGCGGGAGAGAGCGAGTGCGGGAGAGAGCGAGTGCGGGAGTGAGCGAGTGCGGGAGAGAGCGAGTGCGGGAAAGTGCTAGTACGGGAGGGGGCTGGATAGAGCGAGTGCTAGATAGAGCGAGTGCGGGAGAAGGCAAGTGCGTAAGAGTGCAGGAGAGTGCAAGTGTGAAAGAGTGAGGGAGACTGCTAGTGCAGGATAGAGTGTGAGAGTCTGAGTGCAGAAGAGGGCGAGTGCGGGAGAGGGCGAATGCGGGAGAGAGCGAGTGCGGGAGAGAGCGAGTGCGGGAGAGAGCGAGTGCTGGAGAGAGCGAGTGCGGGAGAGTGCGAGCGCGGGAGAGTGCGAGCGCGGGAGAGAGCGAGCGCGGGAGAGAGAGAGCGCGGGAGAGGGCGAGTGCGGGAGAGGACGAGTGCGGGAGAGGGCGAGTGCGGGAGAGGGCGAGTGCGGGAGAGGGCGAGTGCGGGAGAGGGCGAGTGCGGGAGAGGGCGAGTGCGGGAGAGGGCGAGTGCGGGAGAGGGCGAGTGCGGGAGAGGGCGAGTGCGGGAGAGGGCGAGTGCGGGAGAGGACGAGTGCGGGAGAGAGCGAGTGCGGGAGAGAGCGAGTGCGGGAGAGGGCGAGTGCGGGAGAGGGCGAGTGCGGGAGAGGGCGAGTGCGGGAGAGGGCGAGTGCGGGAGAGGGCGAGTGCGGGAGAGGGCGAGTGCGGGAGAGGGCGAGTGCGGGAGAGGGCGAGTGCGGGAGAGGGCGAGTGCGGGAGAGGGCGAGTGCGGGAGAGGGCGAGTGCGGGAGAGGGCGAGTTCGGAAGAGTGCGAGTGCTGGAGAGGGCGAGTGCGGGAAGGGGCGAGTGCGGGAAGGGGCGAGTGCGGGAGAGGGCGAGTGCGGGAGAGGGCGAGTGCGGGAGAGGGCGAGTGCGGGAGAGGGCGTGTGCGGGAGAGGGCGAGTGCGGGAGAGAGCGAGTGCGGGAGAGAGCTAGTGCGGGAGAGAGCGAGTGCGGGAGAGAGCGAGTGCGGGAGAGAGCGAGTGCGGGAGAGTGCGAGTGCGGGAGAGGGCGAGTGCGGGAGAGTGCGGGAGAGTGCAAGTGTGGAAGAGTGAGGGAGACTGCTAGTGCAGGATAGAGTGAGTGAGTGATAGTGCAGAAGAGGGCGTGTGCGGGAGAGGGCGAGTGCGGGAGAGTGCGAGTGCGGGAGAGAGCGAGTGCGGGAGAATGCGTGTGCGGGGGGGTGCGACAGCGGGAGAGTGCGAGTGCGGGAGAGAGCGAGTGCCCGAGAGAGCAAGTGCGGGTGTGTGCGGGAGAGTGCGATTACGGGAGAGTGCGGGAGAGTGTGAGTGCGGGAGAGAGCGAGTGGGGGAGAGAGCGTGTGCGGGGAGTGCGAGTGCGGGAGAGAGCGAGGGCAGGAGAGAGCGAGTGCGGGAGAGAGCGAGTGCGGGAGAGAGCGAGTGCGGGAGAGAGCGAGTGCGGGAGAGAGCGAGTGCGGGAGAGAGCGAGTGCGGGAGAGAGCGAGTGCGGGAGAGAGCGAGTGCGGGAGAGAGCGAGTGCGGGAGAGAGCGAGTGCGGGAGAGAGCGAGTGCGGGAGAGAGAGAGTGCGGGAGAGAGAGAGTGCGGGAGAGAGAGAGTGCGGGAGAGAGAGAGTGCGGGAGAGAGAGAGTGCGGGAGAGAGCGAGTGCGGGAGAGAGAGAGTTCGGGAGAGAGCGAGTGCGGGAGAGAGCGAGTGCGGGAGAGAGCGAGTGCGGGAGAGAGCGAGTGCGGGAGAGAGCGAGTGCGGGAGAGAGCGAGTGCGGGAGAGAGCGAGTGCGGGAGAGAGCGAGTGCGGGAGGGAGCGAGTGCAGGCGAGAGCGCGTGCGGGAGAGAGCGAGTGCGGGAGAGAGCGAGTGCGGGAGTGAGCGAGTGCGGGAGAGAGCGAGTGCGGGAAAGTGCTAGTACGGGAGGGGGCTGGATAGAGCGAGTGCTGGATTGAGCGAGTGCGGGAGAAGGCAAGTGCGTCAGAGTGCAGGAGAGTGGAAGTGTGAAAGAGTGAGGGAGACTGCTAGTGCAGGATAGAGTGTGAGAGTCTGAGTGCAGAAGAGGGCGAGTGCGGGAGAGGGCGAATGCGGGAGAGAGCGAGTGCGGGAGAGAGCGAGTGCGGGAGAGTGCGAGTGCGGGAGAGTGCGAGTGCGGGAGAGTGCGAGTGCGGGAGAGAGCGAGTGCGGGAGAGAGCGAGTGCGGGAGAGAGCGAGTGCGGGAGAGAGAGAGTGCGGGAGAGAGCGAGTGCGGGAGAGAGCGAGTGCGGGAGAGGGCGAGTGCGGGAGAGGGCGAGTGCGGGAGAGGGCGAGTGCGGGAGAGGGCGAGTGCGGGAGAGGGCGAGTGCGGGAGAGGGCGAGTGCGGGAGAGGGCGAGTGCGGGAGAGGGCGAGTGCGGGAGAGGGCGAGTGCGGGAGAGGGCGAGTGCGGGAGAGGGCGAGTGCGGGAGAGGGCGAGTGCGGGAGAGGGCGAGTGCGGGAGAGGGCGAGAGCGGGAGAGGGCGAGTGCGGGAGAGGGCGAGTGCGGGAGAGGGCGAGTGCGGGAGAGGGCGAGTGCGGGAGAGGACGAGTGCGGGAGAGAGCGAGTGCGGGAGAGGGCGAGTGCGGGAGAGGGCGAGTGCGGGAGAGGGCGAGTGCGGGAGAGGGCGAGTGCGGGAGAGGGCGAGTGCGGGAGAGGGCGAGTGCGGGAGAGGGCGAGTGCGGGAGAGGGCGAGTGCGGGAGAGGGCGAGTGCGGGAGAGGGCGAGTGCGGGAGAGGGCGAGTGCGGGAGAGGGCGAGTGCGGTTAGGGCGTGTGCGGGAGAGGGCGAGTGCGGGAGAGGGCGAGTGCGGGAGAGGGCGAGTGCGGGAGAGGGCGTGTGCGGAAGAGGGCGAGTGCGGGAGAGGGCGAGTGCGGGAGAGGGCGAGTGCGGGAGAGGGCGAGTGCGGGAGAGGGCGAGTGCGGGAGAGGGCGAGTGCGGGAGAGGGCGAGTTCGGAAGAGTGCGAGTGCTGGAGAGGGCGAGTGCGGGAAAGGGCGAGTGCGGGAAAGGGCGAGTGCGGGAGAGGGCGAGTGCGGGAGAGGGCGAGTGCGGGAGAGGGCGAGTGCGGGAGAGTGCGCGTGCGGTAGAGTGCGAGTGCGGGAGAGTGCGATGGCGGCGGAGAGAGAGTGCGAGAGAGAGCGGGAAAGTGCGAGTGCGGGAGCGAGCGAGTGCGGGAGAGTGCGAGTGCGGTAGAGTGAGAGTGCGAGTGCGGGAGAGAGCGAGTGCGGGAGAGTGCGAGTGCGGGAGAGAGCGAGTGCGGGAGAATGCGTGTGCGGGGGGGTGCGACAGCGGGAGAGCGCGAGTGCGGGAGAGTGCGAGTGCGGGAGAGTGCGAGTGCCCGAGAGAGCGAGTGCGGGTGTGTGCGGGAGAGTGCGATTACGGGAGAGTGCGGGAGAGTGTGAGTGCGGGAGAGAGCGACTGGGGGAGAGAGCGTGTGCGGGGAGTGTGAGTGCGGGAGAGAGCGAGGGCGGGAGAGAGCGAGTGCGGGAGAGAGCGAGTGCGGGAGAGAGCGAGTGCGGGAGAGAGCGAGTGCGGGAGAGGGCGAGTGCGGGAGAGGGCGAGTGCGGGAGAGGGCGAGTGCGGGAGAGGGCGAGTTCGGAAGAGTGCGAGTGCTGGAGAGGGCGAGTGCGGGAAAGGGCGAGTGCGGGAAAGGGCGAGTGCGGGAGAGGGCGAGTGCGGGAGAGGGCGAGTGCGGGAGAGGGCGAGTGCGGGAGAGTGCGCGTGCGGTAGGGAGCGAGTGCGGGAGAGTGCGATGGCGGCGGAGAGAGAGTGCGAGAGAGAGCGGGAAAGTGCGAGTGCGGGAGCGAGCGAGTGCGGGAGAGAGCGGGAGAGTGCGAGTGCAGGAGAGTGCGAGTGTGGGAGAGTGCGAGTGCGGGAGAGTGCGAGTGCGGTAGAGTGAGAGTGCGGGAGAGAGCGAGTGCGGGAGAGTGCGAGTGCGGGAGAGAGCGAGTGCGGGAGAATGCGTGTGCGGGGGGGTGCGACAGCGGGAGAGTGCGAGTGCGGGAGAGTGCGAGTGCGGGAGAGTGCGAGTGCCCGAGAGAGCGAGTGTGGGTGTGTGCGGGAGAGTGCGATTACGGGAGAGTGCGGGAGAGTGTGAGTGCGGGAGAGAGCGACTGGGGGAGAGAGCGTGTGCGGGGAGTGCGAGTGCGGGAGAGAGCGAGGGCGGGAGAGAGCGAGTGCGGGAGAGAGCGAGTGCGGGAGAGAGCGAGTGCGGGAGAGAGCGAGTGCGGGAGAGAGCGAGTGCGGGAGAGAGCGAGTGCGGGAGAGAGCGAGTGCGGGAGAGAGCGAGTGCGGGAGAGAGCGAGTGCGGGAGAGAGCGAGTGCGGGGGAGAGAGAGTGCGGGAGAGAGCGAGTGCGGGAGAGAGCGAGTGCGGGAGAAAGCGAGTGCGGGAGAGAGCGAGTGCGGGAGAGAGCGAGTGCGGGAGAGAGCGAGTGCGGGAGGGAGCGAGTGCAGGAGAGAGCGAGTGCGGGAGAGAGCGAGTGCGGGAGAGAGCGAGTGCGGGAGTGAGCGAGTGCGGGAGAGAGCGAGTGCGGGAAAGTGCTAGTACGGGAGGGGGCTGGATAGAGCGAGTGCTGGATAGAGCGAGTGCGGGAGAAGGCAAGTGCGTAAGAGTGCAGGAGAGTGCAAGTGTGAAAGAGTGAGGGAGACTGCTAGTGCAGGATAGAGTGTGAGGGTCTGAGTGCAGAAGAGGGCGAGTGCGGGAGAGGGCGAATGCGGGAGAGAGCGAGTGCGGGAGAGAGCGAGTGCAGGAGAGAGCGAGTGCTGGAGAGTGCGAGTGCGGGAGAGTGCGAGTGCGGGAGAGTGCGAGTGCGGGAGAGTGCGAGTGCGGGAGAGGGCGAATGCGGGAGAGAGCGAGTGCGGGAGAGAGCGAGTGCGGGAGAGAGCGAGTGCTGGAGAGTGCGAGTGCGGGAGAGTGCGAGTGCGGGAGAGTGCGAGTGCGGGAGAGTGCGAGTGCGGGAGAGTGCGAGTGCGGGAGAGAGCGAGTGCGGGAGAGAGCGAGTGCGGGAGAGTGCGAGTGCGGGAGAGAGCGAGTGCGGGAGAATGCGTGTGCGGGGGGGTGCGACAGCGGGAGAGTGCGAGTGCGGGAGAGAGCGAGTGCCCGAGAGAGCAAGTGCGGGTGTGTGCGGGAGAGTGCGATTACGGGAGAGTGCGGGAGAGTGTGAGTGCGGGAGAGAGCGAGTGGGGGAGAGAGCGTGTGCGGGGAGTGCGAGTGCGGGAGAGAGCGAGGGCAGGAGAGAGCGAGTGCGGGAGAGAGCGAGTGCGGGAGAGAGCGAGTGCGGGAGAGAGCGAGTGCGGGAGAGAGCGAGTGCGGGAGAGAGCGAGTGCGGGAGAGAGCGAGTGCGGGAGAGAGCGAGTGCGGGAGAGAGCGAGTGCGGGAGAGAGCGAGTGCGGGAGAGAGCGAGTGCGGGAGAGAGAGAGTGCGGGAGAGAGAGAGTGCGGGAGAGAGAGAGTGCGGGAGAGAGAGAGTGCGGGAGAGAGCGAGTGCGGGAGAGAGAGAGTTCGGGAGAGAGCGAGTGCGGGAGAGAGCGAGTGCGGGAGAGAGCGAGTGCGGGAGAGAGCGAGTGCGGGAGAGAGCGAGTGCGGGAGAGAGCGAGTGCGGGAGAGAGCGAGTGCGGGAGGGAGCGAGTGCAGGCGAGAGCGAGTGCGGGAGAGAGCGAGTGCGGGAGAGAGCGAGTACGGGAGTGAGCGAGTGCGGGAGTGAGCGAGTGCGGGAAAGTGCTAGTACGGGAGGGGGCTGGATAGAGCGAGTGCTGGATTGAGCGAGTGCGGGAGAAGGCAAGTGCGTCAGAGTGCAGGAGAGTGGAAGTGTGAAAGAGTGAGGGAGACTGCTAGTGCAGGATAGAGTGTGAGAGTCTGAGTGCAGAAGAGGGCGAGTGCGGGAGAGGGCGAATGCGGGAGAGAGCGAGTGCGGGAGAGAGCGAGTGCGGGAGAGTGCGAGTGCGGGAGAGTGCGAGTGCGGGAGAGTGCGAGTGCGGGAGAGAGCGAGTGCGGGAGAGAGCGAGTGCGGGAGAGAGAGAGTGCGGGAGAGAGCGAGTGCGGGAGAGAGCGAGTGCGGGAGAGAGCGAGTGCGGGAGAGGGCGAGTGCGGGAGAGGGCGAGTGCGGGAGAGGGCGAGTGCGGGAGAGGGCGAGTGCGGGAGAGGGCGAGTGCGGGAGAGGGCGAGTGCGGGAGAGGGCGAGTGCGGGAGAGGGCGAGTGCGGGAGAGGGTGAGTGCGGGAGAGGGCGAGTGCGGGAGAGGGCGAGTGCGGGAGAGGGCGACAGCGGGAGAGGGCGAGTGCGGGAGAGGGCGAGTGCGGGAGAGGGCGAGTGCGGGAGAGGGCGAGTGCGGGAGAGGACGAGTGCGGGAGAGAGCGAGTGCGGGAGAGGGCGAGTGCGGGAGAGGGCGAGTGCGGGAGAGGGCGAGTGCGGGAGAGGGCGAGTGCGGGAGAGGGCGAGTGCGGGAGAGGGCGAGTGCGGGAGAGGGCGAGTGCGGGAGAGGGCGAGTGCGGGAGAGGGCGAGTGCGGGAGAGGGCGAGTGCGGGAGAGGGCGAGTGCGGGAGAGGGCGTGTGCGGTTAGGGCGTGTGCGGGAGAGGGCGAGTGCGGGAGAGGGCGTGTGCGGAAGAGGGCGAGTGCGGGAGAGGGCGAGTGCGGGAGAGGGCGAGTGCGGGAGAGGGCGAGTGCGGGAGAGGGCGAGTGCGGGAGAGGGCGAGTTCGGAAGAGTGCGAGTGCTGGAGAGGGCGAGTGCGGGAAAGGGCGAGTGCGGGAAAGGGCGAGTGCGGGAGAGGGCGAGTGCGGGAGAGGGCGAGTGCGGGAGAGGGCGAGTGCGGGAGAGGGCGAGTGCGGGAGAGTGCGCGTGCGGTAGAGTGCGAGTGCGGGAGAGTGCGATGGCGGCGGAGAGAGAGTGCGAGAGAGAGCGGGAAAGTGCGAGTGCGGGAGCGAGCGAGTGCGGGAGAGTGCGAGTGCGGTAGAGTGAGAGTGCGAGTGCGGGAGAGAGCGAGTGCGGGAGAGTGCGAGTGCGGGAGAGAGCGAGTGCGGGAGAATGCGTGTGCGGGGGGGTGCGACAGCGGGAGAGCGCGAGTGCGGGAGAGTGCGAGTGCGGGAGAGTGCGAGTGCCCGAGAGAGCGAGTGCGGGTGTGTGCGGGAGAGTGCGATTACGGGAGAGTGCGGGAGAGTGTGAGTGCGGGAGAGAGCGACTGGGGGAGAGAGCGTGTGCGGGGAGTGTGAGTGCGGGAGAGAGCGAGGGCGGGAGAGAGCGAGTGCGGGAGAGAGCGAGTGCGGGAGAGAGCGAGTGCGGGAGAGAGCGAGTGCGGGAGAGGGCGAGTGCGGGAGAGGGCGAGTGCGGGAGAGGGCGAGTGCGGGAGAGGGCGAGTTCGGAAGAGTGCGAGTGCTGGAGAGGGCGAGTGCGGGAAAGGGCGAGTGCGGGAAAGGGCGAGTGCGGGAGAGGGCGAGTGCGGGAGAGGGCGAGTGCGGGAGAGGGCGAGTGCGGGAGAGTGCGCGTGCGGTAGGGAGCGAGTGCGGGAGAGTGCGATGGCGGCGGAGAGAGAGTGCGAGAGAGAGCGGGAAAGTGCGAGTGCGGGAGCGAGCGAGTGCGGGAGAGAGCGGGAGAGTGCGAGTGCAGGAGAGTGCGAGTGTGGGAGAGTGCGAGTGCGGGAGAGTGCGAGTGCGGTAGAGTGAGAGTGCGGGAGAGAGCGAGTGCGGGAGAGTGCGAGTGCGGGAGAGAGCGAGTGCGGGAGAATGCGTGTGCGGGGGGGTGCGACAGCGGGAGAGTGCGAGTGCGGGAGAGTGCGAGTGCGGGAGAGTGCGAGTGCCCGAGAGAGCGAGTGCGGGTGTGTGCGGGAGAGTGCGATTACGGGAGAGTGCGGGAGAGTGTGAGTGCGGGAGAGAGCGACTGGGGGAGAGAGCGTGTGCGGGGAGTGCGAGTGCGGGAGAGAGCGAGGGCGGGAGAGAGCGAGTGCGGGAGAGAGCGAGTGCGGGAGAGAGCGAGTGCGGGAGAGAGCGAGTGCGGGAGAGAGCGAGTGCGGGAGAGAGCGAGTGCGGGAGAGAGCGAGTGCGGGAGAGAGCGAGTGCGGGGGAGAGAGAGTGCGGGAGAGAGCGAGTGCGGGAGAGAGCGAGTGCGGGAGAAAGCGAGTGCGGGAGAGAGCGAGTGCGGGAGAGAGCGAGTGCGGGAGAGAGCGAGTGCGGGAGGGAGCGAGTGCAGGAGAGAGCGAGTGCGGGAGAGAGCGAGTGCGGGAGAGAGCGAGTGCGGGAGTGAGCGAGTGCGGGAGAGAGCGAGTGCGGGAAAGTGCTAGTACGGGAGGGGGCTGGATAGAGCGAGTGCTGGATAGAGCGAGTGCGGGAGAAGGCAAGTGCGTAAGAGTGCAGGAGAGTGCAAGTGTGAAAGAGTGAGGGAGACTGCTAGTGCAGGATAGAGTGTGAGGGTCTGAGTGCAGAAGAGGGCGAGTGCGGGAGAGGGCGAATGCGGGAGAGAGCGAGTGCGGGAGAGAGCGAGTGCGGGAGAGAGCGAGTGCTGGAGAGTGCGAGTGCGGGAGAGTGCGAGTGCGGGAGAGTGCGAGTGCGGGAGAGTGCGAGTGCGGGAGAGTGCGAGTGCGGGAGAGAGCGAGTGCGGGAGAGAGCGAGTGCGGGAGAGAGCGAGTGCGGGAGAGAGAGAGTGCGGGTGAGAGCGAGTGCGGGAGAGGGCGAGTGCGGGAGAAGGCGAGGGCGAGTGCGGGAGAGGGCGAGTGCGGTAGAGGGCGAGTGCGGGAGAGGGCGAGTGCGGGAGAGGGCGAGTGCGGGAGAGGGCGAGTGCGGGAGAGGGCGTGTGCGGGAGAGGGCGAGTGCGGGAGAGGGCGAGTGCGGGAGAGGGCGAGTGCGGGAGAGGGCGAGTGCGGGAGAGGGCGAGTGCGGGAGAGGGCGAGTGCGGGAGAGGGCGAGTGCGGGAGAGGGCGAGTGCGGGAGAGAGCGAGTGCGGGAGAGGGCGTGTGCGGGAGAGGGCGAGTGCGGGAGAGAGCGAGTGCGGGAGGGAGCTAGTGCAGGAGAGTGCGAGTGCAGGAGAGTGCGAGTGCGGGAGAGTGCGAGTGTGGGAGAGTGCGAGTGCGGTAGAGTGAGAGTGCGAGTGCGGGAGAGAGCGAGTGCGGGAGAGTGCGAGTGCGGGAGAGAGCGAGTGCGGGAGAGAGCGAGTGCGGGAGAGAGCGAGTGCGGGAGAATGCGTGTGCGGGGGGGTGCGACAGCGGGAGAGTGCGAGTGCGGGAGAGAGCGAGTGCCCGAGAGAGCGAGTGCGGGTGTGTGCGGGAGAGTGCGATTACGGGAGAGTGCGAGTGCGGGAGAGAGCGAGTGGGGGAGAGAGCGTGTGCGGGGAGTGCGAGTGCGGGAGAGAGCGAGGGCGGGAGAGAGCGAGTGCGGGAGAGAGCGAGTGCGGGAGAGAGCGAGTGCGGGAGAGGGCGAGTGCGGGAGAAGGCGAGTGCGGGAGAGGGCGAGTGCGGGAGAGAGCGAGTGGGGGAGAGAGCGTGTGCGGGGAGTGCGAGTGCGGGAGAGAGCGAGGGCGGGAGAGAGCGAGTGCGGGAGAGAGCGAGTGCGGGAGAGAGCGAGGGCGGGAGAGAGCGAGTGCGGGAGAGAGCGAGTGCGGGAGAGAGCGAGTGCGGGAGAGAGCGAGTGCGGGAGAGAGCGAGTGCGGGAGAGAGAGAGTGCGGGAGAGAGAGAGTGCGGGAGAGAGCGAGTGCGGGAGTGAGCGAGTGCGGGAGAGAGCGAGTGCGGGAGAGAGCGAGTGCGGGAGAGAGCGAGTGCGGGAGAGAGCGAGTGCGGGAGAGAGCGAGTGCGGGAGAGAGTGAGTGCGGGAGGGAGCGAGTGCGGGAGAGAGCGAGTGCGGGAGAGAGCGAGTGCGGGAGAGAGCGAGTGCGGGAGAGAGCGAGTGCGGGAGAGAGCGAGTGCGGGAGAGAGCGAGTGCGGGAGAGAGCGAGTGCGGGAGAGAGCGAGTGCGGGAGGGAGCGAGTGCAGGCGAGAGCGCGTGCGGGAGAGAGCGAGTGCGGGAGAGGGCGAGTGCGGGAGAGGGCGAGTGCGGGAGAGGGCGAGTGCGGGAGAGGGCGAGAGCGGGAGAGGGCGAGTGCGGGAGAGGGCGAGTGCGGGAGAGGGCGAGTGCGGGAGAGGGCGAGTGCGGGAGAGGACGAGTGCGGGAGAGAGCGAGTGCGGGAGAGGGCGAGTGCGGGAGAGGGCGAGTGCGGGAGAGGGCGAGTGCGGGAGAGGGCGAGTGCGGGAGAGGGCGAGTGCGGGAGAGGGCGAGTGCGGGAGAGGGCGAGTGCGGGAGAGGGCGAGTGCGGGAGAGGGCGAGTGCGGGAGAGGGCGAGTGCGGGAGAGGGCGAGTGCGGGAGAGGGCGAGTGCGGTTAGGGCGTGTGCGGGAGAGGGCGAGTGCGGGAGAGGGCGAGTGCGGGAGAGGGCGAGTGCGGGAGAGGGCGTGTGCGGAAGAGGGCGAGTGCGGGAGAGGGCGAGTGCGGGAGAGGGCGAGTGCGGGAGAGGGCGAGTGCGGGAGAGGGCGAGTGCGGGAGAGGGCGAGTGCGGGAGAGGGCGAGTTCGGAAGAGTGCGAGTGCTGGAGAGGGCGAGTGCGGGAAAGGGCGAGTGCGGGAAAGGGCGAGTGCGGGAGAGGGCGAGTGCGGGAGAGGGCGAGTGCGGGAGAGGGCGAGTGCGGGAGAGTGCGCGTGCGGTAGAGTGCGAGTGCGGGAGAGTGCGATGGCGGCGGAGAGAGAGTGCGAGAGAGAGCGGGAAAGTGCGAGTGCGGGAGCGAGCGAGTGCGGGAGAGTGCGAGTGCGGTAGAGTGAGAGTGCGAGTGCGGGAGAGAGCGAGTGCGGGAGAGTGCGAGTGCGGGAGAGAGCGAGTGCGGGAGAATGCGTGTGCGGGGGGGTGCGACAGCGGGAGAGCGCGAGTGCGGGAGAGTGCGAGTGCGGGAGAGTGCGAGTGCCCGAGAGAGCGAGTGCGGGTGTGTGCGGGAGAGTGCGATTACGGGAGAGTGCGGGAGAGTGTGAGTGCGGGAGAGAGCGACTGGGGGAGAGAGCGTGTGCGGGGAGTGTGAGTGCGGGAGAGAGCGAGGGCGGGAGAGAGCGAGTGCGGGAGAGAGCGAGTGCGGGAGAGAGCGAGTGCGGGAGAGAGCGAGTGCGGGAGAGGGCGAGTGCGGGAGAGGGCGAGTGCGGGAGAGGGCGAGTGCGGGAGAGGGCGAGTGCGGGAGAGGGCGAGTTCGGAAGAGTGCGAGTGCTGGAGAGGGCGAGTGCGGGAAAGGGCGAGTGCGGGAAAGGGCGAGTGCGGGAGAGGGCGAGTGCGGGAGAGGGCGAGTGCGGGAGAGGGCGAGTGCGGGAGAGTGCGCGTGCGGTAGGGAGCGAGTGCGGGAGAGTGCGATGGCGGCGGAGAGAGAGTGCGAGAGAGAGCGGGAAAGTGCGAGTGCGGGAGCGAGCGAGTGCGGGAGAGAGCGGGAGAGTGCGAGTGCAGGAGAGTGCGAGTGTGGGAGAGTGCGAGTGCGGGAGAGTGCGAGTGCGGTAGAGTGAGAGTGCGGGAGAGAGCGAGTGCGGGAGAGTGCGAGTGCGGGAGAGAGCGAGTGCGGGAGAATGCGTGTGCGGGGGGGTGCGACAGCGGGAGAGTGCGAGTGCGGGAGAGTGCGAGTGCGGGAGAGTGCGAGTGCCCGAGAGAGCGAGTGTGGGTGTGTGCGGGAGAGTGCGATTACGGGAGAGTGCGGGAGAGTGTGAGTGCGGGAGAGAGCGACTGGGGGAGAGAGCGTGTGCGGGGAGTGCGAGTGCGGGAGAGAGCGAGGGCGGGAGAGAGCGAGTGCGGGAGAGAGCGAGTGCGGGAGAGAGCGAGTGCGGGAGAGAGCGAGTGCGGGAGAGAGCGAGTGCGGGAGAGAGCGAGTGCGGGAGAGAGCGAGTGCGGGAGAGAGCGAGTGCGGGAGAGAGCGAGTGCGGGAGAGAGCGAGTGCGGGGGAGAGAGAGTGCGGGAGAGAGCGAGTGCGGGAGAGAGCGAGTGCGGGAGAAAGCGAGTGCGGGAGAGAGCGAGTGCGGGAGAGAGCGAGTGCGGGAGAGAGCGAGTGCGGGAGGGAGCGAGTGCAGGAGAGAGCGAGTGCGGGAGAGAGCGAGTGCGGGAGAGAGCGAGTGCGGGAGTGAGCGAGTGCGGGAGAGAGCGAGTGCGGGAAAGTGCTAGTACGGGAGGGGGCTGGATAGAGCGAGTGCTGGATAGAGCGAGTGCGGGAGAAGGCAAGTGCGTAAGAGTGCAGGAGAGTGCAAGTGTGAAAGAGTGAGGGAGACTGCTAGTGCAGGATAGAGTGTGAGGGTCTGAGTGCAGAAGAGGGCGAGTGCGGGAGAGGGCGAATGCGGGAGAGAGCGAGTGCGGGAGAGAGCGAGTGCAGGAGAGAGCGAGTGCTGGAGAGTGCGAGTGCGGGAGAGTGCGAGTGCGGGAGAGTGCGAGTGCGGGAGAGTGCGAGTGCGGGAGAGGGCGAATGCGGGAGAGAGCGAGTGCGGGAGAGAGCGAGTGCGGGAGAGAGCGAGTGCTGGAGAGTGCGAGTGCGGGAGAGTGCGAGTGCGGGAGAGTGCGAGTGCGGGAGAGTGCGAGTGCGGGAGAGTGCGAGTGCGGGAGAGAGCGAGTGCGGGAGAGAGCGAGTGCGGGAGAGTGCGAGTGCGGGAGAGAGCGAGTGCGGGAGAATGCGTGTGCGGGGGGGTGCGACAGCGGGAGAGTGCGAGTGCGGGAGAGAGCGAGTGCCCGAGAGAGCAAGTGCGGGTGTGTGCGGGAGAGTGCGATTACGGGAGAGTGCGGGAGAGTGTGAGTGCGGGAGAGAGCGAGTGGGGGAGAGAGCGTGTGCGGGGAGTGCGAGTGCGGGAGAGAGCGAGGGCAGGAGAGAGCGAGTGCGGGAGAGAGCGAGTGCGGGAGAGAGCGAGTGCGGGAGAGAGCGAGTGCGGGAGAGAGCGAGTGCGGGAGAGAGCGAGTGCGGGAGAGAGCGAGTGCGGGAGAGAGCGAGTGCGGGAGAGAGCGAGTGCGGGAGAGAGCGAGTGCGGGAGAGAGCGAGTGCGGGAGAGAGAGAGTGCGGGAGAGAGAGAGTGCGGGAGAGAGAGAGTGCGGGAGAGAGAGAGTGCGGGAGAGAGCGAGTGCGGGAGAGAGAGAGTTCGGGAGAGAGCGAGTGCGGGAGAGAGCGAGTGCGGGAGAGAGCGAGTGCGGGAGAGAGCGAGTGCGGGAGAGAGCGAGTGCGGGAGAGAGCGAGTGCGGGAGAGAGCGAGTGCGGGAGGGAGCGAGTGCAGGCGAGAGCGAGTGCGGGAGAGAGCGAGTGCGGGAGAGAGCGAGTACGGGAGTGAGCGAGTGCGGGAGTGAGCGAGTGCGGGAAAGTGCTAGTACGGGAGGGGGCTGGATAGAGCGAGTGCTGGATTGAGCGAGTGCGGGAGAAGGCAAGTGCGTCAGAGTGCAGGAGAGTGGAAGTGTGAAAGAGTGAGGGAGACTGCTAGTGCAGGATAGAGTGTGAGAGTCTGAGTGCAGAAGAGGGCGAGTGCGGGAGAGGGCGAATGCGGGAGAGAGCGAGTGCGGGAGAGAGCGAGTGCGGGAGAGTGCGAGTGCGGGAGAGTGCGAGTGCGGGAGAGTGCGAGTGCGGGAGAGAGCGAGTGCGGGAGAGAGCGAGTGCGGGAGAGAGAGAGTGCGGGAGAGAGCGAGTGCGGGAGAGAGCGAGTGCGGGAGAGAGCGAGTGCGGGAGAGGGCGAGTGCGGGAGAGGGCGAGTGCGGGAGAGGGCGAGTGCGGGAGAGGGCGAGTGCGGGAGAGGGCGAGTGCGGGAGAGGGCGAGTGCGGGAGAGGGCGAGTGCGGGAGAGGGCGAGTGCGGGAGAGGGTGAGTGCGGGAGAGGGCGAGTGCGGGAGAGGGCGAGTGCGGGAGAGGGCGACAGCGGGAGAGGGCGAGTGCGGGAGAGGGCGAGTGCGGGAGAGGGCGAGTGCGGGAGAGGGCGAGTGCGGGAGAGGACGAGTGCGGGAGAGAGCGAGTGCGGGAGAGGGCGAGTGCGGGAGAGGGCGAGTGCGGGAGAGGGCGAGTGCGGGAGAGGGCGAGTGCGGGAGAGGGCGAGTGCGGGAGAGGGCGAGTGCGGGAGAGGGCGAGTGCGGGAGAGGGCGAGTGCGGGAGAGGGCGAGTGCGGGAGAGGGCGAGTGCGGGAGAGGGCGAGTGCGGGAGAGGGCGTGTGCGGTTAGGGCGTGTGCGGGAGAGGGCGAGTGCGGGAGAGGGCGTGTGCGGAAGAGGGCGAGTGCGGGAGAGGGCGAGTGCGGGAGAGGGCGAGTGCGGGAGAGGGCGAGTGCGGGAGAGGGCGAGTGCGGGAGAGGGCGAGTTCGGAAGAGTGCGAGTGCTGGAGAGGGCGAGTGCGGGAAAGGGCGAGTGCGGGAAAGGGCGAGTGCGGGAGAGGGCGAGTGCGGGAGAGGGCGAGTGCGGGAGAGGGCGAGTGCGGGAGAGGGCGAGTGCGGGAGAGTGCGCGTGCGGTAGAGTGCGAGTGCGGGAGAGTGCGATGGCGGCGGAGAGAGAGTGCGAGAGAGAGCGGGAAAGTGCGAGTGCGGGAGCGAGCGAGTGCGGGAGAGTGCGAGTGCGGTAGAGTGAGAGTGCGAGTGCGGGAGAGAGCGAGTGCGGGAGAGTGCGAGTGCGGGAGAGAGCGAGTGCGGGAGAATGCGTGTGCGGGGGGGTGCGACAGCGGGAGAGCGCGAGTGCGGGAGAGTGCGAGTGCGGGAGAGTGCGAGTGCCCGAGAGAGCGAGTGCGGGTGTGTGCGGGAGAGTGCGATTACGGGAGAGTGCGGGAGAGTGTGAGTGCGGGAGAGAGCGACTGGGGGAGAGAGCGTGTGCGGGGAGTGTGAGTGCGGGAGAGAGCGAGGGCGGGAGAGAGCGAGTGCGGGAGAGAGCGAGTGCGGGAGAGAGCGAGTGCGGGAGAGAGCGAGTGCGGGAGAGGGCGAGTGCGGGAGAGGGCGAGTGCGGGAGAGGGCGAGTGCGGGAGAGGGCGAGTGCGGGAGAGGGCGAGTTCGGAAGAGTGCGAGTGCTGGAGAGGGCGAGTGCGGGAAAGGGCGAGTGCGGGAAAGGGCGAGTGCGGGAGAGGGCGAGTGCGGGAGAGGGCGAGTGCGGGAGAGGGCGAGTGCGGGAGAGTGCGCGTGCGGTAGGGAGCGAGTGCGGGAGAGTGCGATGGCGGCGGAGAGAGAGTGCGAGAGAGAGCGGGAAAGTGCGAGTGCGGGAGCGAGCGAGTGCGGGAGAGAGCGGGAGAGTGCGAGTGCAGGAGAGTGCGAGTGTGGGAGAGTGCGAGTGCGGGAGAGTGCGAGTGCGGTAGAGTGAGAGTGCGGGAGAGAGCGAGTGCGGGAGAGTGCGAGTGCGGGAGAGAGCGAGTGCGGGAGAATGCGTGTGCGGGGGGGTGCGACAGCGGGAGAGTGCGAGTGCGGGAGAGTGCGAGTGCGGGAGAGTGCGAGTGCCCGAGAGAGCGAGTGCGGGTGTGTGCGGGAGAGTGCGATTACGGGAGAGTGCGGGAGAGTGTGAGTGCGGGAGAGAGCGACTGGGGGAGAGAGCGTGTGCGGGGAGTGCGAGTGCGGGAGAGAGCGAGGGCGGGAGAGAGCGAGTGCGGGAGAGAGCGAGTGCGGGAGAGAGCGAGTGCGGGAGAGAGCGAGTGCGGGAGAGAGCGAGTGCGGGAGAGAGCGAGTGCGGGAGAGAGCGAGTGCGGGAGAGAGCGAGTGCGGGGGAGAGAGAGTGCGGGAGAGAGCGAGTGCGGGAGAGAGCGAGTGCGGGAGAAAGCGAGTGCGGGAGAGAGCGAGTGCGGGAGAGAGCGAGTGCGGGAGAGAGCGAGTGCGGGAGGGAGCGAGTGCAGGAGAGAGCGAGTGCGGGAGAGAGCGAGTGCGGGAGAGAGCGAGTGCGGGAGTGAGCGAGTGCGGGAGAGAGCGAGTGCGGGAAAGTGCTAGTACGGGAGGGGGCTGGATAGAGCGAGTGCTGGATAGAGCGAGTGCGGGAGAAGGCAAGTGCGTAAGAGGGCAGGAGAGTGCAAGTGTGAAAGAGTGAGGGAGACTGCTAGTGCAGGATAGAGTGTGAGGGTCTGAGTGCAGAAGAGGGCGAGTGCGGGAGAGGGCGAATGCGGGAGAGAGCGAGTGCGGGAGAGAGCGAGTGCGGGAGAGAGCGAGTGCTGGAGAGTGCGAGTGCGGGAGAGTGCGAGTGCGGGAGAGTGCGAGTGCGGGAGAGTGCGAGTGCGGGAGAGTGCGAGTGCGGGAGAGAGCGAGTGCGGGAGAGAGCGAGTGCGGGAGAGAGCGAGTGCGGGAGAGAGAGAGTGCGGGTGAGAGCGAGTGCGGGAGAGGGCGAGTGCGGGAGAAGGCGAGGGCGAGTGCGGGAGAGGGCGAGTGCGGTAGAGGGCGAGTGCGGGAGAGGGCGAGTGCGGGAGAGGGCGAGTGCGGGAGAGGGCGAGTGCGGGAGAGGGCGTGTGCGGGAGAGGGCGAGTGCGGGAGAGGGCGAGTGCGGGAGAGGGCGAGTGCGGGAGTGGGCGAGTGCGGGAGAGGGCGAGTGCGGGAGAGGGCGAGTGCGGGAGAGGGCGAGTGCGGGAGAGGGCGAGTGCGGGAGAGAGCGAGTGCGGGAGAGGGCGTGTGCGGGAGAGGGCGAGTGCGGGAGAGAGCGAGTGCGGGAGGGAGCTAGTGCAGGAGAGTGCGAGTGCAGGAGAGTGCGAGTGCGGGAGAGTGCGAGTGTGGGAGAGTGCGAGTGCGGTAGAGTGAGAGTGCGAGTGCGGGAGAGAGCGAGTGCGGGAGAGTGCGAGTGCGGGAGAGAGCGAGTGCGGGAGAGAGCGAGTGCGGGAGAGAGCGAGTGCGGGAGAATGCGTGTGCGGGGGGGTGCGACAGCGGGAGAGTGCGAGTGCGGGAGAGAGCGAGTGCCCGAGAGAGCGAGTGCGGGTGTGTGCGGGAGAGTGCGATTACGGGAGAGTGCGAGTGCGGGAGAGAGCGAGTGGGGGAGAGAGCGTGTGCGGGGAGTGCGAGTGCGGGAGAGAGCGAGGGCGGGAGAGAGCGAGTGCGGGAGAGAGCGAGTGCGGGAGAGAGCGAGTGCGGGAGAGGGCGAGTGCGGGAGAAGGCGAGTGCGGGAGAGGGCGAGTGCGGGAGAGAGCGAGTGGGGGAGAGAGCGTGTGCGGGGAGTGCGAGTGCGGGAGAGAGCGAGGGCGGGAGAGAGCGAGTGCGGGAGAGAGCGAGTGCGGGAGAGAGCGAGGGCGGGAGAGAGCGAGTGCGGGAGAGAGCGAGTGCGGGAGAGAGCGAGTGCGGGAGAGAGCGAGTGCGGGAGAGAGCGAGTGCGGGAGAGAGAGAGTGCGGGAGAGAGAGAGTGCGGGAGAGAGCGAGTGCGGGAGTGAGCGAGTGCGGGAGAGAGCGAGTGCGGGAGAGAGCGAGTGCGGGAGAGAGCGAGTGCGGGAGAGAGCGAGTGCGGGAGAGAGCGAGTGCGGGAGAGAGTGAGTGCGGGAGGGAGCGAGTGCGGGAGAGAGCGAGTGCGGGAGAGAGCGAGTGCGGGAGAGAGCGAGTGCGGGAGAGAGCGAGTGCGGGAGAGAGCGAGTGCGGGAGAGAGCGAGTGCGGGAGAGAGCGAGTGCGGGAGAGAGCGAGTGCGGGAGGGAGCGAGTGCAGGCGAGAGCGCGTGCGGGAGAGAGCGAGTGCGGGAGAGAGCGAGTGCGGGAGTGAGCGAGTGCGGGAGAGAGCGAGTGCGGGAAAGTGCTAGTACGGGAGGGGGCTGGATAGAGCGAGTGCTGGATTGAGCGAGTGCGGGAGAAGGCAAGTGCGTCAGAGTGCAGGAGAGTGGAAGTGTGAAAGAGTGAGGGAGACTGCTAGTGCAGGATAGAGTGTGAGAGTCTGAGTGCAGAAGAGGGCGAGTGCGGGAGAGGGCGAATGCGGGAGAGAGCGAGTGCGGGAGAGAGCGAGTGCGGGAGAGTGCGAGTGCGGGAGAGTGCGAGTGCGGGAGAGTGCGAGTGCGGGAGAGAGCGAGTGCGGGAGAGAGCGAGTGCGGGAGAGAGAGAGTGCGGGAGAGAGCGAGTGCGGGAGAGAGCGAGTGCGGGAGAGGGCGAGTGCGGGAGAGGGCGAGTGCGGGAGAGGGCGAGTGCGGGAGAGGGCGAGTGCGGGAGAGGGCGAGTGCGGGAGAGGGCGAGTGCGGGAGAGGGCGAGTGCGGGAGAGGGCGAGTGCGGGAGAGGGCGAGTGCGGGAGAGGGCGAGTGCGGGAGAGGGCGAGTGCGGGAGAGGGCGAGTGCGGGAGAGGGCGAGAGCGGGAGAGGGCGAGTGCGGGAGAG
The DNA here is from genome assembly GCF_047496885.1 of Scyliorhinus torazame. Classification (NCBI taxonomy): domain Eukaryota; kingdom Metazoa; phylum Chordata; class Chondrichthyes; order Carcharhiniformes; family Scyliorhinidae; genus Scyliorhinus; species Scyliorhinus torazame. Next base: position 151,112,838 of record NC_092720.1, read on the forward strand.
GGCGAGTGCGGGAGAGGGCGAGTGCGGGAGAGGGCGAGTGCGGGAGAGGACGAGTGCGGGAGAGAGCGAGTGCGGGAGAGGGCGAGTGCGGGAGAGGGCGAGTGCGGGAGAGGGCGAGTGCGGGAGAGGGCGAGTGAGGGAGAGGGCGAGTGCGGGAGAGGGCGAGTGCGGGAGAGGGCGAGTGCGGGAGAGGGCGAGTGCGGGAGAGGGCGAGTGCGGGAGAGGGCGAGTGCGGGAGAGGGCGAGTGCGGGAGAGGGCGAGTGCGGTTAGGGCGTGTGCGGGAGAGGGCGAGTGCGGGAGAGGGCGAGTGCGGGAGAGGGCGAGTGCGGGAGAGGGCGTGTGCGGAAGAGGGCGAGTGCGGGAGAGGGCGAGTGCGGGAGAGGGCGAGTGCGGGAGAGGGCGAGTGCGGGAGAGGGCGAGTGCGGGAGAGGGCGAGTGCGGGAGAGGGCGAGTTCGGAAGAGTGCGAGTGCTGGAGAGGGCGAGTGCGGGAAAGGGCGAGTGCGGGAAAGGGCGAGTGCGGGAGAGGGCGAGTGCGGGAGAGGGCGAGTGCGGGAGAGGGCGAGTGCGGGAGAGTGCGCGTGCGGTAGAGTGCGAGTGCGGGAGAGTGCGATGGCGGCGGAGAGAGAGTGCGAGAGAGAGCGGGAAAGTGCGAGTGCGGGAGCGAGCGAGTGCGGGAGAGTGCGAGTGCGGTAGAGTGAGAGTGCGAGTGCGGGAGAGAGCGAGTGCGGGAGAGTGCGAGTGCGGGAGAGAGCGAGTGCGGGAGAATGCGTGTGCGGGGGGGTGCGACAGCGGGAGAGCGCGAGTGCGGGAGAGTGCGAGTGCGGGAGAGTGCGAGTGCCCGAGAGAGCGAGTGCGGGTGTGTGCGGGAGAGTGCGATTACGGGAGAGTGCGGGAGAGTGTGAGTGCGGGAGAGAGCGACTGGGGGAGAGAGCGTGTGCGGGGAGTGTGAGTGCGGGAGAGAGCGAGGGCGGGAGAGAGCGAGTGCGGGAGAGAGCGAGTGCGGGAGAGAGCGAGTGCGGGAGAGAGCGAGTGCGGGAGAGGGCGAGTGCGGGAGAGGGCGAGTGCGGGAGAGGGCGAGTGCGGGAGAGGGCGAGTTCGGAAGAGTGCGAGTGCTGGAGAGGGCGAGTGCGGGAAAGGGCGAGTGCGGGAAAGGGCGAGTGCGGGAGAGGGCGAGTGCGGGAGAGGGCGAGTGCGGGAGAGGGCGAGTGCGGGAGAGTGCGCGTGCGGTAGGGAGCGAGTGCGGGAGAGTGCGATGGCGGCGGAGAGAGAGTGCGAGAGAGAGCGGGAAAGTGCGAGTGCGGGAGCGAGCGAGTGCGGGAGAGAGCGGGAGAGTGCGAGTGCAGGAGAGTGCGAGTGTGGGAGAGTGCGAGTGCGGGAGAGTGCGAGTGCGGTAGAGTGAGAGTGCGGGAGAGAGCGAGTGCGGGAGAGTGCGAGTGCGGGAGAGAGCGAGTGCGGGAGAATGCGTGTGCGGGGGGGTGCGACAGCGGGAGAGTGCGAGTGCGGGAGAGTGCGAGTGCGGGAGAGTGCGAGTGCCCGAGAGAGCGAGTGTGGGTGTGTGCGGGAGAGTGCGATTACGGGAGAGTGCGGGAGAGTGTGAGTGCGGGAGAGAGCGACTGGGGGAGAGAGCGTGTGCGGGGAGTGCGAGTGCGGGAGAGAGCGAGGGCGGGAGAGAGCGAGTGCGGGAGAGAGCGAGTGCGGGAGAGAGCGAGTGCGGGAGAGAGCGAGTGCGGGAGAGAGCGAGTGCGGGAGAGAGCGAGTGCGGGAGAGAGCGAGTGCGGGAGAGAGCGAGTGCGGGAGAGAGCGAGTGCGGGGGAGAGAGAGTGCGGGAGAGAGCGAGTGCGGGAGAGAGCGAGTGCGGGAGAAAGCGAGTGCGGGAGAGAGCGAGTGCGGGAGAGAGCGAGTGCGGGAGAGAGCGAGTGCGGGAGGGAGCGAGTGCAGGAGAGAGCGAGTGCGGGAGAGAGCGAGTGCGGGAGAGAGCGAGTGCGGGAGTGAGCGAGTGCGGGAGAGAGCGAGTGCGGGAAAGTGCTAGTACGGGAGGGGGCTGGATAGAGCGAGTGCTGGATAGAGCGAGTGCGGGAGAAGGCAAGTGCGTAAGAGTGCAGGAGAGTGCAAGTGTGAAAGAGTGAGGGAGACTGCTAGTGCAGGATAGAGTGTGAGGGTCTGAGTGCAGAAGAGGGCGAGTGCGGGAGAGGGCGAATGCGGGAGAGAGCGAGTGCGGGAGAGAGCGAGTGCAGGAGAGAGCGAGTGCTGGAGAGTGCGAGTGCGGGAGAGTGCGAGTGCGGGAGAGTGCGAGTGCGGGAGAGTGCGAGTGCGGGAGAGGGCGAATGCGGGAGAGAGCGAGTGCGGGAGAGAGCGAGTGCGGGAGAGAGCGAGTGCTGGAGAGTGCGAGTGCGGGAGAGTGCGAGTGCGGGAGAGTGCGAGTGCGGGAGAGTGCGAGTGCGGGAGAGTGCGAGTGCGGGAGAGAGCGAGTGCGGGAGAGAGCGAGTGCGGGAGAGTGCGAGTGCGGGAGAGAGCGAGTGCGGGAGAATGCGTGTGCGGGGGGGTGCGACAGCGGGAGAGTGCGAGTGCGGGAGAGAGCGAGTGCCCGAGAGAGCAAGTGCGGGTGTGTGCGGGAGAGTGCGATTACGGGAGAGTGCGGGAGAGTGTGAGTGCGGGAGAGAGCGAGTGGGGGAGAGAGCGTGTGCGGGGAGTGCGAGTGCGGGAGAGAGCGAGGGCAGGAGAGAGCGAGTGCGGGAGAGAGCGAGTGCGGGAGAGAGCGAGTGCGGGAGAGAGCGAGTGCGGGAGAGAGCGAGTGCGGGAGAGAGCGAGTGCGGGAGAGAGCGAGTGCGGGAGAGAGCGAGTGCGGGAGAGAGCGAGTGCGGGAGAGAGCGAGTGCGGGAGAGAGCGAGTGCGGGAGAGAGAGAGTGCGGGAGAGAGAGAGTGCGGGAGAGAGAGAGTGCGGGAGAGAGAGAGTGCGGGAGAGAGCGAGTGCGGGAGAGAGAGAGTTCGGGAGAGAGCGAGTGCGGGAGAGAGCGAGTGCGGGAGAGAGCGAGTGCGGGAGAGAGCGAGTGCGGGAGAGAGCGAGTGCGGGAGAGAGCGAGTGCGGGAGAGAGCGAGTGCGGGAGGGAGCGAGTGCAGGCGAGAGCGAGTGCGGGAGAGAGCGAGTGCGGGAGAGAGCGAGTACGGGAGTGAGCGAGTGCGGGAGAGAGCGAGTGCGGGAAAGTGCTAGTACGGGAGGGGGCTGGATAGAGCGAGTGCTGGATTGAGCGAGTGCGGGAGAAGGCAAGTGCGTCAGAGTGCAGGAGAGTGGAAGTGTGAAAGAGTGAGGGAGACTGCTAGTGCAGGATAGAGTGTGAGAGTCTGAGTGCAGAAGAGGGCGAGTGCGGGAGAGGGCGAATGCGGGAGAGAGCGAGTGCGGGAGAGAGCGAGTGCGGGAGAGTGCGAGTGCGGGAGAGTGCGAGTGCGGGAGAGTGCGAGTGCGGGAGAGAGCGAGTGCGGGAGAGAGAGAGTGCGGGAGAGAGCGAGTGCGGGAGAGAGCGAGTGCGGGAGAGAGCGAGTGCGGGAGAGGGCGAGTGCGGGAGAGGGCGAGTGCGGGAGAGGGCGAGTGCGGGAGAGGGCGAGTGCGGGAGAGGGCGAGTGCGGGAGAGGGCGAGTGCGGGAGAGGGCGAGTGCGGGAGAGGGCGAGTGCGGGAGAGGGCGAGTGCGGGAGAGGGCGAGTGCGGGAGAGGGCGAGTGCGGGAGAGGGCGACAGCGGGAGAGGGCGAGTGCGGGAGAGGGCGAGTGCGGGAGAGGGCGAGTGCGGGAGAGGGCGAGTGCGGGAGAGGACGAGTGCGGGAGAGAGCGAGTGCGGGAGAGGGCGAGTGCGGGAGAGGGCGAGTGCGGGAGAGGGCGAGTGCGGGAGAGGGCGAGTGCGGGAGAGGGCGAGTGCGGGAGAGGGCGAGTGCGGGAGAGGGCGAGTGCGGGAGAGGGCGAGTGCGGGAGAGGGCGAGTGCGGGAGAGGGCGAGTGCGGGAGAGGGCGTGTGCGGTTAGGGCGTGTGCGGGAGAGGGCGAGTGCGGGAGAGGGCGTGTGCGGAAGAGGGCGAGTGCGGGAGAGGGCGAGTGCGGGAGAGGGCGAGTGCGGGAGAGGGCGAGTGCGGGAGAGGGCGAGTGCGGGAGAGGGCGAGTTCGGAAGAGTGCGAGTGCTGGAGAGGGCGAGTGCGGGAAAGGGCGAGTGCGGGAAAGGGCGAGTGCGGGAAAGGGCGAGTGCGGGAGAGGGCGAGTGCGGGAGAGGGCGAGTGCGGGAGAGGGCGAGTGCGGGAGAGGGCGAGTGCGGGAGAGTGCGCGTGCGGTAGAGTGCGAGTGCGGGAGAGTGCGATGGCGGCGGAGAGAGAGTGCGAGAGAGAGCGGGAAAGTGCGAGTGCGGGAGCGAGCGAGTGCGGGAGAGTGCGAGTGCGGTAGAGTGAGAGTGCGAGTGCGGGAGAGAGCGAGTGCGGGAGAGTGCGAGTGCGGGAGAGAGCGAGTGCGGGAGAATGCGTGTGCGGGGGGGTGCGACAGCGGGAGAGCGCGAGTGCGGGAGAGTGCGAGTGCGGGAGAGTGCGAGTGCCCGAGAGAGCGAGTGCGGGTGTGTGCGGGAGAGTGCGATTACGGGAGAGTGCGGGAGAGTGTGAGTGCGGGAGAGAGCGACTGGGGGAGAGAGCGTGTGCGGGGAGTGTGAGTGCGGGAGAGAGCGAGGGCGGGAGAGAGCGAGTGCGGGAGAGAGCGAGTGCGGGAGAGAGCGAGTGCGGGAGAGAGCGAGTGCGGGAGAGGGCGAGTGCGGGAGAGGGCGAGTGCGGGAGAGGGCGAGTGCGGGAGAGGGCGAGTGCGGGAGAGGGCGAGTTCGGAAGAGTGCGAGTGCTGGAGAGGGCGAGTGCGGGAAAGGGCGAGTGCGGGAAAGGGCGAGTGCGGGAGAGGGCGAGTGCGGGAGAGGGCGAGTGCGGGAGAGGGCGAGTGCGGGAGAGTGCGCGTGCGGTAGGGAGCGAGTGCGGGAGAGTGCGATGGCGGCGGAGAGAGAGTGCGAGAGAGAGCGGGAAAGTGCGAGTGCGGGAGCGAGCGAGTGCGGGAGAGAGCGGGAGAGTGCGAGTGCAGGAGAGTGCGAGTGTGGGAGAGTGCGAGTGCGGGAGAGTGCGAGTGCGGTAGAGTGAGAGTGCGGGAGAGAGCGAGTGCGGGAGAGTGCGAGTGCGGGAGAGAGCGAGTGCGGGAGAATGCGTGTGCGGGGGGGTGCGACAGCGGGAGAGTGCGAGTGCGGGAGAGTGCGAGTGCGGGAGAGTGCGAGTGCCCGAGAGAGCGAGTGCGGGTGTGTGCGGGAGAGTGCGATTACGGGAGAGTGCGGGAGAGTGTGAGTGCGGGAGAGAGCGACTGGGGGAGAGAGCGTGTGCGGGGAGTGCGAGTGCGGGAGAGAGCGAGGGCGGGGAGAGAGCGAGTGCGGGAGAGAGCGAGTGCGGGAGAGAGCGAGTGCGGGAGAGAGCGAGTGCGGGAGAGAGCGAGTGCGAGAGAGAGCGAGTGCGGGAGAGAGCGAGTGCGGGGGAGAGAGAGTGCGGGAGAGAGCGAGTGCGGGAGAGAGCGAGTGCGGGAGAAAGCGAGTGCGGGAGAGAGCGAGTGCGGGAGAGAGCGAGTGCGGGAGAGAGCGAGTGCGGGAGGGAGCGAGTGCAGGAGAGAGCGAGTGCGGGAGAGAGCGAGTGCGGGAGAGAGCGAGTGCGGGAGTGAGCGAGTGCGGGAGAGAGCGAGTGCGGGAAAGTGCTAGTACGGGAGGGGGCTGGATAGAGCGAGTGCTGGATAGAGCGAGTGCGGGAGAAGGCAAGTGCGTAAGAGTGCAGGAGAGTGCAAGTGTGAAAGAGTGAGGGAGACTGCTAGTGCAGGATAGAGTGTGAGGGTCTGAGTGCAGAAGAGGGCGAGTGCGGGAGAGGGCGAATGCGGGAGAGAGCGAGTGCGGGAGAGAGCGAGTGCGGGAGAGAGCGAGTGCTGGAGAGTGCGAGTGCGGGAGAGTGCGAGTGCGGGAGAGTGCGAGTGCGGGAGAGTGCGAGTGCGGGAGAGTGCGAGTGCGGGAGAGAGCGAGTGCGGGAGAGAGCGAGTGCGGGAGAGAGCGAGTGCGGGAGAGAGAGAGTGCGGGTGAGAGCGAGTGCGGGAGAGGGCGAGTGCGGGAGAAGGCGAGGGCGAGTGCGGGAGAGGGCGAGTGCGGTAGAGGGCGAGTGCGGGAGAGGGCGAGTGCGGGAGAGGGCGAGTGCGGGAGAGGGCGAGTGCGGGAGAGGGCGTGTGCGGGAGAGGGCGAGTGCGGGAGAGGGCGAGTGCGGGAGAGGGCGAGTGCGGGAGAGGGCGAGTGCGGGAGAGGGCGAGTGCGGGAGAGGGCGAGTGCGGGAGAGGGCGAGTGCGGGAGAGGGCGAGTGCGGGAGAGAGCGAGTGCGGGAGAGGGCGTGTGCGGGAGAGGGCGAGTGCGGGAGAGAGCGAGTGCGGGAGGGAGCTAGTGCAGGAGAGTGCGAGTGCAGGAGAGTGCGAGTGCGGGAGAGTGCGAGTGTGGGAGAGTGCGAGTGCGGTAGAGTGAGAGTGCGAGTGCGGGAGAGAGCGAGTGCGGGAGAGTGCGAGTGCGGGAGAGAGCGAGTGCGGGAGAGAGCGAGTGCGGGAGAGAGCGAGTGCGGGAGAATGCGTGTGCGGGGGGGTGCGACAGCGGGAGAGTGCGAGTGCGGGAGAGAGCGAGTGCCCGAGAGAGCGAGTGCGGGTGTGTGCGGGAGAGTGCGATTACGGGAGAGTGCGAGTGCGGGAGAGAGCGAGTGGGGGAGAGAGCGTGTGCGGGGAGTGCGAGTGCGGGAGAGAGCGAGGGCGGGAGAGAGCGAGTGCGGGAGAGAGCGAGTGCGGGAGAGAGCGAGTGCGGGAGAGGGCGAGTGCGGGAGAAGGCGAGTGCGGGAGAGGGCGAGTGCGGGAGAGAGCGAGTGGGGGAGAGAGCGTGTGCGGGGAGTGCGAGTGCGGGAGAGAGCGAGGGCGGGAGAGAGCGAGTGCGGGAGAGAGCGAGTGCGGGAGAGAGCGAGGGCGGGAGAGAGCGAGTGCGGGAGAGAGCGAGTGCGGGAGAGAGCGAGTGCGGGAGAGAGCGAGTGCGGGAGAGAGCGAGTGCGGGAGAGAGAGAGTGCGGGAGAGAGAGAGTGCGGGAGAGAGAGAGTGCGGGAGAGAGCGAGTGCGGGAGTGAGCGAGTGCGGGAGAGAGCGAGTGCGGGAGAGAGCGAGTGCGGGAGAGAGCGAGTGCGGGAGAGAGCGAGTGCGGGAGAGAGCGAGTGCGGGAGAGAGTGAGTGCGGGAGGGAGCGAGTGCGGGAGAGAGCGAGTGCAGGAGAGAGCGAGTGCGGGAGAGAGCGAGTGCGGGAGAGAGCGAGTGCGGGAGTGAGCGAATGCGGGAGAGAGCGAGTGCGGGAAAGTGCTAGTACGGGAGGGGGCTGGATAGAGCGAGTGCTGGATAGAGCAAGTGCGGGAGAAGGCAAGTGCGTCAGAGTGCAGGAGAGTGCAAGTGTGAAAGAGTGATGGAGACTGCTAGTGCAGGATAGAGTGTGAGAGTCTGAGTGCAGAAGAGGGCGAGTGCGGGAGAGGGCGAATGCGGGAGAGAGCGAGTGCGGGAGAGAGCGAGTGCGGGAGAGTGCGAGTGCGGGAGAGTGCGAGTGCGGGAGAGTGCGAGTGCGGGAGAGAGCGAGTGCGGGAGAGAGCGAGTGCGGGAGAGAGAGAGTGCTGGAGAGGGCGAGTGCGGGAGACGGCGAGTGCGGGAGAGGGCGAGTGCGGGAGAGGGCGAGTGCGGGCGAGTGCGGGAGAGGGCGAGTGCGGGAGAGGGCGAGTGCGGGAGAGGGCGAGTGCGGGAGAGGGCGAGTGCGGGAGAGGGCGAGTGCGGGAGAGGGCGAGTGCGGGAGAGGGCGAGTGCGGGAGAGGGCGAGTGCGGGAGAGGGCGAGTGCGGGAGAGGGCGAGTGCGGGAGAGGGCGAGTGCGGGAGAGGGCGAGTTCGGAAGAGTGCGAGTGCTGGAGAGGGCGAGTGCGGGAAAGGGCGAGTGCGGGAAAGGGCGAGTGCGGGAAAGGGCGAGTGCGGGAGAGGGCGAGTGCGGGAGAGGGCGAGTGCGGGTGAGTGCGAGTGCGGTAGAGTGCGAGTGCGGGAGAGAGCGAGTGCGGGAGAGTGCGATGGCGGCGGAGAGAGAGTGCGAGAGAGAGCGGGAAAGTGCGAGTGCGGGAGCGAGCGAGTGCGGGAGAGAGCGGGAGAGTGCGAGTGCAGGAGAGTGCGAGTGTGGGAGAGTGCGAGTGCGGGAGAGTGCGAGTGCGGTAGAGTGAGAGAGCGAGTGCGGGAGAATGCGTGTGCGGGGGGGTGCGACAGCGGGAGAGTGCGAGTGCGGGAGAGAGCGAGTGCCCGAGATAGCGAATGCGGGTGTGTGCGGGAGAGTGCGATTACGGGAGAGTGCGGGAGAGTGTGAGTGCGGGAGAGAGCGACTGGGGGAGAGAGCGTGTGCGGGGAGTGCGAGTGCGGGAGAGAGCGAGGGCGGGAGAGAGCGAGGGCGGGAGAGAGCGAGTGCGGGAGAGAGCGAGTGCGGGAGATAGCGAGTGCAGGAGAGAGCGAGTGCGGGAGAGAGCGAGTGCGGGAGAGAGCGAGTGCGGGAGAGAGCGAGTGCGGGAGAGAGCGAGTGCGGGGGAGAGCGAGTGCGGGAGAGAGCGAGTGCGGGAGAGAGCGAGTGCGGGAGAGAGCGAGTGCGGGAGAGAGCGAGTGCGGGAGAGAGCGAGTGCGGGAGAGAGCGAGTGCGGGAGAGAGCGAGTGCGGGAGGGAGCGAGTGCAGGAGAGAGCGAGTGCGGGAGAGAGCGAGTGCGGGAGAGAGCGAGTGCGGGAGTGAGCGAGTGCGGGAGAGAGCGAGTGCGGGAAAGTGCTAGTACGGGAGGGGGCTGGATAGAGCGAGTGCTAGATAGAGCGAGTGCGGGAGAAGGCAAGTGCGTAAGAGTGCAGGAGAGTGCAAGTGTGAAAGAGTGAGGGAGACTGCTAGTGCAGGATAGAGTGTGAGAGTCTGAGTGCAGAAGAGGGCGAGTGCGGGAGAGGGCGAATGCGGGAGAGAGCGAGTGCGGGAGAGAGCGAGTGCGGGAGAGAGCGAGTGCTGGAGAGTGCGAGTGCGGGAGAGTGCGAGTGCGGGAGAGTGCGAGCGCGGGAGAGAGCGAGCGCGGGAGAGAGAGAGCGCGGGAGAGAGCGAGTGCGGGAGAGGGCGAGTGCGGGAGAGGGCGAGTGCGGGAGAGGGCGAGTGCGGGAGAGGGCGAGTGCGGGAGAGGGCGAGTGCAGGAGAGGGCGAGTGCGGGAGAGGGCGAGTGCGGGAGAGGGCGAGTGCGGGAGAGGGCGAGTGCGGGAGAGGGCGAGTGCGGGAGAGTGCGAGTGCGGGAAAGGGCGAGTGCGGGAAAGGGCGAGTGCGGGAGAGGGCGAGTGCGGGAGAGGGCGAGTGCGGGAGAGGGCGAGTGCGGGAGAGTGCGCGTGCGGTAGAGTGCGAGTGCGGGAGAGTGCGATGGCGGCGGAGAGAGAGTGCGAGAGAGAGCGGGAAAGTGCGAGTGCGGGAGCGAGCGAGTGCGGGAGAGAGCGGGAGAGTGCGAGTGCAGGAGAGTGCGAGAGTGGGAGAGTGCGAGTGCGGGAGAGTGCGAGTGCGGTAGAGTGAGAGTGCGAGTGCGGGAGAGAGCGAGTGCGGGAGAGTGCGAGTGCGGGAGAGAGCGAGTGCGGGAGAATGCGTGTGCGGGGGGGTGCGACAGCGGGAGAGCGCGAGTGCGGGAGAGTGCGAGTGCGGGAGAGTGCGAGTGCCCGAGAGAGCGAGTGCGGGTGTGTGCGGGAGAGTGCGATTACGGGAGAGTGCGGGAGAGTGTGAGTGCGGGAGAGAGCGACTGGGGGAGAGAGCGAGTGCGGGAGAGAGCGAGTGCGGGAGAGAGCGAGTGCGGGAGAGGGCGAGTGCGGGAGAGGGCGAGTGCGGGAGAGGGCGAGTGCGGGAGAGGGCGAGTGCGGTTAGGGCGAGTGCGGGAGAGGGCGAGTGCGGGAGAGGGCGTGTGCGGAAGAGGGCGAGTGCGGGAGAGGGCGAGTGCGGGAGAGGGCGAGTGCGGGAGAGGGCGAGTGCGGGAGAGGGCGAGTGCGGGAGAGGGCGAGTGCGGGAGAGGGCGAGTGCGGGAGAGGGCGAGTTCGGAAGAGTGCGAGTGCTGGAGAGGGCGAGTGCGGGAAAGGGCGAGTGCGGGAAAGGGCGAGTGCGGGAGAGGGCGAGTGCGGGAGAGGGCGAGTGCGGGAGAGGGCGAGTGCGGGAGATTGCGCGTGCGGTAGAGTGCGAGTGCGGGAGAGTGCTATGGCGGCGGAGAGAGAGTGCGAGAGAGAGCGGGAAAGTGCGAGTGCGGGAGCGAGCGAGTGCGGGAGAGAGCGGGAGAGTGCGAGTGCAGGAGAGTGCGAGTGCGGGAGAGTGCGAGTGCGGGAGAGTGCGAGTGCGGTAGAGTGAGAGTGCGGGAGAGAGCGAGTGCGGGAGAGTGCGAGTGCGGGAGAGAGCGAGTGCGGGAGAATGCGTGTGCGGGGGGGGTGCGACAGCGGGAGAGTGCGAGTGCGGGAGAGTGCGAGTGCGGGAGAGTGCGAGTGCCCGAGAGAGCGAGTGCGGGTGTGTGCGGGAGAGTGCGATTACGGGAGAGTGCGGGAGAGTGTGAGTGCGGGAGAGAGCGACTGGGGGAGAGAGCGTGTGCGGGGAGTGCGAGTGCGGGAGAGAGCGAGGGCGGGAGAGAGCGAGTGCGGGAGAGAGCGAGTGCGGGAGAGAGCGAGTGCGGGAGAGAGCGAGTGCGGGAGAGAGCGAGTGCGGGAGAGAGCGAGTGCGGGAGAGAGCGAGTGCGGGAGAGAGCGAGTGCGGGGGAGAGAGAGTGCGGGAGAGAGCGAGTGCGGGAGAGTGCGAGTGCAGGAGAGTGCGAGTGTGGGAGAGTGCGAGTGCGGGAGAGTGCGAGTGCGGTAGAGTGAGAGAGCGAGTGCGGGAGAATGCGTGTGCGGGGGGGTGCGACAGCGGGAGAGTGCGAGTGCGGGAGAGAGCGAGTGTGAAAGAGTGAGGGAGACTGCTAGTGCAGGATAGAGTGTGAGGGTCTGAGTGCAGAAGAGGGCGAGTGCGGGAGAGGGCGAATGCGGGAGATAGCGAGTGCGGGAGAGAGCGAGTGCGGGAGAGAGCGAGTGCTGGAGAGTGCGAGTGCGGGAGAGTGCGAGTGCGGGAGAGTGCGAGTGCGGGAGAGTGCGAGTGCGGGAGAGTGCGAGTGCGGGAGAGAGCGAGTGCGGGAGAGAGCGAGTGCGGGAGAGAGCGAGTGCGGGAGAGAGAGAGTGCGGGTGAGAGCGAGTGCGGGAGAGGGCGAGTGCGGGAGAAGGCGAGGGCGAGTGCGGGAGAGGGCGAGTGCGGGAGAGGGCGAGTGCGGGAGAGGGCGAGTGCGGGAGAGGGCGAGTGCGGGAGAGGGCGAGTGCGGGAGAGGGCGAGTGCGGGAGAGGGCGTGTGCGGGAGAGGGCGAGTGCGGGAGAGGGCGAGTGCGGGAGAGGGCGAGTGCGGGAGAGGGCGAGTGCGGGAGAGGGCGAGTGCGGGAGAGGGCGAGTGCGGGAGAGGGCGAGTGCGGGAGAGAGCGAGTGCGGGAGAGAGCGAGTGCGGGAGAGAGCGAGTGCGGGAGAGGGCGTGTGCGGGAGAGGGCGAGTGCGGGAGAGGGCGAGTGCGGGAGAGAGCTAGTGCAGGAGAGTGCGAGTGCAGGAGAGTGCGAGTGCGGGAGAGTGCGAGTGTGGGAGAGTGCGAGTGCGGTAGAGTGAGAGTGCGAGTGCGGGAGAGAGCGAGTGCGGGAGAGTGCGAGTGCGGGAGAGAGCGAGTGCGGGAGAGAGCGAGTGCGGGAGAGAGCGAGTGCGGGAGAATGCGTGTGCGGGGGGGTGCGACAGCGGGAGAGTGCGAGTGCGGGAGAGAGCGAGTGCCCGAGAGAGCGAGTGCGGGTGTGTGCGGGAGAGTGCGATTACGGGAGAGTGCGAGTGCGGGAGAGAGCGAGTGGGGGAGAGAGCGTGTGCGGGGAGTGCGAGTGCGGGAGAGAGCGAGGGCGGGAGAGAGCGAGTGCGGGAGAGAGCGAGTGCGGGAGAGAGCGAGTGCGGGAGAGGGCGAGTGCGGGAGAAGGCGAGTGCGGGAGAGGCGAGTGCGGGAGAGAGCGAGTGGGGGAGAGAGCGTGTGCGGGGAGTGCGAGTGCGGGAGAGAGCGAGGGCGGGAGAGAGCGAGTGCGGGAGAGAGCGAGTGCGGGAGAGAGCGAGGGCGGGAGAGAGCGAGTGCGGGAGAGAGCGAGTGCGGGAGAGAGCGAGTGCGGGAGAGAGCGAGTGCGGGAGAGAGCGAGTGCGGGAGAGAGAGAGTGCGGGAGAGAGAGAGTGCGGGAGAGAGCGAGTGCGGGAGTGAGCGAGTGCGGGAGAGAGCGAGTGCGGGAGAGAGCGAGTGCGGGAGAGAGCGAGTGCGGGAGAGAGCGAGTGCGGGAGAGAGCGAGTGCGGGAGAGAGTGAGTGCGGGAGGGAGCGAGTGCGGGAGAGAGCGAGTGCAGGAGAGAGCGAGTGCAGGAGAGAGCGAGTGCGGGAGAGAGCGAGTGCGGGAGTGAGCGAATGCGGGAGAGAGCGAGTGCGGGAAAGTGCTAGTACGGGAGGTGGCTGGATAGAGCGAGTGCTGGATAGAGCAAGTGCGGGAGAAGGCAAGTGCGTCAGAGTGCAGGAGAGTGCAAGTGTGAAAGAGTGATGGAGACTGCTAGTGCAGGATAGAGTGTGAGAGTCTGAGTGCAGAAGAGGGCGAGTGCGGGAGAGGGCGAATGCGGGAGAGAGCGAGTGCAGGAGAGAGCGAGTGCGGGAGAGTGCGAGTGCGGGAGAGTGCGAGTGCGGGAGAGTGCGAGTGCGGGAGAGAGCGAGTGCGGGAGAGAGCGAGTGCGGGAGAGAGAGAGTGCTGGAGAGAGCGAGTGCGGGAGACGGCGAGTGCGGGAGAGGGCGAGTGCGGGAGAGGGCGAGTGCGGGAGAGGGCGAGTGCGGGAGAGGGCGAGTGCGGGAGAGGGCGAGTGCGGGAGAGGGCGAGTGCGGGAGAGGGCGAGTGCGGGAGAGGGCGAGTGCGGGAGAGGGCGAGTGCGGGAGAGGGCGAGTGCGGGAGAGGGCGAGTGCGGGAGAGGGCGAGTGCGGGAGAGGGCGAGTGCGGGAGAGGGCGAGTTCGGAAGAGTGCGAGTGCTGGAGAGGGCGAGTGCGGGAAAGGGCGAGTGCGGGAAAGGGCGAGTGCGGGAAAGGGCGAGTGCGGGAGAGGGCGAGTGCGGGAGAGGGCGAGTGCGGGTGAGTGCGAGTGCGGTAGAGTGCGAGTGCGGGAGAGAGCGAGTGCGGGAGAGTGCGATGGCGGCGGAGAGAGAGTGCGAGAGAGAGCGGGAAAGTGCGAGTGCGGGAGCGAGCGAGTGCGGGAGAGAGCGGGAGAGTGCGAGTGCAGGAGAGTGCGAGTGTGGGAGAGTGCGAGTGCGGGAGAGTGCGAGTGCGGTAGAGTGAGAGAGCGAGTGCGGGAGAATGCGTGTGCGGGGGGGTGCGACAGCGGGAGAGTGCGAGTGCGGGAGAGAGCGAGTGCCCGAGATAGCGAGTGCGGGTGTGTGCGGGAGAGTGCGATTACGGGAGAGTGCGGGAGAGTGTGAGTGCGGGAGAGAGCGACTGGGGGAGAGAGCGTGTGCGGGGAGTGCGAGTGCGGGAGAGAGCGAGGGCGGGAGAGAGCGAGGGCGGGAGAGAGCGAGTGCGGGAGAGAGCGAGTGCGGGAGATAGCGAGTGCGGGAGAGAGCGAGTGCGGGAGAGAGCGAGTGCGGGAGAGAGCGAGTGCGGGAGAGAGCGAGTGCGGGAGAGAGCGAGTGCGGGCGAGAGCGAGTGCGGGAGAGAGCGAGTGCGGGAGAGAGCGAGTGCGGGAGAGAGCGAGTGCGGGAGAGAGCGAGTGCGGGAGAGAGCGAGTGCGGGAGAGAGCGAGTGCGGGAGAGAGCGAGTGCGGGAGGGAGCGAGTGCAGGAGAGAGCGAGTGCGGGAGAGAGCGAGTGCGGGAGAGAGCGAGTGCGGGAGTGAGCGAGTGCGGGAGAGAGCGAGTGCGGGAAAGTGCTAGTACGGGAGGGGGCTGGATAGAGCGAGTGCTAGATAGAGCGAGTGCGGGAGAAGGCAAGTGCGTAAGAGTGCAGGAGAGTGCAAGTGTGAAAGAGTGAGGGAGACTGCTAGTGCAGGATAGAGTGTGAGAGTCTGAGTGCAGAAGAGGGCGAGTGCGGGTGAGGGCGAATGCGGGAGAGAGCGAGTGCGGGAGAGAGCGAGTGCGGGAGAGAGCGAGTGCTGGAGAGTGCGAGTGCGGGAGAGTGCGAGTGCGGGAGAGTGCGAGCGCGGGAGAGAGCGAGCGCGGGAGAGAGAGAGCGCGGGAGAGAGCGAGTGCGGGAGAGGGCGAGTGCGGGAGAGGGCGAGTGCGGGAGAGGGCGAGTGCGGGAGAGGGCGAGTGCGGGAGAGGGCGAGTGCGGGAGAGGGCGAGTGCGGGAGAGGGCGAGTGCGGGAGAGGGCGAGTGCGGGAGAGGGCGAGTGCGGGAGAGGGCGAGTGCGGGAAAGGGCGAGTGCGGGAAAGGGCGAGTGCGGGAGAGGGCGAGTGCGGGAGAGGGCGAGTGCGGGAGAGGGCGAGTGCGGGAGAGTGCGCGTGCGGTAGAGTGCGAGTGCGGGAGAGTGCGATGGCGGCGGAGAGAGAGTGCGAGAGAGAGCGGGAAAGTGCGAGTGCGGGAGCGAGCGAGTGCGGGAGAGAGCGGGAGAGTGCGAGTGCAGGAGAGTGCGAGAGTGGGAGAGTGCGAGTGCGGGAGAGTGCGAGTGCGGTAGAGTGAGAGTGCGAGTGCGGGAGAGAGCGAGTGCGGGAGAGTGCGAGTGCGGGAGAGAGCGAGTGCGGGAGAATGCGTGTGCGGGGGGGTGCGACAGCGGGAGAGCGCGAGTGCGGGAGAGTGCGAGTGCGGGAGAGTGCGAGTGCCCGAGAGAGCGAGTGCGGGTGTGTGCGGGAGAGTGCGATTACGGGAGAGTGCGGGAGAGTGTGAGTGCGGGAGAGAGCGACTGGGGGAGAGAGCGAGTGCGGGAGAGAGCGAGTGCGGGAGAGAGCGAGTGCGGGAGAGAGCGAGTGCGGGAGAGGGCGAGTGCGGGAGAGGGCGAGTGCGGGAGAGGGCGAGTGCGGTTAGGGCGAGTGCGGGAGAGGGCGAGTGCGGGAGAGGGCGTGTGCGGAAGAGGGCGAGTGCGGGAGAGGGCGAGTGCGGGAGAGGGCGAGTGCGGGAGAGGGCGAGTGCGGGAGAGGGCGAGTGCGGGAGAGGGCGAGTGCGGGAGAGGGCGAGTGCGGGAGAGGGCGAGTTCGGAAGAGTGCGAGTGCTGGAGAGGGCGAGTGCGGGAAAGGGCGAGTGCGGGAAAGGGCGAGTGCGGGAGAGGGCGAGTGCGGGAGAGGGCGAGTGCGGGAGAGGGCGAGTGCGGGAGAGTGCGCGTGCGGTAGAGTGCGAGTGCGGGAGAGTGCTATGGCGGCGGAGAGAGAGTGCGAGAGAGAGCGGGAAAGTGCGAGTGCGGGAGCGAGCGAGTGCGGGAGAGAGCGGGAGAGTGCGAGTGCAGGAGAGTGCGAGTGCGGGAGAGTGCGAGTGCGGGAGAGTGCGAGTGCGGTAGAGTGAGAGTGCGGGAGAGAGCGAGTGCGGGAGAGTGCGAGTGCGGGAGAGAGCGAGTGCGGGAGAATGCGTGTGCGGGGGGGGGTGCGACAGCGGGAGAGTGCGAGTGCGGGAGAGTGCGAGTGCGGGAGAGTGCGAGTGCCCGAGAGAGCGAGTGCGGGTGTGTGCGGGAGAGTGCGATTACGGGAGAGTGCGGGAGAGTGTGAGTGCGGGAGAGAGCGACTGGGGGAGAGAGCGTGTGCGGGGAGTGCGAGTGCGGGAGAGAGCGAGGGCGGGAGAGAGCGAGTGCGGGAGAGAGCGAGTGCGGGAGAGAGCGAGTGCGGGAGAGAGCGAGTGCGGGAGAGAGCGAGTGCGGGAGAGAGCGAGTGCGGGAGAGAGCGAGTGCGGGGGAGAGAGAGTGCGGGAGAGAGCGAGTGCGGGAGAGTGCGAGTGCAGGAGAGTGCGAGTGTGGGAGAGTGCGAGTGCGGGAGAGTGCGAGTGCGGTAGAGTGAGAGAGCGAGTGCGGGAGAATGCGTGTGCGGGGGGGTGCGACAGCGGGAGAGTGCGAGTGCGGGAGAGAGCGAGTGCCCGAGATAGCGAGTGCGGGTGTGTGCGGGAGAGTGCGATTACGGGAGAGTGCGGGAGAGCGTGAGTGCGGGAGAGAGCGACTGGGGGAGAGAGCGTGTGCGGGGAGTGCGAGTGCGGGAGAGAGCGAGGGCGGGAGAGAGCGAGGGCGGGAGAGAGCGAGTGCGGGAGAGAGCGAGTGCGGGAGATAGCGAGTGCAGGAGAGAGCGAGTGCGGGAGAGAGCGAGTGCGGGAGAGAGCGAGTGCGGGAGAGAGCGAGTGCGGGAGAGAGCGAGTGCGGGGGAGAGAGAGTGCGGGAGAGAGCGAGTGCGGGAGAGAGCGAGTGCGGGAGAGAGCGAGTGCGGGAGAGAGCGAGTGCGGGAGAGAGCGAGTGCGGGAGAGAGCGAGTGCGGGAGAGAGCGAGTGCGGGAGAGAGCGAGTGCGGGAGAGAGCGAGTGCGGGAGGGAGCGAGTGCAGGAGAGAGCGAGTGCGGGAGAGAGCGAGTGCGGGAGAGAGCGAGTGCGGGAGTGAGCGAATGCGGGAGAGAGCGAGTGCGGGAAAGTGCTAGTACGGGAGGCGGCTGGATAGAGCGAGTGCTAGATAGAGCGAGTGCGGGAGAAGGCAAGTGCGTAAGAGTGCAGGAGAGTGCAAGTGTGAAAGAGTGAGGGAGACTGCTAGTGCAGGATAGAGTGTGAGAGTCTGAGTGCAGAAGAGGGCGAGTGCGGGAGAGGGCGAATGCGGGAGAGAGCGAGTGCGGGAGAGAGCGAGTGCGGGAGAGAGCGAGTGCTGGAGAGTGCGAGTGCGGGAGAGTGCGAGTGCGGGAGAGTGCGAGCGCGGGAGAGAGCGAGCGCGGGAGAGAGAGAGCGCGGGAGAGAGCGAGTGCGGGAGAGGGCGAGTGCGGGAGAGGGCGAGTGCGGGAGAGGGCAAGTGCGGGAGAGGGCGAGTGCGGGAGAGGGCGAGTGCAGGAGAGGGCGAGTGCGGGAGAGGGCGAGTGCGGGAGAGGGCGAGTGCGGGAGAGGGCGAGTGCGGGAGAGGGCGAGTGCGGGAGAGGGCGAGTGCGGGAGAGTGCGCGTGCGGTAGAGTGCGAGTGCGGGAGAGTGCGATGGCGGCGGAGAGAGAGTGCGAGAGAGAGCGGGAAAGTGCGAGTGCGGGAGCGAGCGAGTGCGGGAGAGAGCGGGAGAGTGCGAGTGCAGGAGAGTGCGAGAGTGGGAGAGTGCGAGTGCGGGAGAGTGCGAGTGCGGTAGAGTGAGAGTGCGAGTGCGGGAGAGAGCGAGTGCGGGAGAGTGCGAGTGCGGGAGAGAGCGAGTGCGGGAGAATGCGTGTGCGGGGGGGTGCGACAGCGGGAGAGCGCGAGTGCGGGAGAGTGCGAGTGCGGGAGAGTGCGAGTGCCCGAGAGAGCGAGTGCGGGTGTGTGCGGGAGAGTGCGATTACGGGAGAGTGCGGGAGAGTGTGAGTGCGGGAGAGAGCGACTGGGGGAGAGAGCGAGTGCGGGAGAGAGCGAGTGCGGGAGAGAGCGAGTGCGGGAGAGAGCGAGTGCGGGAGAGGGCTAGTGCGGGAGAGGGCGAGTGCGGGAGAGGGCGAGTGCGGTTAGGGCGAGTGCGGGAGAGGGCGAGTGCGGGAGAGGGCGTGTGCGGAAGAGGGCGAGTGCGGGAGAGGGCGAGTGCGGGAGAGGGCGAGTGCGGGAGAGGGCGAGTGCGGGAGAGGGCGAGTGCGGGAGAGGGCGAGTGCGGGAGAGGGCGAGTGCGGGAGAGGGCGAGTTCGGAAGAGTGCGAGTGCTGGAGAGGGCGAGTGCGGGAAAGGGCGAGTGCGGGAAAGGGCGAGTGCGGGAGAGGGCGAGTGCGGGAGAGGGCGAGTGCGGGAGAGGGCGAGTGCGGGAGAGGGCGAGTGCGGGAGAGTGCGCGTGCGGTAGAGTGCGAGTGCGGGAGAGTGCTATGGCGGCGGAGAGAGAGTGCGAGAGAGAGCGGGAAAGTGCGAGTGCGGGAGCGAGCGAGTGCGGGAGAGAGCGGGAGTGTGCGAGTGCAGGAGAGTGCGAGTGTGGGAGAGTGCGAGTGCGGGAGAGTGCGAGTGCGGTAGAGTGAGAGTGCGGGAGAGAGCGAGTGCGGGAGAGTGCGAGTGCGGGAGAGAGCGAGTGCGGGAGAATGCGTGTGCGGGGGGGGTGCGACAGCGGGAGAGTGCGAGTGCGGGAGAGTGCGAGTGCGGGAGAGTGCGAGTGCCCGAGAGAGCGAGTGCGGGTGTGTGCGGGAGAGTGCGATTACGGGAGAGTGCGGGAGAGTGTGAGTGCGGGAGAGAGCGACTGGGGGAGAGAGCGTGTGCGGGGAGTGCGAGTGCGGGAGAGAGCGAGGGCGGGAGAGAGCGAGTGCGGGAGAGAGCGAGTGCGGGAGAGAGCGAGTGCGGGAGAGAGCGAGTGCGGGAGAGAGCGAGTGCGGGAGAGAGCGAGTGCGGGAGAGAGCGAGTGCGGGGGAGAGAGAGTGCGGGAGAGAGCGAGTGCGGGAGAAAGCGAGTGCGGGAGAGAGCGAGTGCGGGAGAGAGCGAGTGCGGGAGAGAGCGAGTGCGGGAGCGAGCGAGTGCGGGAGAGAGCGAGTGCGGGAGAGAGCGAGTGCGGGAGTGAGCGAGTGCGGGAGAGAGCGAGTGCGGGAAAGTGCTAGTACGGGAGGGGGCTGGATAGAGCGAGTGCTGGATAGAGCGAGTGCGGGTGAAGGCAAGTGCGTAAGAGTGCAGGAGAGTGCAAGTGTGAAAGAGTGAGGGAGACTGCTAGTGCAGGATAGAGTGTGAGGGTCTGAGTGCAGAAGAGGGCGAGTGCGGGAGAGGGCGAATGCGGGAGAGAGCGAGTGCGGGAGAGAGCGAGTGCGGGAGAGAGCGAGTGCTGGAGAGTGCGAGTGCGGGAGAGTGCGAGTGCGGGAGAGTGCGAGTGCGGGAGAGTGCGAGTGCGGGAGAGAGCGAGTGCGGGAGAGAGCGAGTGCGGGAGAGAGCGAGTGCGGGAGAGAGAGAGTGCGGGTGAGAGCGAGTGCGGGAGAGGGCGAGTGCGGGAGAAGGCGAGGGCGAGTGCGGGAGAGGACGAGTGCGGGAGAGGGCGAGTGCGGGAGAGGGCGAGTGCGGGAGAGGGCGAGTGCGGGAGAGGGCGAGTGCGGGAGAGGGCGAGTGCGGGAGAGGGCGAGTGCGGGAGAGGGCGAGTGCGGGAGAGGGCGAGTGCGGGAGAGGGCGAGTGCGGGAGAGGGCGAGTGCGGGAGAGGGCGAGTGCGGGAGAGGGCGAGTGCGGAAGAGGGCGAGTGCGGGAGAGGGCGAGTGCGGGAGAGAGCGAGTGCGGGAGAGAGCGAGTACGGGAGAGAGCGAGTGCGGGAGAGAGCGAGTACGGGAGAGAGCGAGTACGGGAGAGAGCGAGTACGGGAGAGGGCGAGTACGGGAGAGAGCGAGTGCGGGAGAGAGCGAGTGCGGGAGAGAGCGAGTGCGGGAGAGAGCGAGTGCTGGAGAGAGCGAGTGCGGGAGAGGGCGTGTGCGGGAGAGGGCGAGTGCGGGAGAGAGCGAGTGCGGGAGAGAGCTAGTGCAGGAGAGTGCGAGTGCAGGAGAGTGCGAGTTCGGGAGAGTGCGAGTGTGGGAGAGTGCGAGTGCGGTAGAGTGAGAGTGCGAGTGCGGGAGAGAGCGAGTGCGGGAGAGTGCGAGTGCGGGAGAGAGCGAGTGCGGGAGAGAGCGAGTGCGGGAGAGAGCGAGTGCGGGAGAATGCGTGTGCGGGGGGGTGCGACAGCGGGAGAGTGCGAGTGCGGGAGAGAGCGAGTGCCCGAGAGAGCGAGTGCGGGTGTGTGCGGGAGAGTGCGATTACGGGAGAGTGCGAGTGCGGGAGAGAGCGAGTGGGGGAGAGAGCGTGTGCGGGGAGTGCGAGTGCGGGAGAGAGCGAGGGCGGGAGAGAGCGAGTGCGGGAGAGAGCGAGTGCGGGAGAGAGCGAGTGCGGGAGAAGGCGAGTGCGGGAGAGGGCGAGTGCGGGAGAGGGCGAGTGCGGGAGAGAGCGAGTGGGGGAGAGAGCGTGTGCGGGGAGTGCGAGTGCGGGAGAGAGCGAGGGCGGGAGAGAGCGAGTGCGGGAGAGAGCGAGTGCGGGAGAGAGCGAGGGCGGGAGAGAGCGAGGGCGGGAGAGAGCGAGTGCGGGAGAGAGCGAGTGCGGGAGAGAGCGAGTGCGGGAGAGAGCGAGTGCGGGAGAGAGAGAGTGCGGGAGAGAGAGAGTGCGGGAGAGAGAGAGTGCGGGAGAGAGAGAGTGCGGGAGAGAGCGAGTGCGGGAGAGAGCGAGTGCGGGAGAGAGCGAGTGCGGGAGAGAGCGAGTGCGGGAGGGAGCGAGTGCAGGAGAGAGCGAGTGCAGGAGAGAGCGAGTGCGGGAGAGAGCGAGTGCGGGAGTGAGCGAATGCGGGAGAGAGCGAGTGCGGGAAAGTGCTAGTACGGGAGGGGGCTGGATAGAGCGAGTGCTGGATAGAGCAAGTGCGGGAGAAGGCAAGTGCGTTAGAGTGCAGGAGAGTGCAAGTGTGAAAGAGTGATGGAGACTGCTAGTGCAGGATAGAGTGTGAGAGTCTGAGTGCAGATGAGGGCGAGTGCGGGAGAGGGCGAATGCGGGAGAGAGCGAGTGCAGGAGAGAGCGAGTGCGGGAGAGTGCGAGTGCGGGAGAGTGCGAGTGCGGGAGAGTGCGAGTGCGGGAGAGAGCGAGTGCGGGAGAGAGTGCTGGAGAGAGCGAGTGCGGGAGACAGCGAGTGCGGGAGAGGGCGAGTGCGGGAGAGGGCGAGTGCGGGAGAGGGCGAGTGCGGGAGAGGGCGAGTGCGGGAGAGGGCGAGTGCGGGAGAGGGCGAGTGCGGGAGAGGGCGAGTGCGGGAGAGGGCGAGTGCGGGAGAGGGCGAGTGCGGGAGAGGGCGAGTGCGGGAGAGGGCGAGTGCGGGAGAGGGCGAATGCGGGAGAGGGCGAGTGCGGTAGAGGGCGAGTGCGGGAGAGGGCGAGTGCGGGAGAGGGCGAGTGCGGGAGAGGGCGAGTTCGGAAGAGTGCGAGTGCTGGAGAGGGCGAGTGCGGGAAAGGGCGAGTGCGGGAAAGGGCGAGTGCGGGAAAGGGCGAGTGCGGGAGAGGGCGAGTGCGGGAGAGGGCGAGTGCGGGTGAGTGCGAGTGGGGTAGAGTGCGAGTGCGGGAGAGAGCGAGTGCGGGAGAGTGCGATGGCGGCGGAGAGAGAGTGCGAGAGAGAGCGGGAAAGTGCGAGTGCGGGAGCGAGCGAGTGCGGGAGAGAGCGGGAGAGTGCGAGTGCAGGAGAGTGCGAGTGTGGGAGAGTGCGAGTGCGGGAGAGTGCGAGTGCGGTAGAGTGAGAGTGCGAGTGCGGGAGAGAGCGAGTGTGGGAGAGTGCGAGTGCGGGAGAGAGCGAGTGCGGGAGAATGCGTGTGCGGGGGGGTGCGACAGCGGGAGAGTGCGAGTGCGGGAGAGAGCGAGTGCCCGAGATAGCGAGTGCGGGTGTGTGCGGGAGAGTGCGATTACGGGAGAGTGCGGGAGAGTGTGAGTGCGGGAGAGAGCGACTGGGGGAGAGAGCGTGTGCGGGGAGTGCGAGTGCGGGAGAGAGCGAGGGCGGGAGAGAGCGAGGGCGGGAGAGAGCGAGTGCGGGAGAGAGCGAGTGCGGGAGATAGCGAGTGCAGGAGAGAGCGAGTGCGGGAGAGAGCGAGTGCGGGAGAGAGCGAGTGCGGGAGAGAGCGAGTGCGGGAGAGATCGAGTGCGGGGGAGAGAGAGTGCGGGAGAGAGCGAGTGCGGGAGAGAGCGAGTGCGGGAGAGAGCGAGTGCGGGAGAGAGCGAGTGCGGGAGTGAGCGAGTGCGGGAGAGAGCGAGTGCGGGAGGGAGCGAGTGCGGGAGAGAGCGAGTGCGGGAGAGAGCGAGTGCGGGAGAGAGCGAGTGCGGGAGTGGGCGAGTGCGGGAGAGAGCGAGTGCGGGAAAGTGCTAGTACGGGAGGGGGCTGGATAGAGCGAGTGCTAGATAAAGCGAGTGCGGGAGAAGGCAAGTGCGTAAGAGTGCAGGAGAGTGCAAGTGTGAAAGAGTGAGGGAGACTGCTAGTGCAGGATAGAGTGTGAGAGTCTGAGTGCAGAAGAGGGCGAGTGCGGGAGAGGGCGAATGCGGGAGAGAGCGAGTGCGGGAGAGAGCGAGTGCGGGAGAGAGCGAGTGCTGGAGAGTGCGAGTGCGGGAGAGTGCGAGTGCGGGAGAGTGCGAGTGCGGGAGAGTGCGAGCGCGGGAGAGAGAGAGTGCGGGAGAGAGCGAGTGCGGGAGAGGGCGAGTGCGGGAGAGGGCGAGTGCGGGAGAGGGCGAGTGCGGGAGAGGGCGAGTGCGGGAGAGGGCGAGTGCGGGAGAGGGCGAGTGCGGGAGAGGGCAAGTGCGGGAGAGTGCGAGTGCGGGAGAGGGCGAGTGCGGGAGAGGGCGAGTGCGGGAGAGGGCGAGTGCGGGAGAGGGCGAGTGCGGGAGAGGCCGAGTGCGGGAGAGGGCGAGTGCGGGAGAGGGCGGGTGCGGGAGAGGGCGAGTGCGGAAGAGGGCGAGTGCGGGAGAGGGCAAGTGCGGGAGAGGGCGAGTGCGGGAGAGGGCGAGTGCGGGAGAGGGCGAGTGCGGGAGAGGGCGAGTGCGGGAGAGGGCGAGTTCGGAAGAGTGCGAGTGCTGGAGAGGGCGAGTGCGGGAAGGGGCGAGTGCGGGAAGGGGCGAGTGCGGGAAGGGGCGAGTGCGGGAGAGGGCGAGTGCGGGAGAGGGCGAGTGCGGGAGAGGGCGAGTGCGGGAGAGGGCGAGTGCGGGAGAGAGCGAGTGCGGGAGTGAGCGAGTGCGGGAGAGTGCGAGTGCGGGAGAGTGAGAGTGCGGGAGAGTGCGGGAGAGTGCAAGTGTGGAAGAGTGAGGGAGACTGCTAGTGCAGGATAGCGTGAGTGAGTGATAGTGCAGAAGAGGGCGTGTGCGGGAGAGGGCGAGTGCGGGAGAGTGCGAGTGCGGGAGAGAGCGAGTGCGGGAGAATGCGTGTGCGGGGGGGTGCGACAGCGGGAGAGTGCGAGTGCGGGAGAGAGCGAGTGCCCGAGAGAGCAAGTGCGGGTGTGTGCGGGAGAGTGCGATTACGGGAGAGTGCGGGAGAGTGTGAGTGCGGGAGAGAGCGAGTGGGGGAGAGAGCGTGTGCGGGGAGTGCGAGTGCGGGAGAGAGCGAGGGCAGGAGAGAGCGAGGGCAGGAGAGAGCGAGTGCGGGAGAGAGCGAGTGCGGGAGAGAGCGAGTGCGGGAGAGAGCGAGTGCGGGAGAGAGCGAGTGCGGGAGAGAGCGAGTGCGGGAGAGAGCGAGTGCGGGAGAGAGCGAGTGCGGGAGAGAGCGAGTGCGGGAGAGAGAGTGCGGGAGAGAGCGAGTGCGGGAGAGAGAGTGCGGGAGAGAGAGAGTGCGGGAGAGAGAGAGTGCGGGAGAGAGCGAGTGCGGGAGAGAGCGAGTGCGGGAGAGAGCGAGTGCGGGAGAGAGCGAGTGCGGGAGAGAGCGAGTGCGGGAGAGAGCGAGTGCGGGAGAGAGCGATTGCGGGAGAGAGCGAGTGCGGGAGAGAGCGAGTGCGGGAGGGAGCGAGTGCGGGAGAGAGCGAGTGCGGGAGGGAGCGAGTGCAGGAGAGAGCGAGTGCGGGAGAGAGCGAGTGCGGGAGAGAGCGAGTGCGGGAGAGAGCGAGTGCGGGAGAGTGCGAGTGCGGGAGAGTGCGAGTGCGGGAGAGTGCGGGAGAGTGCAAGTGTGGAAGAGTGAGGGAGACTGCTAGTGCAGGATAGAGTGAGTGAGTGATAGTGCAGAAGAGGGCGTGTGCGGGAGAGGGCGAGTGCGGGAGAGTGCGAGTGCGGGAGAGAGCGAGTGCGGGAGAATGCGTGTGCGGGGGGGTGCGACAGCGGGAGAGTGCGAGTGCGGGAGAGAGCGAGTGCCCGAGAGAGCAAGTGCGGGTGTGTGCGGGAGAGTGCGATTACGGGAGAGTGCGGGAGAGTGTGAGTGCGGGAGAGTGTGAGTGGGGGAGAGAGCGTGTGCGGGGAGTGCGAGTGCGGGAGAGAGCGAGGGCAGGAGAGAGCGAGTGCAGGAGAGAGCGAGTGCGGGAGAGAGCGAGTGCGGGAGAGAGCGAGTGCGGGAGAGAGCGAGTGCGGGAGAGAGCGAGTGCGGGAGAGAGCGAGTGCGGGAGAGAGCGAGTGCGGGAGAGAGCGAGTGCGGGAGAGAGCGAGTGCGGGAGAGAGCGAGTGCGGGAGAGAGAGAGTGCGGGAGAGAGAGACTGCGGGAGAGAGAGAGTGCGGGAGAGAGAGAGTGCGGGAGAGAGCGAGTGCGGGAGAGAGCGAGTGCGGGAGAGAGCGAGTGCGGGAGAGAGCGAGTGCGGGAGAGAGCGAGTGCGGGAGAGAGCGAGTGCGGGAGAGAGCGAGTGCGGGAGGGAGCAAGTGCAGGAGAGAGCGAGTGCGGGAGAGAGCGAGTGCGGGAGAGAGCGAGTGCGGGAGTGAGCGAGTGCGGGAGAGAGCGAGTGCGGGAAAGTGCTAGTACGGGAGGGGGCTGGATAGAGCGAGTGCTGGATAGAGCGAGTGCGGGAGAAGGCAAGTGCGTCAGAGTGCAGGAGAGTGCAAGTGTGAAAGAGTGAGGGAGACTGCTAGTGCAGGATAGAGTGTGAGAGTCTGAGTGCAGAATAGGGCGAGTGCGGGAGAGGGCGAATGCGGGAGAGAGCGAGTGCGGGAGAGAGCGAGTGCGTGAGAGTGCGAGTGCGGGAGAGTGCGAGTGCGGGAGAGTGCGAGTGCGGGAGAGAGCGAGTGCGGGAGAGAGCGAGTGCGGGAGAGAGAGAGTGCGGGAGAGAGCGAGTGCGGGAGAGAGCGAGTGCGGGAGAGGGCGAGTGCGGGAGAGGGCGAGTGCGGGAGAGGGCGAGTGCGGGAGAGGGCGAGTGCGGGAGAGGGCGAGTGCGGGAGAGGGCGAGTGCGGGAGAGGGCGAGTGCGGGAGAGGGCGAGAGGGCGAGTGCGGGAGAGGGCGAGTGTGGGAGAGGGCGAGTGCGGGAGAGGGCGAGTGCGGGAGAGGGCGAGTGCGGGAGAGAGTGAGTGCGGGAGACGGCGAGTGCGGGAGAGGGCGAGTGCGGGAGAGGGCGAGTGCGGGAGAGGGCGAGTGCGGGAGAGGGCGAGTGCGGGAGAGGGCGAGTGCGGGAGAGGGCGAGTGCGGTTAGGGCGAGTGCGGGAGAGGGCGAGTGCGGGAGAGGGCGTGTGCGGAAGAGGGCGAGTGCGGGAGAGGGCGAGTGCGGGAGAGGGCGAGTGCGGGAGAGGGCGAGTGCGGGAGAGGGCGAGTGCGGGAGAGGGCGAGTGCGGGAGAGGGCGAGTGCGGGAGAGGGCGAGTTCGGAAGAGTGCGAGTGCTGGAGAGGGCGAGTGCGGGAAAGGGCGAGTGCGGGAAAGGGCGAGTGCGGGAGAGGGCGAGTGCGGGAGAGGGCGAGTGCGGGAGAGGGCGAGTGCGGGAGAGTGCGCGTGCGGTAGAGTGCGAGTGCGGGAGAGTGCGATGGCGGCGGAGAGAGAGTGCGAGAGAGAGCGGGAAAGTGCGAGTGCGGGAGCGAGCGAGTGCGGGAGAGAGCGGGAGAGTGCGAGTGCAGGAGAGTGCGAGTGTGGGAGAGTGCGAGTGCGGGAGAGTGCGAGTGCGGTAGAGTGAGAGTGCGAGTGCGGGAGAGAGCGAGTGCGGGAGAGTGCGAGTGCGGGAGAGAGCGAGTGCGGGAGAATGCGTGTGCGGGGGGGTGCGACAGCGGGAGAGTGCGAGTGCGGGAGAGTGCGAGTGCGGGAGAGAGCGAGTGCCCGAGAGAGCGAGTGCGGGTGTGTGCGGGAGAGTGCGATTACGGGAGAGTGCGAGTGCGGGAGAGAGCGACTGGGGGAGAGAGCGTGTGCGGGGAGTGCGAGTGCGGGAGAGAGCGAGGGCGGGAGAGAGCGAGTGCGGGAGAGAGCGAGTGCGGGAGAGAGCGAGTGCAGGAGAGAGCGAGTGCGGGAGAGAGCGAGTGCTGGAGAGAGCGAGTGCGGGAGAGAGCGAGTGCGGGGGAGAGAGAGTGCGGGGGAGAGAGAGTGCGGGAGAGAGCGAGTGCGGGAGAGAGCGAGTGCGGGAGAGAGCGAGTGCGGGAGAGAGCGAGTGCGGGAGAGAGCGAGTGCGGGAGAGAGCGAGTGCGGGAGAGAGCGAGTGCGGGAGAGAGCGAGTGCGGGAGGGAGCGAGTGCAGGAGAGAGCGAGTGCGGGAGAGAGCGAGTGCGGGAGAGAGCGAGTGCGGGAGTGAGCGAGTGCGGGAGAGAGCGAGTGCGGGAAAGTGCTAGTACGGGAGGGGGCTGGATAGAGCGAGTGCGGGAGAAGGCAAGTGCGTAAGAGTGCAGGAGAGTGCAAGTGTGAAAGAGTGAGGGAGACTGCTAGTGCAGGATAGAGTGTGAGGGTCTGAGTGCAGAAGAGGGCGAGTGCGGGAGAGGGCGAATGCGGGAGAGAGCGAGTGCGGGAGAGAGCAAGTGCGGGAGAGAGCGAGTGCTGGAGAGTGCGAGTGCGGGAGAGTGCGAGTGCGGGAGAGTGCGAGTGCGGGAGAGAGCGAGTGCGGGAGAGAGCGAGTGCGGGAGAGAGCGAGTGCGGGAGAGAGAGAGTGCGGGTGAGAGCAAGTGCGGGAGAGGGCGAGTGCGGGAGAAGGCGAGTGCGGGAGAGGGCGAGTGCGGGAGAGGGCGAGTGCGGGAGAGGGCGAGTGCGGGAGAGGGCGAGTGCGGGAGAGGGCGAGTGCGGGAGAGGGCGAGTGCGGGAGAGGGCGAGTGCGGGAGAGGGCGAGTGCGGGAGAGGGCGAGTGCGGGAGAGGGCGAGTGCGGGAGAGGGCGAGTGCGGGAGAGGGCGAGTGCGGGAGAGGGCGAGTGCGGAAGAGGGCGAGTGCGGGAGAGGGCGAGTGCGGGAGAGAGCGAGTACGGGAGAGAGCGAGTGCGAAAGAGAGAGCGAGTACGGGAGAGAGCGAGTACGGGAGAGGGCGAGTACGGGAGAGAGCGAGTGCGGGAGAGAGCGAGTGCGGGAGAGAGCGAGTGCGGGAGAGAGCGAGTGCGGGAGAGGGCGTGTGCGGGAGAGGGCGAGTGCGGGAGAGAGCGAGTGCGGGAGAGAGCTAGTGCAGGAGAGTGCGAGTGCAGGAGAGTGCGAGTGCGGGAGAGTGCGAGTGTGGGAGAGTGCGAGTGCGGTAGAGTGAGAGTGCGAGTGCGGGAGAGAGCAAGTGCGGGAGAGTGCGAGTGCGGGAGAGAGCGAGTGCGGGAGAATGCGTGTGCGGGGGGGTGCGACAGCGGGAGAGTGCGAGTGCGGGAGAGAGCGAGTGCCCGAGAGAGCGAGTGCGGGTGTGTGCGGGAGAGTGCGATTACGGGAGAGTGCGAGTGCGGGAGAGAGCGAGTGGGGGAGAGAGCGTGTGCGGGGAGTGCGAGTGCGGGAGAGAGCGAGGGCGGGAGAGAGCGAGTGCGGGAGACAGCGAGTGCGGGAGAGAGCGAGTGCGGGAGAGGGCGAGTGCGGGAGAAGGCGAGTGCGGGAGAGGGCGAGTGCGGGAGAGAGCGAGTGCGGGAGAATGCGTGTGCGGGGGGGTGCGACAGCGGGAGAGTGCGAGTGCGGGAGAGTGCGAGTGCGGGAGAGAGCGAGTGCCCGAGAGAGCGAGTGCGGGTGTGTGCGGGAGAGTGCGATTACGGGAGAGTGCGAGTGCGGGAGAGAGCGACTGGGGGAGAGAGCGTGTGCGGGGAGTGCGAGTGCGGGAGAGAGCGAGGGCGGGAGAGAGCGAGTGCGGGAGAGAGCGAGTGCGGGAGAGAGCGAGTGCAGGAGAGAGCGAGTGCGGGAGAGAGCGAGTGCTGGAGAGAGCGAGTGCGGGAGAGAGCGAGTGCGGGGGAGAGAGAGTGCGGGGGAGAGAGTGCGGGAGAGAGCGAGTGCGGGAGAGAGCGAGTGCGGGAGAGAGCGAGTGCGGGAGAGAGCGAGTGCGGGAGAGAGCGAGTGCGGGAGAGAGCGAGTGCGGGAGAGAGCGAGTGCGGGAGAGAGCGAGTGCGGGAGGGAGCGAGTGCAGGAGAGAGCGAGTGCGGGAGAGAGCGAGTGCGGGAGAGAGCGAGTGCGGGAGTGAGCGAGTGCGGGAGAGAGCGAGTGCGGGAAAGTGCTAGTACGGGAGGGGGCTGGATAGAGCGAGTGCGGGAGAAGGCAAGTGCGTAAGAGTGCAGGAGAGTGCAAGTGTGAAAGAGTGAGGGAGACTGCTAGTGCAGGATAGAGTGTGAGGGTCTGAGTGCAGAAGAGGGCGAGTGCGGGAGAGGGCGAATGCGGGAGAGAGCGAGTGCGGGAGAGAGCAAGTGCGGGAGAGAGCGAGTGCTGGAGAGTGCGAGTGCGGGAGAGTGCGAGTGCGGGAGAGTGCGAGTGCGGGAGAGAGCGAGTGCGGGAGAGAGCGAGTGCGGGAGAGAGCGAGTGCGGGAGAGAGAGAGTGCGGGTGAGAGCAAGTGCGGGAGAGGGCGAGTGCGGGAGAAGGCGAGTGCGGGAGAGGGCGAGTGCGGGAGAGGGCGAGTGCGGGAGAGGGCGAGTGCGGGAGAGGGCGAGTGCGGGAGAGGGCGAGTGCGGGAGAGGGCGAGTGCGGGAGAGGGCGAGTGCGGGAGAGGGCGAGTGCGGGAGAGGGCGAGTGCGGGAGAGGGCGAGTGCGGGAGAGGGCGAGTGCGGGAGAGGGCGAGTGCGGGAGAGGGCGAGTGCGGAAGAGGGCGAGTGCGGGAGAGGGCGAGTGCGGGAGAGAGCGAGTACGGGAGAGAGCGAGTGCGAAAGAGAGAGCGAGTACGGGAGAGAGCGAGTACGGGAGAGGGCGAGTACGGGAGAGAGCGAGTGCGGGAGAGAGCGAGTGCGGGAGAGAGCGAGTGCGGGAGAGAGCGAGTGCGGGAGAGGGCGTGTGCGGGAGAGGGCGAGTGCGGGAGAGAGCGAGTGCGGGAGAGAGCTAGTGCAGGAGAGTGCGAGTGCAGGAGAGTGCGAGTGCGGGAGAGTGCGAGTGTGGGAGAGTGCGAGTGCGGTAGAGTGAGAGTGCGAGTGCGGGAGAGAGCGAGTGCGGGAGAGTGCGAGTGCGGGAGAGAGCGAGTGCGGGAGAGAGCGAGTGCGGGAGAATGCGTGTGCGGGGGGGTGCGACAGCGGGAGAGTGCGAGTGCGGGAGAGAGCGAGTGCCCGAGAGAGCGAGTGCGGGTGTGTGCGGGAGAGTGCGATTACGGGAGAGTGCGAGTGCGGGAGAGAGCGAGTGGGGGAGAGAGCGTGTGCGGGGAGTGCGAGTGCGGGAGAGAGCGAGGGCGGGAGAGAGCGAGTGCGGGAGAGAGCGAGTGCGGGAGAGAGCGAGTGCGGGAGAGGGCGAGTGCGGGAGAAGGCGAGTGCGGGAGAGGGCGAGTGCGGGAGAGGGCGAGTGCGGGAGAGAGCGAGTGGGGGAGAGAGCGTGTGCGGGGTGTGCGAGTGCGGGAGAGAGCGAGGGCGGGAGAGAGCGAGTGCGGGAGAGAGCGAGTGCGGGAGAGAGCGAGTGCGGGAGAGAGCGAGTGCGGGAGAGAGCGAGTGCGGGAGAGAGCGAGTGCGGGAGAGAGCGAGTGCGGGAGAGAGAGAGTGCGGGAGAGAGAGAGTGCGGGAGAGAGCGAGTGCGGGAGTGAGCGAGTGCGGGAGAGAGCGAGTGCGGGAGAGAGCGAGTGCGGGAGAGAGCGAGTGCGGGAGAGAGCGAGTGCGGGAGAGAGCGAGTGCGGGAGAGAGCGAGTGCGGGAGGGAGCGAGTGCAGGAGAGAGCGAGTGCAGGAGATAGCGAGTGCGTGAGAGAGCGAGTGCGGGAGTGAGCGAATGCGGGAGAGAGCGAGTGCGGGAAAGTGCTAGTACGGGAGGGGGCTGGATAGAGCGAGTGCTGGATAGAGCAAGTGCGGGAGAAGGCAAGTGCGTCAGAGTGCAGGAGAGTGCAAGTGTGAAAGAGTGATGGAGACTGCTAGTGCAGGATAGAGTGTGAGAGTCTGAGTGCAGAAGAGGGCGAGTGCGGGAGAGGGCGAATGCGGGAGAGAGCGAGTGCAGGAGAGAGCGAGTGCGGGAGAGTGCGAGTGCGGGAGAGTGCGAGTGCGGGAGAGAGCGAGTGCGGGAGAGAGCGAGTGCGGGAGAGAGAGAGTGCTGGAGAGAGCGAGTGCGGGAGACGGCGAGTGCGGGAGAGGGCGAGTGCGGGAGAGGGCGAGTGCGGGAGAGGGCGAGTGCGGGAGAGGGCGAGTGCGGGAGAGGGCGAGTGCGGGAGAGGGCGAGTGCGGGAGAGGGCGAGTGCGGGAGAGGGCGAGTGCGGGAGAGGGCGAGTGCGGGAGAGGGCGAGTGCGGGAGAGGGCGAGTGCGGGAGAGGGCGAGTGCGGGAGAGGGCGAGTGCGGGAGAGGGCGAGTGCGGGAGAGGGCGAGTGCGGGAGAGGGCGAGTGCGGGAGAGGGCGAGTGCGGGAGAGGGCGAGTGCGGGAGAGGGCGAGTGCGGTAGAGGGCGAGTGCGGGAGAGGGCGAGTGCGGGATAGTGCGAGTGCGGGAGAGAGCGAGTGCGGGAGAATGCGTGTGCGGGGGGGTGCGACAGCGGGAGAGTGCGAGTGCGGGAGAGTGCGAGTGCGGGAGAGAGCGAGTGCCCGAGAGAGCGAGTGCGGGTGTGTGCGGGAGAGTGCGATTACGGGAGAGTGCGAGTGCGGGAGAGAGCGACTGGGGGAGAGAGCGTGTGCGGGGAGTGCGAGTGCGGGAGAGAGCGAGGGCGGGAGAGAGCGAGTGCGGGAGAGAGCGAGTGCGGGAGAGAGCGAGTGCAGGAGAGAGCGAGTGCGGGAGAGAGCGAGTGCTGGAGAGAGCGAGTGCGGGAGAGAGCGAGTGCGGGGGAGAGAGAGTGCGGGGGAGAGAGAGTGCGGGAGAGAGCGAGTGCGGGAGAGAGCGAGTGCGGGAGAGAGCGAGTGCGGGAGAGAGCGAGTGCGGGAGAGAGCGAGTGCGGGAGAGAGCGAGTGCGGGAGAGAGCGAGTGCGGGAGAGAGCGAGTGCGGGAGGGAGCGAGTGCAGGAGAGAGCGAGTGCGGGAGAGAGCGAGTGCGGGAGAGAGCGAGTGCGGGAGTGAGCGAGTGCGGGAGAGAGCGAGTGCGGGAAAGTGCTAGTACGGGAGGGGGCTGGATAGAGCGAGTGCGGGAGAAGGCAAGTGCGTAAGAGTGCAGGAGAGTGCAAGTGTGAAAGAGTGAGGGAGACTGCTAGTGCAGGATAGAGTGTGAGGGTCTGAGTGCAGAAGAGGGCGAGTGCGGGAGAGGGCGAATGCGGGAGAGAGCGAGTGCGGGAGAGAGCAAGTGCGGGAGAGAGCGAGGGCTGGAGAGTGCGAGTGCGGGAGAGTGCGAGTGCGGGAGAGTGCGAGTGCGGGAGAGAGCGAGTGCGGGAGAGAGCGAGTGCGGGAGAGAGCGAGTGCGGGAGAGAGAGAGTGCGGGTGAGAGCGAGTGCGGGAGAGGGCGAGTGCGGGAGAAGGCGAGTGCGGGAGAGGGCGAGTGCGGGAGAGGGCGAGTGCGGGAGAGGGCGAGTGCGGGAGAGGGCGAGTGCGGGAGAGGGCGAGTGCGGGAGAGGGCGAGTGCGGGAGAGGGCGAGTGCGGGAGAGGGCGAGTGCGGGAGAGGGCGAGTGCGGGAGAGGGCGAGTGCGGGAGAGGGCGAGTGCGGGAGAGGGCGAGTGCGGGAGAGGGCGAGTGCGGGAGAGGGCGAGTGCGGGAGAGGGCGAGTGCGGGAGAGGGCGAGTGCGGGAGAGGGCGAGTGCGGGAGAGGGCGAGTGCGGAAGAGGGCGAGTGCGGGAGAGGGCGAGTGCGGGAGAGAGCGAGTACGGGAGAGAGCGAGTGCGAAAGAGAGAGCGAGTACGGGAGAGAGCGAGTACGGGAGAGGGCGAGTACGGGAGAGAGCGAGTGCGGGAGAGAGCGAGTGCGGGAGAGAGCGAGTGCGGGAGAGAGCGAGTGCGGGAGAGAGCGAGTGCGGGAGAGGGCGTGTGCGGGAGAGGGCGAGTGCGGGAGAGAGCGAGTGCGGGAGAGAGCTAGTGCAGGAGAGTGCGAGTGCAGGAGAGTGCGAGTGCGGGAGAGTGCGAGTGTGGGAGAGTGCGAGTGCGGTAGAGTGAGAGTGCGAGTGCGGGAGAGAGCGAGTGCGGGAGAGTGCGAGTGCGGGAGAGAGCGAGTGCGGGAGAGAGCGAGTGCGGGAGAATGCGTGTGCGGGGGGGTGCGACAGCGGGAGAGTGCGAGTGCGGGAGAGAGCGAGTGCCCGAGAGAGCGAGTGCGGGTGTGTGCGGGAGAGTGCGATTACGGGAGAGTGCGAGTGCGGGAGAGAGCGAGTGGGGGAGAGAGCGTGTGCGGGGAGTGCGAGTGCGGGAGAGAGCGAGGGCGGGAGAGAGCGAGTGCGGGAGACAGCGAGTGCGGGAGAGAGCGAGTGCGGGAGAGGGCGAGTGCGGGAGAAGGCGAGTGCGGGAGAGGGCGAGTGCGGGAGAGAGCGAGTGCGGGAGAATGCGTGTGCGGGGGGGTGCGACAGCGGGAGAGTGCGAGTGCGGGAGAGTGCGAGTGCGGGAGAGAGCGAGTGCCCGAGAGAGCGAGTGCGGGTGTGTGCGGGAGAGTGCGATTACGGGAGAGTGCGAGTGCGGGTGTGTGCGGGAGAGTGCGATTACGGGAGAGTGCGAGTGCGGGAGAGAGCGACTGGGGGAGAGAGCGTGTGCGGGGAGTGCGAGTGCGGGAGAGAGCGAGGGCGGGAGAGAGCGAGTGCGGGAGAGAGCGAGTGCGGGAGAGAGCGAGTGCAGGAGAGAGCGAGTGCGGGAGAGAGCGAGTGCTGGAGAGAGCGAGTGCGGGAGAGAGCGAGTGCGGGGGAGAGAGAGTGCGGGGGAGAGAGAGTGCGGGAGAGAGCGAGTGCGGGAGAGAGCGAGTGCGGGAGAGAGCGAGTGCGGGAGAGAGCGAGTGCGGGAGAGAGCGAGTGCGGGAGAGAGCGAGTGCGGGAGAGAGCGAGTGCGGGAGAGAGCGAGTGCGGGAGGGAGCGAGTGCAGGAGAGAGCGAGTGCGGGAGAGAGCGAGTGCGGGAGAGAGCGAGTGCGGGAGTGAGCGAGTGCGGGAGAGAGCGAGTGCGGGAAAGTGCTAGTACGGGAGGGGGCTGGATAGAGCGAGTGCGGGAGAAGGCAAGTGCGTAAGAGTGCAGGAGAGTGCAAGTGTGAAAGAGTGAGGGAGACTGCTAGTGCAGGATAGAGTGTGAGGGTCTGAGTGCAGAAGAGGGCGAGTGCGGGAGAGGGCGAATGCGGGAGAGAGCGAGTGCGGGAGAGAGCAAGTGCGGGAGAGAGCGAGTGCTGGAGAGTGCGAGTGCGGGAGAGTGCGAGTGCGGGAGAGTGCGAGTGCGGGAGAGAGCGAGTGCGGGAGAGAGCGAGTGCGGGAGAGAGCGAGTGCGGGAGAGAGAGAGTGCGGGTGAGAGCAAGTGCGGGAGAGGGCGAGTGCGGGAGAAGGCGAGTGCGGGAGAGGGCGAGTGCGGGAGAGGGCGAGTGCGGGAGAGGGCGAGTGCGGGAGAGGGCGAGTGCGGGAGAGGGCGAGTGCGGGAGAGGGCGAGTGCGGGAGAGGGCGAGTGCGGGAGAGGGCGAGTGCGGGAGAGGGCGAGTGCGGGAGAGGGCGAGTGCGGGAGAGGGCGAGTGCGGAAGAGGGCGAGTGCGGGAGAGGGCGAGTGCGGGAGAGAGCGAGTACGGGAGAGAGCGAGTGCGAAAGAGAGAGCGAGTACGGGAGAGAGCGAGTACGGGAGAGGGCGAGTACGGGAGAGAGCGAGTGCGGGAGAGAGCGAGTGCGGGAGAGAGCGAGTGCGGGAGAGAGCGAGTGCGGGAGAGGGCGTGTGCGGGAGAGGGCGAGTGCGGGAGAGAGCGAGTGCGGGAGAGAGCTAGTGCAGGAGAGTGCGAGTGCAGGAGAGTGCGAGTGCGGGAGAGTGCGAGTGTGGGAGAGTGCGAGTGCGGTAGAGTGAGAGTGCGAGTGCGGGAGAGAGCGAGTGCGGGAGAGTGCGAGTGCGGGAGAGAGCGAGTGCGGGAGAGAGCGAGTGCGGGAGAATGCGTGTGCGGGGGGGTGCGACAGCGGGAGAGTGCGAGTGCGGGAGAGAGCGAGTGCCCGAGAGAGCGAGTGCGGGTGTGTGCGGGAGAGTGCGATTACGGGAGAGTGCGAGTGCGGGAGAGAGCGAGTGGGGGAGAGAGCGTGTGCGGGGAGTGCGAGTGCGGGAGAGAGCGAGGGCGGGAGAGAGCGAGTGCGGGAGACAGCGAGTGCGGGAGAGAGCGAGTGCGGGAGAGGGCGAGTGCGGGAGAAGGCGAGTGCGGGAGAGGGCGAGTGCGGGAGAGAGCGAGTGCGGGAGAATGCGTGTGCGGGGGGGTGCGACAGCGGGAGAGTGCGAGTGCGGGAGAGTGCGAGTGCGGGAGAGAGCGAGTGCCCGAGAGAGCGAGTGCGGGTGTGTGCGGGAGAGTGCGATTACGGGAGAGTGCGAGTGCGGGAGAGAGCGACTGGGGGAGAGAGCGTGTGCGGGGAGTGCGAGTGCGGGAGAGAGCGAGGGCGGGAGAGAGCGAGTGCGGGAGAGAGCGAGTGCGGGAGAGAGCGAGTGCAGGAGAGAGCGAGTGCGGGAGAGAGCGAGTGCTGGAGAGAGCGAGTGCGGGAGAGAGCGAGTGCGGGGGAGAGAGAGTGCGGGGGAGATAGTGCGGGAGAGAGCGAGTGCGGGAGAGAGCGAGTGCGGGAGAGAGCGAGTGCGGGAGAGAGCGAGTGCGGGAGAGAGCGAGTGCGGGAGAGAGCGAGTGCGGGAGAGAGCGAGTGCGGGAGAGAGCGAGTGCGGGAGGGAGCGAGTGCAGGAGAGAGCGAGTGCGGGAGAGAGCGAGTGCGGGAGAGAGCGAGTGCGGGAGTGAGCGAGTGCGGGAGAGAGCGAGTGCGGGAAAGTGCTAGTACGGGAGGGGGCTGGATAGAGCGAGTGCGGGAGAAGGCAAGTGCGTAAGAGTGCAGGAGAGTGCAAGTGTGAAAGAGTGAGGGAGACTGCTAGTGCAGGATAGAGTGTGAGGGTCTGAGTGCAGAAGAGGGCGAGTGCGGGAGAGGGCGAATGCGGGAGAGAGCGAGTGCGGGAGAGAGCAAGTGCGGGAGAGAGCGAGTGCTGGAGAGTGCGAGTGCGGGAGAGTGCGAGTGCGGGAGAGTGCGAGTGCGGGAGAGAGCGAGTGCGGGAGAGAGCGAGTGCGGGAGAGAGCGAGTGCGGGAGAGAGAGAGTGCGGGTGAGAGCAAGTGCGGGAGAGGGCGAGTGCGGGAGAAGGCGAGTGCGGGAGAGGGCGAGTGCGGGAGAGGGCGAGTGCGGGAGAGGGCGAGTGCGGGAGAGGGCGAGTGCGGGAGAGGGCGAGTGCGGGAGAGGGCGAGTGCGGGAGAGGGCGAGTGCGGGAGAGGGCGAGTGCGGGAGAGGGCGAGTGCGGGAGAGGGCGAGTGCGGGAGAGGGCGAGTGCGGGAGAGGGCGAGTGCGGGAGAGGGCGAGTGCGGAAGAGGGCGAGTGCGGGAGAGGGCGAGTGCGGGAGAGAGCGAGTACGGGAGAGAGCGAGTGCGAAAGAGAGAGCGAGTACGGGAGAGAGCGAGTACGGGAGAGGGCGAGTACGGGAGAGAGCGAGTGCGGGAGAGAGCGAGTGCGGGAGAGAGCGAGTGCGGGAGAGAGCGAGTGCGGGAGAGAGCGAGTGCGGGAGAGGGCGTGTGCGGGAGAGGGCGAGTGCGGGAGAGAGCGAGTGCGGGAGAGAGCTAGTGCAGGAGAGTGCGAGTGCAGGAGAGTGCGAGTGCGGGAGAGTGCGAGTGTGGGAGAGTGCGAGTGCGGTAGAGTGAGAGTGCGAGTGCGGGAGAGAGCGAGTGCGGGAGAGTGCGAGTGCGGGAGAGAGCGAGTGCGGGAGAGAGCGAGTGCGGGAGAATGCGTGTGCGGGGGGGTGCGACAGCGGGAGAGTGCGAGTGCGGGAGAGAGCGAGTGCCCGAGAGAGCGAGTGCGGGTGTGTGCGGGAGAGTGCGATTACGGGAGAGTGCGAGTGCGGGAGAGAGCGAGTGGGGGAGAGAGCGTGTGCGGGGAGTGCGAGTGCGGGAGAGAGCGAGGGCGGGAGAGAGCGAGTGCGGGAGAGAGCGAGTGCGGGAGAGAGCGAGTGCGGGAGAGGGCGAGTGCGGGAGAAGGCGAGTGCGGGAGAGGGCGAGTGCGGGAGAGGGCGAGTGCGGGAGAGAGCGAGTGGGGGAGAGAGCGTGTGCGGGGTGTGCGAGTGCGGGAGAGAGCGAGGGCGGGAGAGAGCGAGTGCGGGAGAGAGCGAGTGCGGGAGAGAGCGAGTGCGGGAGAGAGCGAGTGCGGGAGAGAGCGAGTGCGGGAGAGAGCGAGTGCGGGAGAGAGCGAGTGCGGGAGAGAGAGAGTGCGGGAGAGAGAGAGTGCGGGAGAGAGCGAGTGCGGGAGTGAGCGAGTGCGGGAGAGAGCGAGTGCGGGAGAGAGCGAGTGCGGGAGAGAGCGAGTGCGGGAGAGAGCGAGTGCGGGAGAGAGCGAGTGCGGGAGAGAGCGAGTGCGGGAGGGAGCGAGTGCAGGAGAGAGCGAGTGCAGGAGATAGCGAGTGCGTGAGAGAGCGAGTGCGGGAGTGAGCGAATGCGGGAGAGAGCGAGTGCGGGAAAGTGCTAGTACGGGAGGGGGCTGGATAGAGCGAGTGCTGGATAGAGCAAGTGCGGGAGAAGGCAAGTGCGTCAGAGTGCAGGAGAGTGCAAGTGTGAAAGAGTGATGGAGACTGCTAGTGCAGGATAGAGTGTGAGAGTCTGAGTGCAGAAGAGGGCGAGTGCGGGAGAGGGCGAATGCGGGAGAGAGCGAGTGCAGGAGAGAGCGAGTGCGGGAGAGTGCGAGTGCGGGAGAGTGCGAGTGCGGGAGAGAGCGAGTGCGGGAGAGAGCGAGTGCGGGAGAGAGAGAGTGCTGGAGAGAGCGAGTGCGGGAGACGGCGAGTGCGGGAGAGGGCGAGTGCGGGAGAGGGCGAGTGCGGGAGAGGGCGAGTGCGGGAGAGGGCGAGTGCGGGAGAGGGCGAGTGCGGGAGAGGGCGAGTGCGGGAGAGGGCGAGTGCGGGAGAGGGCGAGTGCGGGAGAGGGCGAGTGCGGGAGAGGGCGAGTGCGGGAGAGGGCGAGTGCGGGAGAGGGCGAGTGCGGGAGAGGGCGAGTGCGGGAGAGGGCGAGTGCGGGAGAGGGCGAGTGCGGGAGAGGGCGAGTGCGGGAGAGGGCGAGTGCGGGAGAGGGCGAGTGCGGGAGAGGGCGAGTGCGGTAGAGGGCGAGTGCGGGAGAGGGCGAGTGCGGGATAGTGCGAGTGCGGGAGAGAGCGAGTGCGGGAGAATGCGTGTGCGGGGGGGTGCGACAGCGGGAGAGTGCGAGTGCGGGAGAGTGCGAGTGCGGGAGAGAGCGAGTGCCCGAG
This sequence comes from Scyliorhinus torazame, assembly GCF_047496885.1. Lineage (NCBI taxonomy): Eukaryota > Metazoa > Chordata > Chondrichthyes > Carcharhiniformes > Scyliorhinidae > Scyliorhinus > Scyliorhinus torazame. Next base: position 151,150,338 of record NC_092720.1, read on the forward strand.
AGAGCGAGTGCGGGTGTGTGCGGGAGAGTGCGATTACGGGAGAGTGCGAGTGCGGGAGAGAGCGACTGGGGGAGAGAGCGTGTGCGGGGAGTGCGAGTGCGGGAGAGAGCGAGGGCGGGAGAGAGCGAGTGCGGGAGAGAGCGAGTGCGGGAGAGAGCGAGTGCAGGAGAGAGCGAGTGCGGGAGAGAGCGAGTGCTGGAGAGAGCGAGTGCGGGAGAGAGCGAGTGCGGGGGAGAGAGAGTGCGGGGGAGAGAGAGTGCGGGAGAGAGCGAGTGCGGGAGAGAGCGAGTGCGGGAGAGAGCGAGTGCGGGAGAGAGCGAGTGCGGGAGAGAGCGAGTGCGGGAGAGAGCGAGTGCGGGAGAGAGCGAGTGCGGGAGAGAGCGAGTGCGGGAGGGAGCGAGTGCAGGAGAGAGCGAGTGCGGGAGAGAGCGAGTGCGGGAGAGAGCGAGTGCGGGAGTGAGCGAGTGCGGGAGAGAGCGAGTGCGGGAAAGTGCTAGTACGGGAGGGGGCTGGATAGAGCGAGTGCGGGAGAAGGCAAGTGCGTAAGAGTGCAGGAGAGTGCAAGTGTGAAAGAGTGAGGGAGACTGCTAGTGCAGGATAGAGTGTGAGGGTCTGAGTGCAGAAGAGGGCGAGTGCGGGAGAGGGCGAATGCGGGAGAGAGCGAGTGCGGGAGAGAGCAAGTGCGGGAGAGAGCGAGGGCTGGAGAGTGCGAGTGCGGGAGAGTGCGAGTGCGGGAGAGTGCGAGTGCGGGAGAGAGCGAGTGCGGGAGAGAGCGAGTGCGGGAGAGAGCGAGTGCGGGAGAGAGAGAGTGCGGGTGAGAGCGAGTGCGGGAGAGGGCGAGTGCGGGAGAAGGCGAGTGCGGGAGAGGGCGAGTGCGGGAGAGGGCGAGTGCGGGAGAGGGCGAGTGCGGGAGAGGGCGAGTGCGGGAGAGGGCGAGTGCGGGAGAGGGCGAGTGCGGGAGAGGGCGAGTGCGGGAGAGGGCGAGTGCGGGAGAGGGCGAGTGCGGGAGAGGGCGAGTGCGGGAGAGGGCGAGTGCGGGAGAGGGCGAGTGCGGGAGAGGGCGAGTGCGGGAGAGGGCGAGTGCGGGAGAGGGCGAGTGCGGGAGAGGGCGAGTGCGGGAGAGGGCGAGTGCGGGAGAGGGCGAGTGCGGGAGAGGGCGAGTGCGGGAGAGGGCGAGTGCGGGAGAGGGCGAGTGCGGAAGAGGGCGAGTGCGGGAGAGGGCGAGTGCGGGAGAGAGCGAGTACGGGAGAGAGCGAGTGCGAAAGAGAGAGCGAGTACGGGAGAGAGCGAGTACGGGAGAGGGCGAGTACGGGAGAGAGCGAGTGCGGGAGAGAGCGAGTGCGGGAGAGAGCGAGTGCGGGAGAGAGCGAGTGCGGGAGAGGGCGTGTGCGGGAGAGGGCGAGTGCGGGAGAGAGCGAGTGCGGGAGAGAGCTAGTGCAGGAGAGTGCGAGTGCAGGAGAGTGCGAGTGCGGGAGAGTGCGAGTGTGGGAGAGTGCGAGTGCGGTAGAGTGAGAGTGCGAGTGCGGGAGAGAGCGAGTGCGGGAGAGTGCGAGTGCGGGAGAGAGCGAGTGCGGGAGAGAGCGAGTGCGGGAGAATGCGTGTGCGGGGGGGTGCGACAGCGGGAGAGTGCGAGTGCGGGAGAGAGCGAGTGCCCGAGAGAGCGAGTGCGGGTGTGTGCGGGAGAGTGCGATTACGGGAGAGTGCGAGTGCGGGAGAGAGCGAGTGGGGGAGAGAGCGTGTGCGGGGAGTGCGAGTGCGGGAGAGAGCGAGGGCGGGAGAGAGCGAGTGCGGGAGAGAGCGAGTGCGGGAGAGAGCGAGTGCGGGAGAGGGCGAGTGCGGGAGAAGGCGAGTGCGGGAGAGGGCGAGTGCGGGAGAGGGCGAGTGCGGGAGAGAGCGAGTGGGGGAGAGAGCGTGTGCGGGGTGTGCGAGTGCGGGAGAGAGCGAGGGCGGAAGAGAGCGAGTGCGGGAGAGAGCGAGTGCGGGAGAGAGCGAGTGCGGGAGAGAGCGAGTGCGGGAGAGAGCGAGTGCGGGAGAGAGCGAGTGCGGGAGAGAGCGAGTGCGGGAGAGAGCGAGTGCGGGAGAGAGAGAGTGCGGGAGAGAGAGAGTGCGGGAGAGAGCGAGTGCGGGAGTGAGCGAGTGCGGGAGAGAGCGAGTGCGGGAGAGAGCGAGTGCGGGAGAGAGCGAGTGCGGGAGAGAGCGAGTGCGGGAGAGAGCGAGTGCGGGAGAGAGCGAGTGCGGGAGGGAGCGAGTGCAGGAGAGAGCGAGTGCAGGAGAGAGCGAGTGCGGGAGAGAGCGAGTGCGGGAGTGAGCGAATGCGGGAGAGAGCGAGTGCGGGAAAGTGCTAGTACGGGAGGGGGCTGGATAGAGCGAGTGCTGGATAGAGCAAGTGCGGGAGAAGGCAAGTGCGTCAGAGTGCAGGAGAGTGCAAGTGCGAAAGAGTGATGGAGACTGCTAGTGCAGGTTAGAGTGTGAGAGTCTGAGTGCAGAAGAGGGCGAGTGCGGGAGAGGGCGAATGCGGGAGAGAGCGAGTGCAGGAGAGAGCGAGTGCGGGAGAGTGCGAGTGCGGGAGAGTGCAAGTGCGGGAGAGAGCGAGTGCGGGAGAGAGCGAGTGCGGGAGAGAGAGAGTGCTGGAGAGAGCGAGTGCGGGAGACGGCGAGTGCGGGAGAGGGCGAGTGCGGGAGAGGGCGAGTGCGGGAGAGGGCGAGTGCGGGAGAGGGCGAGTGCGGGAGAGGGCGAGTGCGGGAGAGGGCGAGTGCGGGAGAGGGCGAGTGCGGGAGAGGGCGAGTGCGGGAGAGGGCGAGTGCGGGAGAGGGCGAGTGCGGGAGAGGGCGAGTGCGGGAGAGGGCGAGTGCGGGAGAGGGCGAGTGCGGGAGAGGGCGAGTGCGGGAGAGGGCGAGTGCGGGAGAGGGCGAGTGCGGTAGAGGTCGAGTGCGGGAGAGGGCGAGTGCGGGAGAGGGCGAGTGCGGGAGAGGGCGAGTGCGGGAGAGGGCGAGTTCGGAAGAGTGCGAGTGCTGGAGAGGGCGAGTGCGGGAAAGGGCGAGTGCGGGAAAGGGCGAGTGCGGGAGAGGGCGAGTGCGGGAGAGGGCGAGTGCGGGAGAGTGCGAGTGCGGTAGAGTGCGAGTGCGGGAGAGAGCGAGTGCGGGAGAGTGCGATGGCAGCGGAGAGAGAGTGCGAGAGAGAGCGGGAAAGTGCGAGTGCGGGAGCGAGCGAGTGCGGGAGAGAGCGGGAGAGTGCGAGTGCAGGAGAGTGCGAGTGTGGGAGAGTGAGAGTGCGAGTGCGGGAGAGAGCGAGTGCGGGAGAGTGCGAGTGCGGGAGAGAGCGAGTGCGGGAGAATGCGTGTGCGGGGGGGTGCGACAGCGGGAGAGTGCGAGTGCGGGAGAGAGCGGGTGCCCGAGAGAGCGAGTGCGGGTGTGTGCGGGAGAGTGCGATTACGGGAGAGTGCGGGAGAGTGTGAGTGCGGGAGAGAGCGACTGGGGGAGAGAGCGTGTGCGGGGAGTGCGAGTGCGGGAGAGAGCGAGGGCGGGAGAGAGCGAGTGCGGGAGAGAGCGAGTGCGGGAGAGAGCGTGTGCGGGGAGTGCGAGTGCGGGAGAGAGCGAGGGCGGGAGAGAGCGAGTGCGGGAGAGAGCGAGTGCGGGAGAGAGCGAGTGCAGGAGAGAGCGAGTGCGGGAGAGAGGGAGTGCGGGAGAGAGCGAGTGCGGGAGAGAGCGAGTGCGGGAGGGAGCGAGTGCAGGAGAGAGCGAGTGCGGGAGAGAGCGAGTGCGGGAGAGAGCGAGTGCGGGAGAAAGCGAGTGCGGGAGAGAGCGAGTGCGGGAAAGTGCTAGTACGGGAGGGGGCTGGATAGAGCGAGTGCTAGATAGAGCGAGTGCGGGAGAAGGCAAGTGCGTAAGAGTGCAGGAGAGTGCAAGTGTGAAAGAGTGAGGGAGACTGCTAGTGCAGGATAGAGTGTGAGAGTCTGAGTGCAGAAGAGGGCGAGTGCGGGAGAGGGCGAATGCGGGAGAGAGCGAGTGCGGGAGAGAGCGAGTGCTGGAGAGTGCGAGTGCGGGAGAGTGCGAGTGCGGGAGAGTGCGAGCGCGGGAGAGAGCGAGCGCGGGAGAGAGAGAGTGCGGGAGAGAGCGAGTGCGGGAGAGGGCGAGTGCGGGAGAGGGCGAGTGCGGGAGAGGGCGAGTGCGGGAGAGGGCGAGTGCGGGAGAGGGCGAGTGCGGGAGAGGGCGAATGCGGGAGAGGGCGAGTGCGGGAGAGGGCGAGTGCGGTAGAGAGCAAGTGCGGGAGAGGGCGAGTGCGGGAGAGGGCGAGTGCGGGAGAGGGCGAGTGCGGGAGAGGGCGAGTTCGGAAGAGTGCGAGTGCTGGAGAGGGCGAGTGCGGGAAAGGGCGAGTGCGGGAAAGGGCGAGTGCGGGAGAGGGCGAGTGCGGGAGAGGGCGAGTGCGGGAGAGGGCGAGTGCGGGAGAGTGCGCGTGCGGTAGAGTGCGAGTGCGGGAGAGTGCGATGGCGGCGGAGAGAGAGTGCGAGAGAGAGCGGGAAAGTGCGAGTGCGGGAGCGAGCGAGTGCGGGAGAGAGCGGGAGAGTGCGAGTGCAGGAGAGTGCGAGTGTGGGAGAGTGAGAGTGCGAGTGCGGGAGAGAGCGAGTGCGGGAGAGTGCGAGTGCGGGAGAGAGCGAGTGCGGGAGAGAGCGAGTGCGGGAGAGAGAGAGTGCGGGAGAGAGAGAGTGCGGGAGAGAGAGAGTGCGGGAGAGAGAGAGTGCGGGAGAGAGTGAGTGCGGGAGAGAGCGAGTGCGGGAGAGAGCGAGTGCGGGAGAGAGCGAGTGCGGGAGAGAGCGAGTGCGGGAGAGAGCGAGTGCGGGAGAGAGCGAGTGCGGGAGAGAGCGAGTGCGGGAGAGAGCGAGTGCGGGAGGGAGCAAGTGCAGGAGAGAGCGAGTGCGGGAGAGAGCGAGTGCGGGAGAGAGCGAGTGCGGGAGTGAGCGAGTGCGGGAGAGAGCGAGTGCGGGAAAGTGCTAGTACGGGAGGGGGCTGGATAGAGCGAGTGCTGGATAGAGCGAGTGCGGGAGAAGGCAAGTGCGTCAGAGTGCAGGAGAGTGCAAGTGTGAAAGAGTGAGGGAGACTGCTAGTGCAGGATAGAGTGTGAGAGTCTGAGTGCAGAAGAGGGCGAGTGCGGGAGAGGGCGAATGCGGGAGAGAGCGAGTGCGGGAGAGAGCGAGTGCGGGAGAGTGCGAGTGCGGGAGAGTGCGAGTGCGGGAGAGTGCGAGTGCGGGAGAGAGCGAGTGCGGGAGAGAGCGAGTGCGGGAGAGAGAGAGTGCGGGAGAGAGCGAGTGCGGGAGAGAGCGAGTGCGGGAGAGGGCGAGAGCGGGAGAGGGCGAGTGCGGGAGAGGGCGAGTGCGGGAGAGGGCGAGTGTGGGAGAGGGCGAGTGCGGGAGAGGGCGAGTGCGGGAGAGGACGAGTGCGGGAGAGGGCGAGTGCGGGAGAGGGCGAGTGCGGGAGAGGGCGAGTGCGGGAGAGGGCGAGTGCGGGAGAGGGCGAGTGCGGGAGAGGGCGAGTGCGGGAGAGGGCGAGTGCGGGAGAGGGCGAGTGCGGGAGAGGGCGAGTGCGGGAGAGGGCGAGTGCGGGAGAGGGCGTGTGCGGAAGAGGGCGAGTGCGGGAGAGGGCGAGTGCGGGAGAGGGCGAGTGCGGGAGAGGGCGAGTGCGGGAGAGGGCGAGTGCGGGAGAGGGCGAGTGCGGGAGAGGGCGAGTTCGGAAGAGTGCGAGTGCTGGAGAGGGCGAGTGCGGGAAAGGGCGAGTGCGGGAAAGGGCGAGTGCGGGAGAGGGCGAGTGCGGGAGAGGGCGAGTGCGGGAGAGGGCGAGTGCGGGAGAGTGCGCGTGCGGTAGAGTGCGAGTGCGGGAGAGTGCGATGGCGGCGGAGAGAGAGTGCGAGAGAGAGCGGGAAAGTGCGAGTGCGGGAGCGAGCGAGTGCGGGAGAGAGCGGGAGAGTGCGAGTGCAGGAGAGTGCGAGTGTGGGAGAGTGCGAGTGCGGGAGAGTGCGAGTGCGGTAGAGTGAGAGTGCGAGTGCGGGAGAGAGCGAGTGCGGGAGAGTGCGAGTGCGGGAGAGAGCGAGTGCGGGATAATGCGTGTGCGGGGGGGTGCGACAGCGGGAGAGTGCGAGTGCGGGAGAGTGCGAGTGCGGGAGAGAGCGAGTGCCCGAGAGAGCGAGTGCGGGTGTGTGCGGGAGAGTGCGATTACGGGAGAGTGCGGGAGAGTGCGAGTGCGGGAGAGAGCGAGTGCGGGAGAGAGCGAGTGCGGGAGAGAGAGAGTGCGGGAGAGAGCGAGTGCGGGAGAGAGAGAGTGCGGGAGAGAGCGAGTGCGGGAGAGAGCGAGTGCGGGAGAGAGCGAGTGCGGGAGAGAGCGAGTGCGGGAGAGAGCGAGTGCGGGAGAGAGCGAGTGCGGGAGAGAGCGAGTGCGGGAGGGAGCGAGTGCAGGAGAGAGCGAGTGCGGGAGAGAGCGAGTGCGGGAGAGAGCGAGTGCGGGAGTGAGCGAGTGCGGGAGAGAGCGAGTGCGGGAAAGTGCTAGTACGGGAGGGGGCTGGATAGAGCGAGTGCGGGAGAAGGCAAGTGCGTAAGAGTGCAGGAGAGTGCAAGTGTGAAAGAGTGAGGGAGACTGCTAGTGCAGGATAGAGTGTGAGGGTCTGAGTGCAGAAGAGGGCGAGTGCGGGAGAGGGCGAGTGCGGGAGAGAGCGAGTGCGGGAGAGAGCGAGTGCGGGAGAGAGCGAGTGCGGGAGAGAGCGAGTGCGGGAGAGAGCGAGTGCGGGAGAGAGCGAGTGCGGGAGAGAGCGAGTGCGGGAGAGGGCGAGTGCGGGAGAGGGCGAGTGCGGGAGAGGGCGAGTGCTGGAGAGTGCGAGTGCGGGAGAGGGCGAGTGCGGGAGAGTGCGAGTGCGGGAGAGAGCGAGTGCGGGAGAGAGCGAGTGCGGGAGAGAGCGAGTGCGGGAGAGAGAGAGTGCGGGAGAGGGCGAGTGCGGGAGAGGGCGAGTGCGGGAGAGGGCGAGTGCGGGAGAGGGCGATTGCGGGAGAGGGCGAGTGCGGGAGAGGGCGAGTGCGGGAGAGGGCGAGTGCGGGAGAGGGCGAGTGCGGGAGAGGGCGAGTGCGGCAGAGGGCGAGTGCGGGAGAGGGCGAGTGCGGGAGAGGGCGAGTGCGGGAGAGGGCGAGTGCGGGAGAGGGCGAGTGCGGGAGAGGGCGAGTGCGGGAGAGGGCGAGTGCGGGAGAGGGCGAGTGCGGGAGAGAGAGAGTGCGGGAGAGAGCGAGTGCGGGAGAGGGCGAGTGCGGGAGAGGGCGTGTGCGGGAGAGGGCGAGTGCGGGAGAGGGCGAGTGCGGGAGAGGGCGAGTGCGGGAGAGGGCGAGTGCGGGAGAGGGCGAGTGCGGGAGAGGGCGAGTGCGGGAGAGGGCGAGTGCGGGAGAGGGCGAGTGCGGGAGAGGGCGAGTGCGGGAGAGGGCGAGTGCGGGAGAGGGCGAGTGCGGGAGAGGGCGAGTGCGGGAGAGGGCGAGTGCGGGAGAGGGCGAGTGCGGGAGAGGGCGAGTGCGGGAGAGGGCGAGTGCGGGAGAGGGCGAGTGCGGGAGAGGGCGAGTGCGGGAGAGGGCGAGTGCGGGAGAGGGCGAGTGCGGGAGAGGGCGAGTGCGGGAGAGGGCGAGTGCGGGAGAGGGCGAGTGCGGGAGAGGGCGAGTGCGGGAGAGGGCGAGTGCGGGAGAGGGCGAGTGCGGGAGAGGGCGAGTGCGGGAGAGGGCGAGTGCAGGAGAGGGCGAGTGCGGGAGAGGGCGAGTGCGGGAGATGGCGAGTTCGGAAGAGTGCGAGTGCTGGAGAGGGCGAGTGCGGGAAAGGGCGAGTGCGGGAAAGGGCGAGTGCGGGAGAGGGCGAGTGCGGGAGAGGGCGAATGCGGGAGAGGGCGAGTGCGGGAGAGGGCGAGTGCGGGAGAGGGCGAGTGCGGGAGAGGGCGAGTGCGGGAGAGGGCGAGTGCGGGAGAGGGCGAGTGCGGGAGAGGGCGAGTGCGGGAGAGGGCGTGTGCGGGAGAGGGCGTGTGCGGGAGAGGGCGTGTGCGGGAGAGGGCGAGTGCGGGAGAGAGCGAGTGCGGGAGAGAGCTAGTGCGGGAGAGAGCGAGTGCGGGAGAGAGTGAGTGCGGGAGAGTGTGAGTGCGGGAGAGTGCGAGTGCGGGAGAGTGCAAGTGTGGAAGAGTGAGGGAGACTGCTAGTGCAGGATAGAGTGAGTGAGTGATAGTGCAGAAGAGGGCATGTGCGGGAGAGGGCGAGTGCGGGAGAGGGCGAGTGCGGGAGAGAGCGAGTGCGGGAGAGTGCGAGCGCGGGAGAGAGCGAGTGCGGGAGAGAGCGAGTGCGGGAGAGAGAGAGTGCGGGAGAGAGCGAGTGCGGGAGAGAGCGAGTGCGGGAGAGAGCGAGTGCGGGAGAGAGCGAGTGCGGGAGAGAGCGAATGCGGGAGAGAGCGAGTGAGTGCGAGTGCGGGATAGTGCGAGTGCGGAGATAGCGAGTGCGGGAGAGAGCGAGTGCCAGAGACTATGAGTGCGAGTGCGGGTCAGTGCAGTGCGGGAGAGTGCGAGTGAGGGCGAGAGCGAGTGCGGGCGAGTGCGAGTGCGGACGAGAGCGAGTGCGGGCGAGAAGCGAGTGCGGGCGAGAGTGAGTGCGGGCGTGAGTGAGTGCGGGAGAGAGTGAGTGCGGGAGAGAGTGAGTGCGGGAGAGAGTGAGTGCGGGAGAGAGCGAGTGCGGTAGAGTGCGAGTGACGGCGAGTGCGAGTGCGGGAGAGAATGAGTGCGTGAGAGAGCGAGTGCGGGGGATTGCAAGTGCGCGAGAGAGCGTGTGCAGGAGAGAGGGAGAGCTAGATAGAGCGAGTGCGTGCGAGTGCGAGTGCGGGAGAGTGGGAGTGCGGGAGAGTGCGAGTGCGGGAGAGTGCGAGTGCAGGAGAGTGCGAGTGCGGAAGTGTGCGAGTGCGGCAGAGTGCGAGTGCGGCAGAGTGCGAGTGCGGCAGAGTGCGAGTGCGGGAGAGTGCGAGTGCGGGAGAGTGCGAGTGCGGGAGAGTGCGAGTGCGGGAGAGTGCGAGTGCGGGAGAGTGCGAGTGCGGGAGAGTGCGAGTGCGGGAGAGTGCGAGTGCCGGAGAGTGCAAGTGCGGGAGAATGCAAGTGCAGAAGAGTGCGAGAGAGTGCAAGTATGGAAGAGTGAGGGAGACTGCTAGTGCGGGATAGAGCGAGAGAGTGTGAGTGCAGGAGATTGCGAGTGCGGGAGAGAGCGAGTGCGGGAGAGAGCGAGTGCGGGAGAGAGCGAGTGCGGGAGAGTGCGAGTGCAGTAGAGAGCGTGTGCGGGAGAGTGTGAGTGCGGGAGAGTACAAGTGTGGGAGTGTGCAAGTGCGGGAGAGAGCGAGTGCGGGAGAGAGCGAGTGCGGGAGAGGGCCATTGCGGGAGAGTGCGAGTGCCGGAGCGAACCAGTACGATAGAGATCGAGTGCGGGAGAGAGGGAGTGCGGGAGAGGGCGAGTGTGGGAGAGAGCGATTGCGGCAGAGAGGGAGTGCGTGAGTGTGCGAGTGCGGGAGAGGGCGAGTGTGGCAGAGGGCGAGTGTGGCAGAGAGCGAGTGGGGGAGAGAGCGAGAGCGGGAGTGAGCGAGAGCGGGAGTGAGCGAGAGTGAGCGAGAGAGAGCGGGAGTGAGCGAGAGCGGGAGAGAGCGAGTGCGGGAGAGTGCGAGTGCAGTAGAGAGCGTGTGCGGGAGAGAGCGAGTGGGAGGGTGATATGTGTGGGGAGTGCGAGTGCGGGAGAGAGCGAGTGCGGGAGAGAGCGAGTGCGCGAGAGAGCGAGTGCGGGAAAGTGCTAGTACGGGAGGGGGCTGGATAGAGAGAGAGCTGGATAGAGCGAGTGCGGGAGATTGCAAGTGCGTAAGAGTGCGGGAGAGTGCAAGAGTGGAAGAGTGAGGGAGACTGCCCGTGCAGGATAGAGTGGGAGAGTTTGAGTGCAGAAGAGGGCGAGTGCGGGAGAGGGAGAGTGCGGGAGAGGGCGATGCGGGAGAGAGCGAGTGCGGGAGAGAGCGAGTCCTTAAGAGTGTGAGTGCGGGAGAGTGTGAGTGCGGGAGTGTGCCAGTGCGGGAGAGAGCGTGTGTGGGAGAGAGCGTGTGCGGGAGAGAGCGTGTGCGGGAGAGAGCGTGTGCGGGAGAGAGCGTGTGCGGGAGAGAGCAAGTGCGGGAGAGTGCGAGTGCCGGAGAGAGCCAGTGCGATAGAGATCGAGTGCGGGAGAGAGGGAGTGCGGGAGAGGGCGAGTGCGGGAGAGGGCAAGTGCAGGAGAGTGCGAGTGCGGGAGAGTGCGAGTGCGGGAGAGAGCGAGTGCGTGAGTGAGCGAGTGCGGGAGAGAGCGAGAGTGGGAGTGAGCGAGTGCGGGAGAGAGCGAGAGTGGGAGTGAAAGAGAGCGGGAGTGAGCGAGAGCGGGAGAGAGCGAGTGCGGGAGAGAGCGAGTGCGGGAGAGAGCGAGTGCGGGAGAGAGCGAGTGGGGGAGAGAGCGTGTGCGGGGAGTGCGAGGGCGGGAGAGAGCGAGGGCGGGAGAGAGCGAGTGCGGGAGAGAGCGAGTGCGGGAGAGAGCGATTGCGGGAGAGAGCGAGTGCGGGAGAGAGCGAGTGCGGGAGAGAGCGAGTGCGGGAGAGAGCGAGTGCGGGAGAGAGCGAGTGCGGGAGAGAGCGAGTGCGGGAGAGAGCGAGTGTGGGAGAGAGCGAGTGCGGGAGAGAGCGAGTGCGGGAGAGAGCGAGTGCGGGAGAGAGCGAGTGCGGGAGAGAGCGAGTGCGGGAGAGAGCGAGTGCGGGAGAGAGCGAGTGCGGGAGAGAGCGAGTGCGGGAGAGAGCGAGTGCGGGAGGGAGCAAGTGCAGGAGAGAGCGAGTGCGGGAGAGAGCGAGTGCGGGAGAGAGCGAGTGCGGGAGTGAGCGAGTGCGGGAGGGAGCGAGTGCGGGAAAGTGCTAGTACGGGAGGGGGCTGGATAGAGCGAGTGCTGTATAGAGCGAGTGCGGGAGAAGGCAAGTGCGTCAGAGTGCAGGAGAGTGCAAGTGTGAAAGAGTGAGGGAGACTGCTAGTGCAGGATAGAGTGTGAGAGTCTGAGTGCAGAAGAGGGCGAGTGCGGGAGAGGGCGAATGCGGGAGAGAGCGAGTGCGGGAGAGAGCGAGTGCGGGAGAGTGCGAGTGCGGGAGAGGGCGAGTGCGGGAGAGGGCGAGTGCGGGAGAGTGCGCGTGCGGTAGAGTGCGAGTGCGGGAGAGTGCGATGGCGGCGGAGAGAGAGTGCGAGAGAGAGCGGGAAAGTGCGAGTGCGGGAGCGAGCGAGTGCGGGAGAGAGCGGGAGAGTGCGAGTGCAGGAGAGTGCGAGTGTGGGAGAGTGCGAGTGCGGGAGAGTGCGAGTGCGGTAGAGTGAGAGTGCGAGTGCGGGAGAGAGCGAGTGCGGGAGAGTGCGAGTGCGGGAGAGAGCGAGTGCGGGAGAATGCGTGTGCGGGGGGGTGCGACAGCGGGAGAGTGCGAGTGCGGGAGAGTGCGAGTGCGGGAGAGAGCGAGTGCCCGAGAGAGCGAGTGCGGGTGTGTGCGGGAGAGTGCGATTACGGGAGAGTGCGGGAGAGTGTGAGTGCGGGAGAGAGCGACTGGGGGAGAGAGCGTGTGCGGGGAGTGCGAGTGCGGGAGAGAGCGAGGGCGGGAGAGTGCGAGTGCGGGAGAGAGCGAGTGCGGGAGAGAGCGAGTGCGGGAGAGAGCGAGTGCGGGAGAGAGCGAGTGCGGGAGAGAGCGAGTGCGGGAGAGAGCGAGTGCGGGAGAGAGCGAGTGCGGGGGAGAGAGAGTGCGGGAGAGAGCGAGTGCGGGAGAGAGCGAGTGCGGGAGAGAGCGAGTGCGGGAGAGAGCGAGTGCGGGAGAGAGCGAGTGCGGGAGAGAGCGAGTGCGGGAGAGAGCGAGTGCGGGAGGGAGCGAGTGCAGGAGAGAGCGAGTGCGGGAGAGAGCGAGTGCGGGAGAGAGCGAGTGCGGGAGAGAGCGAGTGCGGGAGAGAGCGAGTGCGGGAGAGAGCGAGTGCGGGAGAGTGCGAGTGCGGGAGAGTGCGAGTGCGGGAGAGTGCGGGAGAGTGCAAGTGTGGAAGAGTGAGGGAGACTGCTAGTGCAGGATAGAGTGAGTGAGTGATAGTGCAGAAGAGGGCGTGTGCGGGAGAGGGCGAGTGCGGGAGAGTGCGAGTGCGGGAGAGAGTGAGTGCGGGAGAATGCGTGTGCGGGGGGGTGCGACAGCGGGAGAGTGCGAGTGCGGGAGAGAGCGAGTGCCCGAGAGAGCAAGTGCGGGTGTGTGCGGGAGAGTGCGATTACGGGAGAGTGCGGGAGAGTGTGAGTGCGGGAGAGAGCGAGTGGGGGAGAGAGCGTGTGCGGGGAGTGCGAGTGCGGGAGAGAGCGAGGGCAGGAGAGAGCGAGTGCGGGAGAGAGCGAGTGCGGGAGAGAGCGAGTGCGGGAGAGAGCGAGTGCGGGAGAGAGCGAGTGCGGGAGAGAGCGAGTGCGGGAGAGAGCGAGTGCGGGAGAGAGCGAGTGCGGGAGAGAGCGAGTGCGGGAGAGAGCGAGTGCGGGAGAGAGCGAGTGCGGGAGAGAGAGAGTGCGGGAGAGAGAGAGTGCGGGAGAGAGAGAGTGCGGGAGAGAGAGAGTGCGGGAGAGAGAGAGTGCGGGAGAGAGCGAGTGCGGGAGAGAGCGAGTGCGGGAGAGAGCGAGTGCGGGAGAGAGCGAGTGCGGGAGAGAGCGAGTGCGGGAGAGAGCGAGTGCGGGAGAGAGCGAGTGCGGGAGAGAGCGAGTGCGGGAGAGAGCGAGTGCGGGAGGGAGCAAGTGCAGGAGAGAGCGAGTGCGGGAGAGAGCGAGTGCGGGAGAGAGCGAGTGCGGGAGTGAGCGAGTGCGGGAGAGAGCGAGTGCGGGAAAGTGCTAGTACGGGAGGGGGCTGGATAGAGCGAGTGCTGGATAGAGCGAGTGCGGGAGAAGGCAAGTGCGTCAGAGTGCAGGAGAGTGCAAGTGTGAAAGAGTGAGGGAGACTGCTAGTGCAGGATAGAGTGTGAGAGTCTGAGTGCAGAAGAGGGCGAGTGCGGGAGAGGGCGAATGCGGGAGAGAGCGAGTGCGGGAGAGAGCGAGTGCGGGAGAGTGCGAGTGCGGGAGAGTGCGAGTGCGGGAGAGTGCGAGTGCGGGAGAGAGCGAGTGCGGGAGAGAGCGAGTGCGGGAGAGAGAGAGTGCGGGAGAGAGCGAGTGCGGGAGAGAGCGAGTGCGGGAGAGAGCGAGTGCGGGAGAGGGCGAGTGCGGGAGAGGGCGAGAGCGGGAGAGGGCGAGTGCGGGAGAGGGCGAGTGCGGGAGAGGGCGAGTGCGGGAGAGGGCGAGTGCGGGAGAGGGCGAGTGCGGGAGAGGGCGAGTGCGGGAGAGGGCGAGTGCGGGAGAGGGCGAGAGGGCGAGTGCGGGAGAGGGCGAGTGTGGGAGAGGGCGAGTGCGGGAGAGGGCGAGTGCGGGAGAGGACGAGTGCGGGAGAGAGCGAGTGCGGGAGAGGGCGAGTGCGGGAGAGGGCGAGTGCGGGAGAGGGCGAGTGCGGGAGAGGGCGAGTGCGGGAGAGGGCGAGTGCCGGAGAGGGCGAGTGCGGGAGAGGGCGAGTGCGGTTAGGGCGAGTGCGGGAGAGGGCGAGTGCGGGAGAGGGCGTGTGCGGAAGAGGGCGAGTGCGGGAGAGGGCGAGTGCGGGAGAGGGCGAGTGCGGGAGAGGGCGAGTGCGGGAGAGGGCGAGTGCGGGAGAGGGCGAGTGCGGGAGAGGGCGAGTTCGGAAGAGTGCGAGTGCTGGAGAGGGCGAGTGCGGGAAAGGGCGAGTGCGGGAAAGGGCGAGTGCGGGAGAGGGCGAGTGCGGGAGAGGGCGGGTGCGGGAGAGGGCGAGTGCGGGAGAGTGCGCGTGCGGTAGAGTGCGAGTGCGGGAGAGTGCGATGGCGGCGGAGAGAGAGTGCGAGAGAGAGCGGGAAAGTGCGAGTGCGGGAGCGAGCGAGTGCGGGAGAGAGCGGGAGAGTGCGAGTGCAGGAGAGTGCGAGTGTGGGAGAGAGCGAGTGCGGGAGAGAGCGAGTGCGGGAGAGAACGAGTGCGGGAGAGAGCGAGTGCGGGAGAGAGCGAGTGCGGGAGAGAGCGAGTGCGGGAGAGAGCGAGTGCGGGAGAGAGCGAGTGCGGGAGAGAGCGAGTGCGGGAGAGAGAGAGTGCGGGAGAGAGAGAGTGCGGGAGAGAGAGAGTGCGGGAGAGAGAGAGTGCGGGAGAGAGTGAGTGCGGGAGAGAGCGAGTGCGGGAGAGAGCGAGTGCGGGAGAGAGCGAGTGCGGGAGAGAGCGAGTGCGGGAGAGAGCGAGTGCGGGAGAGAGCGAGTGCGGGAGAGAGCGAGTGCGGGAGAGAGCGAGTGCGGGAGGGAGCAAGTGCAGGAGAGAGCGAGTGCGGGAGAGAGCGAGTGCGGGAGAGAGCGAGTGCGGGAGTGAGCGAGTGCGGGAGAGAGCGAGTGCGGGAAAGTGCTAGTACGGGAGGGGGCTGGATAGAGCGAGTGCTGGATAGAGCGAGTGCGGGAGAAGGCAAGTGCGTTAGAGTGCAGGAGAGTGCAAGTGTGAAAGAGTGAGGGAGACTGCTAGTGCAGGATAGAGTGTGAGAGTCTGAGTGCAGAAGAGGGCGAGTGCGGGAGAGGGCGAATGCGGGAGAGAGCGAGTGCGGGAGAGAGCGAGTGCGGGAGAGTGCGAGTGCGGGAGAGTGCGAGTGCGGGAGAGTGCGAGTGCGGGAGAGAGCGAGTGCGGGAGAGAGCGAGTGCGGGAGAGAGAGAGTGCGGGAGAGAGCGAGTGCGGGAGAGAGCGAGTGCGGGAGAGAGCGAGTGCGGGAGAGGGCGAGTGCGGGAGAGGGCGAGAGCGGGAGAGGGCGAGTGCGGGAGAGGGCGAGTGCGGGAGAGGGCGAGTGCGGGAGAGGGCGAGTGCGGGAGAGGGCGAGTGCGGGAGAGGGCGAGTGCGGGAGAGGGCGAGTGCGGGAGAGGGCGAGTGCGGGAGAGGGCGAGAGGGCGAGTGCGGGAGAGGGCGAGTGTGGGAGAGGGCGAGTGCGGGAGAGGGCGAGTGCGGGAGAGGACGAGTGCGGGAGAGAGCGAGTGCGGGAGAGGGCGAGTGCGGGAGAGGGCGAGTGCGGGAGAGGGCGAGTGCGGGAGAGGGCGAGTGCGGGAGAGAGCGAGTGGGGGAGAGAGCGTGTGCGGGGAGTGCGAGTGCGGGAGAGAGCGAGGGCAGGAGAGAGCGAGTGCGGGAGAGAGCGAGTGCGGGAGAGAGCGAGTGCGGGAGAGAGCGAGTGCGGGAGAGAGCGAGTGCGGGAGAGAGCGAGTGCGGGAGAGAGCGAGTGCGGGAGAGAGCGAGTGCGGGAGAGAGCGAGTGCGGGAGAGAGCGAGTGCGGGAGAGAGCGAGTGCGGGAGAGAGCGAGTGCGGGAGAGAGAGAGTGCGGGAGAGAGAGAGTGCGGGAGAGAGAGAGTGCGGGAGAGAGAGAGTGCGGGAGAGAGAGAGTGCGGGAGAGAGCGAGTGCGGGAGAGAGCGAGTGCGGGAGAGAGCGAGTGCGGGAGAGAGCGAGTGCGGGAGAGAGCGAGTGCGGGAGAGAGCGAGTGCGGGAGAGAGCGAGTGCGGGAGAGAGCGAGTGCGGGAGAGAGCGAGTGCGGGAGGGAGCAAGTGCAGGAGAGAGCGAGTGCGGGAGAGAGCGAGTGCGGGAGAGAGCGAGTGCGGGAGTGAGCGAGTGCGGGAGAGAGCGAGTGCGGGAAAGTGCTAGTACGGGAGGGGGCTGGATAGAGCGAGTGCTGGATAGAGCGAGTGCGGGAGAAGGCAAGTGCGTCAGAGTGCAGGAGAGTGCAAGTGTGAAAGAGTGAGGGAGACTGCTAGTGCAGGATAGAGTGTGAGAGTCTGAGTGCAGAAGAGGGCGAGTGCGGGAGAGGGCGAATGCGGGAGAGAGCGAGTGCGGGAGAGAGCGAGTGCGGGAGAGTGCGAGTGCGGGAGAGTGCGAGTGCGGGAGAGTGCGAGTGCGGGAGAGAGCGAGTGCGGGAGAGAGCGAGTGCGGGAGAGAGCGAGTGCGGGAGAGAGAGAGTGCGGGAGAGAGCGAGTGCGGGAGAGAGCGAGTGCGGGAGAGAGCGAGTGCGGGAGAGGGCGAGTGCGGGAGAGGGCGAGAGCGGGAGAGGGCGAGTGCGGGAGAGGGCGAGTGCGGGAGAGGGCGAGTGCGGGAGAGGGCGAGTGCGGGAGAGGGCGAGTGCGGGAGAGGGCGAGTGCGGGAGAGGGCGAGTGCGGGAGAGGGCGAGAGGGCGAGTGCGGGAGAGGGCGAGTGTGGGAGAGGGCGAGTGCGGGAGAGGGCGAGTGCGGGAGAGGACGAGTGCGGGAGAGAGCGAGTGCGGGAGAGGGCGAGTGCGGGAGAGGGCGAGTGCGGGAGAGGGCGAGTGCGGGAGAGGGCGAGTGCGGGAGAGGGCGAGTGCGGGAGAGGGCGAGTGCGGGAGAGGGCGAGTGCGGTTAGGGCGAGTGCGGGAGAGGGCGAGTGCGGGAGAGGGCGTGTGCGGAAGAGGGCGAGTGCGGGAGAGGGCGAGTGCGGGAGAGGGCGAGTGCGGGAGAGGGCGAGTGCGGGAGAGGGCGAGTGCGGGAGAGGGCGAGTGCGGGAGAGGGCGAGTTCGGAAGAGTGCGAGTGCTGGAGAGGGCGAGTGCGGGAAAGGGCGAGTGCGGGAAAGGGCGAGTGCGGGAGAGGGCGAGTGCGGGAGAGGGCGGGTGCGGGAGAGGGCGAGTGCGGGAGAGTGCGCGTGCGGTAGAGTGCGAGTGCGGGAGAGTGCGGTGGCGGCGGAGAGAGAGTGCGAGAGAGAGCGGGAAAGTGCGAGTGCGGGAGCGAGCGAGTGCGGGAGAGAGCGGGAGAGTGCGAGTGCAGGAGAGTGCGAGTGTGGGAGAGAGCGAGTGCGGGAGAGAGCGAGTGCGGGAGAGAGCGAGTGCGGGAGAGAGCGAGTGCGGGAGAGAGCGAGTGCGGGAGAGAGCGAGTGCGGGAGAGAGCGAGTGCGGGAGAGAGCGAGTGCGGGAGAGAGCGAGTGCGGGAGAGAGAGAGTGCGGGAGAGAGAGAGTGCGGGAGAGAGAGAGTGCGGGAGAGAGAGAGTGCGGGAGAGAGTGAGTGCGGGAGAGAGCGAGTGCGGGAGAGAGCGAGTGCGGGAGAGAGCGAGTGCGGGAGAGAGCGAGTGCGGGAGAGAGCGAGTGCGGGAGAGAGCGAGTGCGGGAGAGAGCGAGTGCGGGAGAGAGCGAGTGCGGGAGGGAGCAAGTGCAGGAGAGAGCGAGTGCGGGAGAGAGCGAGTGCGGGAGAGAGCGAGTGCGGGAGTGAGCGAGTGCGGGAGAGAGCGAGTGCGGGAAAGTGCTAGTACGGGAGGGGGCTGGATAGAGCGAGTGCTGGATAGAGCGAGTGCGGGAGAAGGCAAGTGCGTCAGAGTGCAGGAGAGTGCAAGTGTGAAAGAGTGAGGGAGACTGCTAGTGCAGGATAGAGTGTGAGAGTCTGAGTGCAGAAGAGGGCGAGTGCGGGAGAGGGCGAATGCGGGAGAGAGCGAGTGCGGGAGAGAGCGAGTGCGGGAGAGTGCGAGTGCGGGAGAGTGCGAGTGCGGGAGAGTGCGAGTGCGGGAGAGAGCGAGTGCGGGAGAGAGCGAGTGCGGGAGAGAGAGAGTGCGGGAGAGAGCGAGTGCGGGAGAGAGCGAGTGCGGGAGAGAGCGAGTGCGGGAGAGGGCGAGTGCGGGAGAGGGCGAGAGCGGGAGAGGGCGAGTGCGGGAGAGGGCGAGTGCGGGAGAGGGCGAGTGCGGGAGAGGGCGAGTGCGGGAGAGGGCGAGTGCGGGAGAGGGCGACTGCGGGAGAGGGCGAGTGCGGGAGAGGGCGAGTGCGGGAGAGGGCGAGAGGGCGAGTGCGGGAGAGGGCGAGTGTGGGAGAGGGCGAGTGCGGGAGAGGGCGAGTGCGGGAGAGGACGAGTGCGGGAGAGAGCGAGTGCGGGAGAGGGCGAGTGCGGGAGAGGGCGAGTGCGGGAGAGGGCGAGTGCGGGAGAGGGCGAGTGCGGGAGAGGGCGAGTGCGGTTAGGGCGAGTGCGGGAGAGGGCGAGTGCGGGAGAGGGCGTGTGCGGAAGAGGGCGAGTGCGGGAGAGGGCGAGTGCGGGAGAGGGCGAGTGCGGGAGAGGGCGAGTGCGGGAGAGGGCGAGTGCGGGAGAGGGCGAGTGCGGGAGAGGGCGAGTTCGGAAGAGTGCGAGTGCTGGAGAGGGCGAGTGCGGGAAAGGGCGAGTGCGGGAAAGGGCGAGTGCGGGAGAGGGCGAGTGCGGGAGAGGGCGAGTGCGGGAGAGGGCGAGTGCGGGAGAGTGCGCGTGCTGTAGAGTGCGAGTGCGGGAGAGTGCGATGGCGGCGGAGAGAGAGTGCGAGAGAGAGCGGGAAAGTGCGAGTGCGGGAGCGAGCGAGTGCGGGAGAGAGCGGGAGAGTGCGAGTGCAGGAGAGTGCGAGTGTGGGAGAGTGCGAGTGCGGGAGAGTGCGAGTGCGGTAGAGTGAGAGTGCGAGTGCGGGAGAGAGCGAGTGCGGGAGAGTGCGAGTGCGGGAGAGAGCGAGTGCGGGATAATGCGTGTGCGGGGGGGTGCGACAGCGGGAGAGTGCGAGTGCGGGAGAGTGCGAGTGCGGGAGAGAGCGAGTGCCCGAGAGAGCGAGTGCGGGTGTGTGCGGGAGAGTGCGATTACGGGAGAGTGCGGGAGAGTGCGAGTGCGGGAGAGAGCGAGTGCGGGAGAGAGCGAGTGCGGGAGAGAGAGAGTGCGGGAGAGAGCGAGTGCGGGAGAGAGAGAGTGCGGGAGAGAGCGAGTGCGGGAGAGAGCGAGTGCGGGAGAGAGCGAGTGCGGGAGAGAGCGAGTGCGGGAGAGAGCGAGTGCGGGAGAGAGCGAGTGCGGGAGAGAGCGAGTGCGGGAGGGAGCGAGTGCAGGAGAGAGCGAGTGCGGGAGAGAGCGAGTGCGGGAGAGAGCGAGTGCGGGAGTGAGCGAGTGCGGGAGAGAGCGAGTGCGGGAAAGTGCTAGTACGGGAGGGGGCTGGATAGAGCGAGTGCGGGAGAAGGCAAGTGCGTAAGAGTGCAGGAGAGTGCAAGTGTGAAAGAGTGAGGGAGACTGCTAGTGCAGGATAGAGTGTGAGGGTCTGAGTGCAGAAGAGGGCGAGTGCGGGAGAGGGCGAGTGCGGGAGAGAGCGAGTGCGGGAGAGAGCGAGTGCGGGAGAGAGCGAGTGCGGGAGAGAGCGAGTGCGGGAGAGAGCGAGTGCGGGAGAGAGCGAGTGCGGGAGAGAGCGAGTGCGGGAGAGAGCGAGTGCGGGAGAGGGCGAGTGCGGGAGAGGGCGAGTGCGGGAGAGGGCGAGTGCTGGAGAGTGCGAGTGCGGGAGAGGGCGAGTGCGGGAGAGTGCGAGTGCGGGAGAGAGCGAGTGCGGGAGAGAGCGAGTGCGGGAGAGAGCGAGTGCGGGAGAGAGAGAGTGCGGGAGAGGGCGAGTGCGGGAGAGGGCGAGTGCGGGAGAGGGCGAGTGCGGGAGAGGGCGAGTGCGGGAGAGGGCGAGTGCGGGAGAGGGCGAGTGCGGGAGAGGGCGAGTGCGGGAGAGGGCGAGTGCGGGAGAGGGCGAGTGCGGGAGAGGGCGAGTGCGGGAGAGGGCGAGTGCGGGAGAGGGCGAGTGCGGGAGAGGGCGAGTGCGGGAGAGGGCGAGTGCGGGAGAGGGCGAGTGCGGGAGAGAGAGAGTGCGGGAGAGAGCGAGTGCGGGAGAGGGCGAGTGCGGGAGAGGGCGTGTGCGGGAGAGGGCGAGTGCGGGAGAGGGCGAGTGCGGGAGAGGGCGAGTGCGGGAGAGGGCGAGTGCGGGAGAGGGCGAGTGCGGGAGAGGGCGAGTGCGGGAGAGGGCGAGTGCGGGAGAGGGCGAGTGCGGGAGAGGGCGAGTGCGGGAGAGGGCGAGTGCGGGAGAAGGCGAGTGCGGGAGAGGGCGAGTGCGGGAGAGGGCGAGTGCGGGAGAGGGCGAGTGCGGGAGAGGGCGAGTGCGGGAGAGGGCGAGTGCGGGAGAGGGCGAGTGCGGGAGAGGGCGAGTGCGGGAGAGGGCGAGTGCGGGAGAGGGCGAGTGCGGGAGAGGGCGAGTGCGGGAGAGGGCGAGTGCGGGAGAGGGCGAGTGCGGGAGAGGGCGAGTGCGGGAGAGGGCGAGTGCGGGAGAGGGCGAGTGCGGGAGAGGGCGAGTGCGGGAGAGGGCGAGTGCGGGAGAGGGCGAGTGCAGGAGAGGGCGAGTGCGGGAGAAAGCGAGTGCGGGAGATGGCGAGTTCGGAAGAGTGCGAGTGCTGGAGAGGGCGAGTGCGGGAAAGGGCGAGTGCGGGAAAGGGCGAGTGCGGGAGAGGGCGAGTGCGGGAGAGGGCGAATGCGGGAGAGGGCGAGTGCGGGAGAGGGCGAGTGCGGGAGAGGGCGAGTTCGGGAGAGGGCGAGTGCGGGAGAGGGCGAGTGCGGGAGAGGGCGAGTGCGGGAGAGGGCGTGTGCGGGAGAGGGCGTGTGCGGGAGAGGGCGTGTGCGGGAGAGGGCGAGTGCGGGAGAAAGCGAGTGCGGGAGATGGCGAGTTCGGAAGAGTGCGAGTGCTGGAGAGGGCGAGTGCGGGAAAGGGCGAGTGCGGGAAAGGGCGAGTGCGGGAGAGGGCGAGTGCGGGAGAGGGCGAATGCGGGAGAGGGCGAGTGCGGGAGAGGGCGAGTGCGGGAGAGGGCGAGTTCGGGAGAGGGCGAGTGCGGGAGAGGGCGAGTGCGGGAGAGGGCGAGTGCGGGAGAGGGCGTGTGCGGGAGAGGGCGTGTGCGGGAGAGGGCGTGTGCGGGAGAGGGCGTGTGCGGGAGAGGGCGAGTGCGGGAGAGAGCGAGTGCGGGAGAGAGCTAGTGCGGGAGAGAGCGAGTGCGGGAGAGAGTGAGTGCGGGAGAGTGTGAGTGCGGGAGAGTGCGAGTGCGGGAGAGTGCAAGTGTGGAAGAGTGAGGGAGACTGCTAGTGCAGGATAGAGTGAGTGAGTGATAGTGCAGAAGAGGGCATGTGCGGGAGAGGGCGAGTGCGGGAGAGGGCGAGTGCGGGAGAGAGCGAGTGCGGGAGAGTGCGAGCGCGGGAGAGAGCGAGTGCGGGAGAGAGCGAGTGCGGGAGAGAGAGAGTGCGGGAGAGAGCGAGTGCGGGAGAGAGCGAGTGCGGGAGAGAGCGAGTGCGGGAGAGAGCGAGTGCGGGAGAGAGCGAATGCGGGAGAGAGCGAGTGAGTGCGAGTGCGGGATAGTGCGAGTGCGGAGATAGCGAGTGCGGGAGAGAGCGAGTGCCAGAGACTATGAGTGCGAGTGCGGGTCAGTGCAGTGCGGGAGAGTGCGAGTGAGGGCGAGAGCGAGTGCGGGCGAGTGCGAGTGCGGACGAGAGCGAGTGCGGGCGAGAAGCGAGTGCGGGCGAGAGTGAGTGCGGGCGTGAGTGAGTGCGGGAGAGAGTGAGTGCGGGAGAGAGTGAGTGCGGGAGAGAGTGAGTGCGGGAGAGAGCGAGTGCGGTAGAGTGCGAGTGACGGAGAGTGCGAGTGCGGGAGAGAATGAGTGCGTGAGAGAGCGAGTGCGGGGGATTGCAAGTGCGCGAGAGAGCGTGTGCAGGAGAGAGGGAGAGCTAGATAGAGCGAGTGCGTGCGAGTGCGAGTGCGGGAGAGTGGGAGTGCGGGAGAGTGCGAGTGCGGGAGAGTGCGAGTGCAGGAGAGTGCGAGTGCGGAAGTGTGCGAGTGCGGCAGAGTGCGAGTGCGGCAGAGTGCGAGTGCGGCAGAGTGCGAGTGCGGGAGAGTGCGAGTGCGGGAGAGTGCGAGTGCGGGAGAGTGCGAGTGCGGGAGAGTGCGAGTATGGAAGAGTGAGGGAGACTGCTAGTGCGGGATAGAGCGAGAGAGTGTGAGTGCAGGAGATTGCGAGTGCGGGAGAGAGCGAGTGCGGGAGAGAGCGAGTGCGGGAGAGAGCGAGTGCGGGAGAGTGCGAGTGCAGTAGAGAGCGTGTGCGGGAGAGTGTGAGTGCGGGAGAGTACAAGTGTGGGAGTGTGCAAGTGCGGGAGAGAGCGAGTGCGGGAGAGAGCGAGTGCGGGAGAGAGCGAGTGCGGGAGAGGGCCAGTGCGGGAGAGTGCGAGTGCCGGAGCGAACCAGTACGATAGAGATCGAGTGCGGGAGAGAGGGAGTGCGGGAGAGGGCGAGTGTGGGAGAGAGCGATTGCGGCAGAGAGGGAGTGCGTGAGTGTGCGAGTGCGGGAGAGGGCGAGTGTGGCAGAGGGCGAGTGTGGCAGAGAGCGAGTGGGGGAGAGAGCGAGAGCGGGAGTGAGCGAGAGCGGGAGTGAGCGAGAGTGAGCGAGAGCGGGAGTGAGCGAGAGCGGGAGTGAGCGAGAGCGGGAGAGAGCGAGTGCGGGAGAGTGCGAGTGCAGTAGAGAGCGTGTGCGGGAGAGAGCGAGTGGGAGGGTGATATGTGTGGGGAGTGCGAGTGCGGGAGAGAGCGAGTGCGGGAGAGAGCGAGTGCGCGAGAGAGCGAGTGCGGGAAAGTGCTAGTACGGGAGGGGGCTGGATAGAGAGAGAGCTGGATAGAGCGAGTGCGGGAGATTGCAAGTGCGTAAGAGTGCGGGAGAGTGCAAGAGTGGAAGAGTGAGGGAGACTGCCCGTGCAGGATAGAGTGGGAGAGTTTGAGTGCAGAAGAGGGCGAGTGCGGGAGAGGGAGAGTGCGGGAGAGGGCGATGCGGGAGAGAGCGAGTGCGGGAGAGAGCGAGTCCTTAAGAGTGTGAGTGCGGGAGAGTGTGAGTGCGGGAGTGTGCCAGTGCGGGAGAGAGCGTGTGTGGGAGAGAGCGTGTGCGGGAGAGAGCGTGTGCGGGAGAGAGCGTGTGCGGGAGAGAGCGTGTGCGGGAGAGAGCAAGTGCGGGAGAGTGCGAGTGCCGGAGAGAGCCAGTGCGATAGAGATCGAGTGCGGGAGAGAGGGAGTGCGGGAGAGGGCGAGTGCGGGAGAGGGCAAGTGCAGGAGAGTGCGAGTGCGGGAGAGTGCGAGTGCGGGAGAGAGCGAGTGCGTGAGTGAGCGAGTGCGGGAGAGAGCGAGAGTGGGAGTGAGCGAGTGCGGGAGAGAGCGAGAGTGGGAGTGAAAGAGAGCGGGAGTGAGCGAGAGCGGGAGAGAGCGAGTGCGGGAGAGAGCGAGTGCGGGAGAGAGCGAGTGCGGGAGAGAGCGAGTGGGGGAGAGAGCGTGTGCGGGGAGTGCGAGTGCGGGAGAGAGCGAGGGCGGGAGAGAGCGAGTGCGGGAGAGAGCGAGTGCGGGAGAGAGCGAGTGCGGGAGAGAGCGAGTGCGGGAGAGAGCGAGTGCGGGAGAGAGCGAGTGCGGGAGAGAGCGAGTGCGGGAGAGAGCGAGTGCGGGAGAGAGCGAGTGCGGGAGAGAGCGAGTGTGGGAGAGAGCGAGTGCGGGAGAGAGCGAGTGCGGGAGAGCGAGTGCGGGAGAGAGCGAGTGCGGGAGAGAGCGAGTGCGGGAGAGAGCGAGTGCGGGAGAGAGCGAGTGCGGGAGAGAGCGAGTGCGGGAGAGAGCGAGTGCGGGAGGGAGCAAGTGCAGGAGAGAGCGAGTGCGGGAGAGAGCGAGTGCGGGAGAGAGCGAGTGCGGGAGTGAGCGAGTGCGGGAGAGAGCGAGTGCGGGAAAGTGCTAGTACGGGAGGGGGCTGGATAGAGCGAGTGCTGTATAGAGCGAGTGCGGGAGAAGGCAAGTGCGTCAGAGTGCAGGAGAGTGCAAGTGTGAAAGAGTGAGGGAGACTGCTAGTGCAGGATAGAGTGTGAGAGTCTGAGTGCAGAAGAGGGCGAGTGCGGGAGAGGGCGAATGCGGGAGAGAGCGAGTGCGGGAGAGAGCGAGTGCGGGAGAGTGCGAGTGCGGGAGAGTGCGAGTGCGGGAGAGTGCGAGTGCGGGAGAGAGCGAGTGCGGGAGAGAGAGAGTGCGGGAGAGAGCGAGTGCGGGAGAGGGCGAGTGCGGGAGAGGGCGAGTGCGGGTGAGGGCGAGTGCGGGAGAGGGCGAGTGCGGGAGAGGGCGAGTGCGGGAGAGGGCGAGTGCGGGAGAGGGCGAGTGCGGGAGAGGGCGAGTGCGGGAGAGGGCGAGTGCGGGAGAGGGCGAGTGCGGGAGAGGGCGAGTGCGGGAGAGGGCGAGTGCGGGAGAGGGCGAGTGCGGGAGAGGGCGAGTGCGGGAGAGGGCGAGTGCGGGAGAGGGCGAGTGCGGGAGAGGGCGAGTGCGGGAGAGGGCGAGTGCGGGAGAGGGCGAGTGCGGGAGAGGGCGAGTGCGGGAGAGGGCGAGTGCGGGAGAGGGCGAGTGCGGGAGAGGACGAGTGCGGGAGAGTGCGAGTGCGGGAGAGAGCGAGTGCGGGAGAGGGCGAGTGCGGGAGAGGGCGAGTGCGGGAGAGGGCGAGTGCGGGAGAGGGCGAGTGCGGGAGAGGGCGAGTGCGGGAGAGGGCGAGTGCGGGAGAGGGCGAGTGCGGGAGAGGGCGAGTGCGGTTAGGGCGAGTGCGGGAGAGGGCGAGTGCGGGAGAGGGCGTGTGCGGGAGAGGGCGAGTGCGGGAGAGGGCGAGTGCGGGAGAGGGCGAGTGCGGGAGAGGGCGAGTGCGGGAGAGGGCGAGTGCGGGAGAGGGCGAGTGCGGGAGAGGGCGAGTGCGGGAGAGGGCGAGTGCGGGAGAGGGCGAGTGCGGGAGAGGGCGAGTTCGGAAGAGTGCGAGTGCTGGAGAGGGCGAGTGCGGGAAAGGGCGAGTGCGGGAGAGGGCGAGTGCGGTAGAGGGTGAGTGCGGGAGAGTGCGCGTGCGGGAGAGTGCGAGTGCGGGAGAGAGCGAGTGCGGGAGAGTGCGATGGCGGCGGAGAGAGAGTGCGAGAGAGAGCGGGAAAGTGCGAGTGCGGGAGCGAGCGAGTGCGGGAGAGAGCGGGAGAGTGCGAGTGCAGGAGAGTGCGAGTGTGGGAGAGTGCGAGTGCGGGAGAGTGCGAGTGCGGTAGAGTGAGAGTGCGAGTGCGGGAGAGAGCGAGTGCGGGAGAGTGCGAGTGCGGGAGAGAGCGAGTGCGGGAGAATGCGTGTGCGGGGGGGGTGCGACAGCGGGAGAGTGCGAGTGCGGGAGAGTGCGAGTGCGGGAGAGAGCGAGTGCCCGAGAGAGCGAGTGCGGGTGTGTGCGGGAGAGTGCGATTACGGGAGAGTGCGGGAGAGTGTGAGTGCGGGAGAGAGCGACTGGGGGAGAGAGCGTGTGCGGGGAGTGCGAGTGCGGGAGAGAGCGAGGGCGGGAGAGAGCGAGTGCGGGAGAGAGCGAGTGCGGGAGAGAGCGAGTGCAGGAGAGAGCGAGTGCGGGAGAGAGCGAGTGCGGGAGAGAGCGAGTGCGGGAGAGAGCGAGTGCGGGAGAGAGCGAGTGCGGGGGAGAGAGAGTGCGGGGGAGAGAGAGTGCGGGAGAGAGTGAGTGCGGGAGAGAGCGAGTGCGGGAGAGAGCGAGTGCGGGAGAGAGCGAGTGCGGGAGAGAGCGAGTGCGGGAGAGAGCGAGTGCGGGAGAGAGCGAGTGCGGGAGAGGGCGAGTGCGGGAGAGAGCGAGTGCGGGAGGGAGCGAGTGCAGGAGAGAGCGAGTGCGGGAGAGAGCGAGTGCGGGAGAGAGCGAGTGCGGGAGTGAGCGAGTGCGGGAGAGAGCGAGTGCGGGAAAGTGCTAGTACGGGAGGGGGCTGGATAGAGCGAGTGCTGGATAGAGCGAGTGCGGGAGAAGGCAAGTGCGTAAGAGTGCAGGAGAGTGCAAGTGTGAAAGAGTGAGGGAGACTGCTAGTGCAGGATAGAGTGTGAGAGTCTGAGTGCAGAAGAGGGCGAGTGCGGGAGAGGGCGAATGCGGGAGAGAGCGAGTGCGGGAGAATGCGAGTGCGGGAGGGAGCAAGTGCAGGAGAGAGCGAGTGCGGGAGAGAGCGAGTGCGGGAGAGAGCGAGTGCGGGAGTGAGCGAGTGCGGGAGAGAGCGAGTGCGGGAAAGTGCTAGTACGGGACGGGGCTGGATAGAGCGAGTGCTGTATAGAGCGAGTGCGGGAGAAGGCAAGTGCGTCAGAGTGCAGGAGAGTGCAAGTGTGAAAGAGTGAGGGAGACTGCTAGTGCAGGATAGAGTGTGAGAGTCTGAGTGCAGAAGAGGGCGAGTGCGGGAGAGGGCGAATGCGGGAGAGAGCGAGTGCGGGAGAGAGCGAGTGCGGGAGAGTGCGAGTGCGGGAGAGTGCGAGTGCGGGAGAGTGCGAGTGCGGGAGAGAGCGAGTGCGGGAGAGAGAGAGTGCGGGAGAGAGCGAGTGCGGGAGAGAGCGAGTGCGGGAGAGGGCGAGTGCGGGAGAGGGCGAGTGCGGGAGAGGGCGAGTGCGGGAGAGGGCGAGTGCGGGAGAGGGCGAGTGCGGGAGAGGGCGAGTGCGGGAGAGGGCGAGTGCGGGAGAGGGCGAGTGCGGGAGAGGGCGAGTGCGGGAGAGGGCGAGTGCGGGAGAGGGCGAGTGCGGGAGAGGGCGAGTGCGGGAGAGGGCGAGTGCGGGAGAGAGCGAGTGCGGGAGAGAGCGAGTGCGGGAGAGAGCGAGTGCGGGAGAGAGCGAGTGCGGGAGAGAGAGAGTGCGGGAGAGAGAGAGTGCGGGAGAGAGAGAGTGCGGGAGAGGGCGAGTGCGGGAGAGGGCGAGTGCGGGAGAGGGCGAGTGCGGGAGAGGGCGAGTGCGGGAAAGGGCGAGTGCGGGAGAGGGCGAGTGCGGGAGAGGGCGAGTGCGGGAGAGGGCGAGTGCGGGAGAGGGCGAGTGCGGGAGAGGGCGAGTGCGGGAGAGGGCGAGTGCGGGAGAGGGCGAGTGCGGGAGAGGGCGAGTGCGGGAGAGGGCGAGTGCGGGAGAGGGCGAGTGCGGGAGAGGGCGAGTGCGGGAGAGGGCGAGTGCGGGAGAGGGCGAGTGCGGGAGAGGGCGAGTGCGGGAGAGGGCGAGTGCGGGAGAGGGCGAGTGCGGGAGAGGGCGAGTGCGGGAGAGGACGAGTGCGGGAGAGGGCGAGTGCGGGAGAGGGCGAGTGCGGGAGAGGGCGAGTGCGGGAGAGGGCGAGTGCGGGAGAGGGCGAGTGCGGGAGAGGGCGAGTGCGGGAGAGGGCGAGTGCGGGAGAGGGCGAGTGCGGGAGAGGGCGAGTGCGGCAGAGGGCGAGTGCGGGAGCGGGCGAGTGCGGGAGAGGGCGAGTGCGGGAGAGGGCGAGTGCGGGAGAAGGCGAGTGCGGGAGAGGGCGAGTGCGGGAGAGGGCGAGTTCGGAAGAGTGCGAGTGCTGGAGAGGGCGAGTGCGGGAAAGGGCGAGTGCGGGAGAGGGCGAGTGCGGGAGAGGGCGAGTGCGGGAGAGGGCGAGTGCGGGAGAGGGCGAGTGCGGGAGATGGCGAGTGCGGGAGAGGGCGAGTGCGGGAGAGGGCGAGTGCGGGAGTGGGCGAGTGCGGGAGAGGGCGAGTGCGGGAGAGAGCGAGTGCGGGAGAGTGCGATGGCGGCGGAGAGAGAGTGCGAGAGAGAGCGGGAAAGTGCGAGTGCGGGAGCGAGCGAGTGCGGGAGAGAGCGGGAGAGTGCGAGTGCAGGAGAGTGCGAGTGTGGGAGAGTGCGAGTGCGGGAGAGTGCGAGTGCGGTAGAGTGAGAGTGCGAGTGCGGGAGAGAGCGAGTGCGGGAGAGTGCGAGTGCGGGAGAGAGCGAGTGCGGGAGAATGCGTGTGCGGGGGGGTGCGACAGCGGGAGAGTGCGAGTGCGGGAGAGTGCGAGTGCGGGAGAGAGCGAGTGCCCGAGAGAGCGAGTGCGGGTGTGTGCGGGAGAGTGCGATTACGGGAGAGTGCGGGAGAGTGTGAGTGCGGGAGAGAGCGACTGGGGGAGAGAGCGTGTGCGGGGAGTGCGAGTGCGGGAGAGAGCGAGGGCGGGAGAGAGCGAGTGCGGGAGAGAGCGAGTGCGGGAGAGAGCGAGTGCAGGAGAGAGCGAGTGCGGGAGAGAGCGAGTGCGGGAGAGAGCGAGTGCGGGAGAGAGCGAGTGCGGGAGAGAGCGAGTGCCGGGGAGAGAGAGTGCGGGGGAGAGAGAGTGCGGGAGAGAGTGAGTGCGGGAGAGAGCGAGTGCGGGAGAGAGCGAGTGCGGGAGAGAGCGAGTGCGGGAGAGAGCGAGTGCGGGAGAGAGCGAGTGCGGGAGAGGGCGAGTGCGGGAGAGAGCGAGTGCGGGAGGGAGCGAGTGCAGGAGAGAGCGAGTGCGGGAGAGAGCGAGTGCGGGAGAGAGCGAGTGCGGGAGTGAGCGAGTGCGGGAGAGAGCGAGTGCGGGAAAGTGCTAGTACGGGAGGGGGCTGGATAGAGCGAGTGCTGGATAGAGCGAGTGCGGGAGAAGGCAAGTGCGTAAGAGTGCAGGAGAGTGCAAGTGTGAAAGAGTGAGGGAGACTGCTAGTGCAGGATAGAGTGTGAGAGTCTGAGTGCAGAAGAGGGCGAGTGCGGGAGAGGGCGAATGCGGGAGAGAGCGAGTGCGGGAGAGAGCGAGTGCGGGAGAATGCGAGTGCGGGAGAGTGCGAGTGCGGGAGAGGGCGAATGCGGGAGAGGGCGAGTGCGGGAGAGGGCGAGTGCGGGAGAGGGCGAGTGCGGGAGAGGGCGAGTGCGGGAGAGAGCGAGTGCGGGAGAGAGCGAGTGCGGGAGAGGGCGAGTGCGGGAGAGGGCGAGTGCGGGAGAGGGCGAGTGCGGGAGAGGGCGAGTGCGGGAGAGGGCGAGTGCGGGAGAGGGCGAGTGCGGGAGAGGGCGAGTGCGGGAGAGGGCGAGTGCGGGAGAGGGCGAGTGCGGGAGAGGGCGAGTGCGGGAGAGGGCGAGTGCGGGAGAGGGCGAGTGCGGGAGAGAGCGAGTGCGGGAGAGAGCGAGTGCGGGAGAGAGCGAGTGCGGGAGAGAGCGAGTGCGGGAGAGAGAGAGTGCGTGAGAGAGAGAGTGCGGGAGAGGGCGAGTGCGGGAGAGGGCGAGTGCGGGAGAGGGCGAGTGCGGGAGAGGGCGAGTGCGGGAGAGGGCGAGTGCGGGAGAGGGCGAGTGCGGGAGAGGGCGAGTGCGGGAGAGGGCGAGTGCGGGAGAGGGCGAGTGCGGGAGAGGGCGAGTGCGGGAGAGGGCGAGTGCGGGAGAGGGCGAGTGCGGGAGAGGACGAGTGCGGGAGAGGGCGAGTGCGGGAGAGGGCGAGTGCGGGAGAGGGCGAGTGCGGGAGAGGGCGAGTGCGGGAGAGGGCGAGTGCGGGAGAGGGCGAGTGCGGGAGAGGACGAGTGCGGGAGAGGGCGAGTGCGGGAGAGGGCGAGTGCGGGAGAGGGCGAGTGCGGGAGAGGGCGAGTGCGGGAGAGGGCGAGTGCGGGAGAGGGCGAGTGCGGGAGAGGGCGAGTGCGGGAGAGGGCGAGTGCGGGAGAGGGCGAGTGCGGGAGAGGGCGAGTGCGGGAGAGGGCGAGTGCGGGAGAGGGCGAGTGCGGGAGAGGGCGAGTGCGGGAGAGGGCGAGTGCGGGAGAGGGCGAGTGCGGGAGAGGGCGAGTGCGGGAGAGGGCGAGTGCGGGAGAGGGCGAGTGCGGGAGAGGGCGAGTGCGGGAGAGGGACGAGTGCGGGAGAGGGCGAGTGCGGGAGAGGGCGAGTGCGGGAGAGGGCGAGTGCGGGAGAGGGCGAGTGCGGGAGAGGGCGAGTGCGGGAGAGGGCGAGTGCGGGAGAGGGCGAGTGCGGGAGAGGGCGAGTGCGGGAGAGGGCGAGTGCGGGAGAGGGCGAGTGCGGCAGAGGGCGAGTGCGGGAGCGGGCGAGTGCCGGGAGAGGGCGAGTGCGGGAGAAGGCGAGTGCGGGAGAGGGCGAGTGCGGGAGAGGGGCGAGTTCGGAAGAGTGCGAGTGCTGGAGAGGGCGAGTGCGGGAAAGGGCGAGTGCGGGAGAGGGCGAGTGCGGGAGAGGGCGAGTGCGGGAGAGGGCGAGTGCGGGAGAGGGCGAGTGCGGGAGAGGGCGAGTGCGGGAGATGGCGAGTGCGGGAGAGGGCGAGTGCGGGAGAGGGCGAGTGCGGGAGTGGGCGAGTGCGGGAGAGGGCGAGTGCGGGAGAGAGCGAGTGCGGGAGAGTGCGATGGCGGCGGAGAGAGAGTGCGAGAGAGAGCGGGAAAGTGCGAGTGCGGGAGCGAGCGAGTGCGGGAGAGAGCGGGGAGAGTGCGAGTGCAGGAGAGTGCGAGTGTGGGAGAGTGCGAGTGCGGGAGAGTGCGAGTGCGGTAGAGTGAGAGTGCGAGTGCGGGAGAGAGCGAGTGCGGGGAGAGTGCGAGTGCGGGAGAGAGCGAGTGCGGGAGAATGCGTGTGCGGGGGGGTGCGACAGCGGGAGAGTGCGAGTGCGGGAGAGTGCGAGTGCGGGAGAGAGCGAGTGCCCGAGAGAGCGAGTGCGGGTGTGTGCGGGAGAGTGCGATTACGGGAGAGTGCGGGAGAGTGTGAGTGCGGGAGAGAGCGACTGGGGGAGAGAGCGTGTGCGGGAGTGCGAGTGCGGGAGAGAGCGAGGGCGGGAGAGAGCGAGTGCGGGAGAGAGCGAGTGCGGGAGAGAGCGAGTGCAGGAGAGAGCGAGTGCGGGAGAGAGCGAGTGCGGGAGAGAGCGAGTGCGGGAGAGAGCGAGTGCGGGAGAGAGCGAGTGCCGGGGAGAGAGAGTGCGGGGGAGAGAGAGTGCGGGAGAGAGTGAGTGCGGGAGAGAGCGAGTGCGGGAGAGAGCGAGTGCGGGAGAGAGCGAGTGCGGGAGAGAGCGAGTGCGGGAGAGAGCGAGTGCGGGAGAGAGCGAGTGCGGGAGAGGGCGAGTGCGGGAGAGAGCGAGTGCGGGAGGGAGCGAGTGCAGGAGAGAGCGAGTGCGGGAGAGAGCGAGTGCGGGAGAGAGCGAGTGCGGGAGTGAGCGAGTGCGGGAGAGAGCGAGTGCGGGAAAGTGCTAGTACGGGAGGGGGCTGGATAGAGCGAGTGCTGGATAGAGCGAGTGCGGGAGAAGGCAAGTGCGTAAGAGTGCAGGAGAGTGCAAGTGTGAAAGAGTGAGGGAGACTGCTAGTGCAGGATAGAGTGTGAGAGTCTGAGTGCAGAAGAGGGCGAGTGCGGGAGAGGGCGAATGCGGGAGAGAGCGAGTGCGGGAGAGAGCGAGTGCGGGAGAATGCGAGTGCGGGAGAGTGCGAGTGCGGGAGAGGGCGAATGCGGGAGAGGGCGAGTGCGGGAGAGGTCGAGTGCGGGAGAGGGCGAGTGCGGGAGAGGGCGAGTGCGGGAGAGAGCGAGTGCGGGAGAGAGCGAGTGCGGGAGAGAGCGAGTGCGGGAGAGGGCGAGTGCGGGAGAGGGCGAGTGCGGGGAGAGGGCGAGTGCGGGAGAGGGCGAGTGCGGGAGAGGGCGAGTGCGGGAGAGGGCGAGTGCGGGAGAGGGCGAGTGCGGGAGAGGGCGAGTGCGGGAGAGGGCGAGTGCGGGAGAGAGCGAGTGCGGGAGAGAGCGAGTGCGGGAGAGAGCGAGTGCGGGAGAGAGCGAGTGCGGGAGAGAGAGAGTGCGGGAGAGAGAGAGTGCGGGAGAGGGCGAGTGCGGGAGAGGGCGAGTGCGGGAGAGGGCGAGTGCGGGAGAGGGCGAGTGCGGGAGAGGGCGAGTGCGGGAGAGGGCGAGTGCGGGAGAGGGCGAGTGCGGGAGAGGGCGAGTGCGGGAGAGGGCGAGTGCGGGAGAGGGCGAGTGCGGGAGAGGGCGAGTGCGGGAGAGGGCGAGTGCGGGAGAGGACGAGTGCGGGAGAGGGCGAGTGCGGGAGAGGGCGAGTGCGGGAGAGGGCGAGTGCGGGAGAGGGCGAGTGCGGGAGAGGGCGAGTGCGGGAGAGGGCGAGTGCGGGAGAGGACGAGTGCGGGAGAGGGCGAGTGCGGGAGAGGGCGAGTGCGGGAGAGGGCGAGTGCGGGAGAGGGCGAGTGCGGGAGAGGGCGAGTGCGGGAGAGGGCGAGTGCGGGAGAGGGCGAGTGCGGGAGAGGGCGAGTGCGGGAGAGGGCGAGTGCGGGAGAGGGCGAGTGCGGGAGAGAGCGAGTGCGGGAGAGAGCGAGTGCGGGAGAGAGCGAGTGCGGGAGAGAGCGAGTGCGGGAGAGGGCGAGTGCGGGAGAGAGCGAGTGCGGGAGGGAGCGAGTGCAGGAGAGAGCGAGTGCGGGAGAGAGCGAGTGCGGGAGAGAGCGAGTGCGGGAGTGAGCGAGTGCGGGAGAGAGCGAGTGCGGGAAAGTGCTAGTACGGGAGGGGGCTGGATAGAGCGAGTGCTGGATAGAGCGAGTGCGGGAGAAGGCAAGTGCGTAAGAGTGCAGGAGAGTGCAAGTGTGAAAGAGTGAGGGAGACTGCTAGTGCAGGATAGAGTGTGAGAGTCTGAGTGCAGAAGAGGGCGAGTGCGGGAGAGGGCGAATGCGGGAGAGAGCGAGTGCGGGAGAGAGCGAGTGCGGGAGAATGCGAGTGCGGGAGAGTGCGAGTGCGGGAGAGGGCGAATGCGGGAGAGGGCGAGTGCGGGAGAGGGCGAGTGCGGGAGAGGGCGAGTGCGGGAGAGGGCGAGTGCGGGAGAGAGCGAGTGCGGGAGAGAGCGAGTGCGGGAGAGAGCGAGTGCGGGAGAGGGCGAGTGCGGGAGAGGGCGAGTGCGGGAGAGGGCGAGTGCGGGAGAGGGCGAGTGCGGGAGAGGGCGAGTGCGGGAGAGGGCGAGTGCGGGAGAGGGCGAGTGCGGGAGAGGGCGAGTGCGGGAGAGGGCGAGTGCGGGAGAGGGCGAGTGCGGGAGAGGGCGAGTGCGGGAGAGGGCGAGTGCGGGAGAGAGCGAGTGCGGGAGAGAGCGAGTGCGGGAGAGAGCGAGTGCGGGAGAGAGAGAGTGCGGGAGAGAGAGAGTGCGGGAGAGGGCGAGTGCGGGAGAGGGCGAGTGCGGGAGAGGGCGAGTGCGGGAGAGGGCGAGTGCGGGAGAGGGCGAGTGCGGGAGAGGGCGAGTGCGGGAGAGGGCGAGTGCGGGAGAGGGCGAGTGCGGGAGAGGACGAGTGCGGGAGAGGGCGAGTGCGGGAGAGGGCGAGTGCGGGAGAGGACGAGTGCGGGAGAGGGCGAGTGCGGGAGAGGGCGAGTGCGGGAGAGGGCGAGTGCGGGAGAGGGCGAGTGCGGGAGAGGGCGAGTGCGGGAGAGGGCGAGTGCGGGAGAGGGCGAGTGCGGGAGAGGACGAGTGCGGGAGAGGGCGAGTGCGGGAGAGGGCGAGTGCGGGAGAGGGCGAGTGCGGGAGAGGGCGAGTGCGGGAGAGGGCGAGTGCGGGAGAGGGCGAGTGCGGGAGAGGGCGAGTGCGGGAGAGGGCGAGTGCGGGAGAGGGCGAGTGCGGGAGAGGGCGAGTGCTGGAGAGGGCGAGTGCGGGAGAGGGCGAGTGCGGGAGAGGGCGAGTGCGGGAGAGGGCGAGTGCGGGAGAGGGCGAGTGCGGGAGAGGGCGAGTGCGGGAGAGGGCGAGTGCGGGAGAGGGCGAGTGCGGGAGAGGACGAGTGCGGGAGAGGGCGAGTGCGGGAGAGGGCGAGTGCGGGAGAGGGCGAGTGCGGGATAGGGCGAGTGCGGGAGAGGGCGAGTGCGGGAGAGGGCGAGTGCGGGAGAGGGCGAGTGCGGGAGAGGGCGAGTGCGGGAGAGGGCGAGTGCGGCAGAGGGCGAGTGCGGGAGCGGGCGAGTGCGGGAGAGGGCGAGTGCGGGAGAGGGCGAGTGCGGGAGAAGGCGAGTGCGGGAGAGGGCGAGTGCGGGAGAGGGCGAGTTCGGAAGAGTGCGAGTGCTGGAGAGGGCGAGTGCGGGAAAGGGCGAGTGCGGGAGAGGGCGAGTGCGGGAGAGGGCGAGTGCGGGAGAGGGCGAGTGCGGGAGAGGGCGAGTGCGGGAGAGGGCGAGTGCGGGAGATGGCGAGTGCGGGAGAGGGCGAGTGCGGGAGAGGGCGAGTGCGGGAGTGGGCGAGTGCGGGAGAGGGCGAGTGCGGGAGAGAGCGAGTGCGGGAGAGTGCGATGGCGGCGGAGAGAGAGTGCGAGAGAGAGCGGGAAAGTGCGAGTGCGGGAGCGAGCGAGTGCGGGAGAGAGCGGGAGAGTGCGAGTGCAGGAGAGTGCGAGTGTGGGAGAGTGCGAGTGCGGGAGAGTGCGAGTGCGGTAGAGTGAGAGTGCGAGTGCGGGAGAGAGCGAGTGCGGGAGAGTGCGAGTGCGGGAGAGAGCGAGTGAGGGAGAATGCGTGTGCGGGGGGGTGCGACAGCGGGAGAGTGCGAGTGCGGGAGAGTGCGAGTGCGGGAGAGAGCGAGTGCCCGAGAGAGCGAGTGCGGGTGTGTGCGGGAGAGTGCGATTACGGGAGAGTGCGGGAGAGTGTGAGTGCGGGAGAGAGCGACTGGGGGAGAGAGCGTGTGCGGGGAGTGCGAGTGCGGGAGAGAGCGAGGGCGGGAGAGAGCGAGTGCGGGAGAGAGCGAGTGCGGGAGAGAGCGAGTGCAGGAGAGAGCGAGTGCGGGAGAGAGCGAGTGCGGGAGAGAGCGAGTGCGGGAGAGAGCGAGTGCGGGAGAGAGCGAGTGCCGGGGAGAGAGAGTGCGGGGGAGAGAGAGTGCGGGAGAGAGTGAGTGCGGGAGAGAGCGAGTGCGGGAGAGAGCGAGTGCGGGAGAGAGCGAGTGCGGGAGAGAGCGAGTGCGGGAGAGAGCGAGTGCGGGAGAGGGCGAGTGCGGGAGAGAGCGAGTGCGGGAGGGAGCGAGTGCAGGAGAGAGCGAGTGCGGGAGAGAGCGAGGGCGGGAGAGGGCGAGTGCGGGAGAGGGCGAGTGCGGGAGAGGGCGAGTGCGGGAGAGGGCGAGTGCGGGAGAGGGCGAGTGCGGGAGAGGGCGAGTGCGGGAGAGGGCGAGTGCGGGAGAGGGCGAGTGCGGGAGAGGGCGAGTGCGGGAGAGGGCGAGTGCGGGAGAGGGCGAGTGCGGGAGAGGACGAGTGCGGGAGAGGGCGAGTGCGGGAGAGGGCGAGTGCGGGAGAGGGCGAGTGCGGGAGAGGGCGAGTGCGGGAGAGGGCGAGTGCGGGAGAGGGCGAGTGCGGGAGAGGACGAGTGCGGGAGAGGGCGAGTGCGGGAGAGGGCGAGTGTGGGAGAGGGCGAGTGCGGGAGAGGGCGAGTGCGGGAGAGGGCGAGTGCGGGAGAGGGCGAGTGCGGGAGAGGGCGAGTGCGGGAGAGGGCGAGTGCGGGAGAGGGCGAGTGCGGGAGAGGGCGAGTGCGGGAGAGAGCGAGTGCGGGAGAGAGCGAGTGCGGGAGAGAGCGAGTGCGGGAGAGAGCGAGTGCGGGAGAGGGCGAGTGCGGGAGAGAGCGAGTGCGGGAGGGAGCGAGTGCAGGAGAGAGCGAGTGCGGGAGAGAGCGAGTGCGGGAGAGAGCGAGTGCGGGAGTGAGCGAGTGCGGGAGAGAGCGAGTGCGGGAAAGTGCTAGTACGGGAGGGGGCTGGATAGAGCGAGTGCTGGATAGAGCGAGTGCGGGAGAAGGCAAGTGCGTAAGAGTGCAGGAGAGTGCAAGTGTGAAAGAGTGAGGGAGACTGCTAGTGCAGGATAGAGTGTGAGAGTCTGAGTGCAGAAGAGGGCGAGTGCGGGAGAGGGCGAATGCGGGAGAGAGCGAGTGCGGGAGAGAGCGAGTGCGGGAGAATGCGAGTGCGGGAGAGTGCGAGTGCGGGAGAGGGCGAATGCGGGAGAGGGCGAGTGCGGGAGAGGGCGAGTGCGGGAGAGGGCGAGTGCGGGAGAGGGCGAGTGCGGGAGAGAGCGAGTGCGGGAGAGAGCGAGTGCGGGAGAGAGCGAGTGCGGGAGAGGGCGAGTGCGGGAGAGGGCGAGTGCGGGAGAGGGCGAGTGCGGGAGAGGGCGAGTGCGGGAGAGGGCGAGTGCGGGAGAGGGCGAGTGCGGGAGAGGGCGAGTGCGGGAGAGGGCGAGTGCGGGAGAGGGCGAGTGCGGGAGAGGGCGAGTGCGGGAGAGGGCGAGTGCGGGAGAGGGCGAGTGCGGGAGAGAGCGAGTGCGGGAGAGAGCGAGTGCGGGAGAGAGCGAGTGCGGGAGAGAGAGAGTGCGGGAGAGAGAGAGTGCGGGAGAGGGCGAGTGCGGGAGAGGGCGAGTGCGGGAGAGGGCGAGTGCGGGAGAGGGCGAGTGCGGGAGAGGGCGAGTGCGGGAGAGGGCGAGTGCGGGAGAGGGCGAGTGCGGGAGAGGGCGAGTGCGGGAGAGGGCGAGTGCGGGAGAGGACGAGTGCGGGAGAGGGCGAGTGCGGGAGAGGGCGAGTGCGGGAGAGGACGAGTGCGGGAGAGGGCGAGTGCGGGAGAGGGCGAGTGCGGGAGAGGGCGAGTGCGGGAGAGGGCGAGTGCGGGAGAGGGCGAGTGCGGGAGAGGGCGAGTGCGGGAGAGGGCGAGTGCGGGAGAGGACGAGTGCGGGAGAGGGCGAGTGCGGGAGAGGGCGAGTGCGGGAGAGGGCGAGTGCGGGAGAGGGCGAGTGCGGGAGAGGGCGAGTGCGGGAGAGGGCGAGTGCGGGAGAGGGCGAGTGCGGGAGAGGGCGAGTGCGGGAGAGGGCGAGTGCTGGAGAGGGCGAGTGCGGGAGAGGGCGAGTGCGGGAGAGGGCGAGTGCGGGAGAGGGCGAGTGCGGGAGAGGGCGAGTGCGGGAGAGGGCGAGTGCGGGAGAGGGCGAGTGCGGGAGAGGGCGAGTGCGGGAGAGGGCGAGTGCGGGAGAGGACGAGTGCGGGAGAGGGCGAGTGCGGGAGAGGGCGAGTGCGGGAGAGGGCGAGTGCGGGAGAGGGCGAGTGCGGGAGAGGGCGAGTGCGGGAGAGGGCGAGTGCGGGAGAGGGCGAGTGCGGGAGAGGGCGAGTGCGGGAGAGGGCGAGTGCGGCAGAGGGCGAGTGCGGGAGCGGGCGAGTGCGGGAGAGGGCGAGTGCGGGAGAGGGCGAGTGCGGGAGAAGGCGAGTGCGGGAGAGGGCGAGTGCGGGAGAGGGCGAGTTCGGAAGAGTGCGAGTGCTGGAGAGGGCGAGTGCGGGAAAGGGCGAGTGCGGGAGAGGGCGAGTGCGGGAGAGGGCGAGTGCGGGAGAGGGCGAGTGCGGGAGAGGGCGAGTGCGGGAGAGGGCGAGTGCGGGAGATGGCGAGTGCGGGAGAGGGCGAGTGCGGGAGAGGGCGAGTGCGGGAGTGGGCGAGTGCGGGAGAGGGCGAGTGCGGGAGAGAGCGAGTGCGGGAGAGTGCGATGGCGGCGGAGAGAGAGTGCGAGAGAGAGCGGGAAAGTGCGAGTGCGGGAGCGAGCGAGTGCGGGAGAGAGCGGGAGAGTGCGAGTGCAGGAGAGTGCGAGTGTGGGAGAGTGCGAGTGCGGGAGAGTGCGAGTGCGGTAGAGTGAGAGTGCGAGTGCGGGAGAGAGCGAGTGCGGGAGAGTGCGAGTGCGGGAGAGAGCGAGTGAGGGAGAATGCGTGTGCGGGGGGGTGCGACAGCGGGAGAGTGCGAGTGCGGGAGAGTGCGAGTGCGGGAGAGAGCGAGTGCCCGAGAGAGCGAGTGCGGGTGTGTGCGGGAGAGTGCGATTACGGGAGAGTGCGGGAGAGTGTGAGTGCGGGAGAGAGCGACTGGGGGAGAGAGCGTGTGCGGGGAGTGCGAGTGCGGGAGAGAGCGAGGGCGGGAGAGAGCGAGTGCGGGAGAGAGCGAGTGCGGGAGAGAGCGAGTGCAGGAGAGAGCGAGTGCGGGAGAGAGCGAGTGCGGGAGAGAGCGAGTGCGGGAGAGAGCGAGTGCGGGAGAGAGCGAGTGCCGGGGAGAGAGAGTGCGGGGGAGAGAGAGTGCGGGAGAGAGTGAGTGCGGGAGAGAGCGAGTGCGGGAGAGAGCGAGTGCGGGAGAGAGCGAGTGCGGGAGAGAGCGAGTGCGGGAGAGAGCGAGTGCGGGAGAGGGCGAGTGCGGGAGAGAGCGAGTGCGGGAGGGAGCGAGTGCAGGAGAGAGCGAGTGCGGGAGAGAGCGAGTGCGGGAGAGAGCGAGTGCGGGAGTGAGCGAGTGCGGGAGAGAGCGAGTGCGGGAAAGTGCTAGTACGGGAGGGGGCTGGATAGAGCGAGTGCTGGATAGAGCGAGTGCGGGAGAAGGCAAGTGCGTAAGAGTGCAGGAGAGTGCAAGTGTGAAAGAGTGAGGGAGACTGCTAGTGCAGGATAGAGTGTGAGAGTCTGAGTGCAGAAGAGGGCGAGTGCGGGAGAGGGCGAATGCGGGAGAGAGCGAGTGCGGGAGAGAGCGAGTGCGGGAGAATGCGAGTGCGGGAGAGTGCGAGTGCGGGAGAGGGCGAATGCGGGAGAGGGCGAGTGCGGGAGAGGGCGAGTGCGGGAGAGGGCGAGTGCGGGAGAGGGCGAGTGCGGGAGAGAGCGAGTGCGGGAGAGAGAGAGTGCGTGAGAGAGAGAGTGCGGGAGAGGGCGAGTGCGGGAGAGGGCGAGTGCGGGAGAGGGCGAGTGCGGGAGAGGGCGAGTGCGGGAGAGGGCGAGTGCGGGAGAGGGCGAGTGCGGGAGAGGGCGAGTGCGGGAGAGGGCGAGTGCGGGAGAGGGCGAGTGCGGGAGAGGGCGAGTGCGGGAGAGGGCGAGTGCGGGAGAGGGCGAGTGCGGGAGAGGGCGAGTGCGGCAGAGGGCGAGTGCGGGAGCGGGCGAGTGCGGGAGAGGGCGAGTGCGGGAGAGGGCGAGTGCGGGAGAAGGCGAGTGCGGGAGAGGGCGAGTGCGGGAGAGGGCGAGTTCGGAAGAGTGCGAGTGCTGGAGAGGGCGAGTGCGGGAAAGGGCGAGTGCGGGAGAGGGCGAGTGCGGGAGAGGGCGAGTGCGGGAGAGGGCGAGTGCGGGAGAGGGCGAGTGCGGGAGAGGGCGAGTGCGGGAGATGGCGAGTGCGGGAGAGGGCGAGTGCGGGAGAGGGCGAGTGCGGGAGTGGGCGAGTGCGGGAGAGGGCGAGTGCGGGAGAGAGCGAGTGCGGGAGAGTGCGATGGCGGCGGAGAGAGAGTGCGAGAGAGAGCGGGAAAGTGCGAGTGCGGGAGCGAGCGAGTGCGGGAGAGAGCGGGAGAGTGCGAGTGCAGGAGAGTGCGAGTGTGGGAGAGTGCGAGTGCGGGAGAGTGCGAGTGCGGTAGAGTGAGAGTGCGAGTGCGGGAGAGAGCGAGTGCGGGAGAGTGCGAGTGCGGGAGAGAGCGAGTGCAGGAGAATGCGTGTGCGGGGGGGTGCGACAGCGGGAGAGTGCGAGTGCGGGAGAGTGCGAGTGCGGGAGAGAGCGAGTGCCCGAGAGAGCGAGTGCGGGTGTGTGCGGGAGAGTGCGGGAGAGAGCGAGTGCGGGAGGGAGCGAGTGCAGGAGAGAGCGAGTGCGGGAGAGAGCGAGTGCGGGAGAGAGCGAGTGCGGGAGTGAGCGAGTGCGGGAGAGAGCGAGTGCGGGAAAGTGCTAGTACGGGAGGGGGCTGGATAGAGCGAGTGCGGGAGAGAGCGAGTGCGGGAGAGAGCGAGTGCGGGAGAGAGCGAGTGCGGGAGAGAGCGAGTGCCGGGGAGAGAGAGTGCGGGGGAGAGAGAGTGCGGGAGAGAGTGAGTGCGGGAGAGAGCGAGTGCGGGAGAGAGCGAGTGCGGGAGAGAGCGAGTGCGGGAGAGAGCGAGTGCGGGAGAGAGCGAGTGCGGGAGAGGGCGAGTGCGGGAGAGAGCGAGTGCGGGAGGGAGCGAGTGCAGGAGAGAGCGAGTGCGGGAGAGAGCGAGTGCGGGAGAGAGCGAGTGCGGGAGTGAGCGAGTGCGGGAGAGAGCGAGTGCGGGAAAGTGCTAGTACGGGAGGGGGCTGGATAGAGCGAGTGCTGGATAGAGCGAGTGCGGGAGAAGGCAAGTGCGTAAGAGTGCAGGAGAGTGCAAGTGTGAAAGAGTGAGGGAGACTGCTAGTGCAGGATAGAGTGTGAGAGTCTGAGTGCAGAAGAGGGCGAGTGCGGGAGAGGGCGAATGCGGGAGAGAGCGAGTGCGGGAGAGAGCGAGTGCGGGAGAATGCGAGTGCGGGAGAGTGCGAGTGCGGGAGAGTGCGAATGCGGGAGAGGGCGAGTGCGGGAGAGGGCGAGTGCGGGAGAGGGCGAGTGCGGGAGAGGGCGAGTGCGGGAGAGAGCGAGTGCGGGAGAGAGCGAGTGCGGGAGAGGGCGAGTGCGGGAGAGGGCGAGTGCGGGAGAGGGCGAGTGCGGGAGAGGGCGAGTGCGGGAGAGGGCGAGTGCGGGAGAGGGCGAGTGCGGGAGAGGGCGAGTGCGGGAGAGGGCGAGTGCGGGAGAGGGCGAGTGCGGGAGAGGGCGAGTGCGGGAGAGGGCGAGTGCGGGAGAGGGCGAGTGCGGGAGAGAGCGAGTGCGGGAGAGAGCGAGTGCGGGAGAGAGCGAGTGCGGGAGAGAGCGAGTGCGGGAGAGAGAGAGTGCGTGAGAGAGAGAGTGCGGGAGAGGGCGAGTGCGGGAGAGGGCGAGTGCGGGAGAGGGCGAGTGCGGGAGAGGGCGAGTGCGGGAGAGGGCGAGTGCGGGAGAGGGCGAGTGCGGGAGAGGGCGAGTGCGGGAGAGGGCGAGTGCGGGAGAGGGCGAGTGCGGGAGAGGGCGAGTGCGGGAGAGGGCGAGTGCGGGAGAGGGCGAGTGCGGGAGAGGACGAGTGCGGGAGAGGGCGAGTGCGGGAGAGGGCGAGTGCGGGAGAGGGCGAGTGCGGGAGAGGGCGAGTGCGGGAGAGGGCGAGTGCGGGAGAGGGCGAGTGCGGGAGAGGACGAGTGCGGGAGAGGGCGAGTGCGGGAGAGGGCGAGTGCGGGAGAGGGCGAGTGCGGGAGAGGGCGAGTGCGGGAGAGGGCGAGTGCGGGAGAGGGCGAGTGCGGGAGAGGGCGAGTGCGGGAGAGGGCGAGTGCGGGAGAGGGCGAGTGCGGGAGAGGGCGAGTGCGGGAGAGGGCGAGTGCGGGAGAGGGCGAGTGCGGGAGAGGGCGAGTGCGGGAGAGGGCGAGTGCGGGAGAGGGCGAGTGCGGGAGAGGGCGAGTGCGGGAGAGGGCGAGTGCGGGAGAGGGCGAGTGCGGGAGAGGGCGAGTGCGGGAGAGGTCGAGTGCGGGAGAGGGCGAGTGCGGGAGAGGGCGAGTGCGGGAGAGGGCGAGTGCGGGAGAGGGCGAGTGCGGGAGAGGGCGAGTGCGGGAGAGGGCGAGTGCGGGAGAGGGCGAGTGCGGGAGAGGGCGAGTGCGGGAGAGGGCGAGTGCGGCAGAGGGCGAGTGCGGGAGCGGGCGAGTGCGGGAGAGGGCGAGTGCGGGAGAGGGCGAGTGCGGGAGAAGGCGAGTGCGGGAGAGGGCGAGTGCGGGAGAGGGCGAGTTCGGAAGAGTGCGAGTGCTGGAGAGGGCGAGTGCGGGAAAGGGCGAGTGCGGGAGAGGGCGAGTGCGGGAGAGGGCGAGTGCGGGAGAGGGCGAGTGCGGGAGAGGGCGAGTGCGGGAGAGGGCGAGTGCGGGAGATGGCGAGTGCGGGAGAGGGCGAGTGCGGGAGAGGGCGAGTGCGGGAGTGGGCGAGTGCGGGAGAGGGCGAGTGCGGGAGAGAGCGAGTGCGGGAGAGTGCGATGGCGGCGGAGAGAGAGTGCGAGAGAGAGCGGGAAAGTGCGAGTGCGGGAGCGAGCGAGTGCGGGAGAGAGCGGGAGAGTGCGAGTGCAGGAGAGTGCGAGTGTGGGAGAGTGCGAGTGCGGGAGAGTGCGAGTGCGGTAGAGTGAGAGTGCGAGTGCGGGAGAGAGCGAGTGCGGGAGAGTGCGAGTGCGGGAGAGAGCGAGTGCGGGAGAATGCGTGTGCGGGGGGGTGCGACAGCGGGAGAGTGCGAGTGCGGGAGAGTGCGAGTGCGGGAGAGAGCGAGTGCCCGAGAGAGCGAGTGCGGGTGTGTGCGGGAGAGTGCGATTACGGGAGAGTGCGGGAGAGTGTGAGTGCGGGAGAGAGCGACTGGGGGAGAGAGCGTGTGCGGGGAGTGCGAGTGCGGGAGAGAGCGAGGGCGGGAGAGAGCGAGTGCGGGAGAGAGCGAGTGCGGGAGAGAGCGAGTGCAGGAGAGAGCGAGTGCGGGAGAGAGCGAGTGCGGGAGAGAGCGAGTGCGGGAGAGAGCGAGTGCGGGAGAGAGCGAGTGCCGGGGAGAGAGAGTGCGGGGGAGAGAGAGTGCGGGAGAGAGTGAGTGCGGGAGAGAGCAAGTGCGGGAGAGAGCGAGTGCGGGAGAGAGCGAGTGCGGGAGAGAGCGAGTGCGGGAGAGAGCGAGTGCGGGAGAGGGCGAGTGCGGGAGAGAGCGAGTGCGGGAGGGAGCGAGTGCAGGAGAGAGCGAGTGCGGGAGAGAGCGAGTGCGGGAGAGAGCGAGTGCGGGAGTGAGCGAGTGCGGGAGAGAGCGAGTGCGGGAAAGTGCTAGTACGGGAGGGGGCTGGATAGAGCGAGTGCTGGATAGAGCGAGTGCGGGAGAAGGCAAGTGCGTAAGAGTGCAGGAGAGTGCAAGTGTGAAAGAGTGAGGGAGACTGCTAGTGCAGGATAGAGTGTGAGAGTCTGAGTGCAGAAGAGGGCGAGTGCGGGAGAGGGCGAATGCGGGAGAGAGCGAGTGCGGGAGAGAGCGAGTGCGGGAGAATGCGAGTGCGGGAGAGTGCGAGTGCGGGAGAGGGCGAATGCGGGAGAGGGCGAGTGCGGGAGAGGTCGAGTGCGGGAGAGGGCGAGTGCGGGAGAGGGCGAGTGCGGGAGAGAGCGAGTGCGGGAGAGAGCGAGTGCGGGAGAGGGCGAGTGCGGGAGAGGGCGAGTGCGGGAGAGGGCGAGTGCGGGAGAGGGCGAGTGCGGGAGAGGGCGAGTGCGGGAGAGGGCGAGTGCGGGAGAGGGCGAGTGCGGGAGAGGGCGAGTGCGGGAGAGGGCGAGTGCGGGAGAGGGCGAGTGCGGGAGAGAGCGAGTGCGGGAGAGAGCGAGTGCGGGAGAGAGCGAGTGCGGGAGAGAGCGAGTGCGGGAGAGAGAGAGTGCGGGAGAGAGAGAGTGCGGGAGAGGGCGAGTGCGGGAGAGGGCGAGTGCGGGAGAGGGCGAGTGCGGGAGAGGGCGAGTGCGGGAGAGGGCGAGTGCGGGAGAGGGCGAGTGCGGGAGAGGGCGAGTGCGGGAGAGGGCGAGTGCGGGAGAGGGCGAGTGCGGGAGAGGGCGAGTGCGGGAGAGGGCGAGTGCGGGAGAGGGCGAGTGCGGGAGAGGGCGAGTGCGGGAGAGGGCGAGTGCGGGAGAGGGCGAGTGCGGGAGAGGGCGAGTGCGGGAGAGGGCGAGTGCGGGAGAGGGCGAGTGCGGGAGAGGGCGAGTGCGGGAGAGGACGAGTGCGGGAGAGGGCGAGTGCGGGAGAGGGCGAGTGCGGGAGAGGGCGAGTGCGGGAGAGGGCGAGTGCGGGAGAGGGCGAGTGCGGGAGAGGGCGAGTGCGGGAGAGGGCGAGTGCGGGAGAGGGCGAGTGCGGGAGAGGGCGAGTGCGGGAGAGGGCGAGTGCGGGAGAGGGCGAGTGCGGGAGAGGGCGAGTGCGGGAGAGAGCGAGTGCGGGAGAGAGCGAGTGCGGGAGAGAGCGAGTGCGGGAGAGAGCGAGTGCGGGAGAGGGCGAGTGCGGGAGAGAGCGAGTGCGGGAGGGAGCGAGTG
Organism: Scyliorhinus torazame; assembly: GCF_047496885.1. Classification (NCBI taxonomy): domain Eukaryota; kingdom Metazoa; phylum Chordata; class Chondrichthyes; order Carcharhiniformes; family Scyliorhinidae; genus Scyliorhinus; species Scyliorhinus torazame. Next base: position 151,193,762 of record NC_092720.1, read on the forward strand.
CAGGAGAGAGCGAGTGCGGGAGAGAGCGAGTGCGGGAGAGAGCGAGTGCGGGAGTGAGCGAGTGCGGGAGAGAGCGAGTGCGGGAAAGTGCTAGTACGGGAGGGGGCTGGATAGAGCGAGTGCTGGATAGAGCGAGTGCGGGAGAAGGCAAGTGCGTAAGAGTGCAGGAGAGTGCAAGTGTGAAAGAGTGAGGGAGACTGCTAGTGCAGGATAGAGTGTGAGAGTCTGAGTGCAGAAGAGGGCGAGTGCGGGAGAGGGCGAATGCGGGAGAGAGCGAGTGCGGGAGAGAGCGAGTGCGGGAGAATGCGAGTGCGGGAGAATGCGAGTGCGGGAGAGTGCGAGTGCGGGAGAGGGCGAATGCGGGAGAGGGCGAGTGCGGGAGAGGGCGAGTGCGGGAGAGGGCGAGTGCGGGAGAGGGCGAGTGCGGGAGAGAGCGAGTGCGGGAGAGAGCGAGTGCGGGAGAGAGCGAGTGCGGGAGAGGGCGAGTGCGGGAGAGGGCGAGTGCGGGAGAGGGCGAGTGCGGGAGAGGGCGAGTGCGGGAGAGGGCGAGTGCGGGAGAGGGCGAGTGCGGGAGAGGGCGAGTGCGGGAGAGGGCGAGTGCGGGAGAGGGCGAGTGCGGGAGAGGGCGAGTGCGGGAGAGGGCGAGTGCCGGAGAGAGCGAGTGCCGGAGAGAGCGAGTGCGGGAGAGAGCGAGTGCGGGAGAGAGCGAGTGCGGGAGAGAGCGAGTGCGGGAGAGAGAGAGTGCGGGAGAGAGAGAGTGCGGGAGAGGGCGAGTGCGGGAGAGGGCGAGTGCGGGAGAGGGCGAGTGCGGGAGAGGGCGAGTGCGGGAGAGGGCGAGTGCGGGAGAGGGCGAGTGCGGGAGAGGGCGAGTGCGGGAGAGGGCGAGTGCGGGAGAGGGCGAGTGCGGGAGAGGGCGAGTGCGGGAGAGGGCGAGTGCGGGAGAGGACGAGTGCGGGAGAGGGCGAGTGCGGGAGAGGGCGAGTGCGGGAGAGGGCGAGTGCGGGAGAGGGCGAGTGCGGGAGAGGGCGAGTGCGGGAGAGGCCGAGTGCGGGAGAGGACGAGTGCGGGAGAGGGCGAGTGCGGGAGAGGGCGAGTGCGGGAGAGGGCGAGTGCGGGAGAGGGCGAGTGCGGGAGAGGGCGAGTGCGGGAGAGGGCGAGTGCGGGAGAGGGCGAGTGCGGGAGAGGGCGAGTGCGGGAGAGGGCGAGTGCGGGAGAGGGCGAGTGCGGGAGAGGGCGAGTGCGGGAGAGGGCGAGTGCGGGAGAGGGCGAGTGCGGGAGAGGGCGAGTGCGGGAGAGGGCGAGTGCGGGAGAGGGCGAGTGCGGGAGAGGGCGAGTGCGGGAGAGGGCGAGTGCGGGAGAGGGCGAGTGCGGGAGAGGACGAGTGCGGGAGAGGGCGAGTGCGGGAGAGGGCGAGTGCGGGAGAGGGCGAGTGCGGGAGAGGGCGAGTGCGGGAGAGGGCGAGTGCGGGAGAGGGCGAGTGCGGGAGAGGGCGAGTGCGGGAGAGGGCGAGTGCGGGAGAGGGCGAGTGCGGCAGAGGGCGAGTGCGGGAGCGGGCGAGTGCGGGAGAGGGCGAGTGCGGGAGAGGGCGAGTGCGGGAGAAGGCGAGTGCGGGAGAGGGCGAGTGCGGGAGAGGGCGAGTTCGGAAGAGTGCGAGTGCTGGAGAGGGCGAGTGCGGGAAAGGGCGAGTGCGGGAGAGGGCGAGTGCGGGAGAGGGCGAGTGCGGGAGAGGGCGAGTGCGGGAGAGGGCGAGTGCGGGAGAGGGCGAGTGCGGGAGATGGCGAGTGCGGGAGAGGGCGAGTGTGGGAGAGGGCGAGTGCGGGAGTGGGCGAGTGCGGGAGAGGGCGAGTGCGGGAGAGAGCGAGTGCGGGAGAGTGCGATGGCGGCGGAGAGAGAGTGCGAGAGAGAGCGGGAAAGTGCGAGTGCGGGAGCGAGCGAGTGCGGGAGAGAGCGGGAGAGTGCGAGTGCAGGAGAGTGCGAGTGTGGGAGAGTGCGAGTGCGGGAGAGTGCGAGTGCGGTAGAGTGAGAGTGCGAGTGCGGGAGAGAGCGAGTGCGGGAGAGTGCGAGTGCGGGAGAGAGCGAGTGCGGGAGAATGCGTGTGCGGGGGGGTGCGACAGCGGGAGAGTGCGAGTGCGGGAGAGTGCGAGTGCGGGAGAGAGCGAGTGCCCGAGAGAGCGAGTGCGGGTGTGTGCGGGAGAGTGCGATTACGGGAGAGTGCGGGAGAGTGTGAGTGCGGGAGAGAGCGACTGGGGGAGAGAGCGTGTGCGGGGAGTGCGAGTGCGGGAGAGAGCGAGGGCGGGAGAGAGCGAGTGCGGGAGAGAGCGAGTGCGGGAGAGAGCGAGTGCAGGAGAGAGCGAGTGCGGGAGAGAGCGAGTGCGGGAGAGAGCGAGTGCGGGAGAGAGCGAGTGCGGGAGAGAGCGAGTGCCGGGGAGAGAGAGTGCGGGGGAGAGAGAGTGCGGGAGAGAGTGAGTGCGGGAGAGAGCGAGTGCGGGAGAGAGCGAGTGCGGGAGAGAGCGAGTGCGGGAGAGAGCGAGTGCGGGAGAGAGCGAGTGCGGGAGAGGGCGAGTGCGGGAGAGAGCGAGTGCGGGAGGGAGCGAGTGCAGGAGAGAGCGAGTGCGGGAGAGAGCGAGTGCGGGAGAGAGCGAGTGCGGGAGTGAGCGAGTGCGGGAGAGAGCGAGTGCGGGAAAGTGCTAGTACGGGAGGGGGCTGGATAGAGCGAGTGCTGGATAGAGCGAGCGCGGGAGAAGGCAAGTGCGTAAGAGTGCAGGAGAGTGCAAGTGTGAAAGAGTGAGGGAGACTGCTAGTGCAGGATAGAGTGTGAGAGTCTGAGTGCAGAAGAGGGCGAGTGCGGGAGAGGGCGAATGCGGGAGAGAGCGAGTGCGGGAGAGAGCGAGTGCGGGAGAATGCGAGTGCGGGAGAGTGCGAGTGCGGGAGAGGGCGAATGCGGGAGAGGGCGAGTGCGGGAGAGGGCGAGTGCGGGAGAGGGCGAGTGCGGGAGAGGGCGAGTGCGGGAGAGAGCGAGTGCGGGAGAGAGCGAGTGCGGGAGAGAGCGAGTGCGGGAGAGGGCGAGTGCGGGAGAGGGCGAGTGCGGGAGAGGGCGAGTGCGGGAGAGGGCGAGTGCGGGAGAGGGCGAGTGCGGGAGAGGGCGAGTGCGGGAGAGGGCGAGTGCGGGAGAGGGCGAGTGCGGGAGAGGGCGAGTGCGGGAGAGGGCGAGTGCGGGAGAGAGCGAGTGCGGGAGAGAGCGAGTGCGGGAGAGAGCGAGTGCGGGAGAGAGAGAGTGCGGGAGAGGGCGAGTGCGGGAGAGGGCGAGTGCGGGAGAGGGCGAGTGCGGGAGAGGGCGAGTGCGGGAGAGGGCGAGTGCGGGAGAGGGCGAGTGCGGGAGAGGGCGAGTGCGGGAGAGGGCGAGTGCGGGAGAGGGCGAGTGCGGGAGAGGGCGAGTGCGGGAGAGGGCGAGTGCGGGAGAGGACGAGTGCGGGAGAGGGCGAGTGCGGGAGAGGGCGAGTGCGGGAGAGGGCGAGTGCGGGAGAGGGCGAGTGCGGGAGAGGGCGAGTGCGGGAGAGGGCGAGTGCGGGAGAGGGCGAGTGCGGGAGAGGGCGAGTGCGGGAGAGGGCGAGTGCGGGAGAGGGCGAGTGCGGGAGAGGGCGAGTGCGGGAGAGGGCGAGTGCGGGAGAGGGCGAGTGCGGGAGAGGGCGAGTGCGGGAGAGGGCGAGTGCGGGAGAGGGCGAGTGCGAGAGAGGGCGAGTGCGGGAGAGGGCGAGTGCGGGAGAGGGCGAGTGCGGGAGAGGGCGAGTGCGGGAGAGGGCGAGTGCGGGAGAGGGCGAGTGCGGGAGAGGGCGAGTGCGGGAGAGGGCGAGTGCGGCAGAGGGCGAGTGCGGGAGCGGGCGAGTGCGGGAGAGGGCGAGTGCGGGAGAGGGCGAGTGCGGGAGAAGGCGAGTGCGGGAGAGGGCGAGTGCGGGAGAGGGCGAGTTCGGAAGAGTGCGAGTGCTGGAGAGGGCGAGTGCGGGAAAGGGCGAGTGCGGGAGAGGGCGAGTGCGGGAGAGGGCGAGTGCGGGAGAGGGCGAGTGCGGGAGAGGGCGAGTGCGGGAGAGGGCGAGTGCGGGAGATGGCGAGTGCGGGAGAGGGCGAGTGCGGGAGAGGGCGAGTGCGGGAGTGGGCGAGTGCGGGAGAGGGCGAGTGCGGGAGAGAGCGAGTGCGGGAGAGTGCGATGGCGGCGGAGAGAGAGTGCGAGAGAGAGCGGGAAAGTGCGAGTGCGGGAGCGAGCGAGTGCGGGAGAGAGCGGGAGAGTGCGAGTGCAGGAGAGTGCGAGTGTGGGAGAGTGCGAGTGCGGGAGAGTGCGAGTGCGGTAGAGTGAGAGTGCGAGTGCGGGAGAGAGCGAGTGCGGGAGAGTGCGAGTGCGGGAGAGAGCGAGTGCGGGAGAATGCGTGTGCGGGGGGGTGCGACAGCGGGAGAGTGCGAGTGCGGGAGAGTGCGAGTGCGGGAGAGAGCGAGTGCCCGAGAGAGCGAGTGCGGGTGTGTGCGGGAGAGTGCGATTACGGGAGAGTGCGGGAGAGTGTGAGTGCGGGAGAGAGCGACTGGGGGAGAGAGCGTGTGCGGGGAGTGCGAGTGCGGGAGAGAGCGAGGGCGGGAGAGAGCGAGTGCGGGAGAGAGCGAGTGCGGGAGAGAGCGAGTGCAGGAGAGAGCGAGTGCGGGAGAGAGCGAGTGCGGGAGAGAGCGAGTGCGGGAGAGAGCGAGTGCGGGAGAGAGCGAGTGCCGGGGAGAGAGAGTGCGGGGGAGAGAGAGTGCGGGAGAGAGTGAGTGCGGGAGAGAGCGAGTGCGGGAGAGAGCGAGTGCGGGAGAGAGCGAGTGCGGGAGAGAGCGAGTGCGGGAGAGAGCGAGTGCGGGAGAGAGCGAGTGCGGGAGAGGGCGAGTGCGGGAGAGAGCGAGTGCGGGAGGGAGCGAGTGCAGGAGAGAGCGAGTGCGGGAGAGAGCGAGTGCGGGAGAGAGCGAGTGCGGGAGTGAGCGAGTGCGGGAGAGAGCGAGTGCGGGAAAGTGCTAGTACGGGAGGGGGCTGGATAGAGCGAGTGCTGGATAGAGCGAGTGCGGGAGAAGGCAAGTGCGTAAGAGTGCAGGAGAGTGCAAGTGTGAAAGAGTGAGGGAGACTGCTAGTGCAGGATAGAGTGTGAGAGTCTGAGTGCAGAAGAGGGCGAGTGCGGGAGAGGGCGAATGCGGGAGAGAGCGAGTGCGGGAGAGAGCGAGTGCGGGAGAATGCGAGTGCGGGAGAGTGCGAGTGCGGGAGAGGGCGAATGCGGGAGAGGGCGAGTGCGGGAGAGGGCGAGTGCGGGAGAGGGCGAGTGCGGGAGAGGGCGAGTGCGGGAGAGAGCGAGTGCGGGAGAGAGCGAGTGCGGGAGAGAGCGAGTGCGGGAGAGGGCGAGTGCGGGAGAGGGCGAGTGCGGGAGAGGGCGAGTGCGGGAGAGGGCGAGTGCGGGAGAGGGCGAGTGCGGGAGAGGGCGAGTGCGGGAGCGGGCGAGTGCGGGAGAGGGCGAGTGCGGGAGAGGGCGAGTGCGGGAGAGGGCGAGTGCGGGAGAGGGCGAGTGCGGGAGAGGGCGAGTGCGGGAGAGAGCGAGTGCGGGAGAGAGCGAGTGCGGGAGAGAGCGAGTGCGGGAGAGAGCGAGTGCGGGAGAGAGAGAGTGCGGGAGAGAGAGAGTGCGGGAGAGGGCGAGTGCGGGAGAGGGCGAGTGCGGGAGAGGGCGAGTGCGGGAGAGGGCGAGTGCGGGAGAGGGCGAGTGCGGGAGAGGGCGAGTGCGGGAGAGGGCGAGTGCGGGAGAGGGCGAGTGCGGGAGAGGGCGAGTGCGGGAGAGGGCGAGTGCGGGAGAGGGCGAGTGCGGGAGAGGGCGAGTGCGGGAGAGGGCGAGTGCGGGAGAGGGCGAGTGCGGGAGAGGGCGAGTGCGGGAGAGGGCGAGTGCGGGAGAGGGCGAGTGCGGGAGAGGACGAGTGCGGGAGAGGGCGAGTGCGGGAGAGGGCGAGTGCGGGAGAGGGCGAGTGCGGGAGAGGGCGAGTGCGGGAGAGGGCGAGTGCGGGAGAGGGCGTGTGCGGGAGAGGGCGAGTGCGGGAGAGGGCGAGTGCGGGAGAGGGCGAGTGCGGGAGAGGGCGAGTGCGGGAGAGGGCGAGTGCGGGAGAGGGCGAGTGCGGGAGAGGGCGAGTGCGGCAGAGGGCGAGTGCGGGAGCGGGCGAGTGCGGGAGAGGGCGAGTGCGGGAGAGGGCGAGTGCGGGAGAAGGCGAGTGCGGGAGAGAGCTAGTGCGGGAGAGAGCGAGTGCGGGAGAGAGTGAGTGCGGGAGAGTGCGAGTGCGGGAGAGTGCGAGTGCGGGAGAGTGCGGGAGAGTGCAAGTGTGGAATTGTGAGGGAGACTGCTAGTGCAGGATAGAGTGAGTGAGTGATAGTGCAGAAGAGGGCGTGTGCGGGAGAGGGCGAGTGCGGGAGAGGGCGAGTGCGGGAGAGTGCGAGTGCGGGAGAGTGCGAGCGCGGGAGAGAGCGAGTGCGGGAGAGAGCGAGTGCGGGAGAGAGAGAGTGCGGGAGAGAGCGAGTGCGGGAGAGAGCGTGTGCGGGAGAGAGCGAGTGCGGGAGAGAGCGAGTGCGGGAGAGAGTGAGTGCGGGAGAGAGTGAGTGCGGGAGAGAGTGAGTGCGGGAGAGAGTGAGTGCGGGAGAGAGTGAGTGCGGGAGAGAGTGAGTGCGGGAGAGAGCAAGTGCGGTAGAGTGCGAGTGACGGAGAGTGCGAGTGCGGGAGAGAGCGAGTGCGTGAGAGAGCGAGTGCGGGGGAGTGCAAGTGCGCGAGAGAGCGAGTGCAGGAGAGAGGGAGAGCTAGATAGAGCGAGTGCGTGCGAGTGCGAGTGCGGGAGAGTGGGAGTGCGGGAGAGTGCGAGTGCGGGAGAGTGCGAGTGCAGGAGAGTGCGAGTGCGGAAGTGTGCGAGTGCGGCAGAGTGCGGCAGAGTGCGAGTGCGGCAGAGTGCGAGTGAGGCAGAGTGCGAGTGCGGCAGAGTGCGAGTGCGGGAGAGTGCGAGTGCGGGAGAGTGCGAGTGCGGGAGAGTGCGAGTGCGGGAGAGTGCGAGTGCGGGAGAGTGCGTGTGCGGGAGAGTGCGAGTGCGGGAGAGTGCGAGTGCGGGAGAGTGCGAGTGCGGGAGAGTGCGAGTGCGGGAGAGTGCGAGTGCGGGAGAGTGCGAGTGCGGGAGAGTGCAAGTGCGGGAGAATGCAAGTGCGGAAGAGTGCGAGAGAGTGCAAGTATGGAAGAGTGAGGGAGACTGCTAGTGCGGGATAGAGCGAGAGAGTGTGAGTGCAGGAGATTGCGAGTGCGGGAGAGAGCGAGTGCGGGAGAGAGCGAGTGCGGGAGAGAGCGAGTGCGGGAGAGAGCGAGTGCGGGAGAGTGCGAGTGCAGTAGAGAGCGTGTGCGGGAGAGTGTGAGTGCGGGAGAGTACAAATGTGGGAGTGTGCAAGTGCGGGAGAGAGCGAGTGCGGGAGAGAGGGAGTGCGGGAGAGGGCGAGTGTGGGAGAGAGCGATTGCGGCAGAGAGGGAGTGCGTGAGTGTGCGAGTGCGGGAGAGGGCGAGTGTGGCAGAGGGCGAGTGTGGCAGAGAGCGAGTGGGGGAGAGAGCGAGAGCGGGAGTGAGCGAGAGCGGGAGTGAGCGAGAGTGAGCGAGAGCGGGAGTGAGCGAGAGCGGGAGTGAGCGAGAGCGGGAGAGAGCGAGTGCGGGAGAGAGCGAGTGCGGGAGAGAGCGAGTGCGGGAGAGAGCGAGTGCGGGAGAGAGAGAGTGCGGGAGAGAGAGAGTGCGGGAGAGGGCGAGTGCGGGAGAGGGCGAGTGCGGGAGAGGGCGAGTGCGGGAGAGGGCGAGTGCGGGAGAGGGCGAGTGCGGGAGAGGGCGAGTGCGGGAGAGGGCGAGTGCGGGAGAGGGCGAGTGCGGGAGAGGGCGAGTGCGGGAGAGGGCGAGTGCGGGAGAGGACGAGTGCGGGAGAGGGCGAGTGCGGGAGAGGGCGAGTGCGGGAGAGGGCGAGTGCGGGAGAGGGCGAGTGCGGGAGAGGGCGAGTGCGGGAGAGGGCGAGTGCGGGAGAGGACGAGTGCGGGAGAGGGCGAGTGCGGGAGAGGGCGAGTGCGGGAGAGGGCGAGTGCGGGAGAGGGCGAGTGCGGGAGAGGGCGAGTGCGGGAGAGGGCGAGTGCGGGAGAGGGCGAGTGCGGGAGAGGGCGAGTGCGGGAGAGGGCGAGTGCGGGAGAGGGCGAGTGCGGGAGAGGGCGAGTGCGGGAGAGGGCGAGTGCGGGAGAGGGCGAGTGCGGCAGAGGGCGAGTGCGGGAGCGGGCGAGTGCGGGAGAGGGCGAGTGCGGGAGAGGGCGAGTGCGGGAGAAGGCGAGTGCGGGAGAGAGCTAGTGCGGGAGAGAGCGAGTGCGGGAGAGAGTGAGTGCGGGAGAGTGCGAGTGCGGGAGAGTGCGAGTGCGGGAGAGTGCGGGAGAGTGCAAGTGTGGAAGAGTGAGGGAGACTGCTAGTGCAGGATAGAGTGAGTGAGTGATAGTGCAGAAGAGGGCGTGTGCGGGAGAGGGCGAGTGCGGGAGAGGGCGAGTGCGGGAGAGTGCGAGTGCGGGAGAGTGCGAGCGCGGGAGAGAGCGAGTGCGGGAGAGAGCGAGTGCGGGAGAGAGAGAGTGCGGGAGAGAGCGAGTGCGGGAGAGAGCGTGTGCGGGAGAGAGCGAGTGCGGGAGAGAGCGAGTGCGGGAGAGAGTGAGTGCGGGAGAGAGTGAGTGCGGGAGAGAGTGAGTGCGGGAGAGAGTGAGTGCGGGAGAGAGTGAGTGCGGGAGAGAGTGAGTGCGGGAGAGAGCAAGTGCGGTAGAGTGCGAGTGACGGAGAGTGCGAGTGCGGGAGAGAGCGAGTGCGTGAGAGAGCGAGTGCGGGGGAGTGCAAGTGCGCGAGAGAGCGAGTGCAGGAGAGAGGGAGAGCTAGATAGAGCGAGTGCGTGCGAGTGCGAGTGCGGGAGAGTGGGAGTGCGGGAGAGTGCGAGTGCGGGAGAGTGCGAGTGCAGGAGAGTGCGAGTGCGGAAGTGTGCGAGTGCGGCAGAGTGCGGCAGAGTGCGAGTGCGGCAGAGTGCGAGTGAGGCAGAGTGCGAGTGCGGCAGAGTGCGAGTGCGGGAGAGTGCGAGTGCGGGAGAGTGCGAGTGCGGGAGAGTGCGAGTGCGGGAGAGTGCGAGTGCGGGAGAGTGCGTGTGCGGGAGAGTGCGAGTGCGGGAGAGTGCGAGTGCGGGAGAGTGCGAGTGCGGGAGAGTGCGAGTGCGGGAGAGTGCGAGTGCGGGAGAGTGCGAGTGCGGGAGAGTGCAAGTGCGGGAGAATGCAAGTGCGGAAGAGTGCGAGAGAGTGCAAGTATGGAAGAGTGAGGGAGACTGCTAGTGCGGGATAGAGCGAGAGAGTGTGAGTGCAGGAGATTGCGAGTGCGGGAGAGAGCGAGTGCGGGAGAGAGCGAGTGCGGGAGAGAGCGAGTGCGGGAGAGAGCGAGTGCGGGAGAGTGCGAGTGCAGTAGAGAGCGTGTGCGGGAGAGTGTGAGTGCGGGAGAGTACAAATGTGGGAGTGTGCAAGTGCGGGAGAGAGCGAGTGCGGGAGAGAGGGAGTGCGGGAGAGGGCGAGTGTGGGAGAGAGCGATTGCGGCAGAGAGGGAGTGCGTGAGTGTGCGAGTGCGGGAGAGGGCGAGTGTGGCAGAGGGCGAGTGTGGCAGAGAGCGAGTGGGGGAGAGAGCGAGAGCGGGAGTGAGCGAGAGCGGGAGTGAGCGAGAGTGAGCGAGAGCGGGAGTGAGCGAGAGCGGGAGTGAGCGAGAGCGGGAGAGAGCGAGTGCGGGAGAGTGCGAGTGCAGTAGAGAGCGTGTGCGGGAGAGAGCGAGTGGGAGGGTGATATGTGTGGGGAGTGCGAGTGCGGGAGAGAGCGAGTGCGGGAGAGAGCGAGTGCGCGAGAGAGCGAGTGCGGGAAAGTGCTAGTACGGGAGGGGGCTGGATAGAGAGAGAGCTGGATAGAGCGAGTGCGGGAGATTGCAAGTGCGTAAGAGTGCGGGAGAGTGCAAGAGTGGAAGAGTGAGGGAGACTGCCCGTGCAGGATAGAGTGGGAGAGTTTGAGTGCAGAAGAGGGCGAGTGCGGGAGAGGGAGAGTGCGGGAGAGGGCGATGCGGGAGAGAGCGAGTGCGGGAGAGAGCGAGTCCTTGAGAGTGTGAGTGCGGGAGAGTGTGAGTGCGAGAGTGTGAGTGCGGGAGTGTGCCAGTGCGGGAGTGTGCCAGTGCGGGAGAGAGCGTGTGCGGGAGAGAGCGTGTGCGGGAGAGAGCGTGTGCGGGAGAGAGCGTGTGCAGGAGAGAGCGTGTGCGGGAGAGAGCGTGTGCGGGAGAGAGCGTGTGCGGGAGAGAGCAAGTGCGGGAGAGTGCGAGTGCCGGAGAGAGCCAGTGCGATAGAGATCGAGTGCGGGAGAGAGGGAGTGCGGGAGAGGGCGAGTGCGGGAGAGGGCAAGTGCAGGAGAGTGCGAGTGCAGGAGAGTGCGAGTGCGGGAGAGAGCGAGTGCGTGAGTGAGCGAGTGCGGGAGAGAGCGAGAGTGGGAGTGAGCGAGTGCGGGAGAGAGCGAGAGTGGGAGTGAAAGAGAGCGGGAGTGAGCGAGAGCGGGAGAGAGCGAGTGCGGGAGAGAGCGAGTGCGGGAGAGAGCGAGTGCGGGAGAGTGCGGGACAGTGCGAGTACGGGAGAGTGCAGCCGAGTGCGGGCGAGTGAGTGTGCGGGAGAGTGCTTGAGAGAGCGAGTGCAGGAGAGAGTGAATGTGGAAGAGAGCGATGCGGGAGAGTACGAGTGCGGGAGAGATTTAGTGCAGGAGAGAGCGAGTGAGTGCGAGTGCGGGAGGGTGCGAGTGCGGAGATAGCGAGTGCGGAGATAGCGAGTGCGGGAGAGAGCGAGTGCCGGAAAGTACAGGTGAGTGCGAGTACGGCAGAGTGCGAGTGCGGCAGAGTGCGAGTGCGGCAGAGTGCGAGTGCGGCAGAGTGCGAGTGCGGCAGAGTGCGAGTGCGGCAGAGTGCGAGTGCGGCAGAGTGCGAGTGCGGCAGAGTGCAAGTGCGGCAGAGTGCAAGTGCGGCAGAGTGCAAGTGCGGCAGAGTGCGAGTGCGAGTGCGGCAGAGTGCGAGTGCGGCAGAGTGCGGGAGAGTGCGAGTGCGGGAGAGTGCGAGCGCGGGAGAGTGCGAGTGCGGGAGAGTGCGAGTGCGGGAGAGTGCGAGTGCGGGAGAGTGCGAGTGCGGGAGAGTGCGAGTGCGGGAGAGTGCGAGTGCGGGAGAGTGCGAGTGCGGGAGAGTGCGAGTGCGGGAGAGTGCGAGTGCGGGAGAGTGCGAGTGCGGTAGTGTGCGAGTGAGGGAGAGTGCGAGTGAGGGAGAGTGCGAGTGCGGGAGAGAGCTAGTGCGGGAGAGTGCAAGTGCGGGAGAGTGCAAGTGCGGGAGAGTGCAAGTGCGGCAGAGTGCAAGTGCGGGAGAGTGCGGGAGTGTGCAAGTGCGGAAGAGTGAGAGTGCGGGTGAGTGAGAGTGCGGGAGAGTGAGAGTGCGGGAGTGTGAGAGTGCGGGAGAGTGAGAGTGCGGGAGAGTGAGAGTGCGGGAGAGTGAGAGTGCGGGAGAGTGAGAGTGCGGGAGAGTGAGAGTGCGGGAGAGTGAGAGTGCGGGAGAGTGAGAGTGCGGGAGAGTGAGAGTGCGGGAGAGTGAGAGTGCGGGAGAGTGAGAGTGCGGGAGAGTGAGAGTGCGGGAGAGTGAGAGTGCGGGAGAGTGCGAGTGCGGGAGAGTGCGAGGGCGGGAGAGTGCGAGGGCGGGAGAGTGCGAGGGCGGGAGAGGGCCAGTGCGATAGAGATCGAGTGCGGGAGAGGGCGAGTGCGGGCAATTACGAGTTCGGGAGAGTGCGAGTGCGGGAGAGAGCGAGTGAGGGAGAGAGCGAGTGAGGGAGAGAGCGAGTGAGGGAGAGAGCGAGTGCGGGATAGAGCGAGTGCGGGATAGAGCGAGTGCTGGAGAGAGCGAGTGCGGGAGAGAGCGAGTGCGGGAGAGAGCGAGTGCGGGCGAAAGCGAGTGCGGGAGAGAGCGAGAGTGGGAGTGAGCGAGTGCGGGAGAGAGCGAGAGTGGGAGTGAAAGAGAGCGGGAGTGAGCGAGAGCGGGAGAGAGCGAGTGCGGGAGAGAGCGAGTGCGGGAGAGAGCGAGTGCGGGAGAGTGCGGGACAGTGCGAGTACGGGAGAGTGCAGGCGAGTGCGGGCGAGTGAGTGTGCGGGAGAGTGCTTGAGAGAGCGAGTGCAGGAGAGAGTGAATGTGGAAGAGAGCGATGCGGGAGAGTACGAGTGCGGGAGAGATTTAGTGCAGGAGAGAGCGAGTGAGTGCGAGTGCGGGAGAGTGCGAGTGCGGAGATAGCGAGTGCGGAGATAGCGAGTGCGGGAGAGAGCGAGTGCCGGAAAGTACAGGTGAGTGCGAGTACGGCAGAGTGCGAGTGCGGCAGAGTGCGAGTGCGGCAGAGTGCGAGTGCGGCAGAGTGCGAGTGCGGCAGAGTGCGAGTGCGGCAGAGTGCGAGTGCGGCAGAGTGCGAGTGCGGCAGAGTGCGAGTGCGGCAGAGTGCGAGTGCGGCAGAGTGCGAGTGCGGCAGAGTGCGAGTGCGGCAGAGTGCGAGTGCGGCAGAGTGCGAGTGCGGCAGAGTGCGAGTGCGGCAGAGTGCGAGTACGGCAGAGTGCGAGTGCGGCAGAGTGCGAGTGCGGCAGAGTGCGAGTGCGGCAGAGTGCGAGTGCGGCAGAGTGCGAGTGCGGCAGAGTGCGAGTGCGGCAGAGTGCGAGTGCGGCAGAGTGCGAGTGTGGCAGAGTGCAAGTGCGGCAGAGTGCAAGTGCGGCAGAGTGCGAGTGCGAGTGCGGCAGATTGCGAGTGCGGCAGAGTGCGAGTGCGGCAGAGTGCGGGAGAGTGCAAGTGCGGGAGAGTGCGAGTGCGGGAGAGTGCGAGAGCGGGAGAGTGCGAGTGCGGGAGAGTGCGGGAGAGTGCGAGTGCGGGAGAGTGCGAGTGCGGGAGAGTGCGAGTGCGGGAGAGTGCGAGTGCGGGAGAGTGCGAGTGCGGGAGAGTGCGAGTGCGGGAGAGTGCGAGTGCGGGAGAGTGCGAGTGCGGGAGAGTGCGAGTGCGGGAGAGTGCAAGTGCGGGAGAGTGCAAGTGCGGGAGAGTGCAAGTGCGGCAGAGTGCAAGTGCGGGAGAGTGCGGGAGTGTGCAAGTGCGGAAGAGTGAGAGTGCGGGTGAGTGAGACTGCGGGAGAGTGAGAGTGCGGGAGAGTGAGAGTGCGGGAGTGTGAGAGTGCGGGAGAGTGAGAGTGCGGGAGAGTGAGAGTGCGGGAGAGTGAGAGTGCGGGAGAGTGAGAGTGCGGGAGAGTGAGAGTGCGGGAGAGTGAGAGTGCGGGAGAGTGAGAGTGCGGGAGAGTGAGAGTGCGGGAGAGTGAGAGTGCGGGAGAGTGAGAGTGCGGGAGAGTGAGAGTGCGGGAGAGTGAGAGTGCGGGAGAGTGAGAGTGCGGGAGAGTGAGAGTGCGGGAGAGTGAGAGTGCGGGAGAGTGAGAGTGCGGGAGAGTGCGAGTGCGGGAGAGTGCGAGGGCGGGAGTGTGCGAGGGCGGGAGAAGGCGAGTGCGGGAGAGAGCTAGTGCGGGAGAGAGCGAGTGCGGGAGAGAGTGAGTGCGGGAGAGTGCGAGTGCGGGAGAGTGCGAGTGCGGGAGAGTGCGGGAGAGTGCAAGTGTGGAAGAGTGAGGGAGACTGCTAGTGCAGGATAGAGTGAGTGAGTGATAGTGCAGAAGAGGGCGTGTGCGGGAGAGGGCGAGTGCGGGAGAGGGCGAGTGCGGGAGAGTGCGAGTGCGGGAGAGTGCGAGCGCGGGAGAGAGCGAGTGCGGGAGAGAGCGAGTGCGGGAGAGAGAGAGTGCGGGAGAGAGCGAGTGCGGGAGAGAGCGTGTGCGGGAGAGAGCGAGTGCGGGAGAGAGCGAGTGCGGGAGAGAGTGAGTGCGGGAGAGAGTGAGTGCGGGAGAGAGTGAGTGCGGGAGAGAGTGAGTGCGGGAGAGAGTGAGTGCGGGAGAGAGTGAGTGCGGGAGAGAGCAAGTGCGGTAGAGTGCGAGTGACGGAGAGTGCGAGTGCGGGAGAGAGCGAGTGCGTGAGAGAGCGAGTGCGGGGGAGTGCAAGTGCGCGAGAGAGCGAGTGCAGGAGAGAGGGAGAGCTAGATAGAGCGAGTGCGTGCGAGTGCGAGTGCGGGAGAGTGGGAGTGCGGGAGAGTGCGAGTGCGGGAGAGTGCGAGTGCAGGAGAGTGCGAGTGCGGAAGTGTGCGAGTGCGGCAGAGTGCGGCAGAGTGCGAGTGCGGCAGAGTGCGAGTGAGGCAGAGTGCGAGTGCGGCAGAGTGCGAGTGCGGGAGAGTGCGAGTGCGGGAGAGTGCGAGTGCGGGAGAGTGCGAGTGCGGGAGAGTGCGAGTGCGGGAGAGTGCGTGTGCGGGAGAGTGCGAGTGCGGGAGAGTGCGAGTGCGGGAGAGTGCGAGTGCGGGAGAGTGCGAGTGCGGGAGAGTGCGAGTGCGGGAGAGTGCGAGTGCGGGAGAGTGCGAGTGCGGGAGAGTGCAAGTGCGGGAGAATGCAAGTGCGGAAGAGTGCGAGAGAGTGCAAGTATGGAAGAGTGAGGGAGACTGCTAGTGCGGGATAGAGCGAGAGAGTGTGAGTGCAGGAGATTGCGAGTGCGGGAGAGAGCGAGTGCGGGAGAGAGCGAGTGCGGGAGAGAGCGAGTGCGGGAGAGAGCGAGTGCGGGAGAGTGCGAGTGCAGTAGAGAGCGTGTGCGGGAGAGTGTGAGTGCGGGAGAGTACAAATGTGGGAGTGTGCAAGTGCGGGAGAGAGCGAGTGCGGGAGAGAGGGAGTGCGGGAGAGGGCGAGTGTGGGAGAGAGCGATTGCGGCAGAGAGGGAGTGCGTGAGTGTGCGAGTGCGGGAGAGGGCGAGTGTGGCAGAGGGCGAGTGTGGCAGAGAGCGAGTGGGGGAGAGAGCGAGAGCGGGAGTGAGCGAGAGCGGGAGTGAGCGAGAGTGAGCGAGAGCGGGAGTGAGCGAGAGCGGGAGTGAGCGAGAGCGGGAGAGAGCGAGTGCGGGAGAGTGCGAGTGCAGTAGAGAGCGTGTGCGGGAGAGAGCGAGTGGGAGGGTGATATGTGTGGGGAGTGCGAGTGCGGGAGAGAGCGAGTGCGGGAGAGAGCGAGTGCGCGAGAGAGCGAGTGCGGGAAAGTGCTAGTACGGGAGGGGGCTGGATAGAGAGAGAGCTGGATAGAGCGAGTGCGGGAGATTGCAAGTGCGTAAGAGTGCGGGAGAGTGCAAGAGTGGAAGAGTGAGGGAGACTGCCCGTGCAGGATAGAGTGGGAGAGTTTGAGTGCAGAAGAGGGCGAGTGCGGGAGAGGGAGAGTGCGGGAGAGGGCGATGCGGGAGAGAGCGAGTGCGGGAGAGAGCGAGTCCTTGAGAGTGTGAGTGCGGGAGAGTGTGAGTGCGAGAGTGTGAGTGCGGGAGTGTGCCAGTGCGGGAGTGTGCCAGTGCGGGAGAGAGCGTGTGCGGGAGAGAGCGTGTGCGGGAGAGAGCGTGTGCGGGAGAGAGCGTGTGCAGGAGAGAGCGTGTGCGGGAGAGAGCGTGTGCGGGAGAGAGCGTGTGCGGGAGAGAGCAAGTGCGGGAGAGTGCGAGTGCCGGAGAGAGCCAGTGCGATAGAGATCGAGTGCGGGAGAGAGGGAGTGCGGGAGAGGGCGAGTGCGGGAGAGGGCAAGTGCAGGAGAGTGCGAGTGCAGGAGAGTGCGAGTGCGGGAGAGAGCGAGTGCGTGAGTGAGCGAGTGCGGGAGAGAGCGAGAGTGGGAGTGAGCGAGTGCGGGAGAGAGCGAGAGTGGGAGTGAAAGAGAGCGGGAGTGAGCGAGAGCGGGAGAGAGCGAGTGCGGGAGAGAGCGAGTGCGGGAGAGAGCGAGTGCGGGAGAGTGCGGGACAGTGCGAGTACGGGAGAGTGCAGCCGAGTGCGGGCGAGTGAGTGTGCGGGAGAGTGCTTGAGAGAGCGAGTGCAGGAGAGAGTGAATGTGGAAGAGAGCGATGCGGGAGAGTACGAGTGCGGGAGAGATTTAGTGCAGGAGAGAGCGAGTGAGTGCGAGTGCGGGAGGGTGCGAGTGCGGAGATAGCGAGTGCGGAGATAGCGAGTGCGGGAGAGAGCGAGTGCCGGAAAGTACAGGTGAGTGCGAGTACGGCAGAGTGCGAGTGCGGCAGAGTGCGAGTGCGGCAGAGTGCGAGTGCGGCAGAGTGCGAGTGCGGCAGAGTGCGAGTGCGGCAGAGTGCGAGTGCGGCAGAGTGCGAGTGCGGCAGAGTGCAAGTGCGGCAGAGTGCAAGTGCGGCAGAGTGCAAGTGCGGCAGAGTGCGAGTGCGAGTGCGGCAGAGTGCGAGTGCGGCAGAGTGCGGGAGAGTGCGAGTGCGGGAGAGTGCGAGCGCGGGAGAGTGCGAGTGCGGGAGAGTGCGAGTGCGGGAGAGTGCGAGTGCGGGAGAGTGCGAGTGCGGGAGAGTGCGAGTGCGGGAGAGTGCGAGTGCGGGAGAGTGCGAGTGCGGGAGAGTGCGAGTGCGGGAGAGTGCGAGTGCGGGAGAGTGCGAGTGCGGTAGTGTGCGAGTGAGGGAGAGTGCGAGTGAGGGAGAGTGCGAGTGCGGGAGAGAGCTAGTGCGGGAGAGTGCAAGTGCGGGAGAGTGCAAGTGCGGGAGAGTGCAAGTGCGGCAGAGTGCAAGTGCGGGAGAGTGCGGGAGTGTGCAAGTGCGGAAGAGTGAGAGTGCGGGTGAGTGAGAGTGCGGGAGAGTGAGAGTGCGGGAGTGTGAGAGTGCGGGAGAGTGAGAGTGCGGGAGAGTGAGAGTGCGGGAGAGTGAGAGTGCGGGAGAGTGAGAGTGCGGGAGAGTGAGAGTGCGGGAGAGTGAGAGTGCGGGAGAGTGAGAGTGCGGGAGAGTGAGAGTGCGGGAGAGTGAGAGTGCGGGAGAGTGAGAGTGCGGGAGAGTGAGAGTGCGGGAGAGTGAGAGTGCGGGAGAGTGCGAGTGCGGGAGAGTGCGAGGGCGGGAGAGTGCGAGGGCGGGAGAGTGCGAGGGCGGGAGAGGGCCAGTGCGATAGAGATCGAGTGCGGGAGAGGGCGAGTGCGGGCAATTACGAGTTCGGGAGAGTGCGAGTGCGGGAGAGAGCGAGTGAGGGAGAGAGCGAGTGAGGGAGAGAGCGAGTGAGGGAGAGAGCGAGTGCGGGATAGAGCGAGTGCGGGATAGAGCGAGTGCTGGAGAGAGCGAGTGCGGGAGAGAGCGAGTGCGGGAGAGAGCGAGTGCGGGCGAAAGCGAGTGCGGGAGAGAGCGAGAGTGGGAGTGAGCGAGTGCGGGAGAGAGCGAGAGTGGGAGTGAAAGAGAGCGGGAGTGAGCGAGAGCGGGAGAGAGCGAGTGCGGGAGAGAGCGAGTGCGGGAGAGAGCGAGTGCGGGAGAGTGCGGGACAGTGCGAGTACGGGAGAGTGCAGGCGAGTGCGGGCGAGTGAGTGTGCGGGAGAGTGCTTGAGAGAGCGAGTGCAGGAGAGAGTGAATGTGGAAGAGAGCGATGCGGGAGAGTACGAGTGCGGGAGAGATTTAGTGCAGGAGAGAGCGAGTGAGTGCGAGTGCGGGAGAGTGCGAGTGCGGAGATAGCGAGTGCGGAGATAGCGAGTGCGGGAGAGAGCGAGTGCCGGAAAGTACAGGTGAGTGCGAGTACGGCAGAGTGCGAGTGCGGCAGAGTGCGAGTGCGGCAGAGTGCGAGTGCGGCAGAGTGCGAGTGCGGCAGAGTGCGAGTGCGGCAGAGTGCGAGTGCGGCAGAGTGCGAGTGCGGCAGAGTGCGAGTGCGGCAGAGTGCGAGTGCGGCAGAGTGCGAGTGCGGCAGAGTGCGAGTGCGGCAGAGTGCGAGTGCGGCAGAGTGCGAGTGCGGCAGAGTGCGAGTGCGGCAGAGTGCGAGTACGGCAGAGTGCGAGTGCGGCAGAGTGCGAGTGCGGCAGAGTGCGAGTGCGGCAGAGTGCGAGTGCGGCAGAGTGCGAGTGCGGCAGAGTGCGAGTGCGGCAGAGTGCGAGTGTGGCAGAGTGCAAGTGCGGCAGAGTGCAAGTGCGGCAGAGTGCGAGTGCGAGTGCGGCAGATTGCGAGTGCGGCAGAGTGCGAGTGCGGCAGAGTGCGGGAGAGTGCAAGTGCGGGAGAGTGCGAGTGCGGGAGAGTGCGAGAGCGGGAGAGTGCGAGTGCGGGAGAGTGCGGGAGAGTGCGAGTGCGGGAGAGTGCGAGTGCGGGAGAGTGCGAGTGCGGGAGAGTGCGAGTGCGGGAGAGTGCGAGTGCGGGAGAGTGCGAGTGCGGGAGAGTGCGAGTGCGGGAGAGTGCGAGTGCGGGAGAGTGCGAGTGCGGGAGAGTGCAAGTGCGGGAGAGTGCAAGTGCGGGAGAGTGCAAGTGCGGCAGAGTGCAAGTGCGGGAGAGTGCGGGAGTGTGCAAGTGCGGAAGAGTGAGAGTGCGGGTGAGTGAGACTGCGGGAGAGTGAGAGTGCGGGAGAGTGAGAGTGCGGGAGTGTGAGAGTGCGGGAGAGTGAGAGTGCGGGAGAGTGAGAGTGCGGGAGAGTGAGAGTGCGGGAGAGTGAGAGTGCGGGAGAGTGAGAGTGCGGGAGAGTGAGAGTGCGGGAGAGTGAGAGTGCGGGAGAGTGAGAGTGCGGGAGAGTGAGAGTGCGGGAGAGTGAGAGTGCGGGAGAGTGAGAGTGCGGGAGAGTGAGAGTGCGGGAGAGTGAGAGTGCGGGAGAGTGAGAGTGCGGGAGAGTGAGAGTGCGGGAGAGTGCGAGTGCGGGAGAGTGCGAGGGCGGGAGAGTGCGAGGGCGGGAGAGGGCCAGTGCGATAGACATCGAGTGCGGGAGAGGGCGAGTGCGGGCAATTACGAGTTCGGGAGAGTGCGAGTGCGGGAGAGAGCGAGTGAGGGAGAGAGCGAGTGAGGGAGAGAGCGAGTGAGGGAGAGAGCGAGTGAGGGAGAGAGCGAGTGCGGGATAGAGCGAGTGCGGGATAGAGCGAGTGCTGGAGAGAGCGAGTGCGGGAGAGAGCGAGAGTGGGAGTGAGCGAGTGCGGGAGAGAGCGAGAGTGGGAGTGAAAGAGAGCGGGAGTGAGCGAGAGCGGGAGAGAGCGAGTGCGGGAGAGTGCGAGTGCGGGAGAGTGCGAGTGCGGGAGAGTGCGAGTGCGGGAGAGTGCGAGTGCGGGAGAGTGCGAGTGCGGGAGAGTGCGAGTGCGGGAGAGTGCGAGTGCGGTAGTGTGCGAGTGAGGGAGAGTGCGAGTGAGGGAGAGTGCGAGTGAGGGAGAGTGCGAGTGCGGGAGAGAGCTAGTGCGGGAGAGTGCAAGTGCGGGAGAGTGCAAGTACGGCAGAGTGCAAGTGCGGGAGAGTGCGGGAGTGTGCAAGTGCGGAAGAGTGAGAGTGCGGGTGAGTGAGACTGCGGGAGAGTGAGAGTGCGGGAGAGTGAGAGTGCGGGAGAGTGAGAGTGCGGGAGTGTGAGAGTGCGGGAGAGTGAGAGTGCGGGAGAGTGAGAGTGCGGGAGAGTGAGAGTGCGGGAGAGTGAGAGTGCGGGAGAGTGAGAGTGCGGGAGAGTGAGAGTGCGGGAGAGTGAGAGTGCGGGAGAGTGAGAGTGCGGGAGAGTGAGAGTGCGGGAGAGTGAGAGTGCGGGAGAGTGAGAGTGCGGGAGAGTGAGAGTGCGGGAGAGTGAGAGTGCGGGAGAGTGAGAGTGCGGGAGAGTGAGAGTGCGGGAGAGTGCGAGTGCGGGAGAGTGCGAGGGCGGGAGAGTGCGAGGGCGGGAGAGGGCCAGTGCGATAGAGATCGAGTGCGGGAGAGGGCGAGTGCGGGCAATTACGAGTTCGGGAGAGTGCGAGTGCGGGAGAGAGCGAGTGAGGGAGAGAGCGAGTGAGGGAGAGAGCGAGTGAGGGAGAGAGCGAGTGCGGGATAGAGCGAGTGCGGGATAGAGCGAGTGCGGGAGAGAGCGAGTGCGGGAGAGAGCGAGTGCGGGCGAGAGCGAGTGCGGGCGAGAGCGAGTGCGGGAGAGAGCGAGTGCGGGAGAGAGCGAGTGCGGGAGAGAGCGAGTGCGGGAGAGAGCGAGTGCGGGAGAGAGCGAGTGCGGGAGAGAGCGAGTGCGGGAGAGAGCGAGTGCGGGAGAGAGCGAGTGCGGGAGAGAGCGAGTGCGGGAGAGAGCGAGTGCGGGAGAGTGCGGGACAGTGCGAGTACGGGAGAGTGCAGGCGAGTGCGGGCGAGTGAGTGTGCGGGAGAGTGCTTGAGAGAGCGAGTGCAGGAGAGAGTTAATGTGGAAGAGAGCGATGCGGGAGAGTACGAGTGCTGGAGAGATTTAGTGCAGGAGAGAGCGAGTGAGTGCGAGTGCGGAGATAGCGAGTGCGGAGATAGCGAGTGCGGGAGAGAGCGAGTGCCGGAAAGTACAGGTGAGTGCGAGTGCGGCAGAGCGCGAGTGCGGCAGAGCGCGAGTGCGGCAGAGCGCGAGTGCGGCAGAGCGCGAGTGCGGCAGAGCGCGAGTGCGGCAGAGCGCGAGTGCGGCAGAGTGCGGCAGAGTGCGGGAGAATGCGAGTGCGGGAGAGTGCGAGTGCGGGAGAGTGCGAGTGCGGGAGAGTGCGAGTGCGGGAGAGTGCGAGTGCGGGAGAGTGCGAGTGCGGGAGAGTCCGAGTGCGGGAGAGTGCGAGTGCGGGAGAGTGCGAGTGCGGGAGAGTGCGAGTGCGGGAGAGTGCGAGTGCGGGAGAGTGCGAGTGCGGGAGAGTGCGAGTGCGGGAGAGTGCGAGTGCGGGAGTGTGCGAGTGAGGGAGAGTGCGAGTGAGGGAGAGTGCGAGTGAGGGAGAGTGCGAGTGCGGGAGAGAGCTAGTGCGGGAGAGCGCAAGTGCGGGAGAGTGCAAGTGCGGGAGAGTGCGGGAGTGTGCAAGTGCGGAAGAGTGAGAGTGCGGGTGAGTGAGAGTGCGGGAGAGTGAGAGTGCGGGAGAGTGAGAGTGCGGGAGAGTGAGAGTGCGGGAGAGTGAGAGTGCGGGAGAGTGCGAGTGCGGTAGTGTGCGAGTGAGGGAGAGTGCGGGAGTGTGCAAGTGCGGAAGAGTGAGGGAGACTGCTAGTGCGGGATAGAGCGAGAGAGTGTGAGTGCAGGAGATTGTGAGTGCGGGAGAGTGAGAGTGCGGGAGAGTGAGAGTGCGGGAGAGTGAGAGTGCGGGAGAGTGAGAGTGCAGGAGAGTGAGAGTGCGGGAGAGTGAGAGTGCGGGAGAGTGAGAGTGCGGGAGAGAGCGAGTGCGGGAGAGAGCGAGTGCGGGAGAGAGCGAGTGCGGGAGAGAGCGAGTGCGGGAGAGAGCGAGTGCGGGAGAGAGCGGGTGGGGGCGAGAGCGAGTGCGGGAGAGAGCGAGTGCGGGAGAGAGCGAGTCCGGGAGAGAGCGAGTGCGGGAGAGAGCGAGTGTGGGAGAGAGCGAGTGAGGAGAGTGCGAGTGAGGGAGAGTGCGAGTGAGGGAGAGTGCGAGTGAGGGAGAGTGCGAGTGCGGGAGAGACCTAGTGCGGGTGAGTGCAAGTGCGGGAGAGTGCAAGTGCGGGAGAGTGCAAGTGCGGGAGAGTGCAAGTGCGGGAGAGTGCAAGTGCGGGAGAGTGCGGGAGTGTGCAAGTGCGGAAGAGTGAGAGTGCGGGAGAGTGCGAGTGCGGGAGAGTGCGAGTGCGGGAGAGTGCGAGTGCGGGAGAGTGCGAGTGCGGGAGAGTGCGAGTGCGGTAGAGTGCGAGTGTGGTAGAGTGCGAGTGTGGTAGAGTGCGAGTGCGGGAGAGTGAGAGTGCGGGAGAGTGAGAGTGCATGAGAGTGAGAGTGCGGGAGAGTGCGAGTGCGGGAGAGTGCGAGTGCGGGAGAGTGCGAGTGTGGGAGAGTGCGAGTGCGGGAGAGTGCGAGCGCGGGAGAGTGCGAGTGCGGGAGAGTGCGAGTGCGGGAGAGTGCGAGTGCGGGAGAGTGCGAGTGCGGTAGTGTGCGAGTGAGGGAGAGTGCGAGTGCGGTAGAATGCAAGTGCGGGAGAGTGCGGGAGTGTGCAAGTGCGGAAGAGTGAGGGAGACTGCTAGTGCGGGATAGAGCGAGAGAGTGTGAGTGCAGGAGAGTACAAATGTGGGAGTGTGCAAGTGCGGGAGAGAGCGAGTGCGGGAGAGAGGGAGTGCGGGAGAGGGCGAGTGTGGGAGAGAGCGATTGCGGCAGAGAGGGAGTGCGTGAGTGTGCGAGTGCGGGAGAGGGCGAGTGTGGCAGAGGGCGAGTGTGGCAGAGAGCGAGTGGGGGAGAGAGCGAGAGCGGGAGTGAGCGAGAGCGGGAGTGAGCGAGAGTGAGCGAGAGCGGGAGTGAGCGAGAGCGGGAGTGAGCGAGAGCGGGAGAGAGCGAGTGCGGGAGAGAGCGAGTGCGGGAGAGAGCGAGTGCGGGAGAGAGCGAGTGCGGGAGAGAGAGAGTGCGGGAGAGAGAGAGTGCGGGAGAGGGCGAGTGCGGGAGAGGGCGAGTGCGGGAGAGGGCGAGTGCGGGAGATGGCGAGTGCGGGAGAGGGCGAGTGCGGGAGAGGGCGAGTGCGGGAGAGGGCGAGTGCGGGAGAGGGCGAGTGCGGGAGAGGGCGAGTGCGGGAGAGGGCGAGTGCGGGAGAGGACGAGTGCGGGAGAGGGCGAGTGCGGGAGAGGGCGAGTGCGGGAGAGGGCGAGTGCGGGAGAGGGCGAGTGCGGGAGAGGGCGAGTGCGGGAGAGGGCGAGTGCGGGAGAGGACGAGTGCGGGAGAGGGCGAGTGCGGGAGAGGGCGAGTGCGGGAGAGGGCGAGTGCGGGAGAGGGCGAGTGCGGGAGAGGGCGAGTGCGGGAGAGGGCGAGTGCGGGAGAGGGCGAGTGCGGGAGAGGGCGAGTGCGGGAGAGGGCGAGTGCGGGAGAGGGCGAGTGCGGGAGAGGGCGAGTGCGGGAGAGGGCGAGTGCGGGAGAGGGCGAGTGCGGGAGAGGGCGAGTGCGGGAGAGGGCGAGTGCGGGAGAGGGCGAGTGCGGCAGAGGGCGAGTGCGGGAGCGGGCGAGTGCGGGAGAGGGCGAGTGCGGGAGAGGGCGAGTGCGGGAGAAGGCGAGTGCGGGAGAGAGCTAGTGCGGGAGAGAGCGAGTGCGGGAGAGAGTGAGTGCGGGAGAGTGCGAGTGCGGGAGAGTGCGAGTGCGGGAGAGTGCGGGAGAGTGCAAGTGTGGAAGAGTGAGGGAGACTGCTAGTGCAGGATAGAGTGAGTGAGTGATAGTGCAGAAGAGGGCGTGTGCGGGAGAGGGCGAGTGCGGGAGAGGGCGAGTGCGGGAGAGTGCGAGTGCGGGAGAGTGCGAGCGCGGGAGAGAGCGAGTGCGGGAGAGAGCGAGTGCGGGAGAGAGAGAGTGCGGGAGAGAGCGAGTGCGGGAGAGAGCGTGTGCGGGAGAGAGCGAGTGCGGGAGAGAGCGAGTGCGGGAGAGAGTGAGTGCGGGAGAGAGTGAGTGCGGGAGAGAGTGAGTGCGGGAGAGAGTGAGTGCGGGAGAGAGTGAGTGCGGGAGAGAGTGAGTGCGGGAGAGAGCAAGTGCGGTAGAGTGCGAGTGACGGAGAGTGCGAGTGCGGGAGAGAGCGAGTGCGTGAGAGAGCGAGTGCGGGGGAGTGCAAGTGCGCGAGAGAGCGAGTGCAGGAGAGAGGGAGAGCTAGATAGAGCGAGTGCGTGCGAGTGCGAGTGCGGGAGAGTGGGAGTGCGGGAGAGTGCGAGTGCGGGAGAGTGCGAGTGCAGGAGAGTGCGAGTGCGGAAGTGTGCGAGTGCGGCAGAGTGCGGCAGAGTGCGAGTGCGGCAGAGTGCGAGTGAGGCAGAGTGCGAGTGCGGCAGAGTGCGAGTGCGGGAGAGTGCGAGTGCGGGAGAGTGCGAGTGCGGGAGAGTGCGAGTGCGGGAGAGTGCGAGTGCGGGAGAGTGCGTGTGCGGGAGAGTGCGAGTGCGGGAGAGTGCGAGTGCGGGAGAGTGCGAGTGCGGGAGAGTGCGAGTGCGGGAGAGTGCGAGTGCGGGAGAGTGCGAGTGCGGGAGAGTGCAAGTGCGGGAGAATGCAAGTGCGGAAGAGTGCGAGAGAGTGCAAGTATGGAAGAGTGAGGGAGACTGCTAGTGCGGGATAGAGCGAGAGAGTGTGAGTGCAGGAGATTGCGAGTGCGGGAGAGAGCGAGTGCGGGAGAGAGCGAGTGCGGGAGAGAGCGAGTGCGGGAGAGAGCGAGTGCGGGAGAGTGCGAGTGCAGTAGAGAGCGTGTGCGGGAGAGTGTGAGTGCGGGAGAGTACAAATGTGGGAGTGTGCAAGTGCGGGAGAGAGCGAGTGCGGGAGAGAGGGAGTGCGGGAGAGGGCGAGTGTGGGAGAGAGCGATTGCGGCAGAGAGGGAGTGCGTGAGTGTGCGAGTGCGGGAGAGGGCGAGTGTGGCAGAGGGCGAGTGTGGCAGAGAGCGAGTGGGGGAGAGAGCGAGAGCGGGAGTGAGCGAGAGCGGGAGTGAGCGAGAGTGAGCGAGAGCGGGAGTGAGCGAGAGCGGGAGTGAGCGAGAGCGGGAGAGAGCGAGTGCGGGAGAGTGCGAGTGCAGTAGAGAGCGTGTGCGGGAGAGAGCGAGTGGGAGGGTGATATGTGTGGGGAGTGCGAGTGCGGGAGAGAGCGAGTGCGGGAGAGAGCGAGTGCGCGAGAGAGCGAGTGCGGGAAAGTGCTAGTACGGGAGGGGGCTGGATAGAGAGAGAGCTGGATAGAGCGAGTGCGGGAGATTGCAAGTGCGTAAGAGTGCGGGAGAGTGCAAGAGTGGAAGAGTGAGGGAGACTGCCCGTGCAGGATAGAGTGGGAGAGTTTGAGTGCAGAAGAGGGCGAGTGCGGGAGAGGGAGAGTGCGGGAGAGGGCGATGCGGGAGAGAGCGAGTGCGGGAGAGAGCGAGTCCTTGAGAGTGTGAGTGCGGGAGAGTGTGAGTGCGAGAGTGTGAGTGCGGGAGTGTGCCAGTGCGGGAGTGTGCCAGTGCGGGAGAGAGCGTGTGCGGGAGAGAGCGTGTGCGGGAGAGAGCGTGTGCAGGAGAGAGCGTGTGCGGGAGAGAGCGTGTGCGGGAGAGAGCGTGTGCGGGAGAGAGCAAGTGCGGGAGAGTGCGAGTGCCGGAGAGAGCCAGTGCGATAGAGATCGAGTGCGGGAGAGAGGGAGTGCGGGAGAGGGCGAGTGCGGGAGAGGGCAAGTGCAGGAGAGTGCGAGTGCAGGAGAGTGCGAGTGCGGGAGAGAGCGAGTGCGTGAGTGAGCGAGTGCGGGAGAGAGCGAGAGTGGGAGTGAGCGAGTGCGGGAGAGAGCGAGAGTGGGAGTGAAAGAGAGCGGGAGTGAGCGAGAGCGGGAGAGAGCGAGTGCGGGAGAGAGCGAGTGCGGGAGAGAGCGAGTGCGGGAGAGTGCGGGACAGTGCGAGTACGGGAGAGTGCAGCCGAGTGCGGGCGAGTGAGTGTGCGGGAGAGTGCTTGAGAGAGCGAGTGCAGGAGAGAGTGAATGTGGAAGAGAGCGATGCGGGAGAGTACGAGTGCGGGAGAGATTTAGTGCAGGAGAGAGCGAGTGAGTGCGAGTGCGGGAGGGTGCGAGTGCGGAGATAGCGAGTGCGGAGATAGCGAGTGCGGGAGAGAGCGAGTGCCGGAAAGTACAGGTGAGTGCGAGTACGGCAGAGTGCGAGTGCGGCAGAGTGCGAGTGCGGCAGAGTGCGAGTGCGGCAGAGTGCGAGTGCGGCAGAGTGCGAGTGCGGCAGAGTGCGAGTGCGGCAGAGTGCGAGTGCGGCAGAGTGCGAGTGCGGCAGAGTGCAAGTGCGGCAGAGTGCAAGTGCGGCAGAGTGCAAGTGCGGCAGAGTGCGAGTGCGAGTGCGGCAGAGTGCGAGTGCGGCAGAGTGCGGGAGAGTGCGAGCGCGGGAGAGTGCGAGCGCGGGAGAGTGCGAGTGCGGGAGAGTGCGAGTGCGGGAGAGTGCGAGTGCGGGAGAGTGCGAGTGCGGGAGAGTGCGAGTGCGGGAGAGTGCGAGTGCGGGAGAGTGCGAGTGCGGGAGAGTGCGAGTGCGGGAGAGTGCGAGTGCGGTAGTGTGCGAGTGAGGGAGAGTGCGAGTGAGGGAGAGTGCGAGTGCGGGAGAGAGCTAGTGCGGGAGAGTGCAAGTGCGGGAGAGTGCAAGTGCGGGAGAGTGCAAGTGCGGCAGAGTGCAAGTGCGGGAGAGTGCGGGAGTGTGCAAGTGCGGAAGAGTGAGAGTGCGGGTGAGTGAGAGTGCGGGAGAGTGAGAGTGCGGGAGTGTGAGAGTGCGGGAGAGTGAGAGTGCGGGAGAGTGAGAGTGCGGGAGAGTGAGAGTGCGGGAGAGTGAGAGTGCGGGAGAGTGAGAGTGCGGGAGAGTGAGAGTGCGGGAGAGTGAGAGTGCGGGAGAGTGAGAGTGCGGGAGAGTGAGAGTGCGGGAGAGTGAGAGTGCGGGAGAGTGAGAGTGCGGGAGAGTGAGAGTGCGGGAGAGTGCGAGTGCGGGAGAGTGCGAGGGCGGGAGAGTGCGAGGGCGGGAGAGTGCGAGGGCGGGAGAGGGCCAGTGCGATAGAGATCGAGTGCGGGAGAGGGCGAGTGCGGGCAATTACGAGTTCGGGAGAGTGCGAGTGCGGGAGAGAGCGAGTGAGGGAGAGAGCGAGTGAGGGAGAGAGCGAGTGAGGGAGAGAGCGAGTGAGGGAGAGAGCGAGTGCGGGATAGAGCGAGTGCGGGATAGAGCGAGTGCTGGAGAGAGCGAGTGCGGGAGAGAGCGAGTGCGGGAGAGAGCGAGTGCGGGCGAAAGCGAGTGCGGGAGAGAGCGAGAGTGGGAGTGAGCGAGTGCGGGAGAGAGCGAGAGTGGGAGTGAAAGAGAGCGGGAGTGAGCGAGAGCGGGAGAGAGCGAGTGCGGGAGAGAGCGAGTGCGGGAGAGAGCGAGTGCGGGAGAGTGCGGGACAGTGCGAGTACGGGAGAGTGCAGGCGAGTGCGGGCGAGTGAGTGTGCGGGAGAGTGCTTGAGAGAGCGAGTGCAGGAGAGAGTGAATGTGGAAGAGAGCGATGCGGGAGAGTACGAGTGCGGGAGAGATTTAGTGCAGGAGAGAGCGAGTGAGTGCGAGTGCGGGAGAGTGCGAGTGCGGAGATAGCGAGTGCGGAGATAGCGAGTGCGGGAGAGAGCGAGTGCCGGAAAGTACAGGTGAGTGCGAGTACGGCAGAGTGCGAGTGCGGCAGAGTGCGAGTGCGGCAGAGTGCGAGTGCGGCAGAGTGCGAGTGCGGCAGAGTGCGAGTGCGGCAGAGTGCGAGTGC
The DNA here is from genome assembly GCF_047496885.1 of Scyliorhinus torazame. Taxonomy (NCBI): domain Eukaryota; kingdom Metazoa; phylum Chordata; class Chondrichthyes; order Carcharhiniformes; family Scyliorhinidae; genus Scyliorhinus; species Scyliorhinus torazame. Next base: position 151,221,018 of record NC_092720.1, read on the forward strand.
GGCAGAGTGCGAGTGCGGCAGAGTGCGAGTGCGGCAGAGTGCGAGTGCGGCAGAGTGCGAGTGCGGCAGAGTGCGAGTGCGGCAGAGTGCGAGTGCGGCAGAGTGCGAGTGCGGCAGAGTGCGAGTGCGGCAGAGTGCGAGTACGGCAGAGTGCGAGTGCGGCAGAGTGCGAGTGCGGCAGAGTGCGAGTGCGGCAGAGTGCGAGTGCGGCAGAGTGCGAGTGCGGCAGAGTGCGAGTGCGGCAGAGTGCGAGTGTGGCAGAGTGCAAGTGCGGCAGAGTGCAAGTGCGGCAGAGTGCGAGTGCGAGTGCGGCAGATTGCGAGTGCGGCAGAGTGCGAGTGCGGCAGAGTGCGGGAGAGTGCAAGTGCGGGAGAGTGCGAGTGCGGGAGAGTGCGAGAGCGGGAGAGTGCGAGTGCGGGAGAGTGCGAGTGCGGGAGAGTGCGAGTGCGGGAGAGTGCGAGTGCGGGAGAGTGCGAGTGCGGGAGAGTGCGAGTGCGGGAGAGTGCGAGTGCGGGAGAGTGCGAGTGCGGGAGAGTGCGAGTGCGGGAGAGTGCGAGTGCGGGAGAGTGCGAGTGCGGGAGAGTGCGAGTGCGGGAGAGTGCGAGTGCGGGAGAGTGCAAGTGCGGGAGAGTGCAAGTGCGGGAGAGTGCAAGTGCGGCAGAGTGCAAGTGCGGGAGAGTGCGGGAGTGTGCAAGTGCGGAAGAGTGAGAGTGCGGGTGAGTGAGACTGCGGGAGAGTGAGAGTGCGGGAGAGTGAGAGTGCGGGAGTGTGAGAGTGCGGGAGAGTGAGAGTGCGGGAGAGTGAGAGTGCGGGAGAGTGAGAGTGCGGGAGAGTGAGAGTGCGGGAGAGTGAGAGTGCGGGAGAGTGAGAGTGCGGGAGAGTGAGAGTGCGGGAGAGTGAGAGTGCGGGAGAGTGAGAGTGCGGGAGAGTGAGAGTGCGGGAGAGTGAGAGTGCGGGAGAGTGAGAGTGCGGGAGAGTGAGAGTGCGGGAGAGTGAGAGTGCGGGAGAGTGCGAGTGCGGGAGAGTGCGAGGGCGGGAGAGTGCGAGGGCGGGAGAGGGCCAGTGCGATAGACATCGAGTGCGGGAGAGGGCGAGTGCGGGCAATTACGAGTTCGGGAGAGTGCGAGTGCGGGAGAGAGCGAGTGAGGGAGAGAGCGAGTGAGGGAGAGAGCGAGTGAGGGAGAGAGCGAGTGAGGGAGAGAGCGAGTGCGGGATAGAGCGAGTGCGGGATAGAGCGAGTGCTGGAGAGAGCGAGTGCGGGAGAGAGCGAGAGTGGGAGTGAGCGAGTGCGGGAGAGAGCGAGAGTGGGAGTGAAAGAGAGCGGGAGTGAGCGAGAGCGGGAGAGAGCGAGTGCGGGAGAGTGCGAGTGCGGGAGAGTGCGAGTGCGGGAGAGTGCGAGTGCGGGAGAGTGCGAGTGCGGGAGAGTGCGAGTGCGGGAGAGTGCGAGTGCGGGAGAGTGCGAGTGCGGTAGTGTGCGAGTGAGGGAGAGTGCGAGTGAGGGAGAGTGCGAGTGAGGGAGAGTGCGAGTGCGGGAGAGAGCTAGTGCGGGAGAGTGCAAGTGCGGGAGAGTGCAAGTACGGCAGAGTGCAAGTGCGGGAGAGTGCGGGAGTGTGCAAGTGCGGAAGAGTGAGAGTGCGGGTGAGTGAGACTGCGGGAGAGTGAGAGTGCGGGAGAGTGAGAGTGCGGGAGAGTGAGAGTGCGGGAGTGTGAGAGTGCGGGAGAGTGAGAGTGCGGGAGAGTGAGAGTGCGGGAGAGTGAGAGTGCGGGAGAGTGAGAGTGCGGGAGAGTGAGAGTGCGGGAGAGTGAGAGTGCGGGAGAGTGAGAGTGCGGGAGAGTGAGAGTGCGGGAGAGTGAGAGTGCGGGAGAGTGAGAGTGCGGGAGAGTGAGAGTGCGGGAGAGTGAGAGTGCGGGAGAGTGAGAGTGCGGGAGAGTGCGAGTGCGGGAGAGTGCGAGGGCGGGAGAGTGCGAGGGCGGGAGAGGGCCAGTGCGATAGAGATCGAGTGCGGGAGAGGGCGAGTGCGGGCAATTACGAGTTCGGGAGAGTGCGAGTGCGGGAGAGAGCGAGTGAGGGAGAGAGCGAGTGAGGGAGAGAGCGAGTGAGGGAGAGAGCGAGTGCGGGATAGAGCGAGTGCGGGATAGAGCGAGTGCGGGAGAGAGCGAGTGCGGGAGAGAGCGAGTGCGGGCGAGAGCGAGTGCGGGCGAGAGCGAGTGCGGGAGAGAGCGAGTGCGGGAGAGAGCGAGTGCGGGAGAGAGCGAGTGCGGGAGAGAGCGAGTGCGGGAGAGAGCGAGTGCGGGAGAGAGCGAGTGCGGGAGAGAGCGAGTGCGGGAGAGAGCGAGTGCGGGAGAGAGCGAGTGCGGGAGAGAGCGAGTGCGGGAGAGTGCGGGACAGTGCGAGTACGGGAGAGTGCAGGCGAGTGCGGGCGAGTGAGTGTGCGGGAGAGTGCTTGAGAGAGCGAGTGCAGGAGAGAGTTAATGTGGAAGAGAGCGATGCGGGAGAGTACGAGTGCTGGAGAGATTTAGTGCAGGAGAGAGCGAGTGAGTGCGAGTGCGGAGATAGCGAGTGCGGAGATAGCGAGTGCGGGAGAGAGCGAGTGCCGGAAAGTACAGGTGAGTGCGAGTGCGGCAGAGCGCGAGTGCGGCAGAGCGCGAGTGCGGCAGAGCGCGAGTGCGGCAGAGCGCGAGTGCGGCAGAGCGCGAGTGCGGCAGAGCGCGAGTGCGGCAGAGTGCGGCAGAGTGCGGGAGAATGCGAGTGCGGGAGAGTGCGAGTGCGGGAGAGTGCGAGTGCGGGAGAGTGCGAGTGCGGGAGAGTGCGAGTGCGGGAGAGTGCGAGTGCGGGAGAGTGCGAGTGCGGGAGAGTGCGAGTGCGGGAGAGTGCGAGTGCGGGAGAGTGCGAGTGCGGGAGAGTGCGAGTGCGGGAGAGTGCGAGTGCGGGAGAGTGCGAGTGCGGGAGAGTGCGAGTGCGGGAGTGTGCGAGTGAGGGAGAGTGCGAGTGAGGGAGAGTGCGAGTGAGGGAGAGTGCGAGTGCGGGAGAGAGCTAGTGCGGGAGAGCGCAAGTGCGGGAGAGTGCAAGTGCGGGAGAGTGCGGGAGTGTGCAAGTGCGGAAGAGTGAGAGTGCGGGTGAGTGAGAGTGCGGGAGAGTGAGAGTGCGGGAGAGTGAGAGTGCGGGAGAGTGAGAGTGCGGGAGAGTGAGAGTGCGGGAGAGTGCGAGTGCGGTAGTGTGCGAGTGAGGGAGAGTGCGGGAGTGTGCAAGTGCGGAAGAGTGAGGGAGACTGCTAGTGCGGGATAGAGCGAGAGAGTGTGAGTGCAGGAGATTGTGAGTGCGGGAGAGTGAGAGTGCGGGAGAGTGAGAGTGCGGGAGAGTGAGAGTGCGGGAGAGTGAGAGTGCAGGAGAGTGAGAGTGCGGGAGAGTGAGAGTGCGGGAGAGTGAGAGTGCGGGAGAGAGCGAGTGCGGGAGAGAGCGAGTGCGGGAGAGAGCGAGTGCGGGAGAGAGCGAGTGCGGGAGAGAGCGAGTGCGGGAGAGAGCGGGTGGGGGCGAGAGCGAGTGCGGGAGAGAGCGAGTCCGGGAGAGAGCGAGTGCGGGAGAGAGCGAGTGTGGGAGAGAGCGAGTGAGGGAGAGTGCGAGTGAGGGAGAGTGCGAGTGAGGGAGAGTGCGAGTGAGGGAGAGTGCGAGTGCGGGAGAGACCTAGTGCGGGTGAGTGCAAGTGCGGGAGAGTGCAAGTGCGGGAGAGTGCAAGTGCGGGAGAGTGCAAGTGCGGGAGAGTGCAAGTGCGGGAGAGTGCGGGAGTGTGCAAGTGCGGAAGAGTGAGAGTGCGGGAGAGTGCGAGTGCGGGAGAGTGCGAGTGCGGGAGAGTGCGAGTGCGGGAGAGTGCGAGTGCGGGAGAGTGCGAGTGCGGTAGAGTGCGAGTGTGGTAGAGTGCGAGTGTGGTAGAGTGCGAGTGCGGGAGAGTGAGAGTGCGGGAGAGTGAGAGTGCATGAGAGTGAGAGTGCGGGAGAGTGCGAGTGCGGGAGAGTGCGAGTGCGGGAGAGTGCGAGTGTGGGAGAGTGCGAGTGCGGGAGAGTGCGAGTGCGGGAGAGTGCGAGTGCGGGAGAGTGCGAGTGCGGGAGAGTGCGAGTGCGGGAGAGTGCGAGTGCGGTAGTGTGCGAGTGAGGGAGAGTGCGAGTGCGGTAGAATGCAAGTGCGGGAGAGTGCGGGAGTGTGCAAGTGCGGAAGAGTGAGGGAGACTGCTAGTGCGGGATAGAGCGAGAGAGTGTGAGTGCAGGAGAGAGCGAGTGCGGGAGAGAGCGAGTGCGGGAGAGAGCGAGTGCGGGAGAGAGCGAGTGCGGGAGAGAGCGAGTGCGGGAGAGAGCGAGTGCGGGAGAGAGCGAGTGCGGGAGAGAGCGAGTGCGGGAGAGAGCGAGTGCGGGCGAGAGCGAGTGCGGGCGAGAGCGAGTGCGGGCGAGAGCGAGTGCGGGAGAGAGCGGGTGCGGGAGAGAGCGGGTGCGGGAGAGAGCGGGTGCGGGAGAGAGCGGGGGCGGGAGAGAGCGGGTGCGGGCGAGAGCGAGTGCGGGAGAGAGCGAGTGCGGGAGAGAGCGTGTGCGGGAGAGAGCGAGTGCGGGAGAGAGCGAGTGCGGGAGAGAGCGAGTGCGGGAGAGAGCGAGTGCGGGAGAGAGCGAGTGCGGGAGAGAGCGAGTGCGGGAGAGAGCGAGTGCGGGAGAGAGCGAGTGCGGGAGAGAGCGAGCGCGGGAGAGAGCGAGTGCGGGGGAGAGCGAGTGCGGGAGAGTGCGAGTGCGGGAGAGTGCGAGTGCGGTAGTGTGCGAGTGAGGGAGAGTGCGAGTGCGGTAGAATGCAAGTGCGGGAGAGTGCGGGAGTGTGCAAGTGCGGAAGAGTGAGGGAGACTGCTAGTGCGGGATAGAGCGAGAGAGTGTGAGTGCAGGAGAGAGCGAGTGCGGGAGAGTGAGAGTGCGGGAGAGTGAGAGTGCGGGAGAGAGCGAGTGCGGGAGAGAGCGAGTGCGGGAGAGAGCGAGTGCGGGAGAGAGCGAGTGCGGGAGAGAGCGAGTGCGGGAGAGAGCGAGTGCGGGAGAGAGCGAGTGCGGGCGAGAGCGAGTGCGGGCGAGAGCGAGTGCGGGCGAGAGCGAGTGCGGGAGAGAGCGAGTGCGGGAGAGAGCGAGTGCGGGAGAGAGCGAGTGCGGGAGAGAGCGAGTGCGGGAGAGAGCGAGTGCGGGAGAGAGCGAGTGCGGGAGAGAGCGAGTGCGGGAGAGAGCGAGAGCGGGAGAGAGCGAGTGCGGGAGAGAGCGAGTGCGGGAGAGAGCGAGTGAGTGCGAGTGCGGGATAGTGCGAGTGCGGAGATAGCGAGTGCGGGAGAGAGCGAGTGCCAGAGACTATGAGTGCGAGTGCGGGTCAGTGCAGTGCGGGAGAGTGCGAGTGAGGGCGAGAGCGAGTGCGGGCGAGTGCGAGTGCGGACGACAGCGAGTGCGGGCGAGAAGCGAGTGCGGGCGAGAGTGAGTGCGGGCGTGAGTGAGTGCGGGAGAGAGTGAGTGCGGGAGAGAGCGAGTGCGGGAGAGAGCGAGTGCGGTCGAGTGCGAGTGACGGAGAGTGCGAGTGCGGGAGAGAGCGAGTGCGTGAGAGAGCGAGTGCGGGGGAGTGCAAGTGCGCGAGAGAGCGAGTGCAGGAGAGAGGGAGAGCTAGATAGAGCGAGTGCGTGCGAGTGCGAGTGCGGCAGAGTGCGAGTGCGGCAGAGTGCGAGTGCGGCAGAGTGCGAGTGCGGGAGAGTGCGAGTGCGGGAGAGTGCGAGTGCGGGAGAGTGCGAGTGCGGGAGAGTGCGAGTGCGGTAGTGTGCGAGTGAGGGAGAGTGCGGGAGTGTGCAAGTGCGGAAGAGTGAGGGAGACTGCTAGTGCGGGATAGAGCGAGAGAGTGTGAGTGCAGGAGATTGTGAGTGCGGGAGAGTGAGAGTGCGGGAGAGTGAGAGTGCGGGAGAGTGAGAGTGCGGGAGAGTGAGAGTGCAGGAGAGTGAGAGTGCGGGAGAGTGAGAGTGCGGGAGAGTGAGAGTGCGGGAGAGAGCGAGTGCGGGAGAGAGCGAGTGCGGGAGAGAGCGAGTGCGGGAGAGAGCGAGTGCGGGAGAGAGCGAGTGCGGGAGAGAGCGAGTGCGGGAGAGAGCGAGTGCGGGAGAGAGCGGGTGGGGGCGAGAGCGAGTGCGGGAGAGAGCGAGTGCGGGAGAGAGCGAGTGCGGGAGAGAGCGAGTGTGGGAGAGAGCGAGTGAGGGAGAGTGCGAGTGAGGGAGAGTGCGAGTGAGGGAGAGTGCGAGTGAGGGAGAGTGCGAGTGCGGGAGAGACCTAGTGCGGGTGAGTGCAAGTGCGGGAGAGTGCAAGTGCGGGAGAGTGCAAGTGCGGGAGAGTGCAAGTGCGGGAGAGTGCAAGTGCGGGAGAGTGCAAGTGCGGGAGAGTGCGGGAGTGTGCAAGTGCGGAAGAGTGAGAGTGCGGGAGAGTGCGAGTGCGGGAGAGTGCGAGTGCGGGAGAGTGCGAGTGCGGGAGAGTGCGAGTGCGGGAGAGTGCGAGTGCGGTAGAGTGCGAGTGTGGTAGAGTGCGAGTGTGGTAGAGTGCGAGTGCGGGAGAGTGAGAGTGCGGGAGAGTGAGAGTGCATGAGAGTGAGAGTGCGGGAGAGTGCGAGTGCGGGAGAGTGCGAGTGCGGGAGAGTGCGAGTGTGGGAGAGTGCGAGTGCGGGAGAGTGCGAGTGCGGGAGAGTGCGAGTGCGGGAGAGTGCGAGTGCGGGAGAGTGCGATTGCGGGAGAGTGCGAGTGCGGTAGTGTGCGAGTGAGGGAGAGTGCGAGTGCGGTAGAATGCAAGTGCGGGAGAGTGCGGGAGTGTGCAAGTGCGGAAGAGTGAGGGAGACTGCTAGTGCGGGATAGAGCGAGAGAGTGTGAGTGCAGGAGAGAGCGAGTGCGGGAGAGAGCGAGTGCGGGAGAGAGCGAGTGCGGGAGAGAGCGAGTGCGGGAGAGAGCGAGTGCGGGAGAGAGCGAGTGCGGGAGAGAGCGAGTGCGGGAGAGAGCGAGTGCGGGAGAGAGCGAGTGCGGGCGAGAGCGAGTGCGGGCGAGAGCGAGTGCGGGCGAGAGCGAGTGCGGGAGAGAGCGGGTGCGGGAGAGAGCGGGTGCGGGAGAGAGCGGGTGCGGGAGAGAGCGGGTGCGGGAGAGAGCGGGTGCGGGAGAGAGCGGGGGCGGGAGAGAGCGGGTGCGGGCGAGAGCGAGTGCGGGAGAGAGCGAGTGCGGGAGAGAGCGTGTGCGGGAGAGAGCGTGTGCGGGAGAGAGCGAGTGCGGGAGAGAGCGAGTGCGGGAGAGAGCGAGTGCGGGAGAGAGCGAGTGCGGGAGAGAGCGAGTGCGGGAGAGAGCGAGTGCGGGAGAGAGCGAGTGCGGGAGAGAGCGAGTGCGGGAGAGAGCGAGTGCGGGAGAGAGCGAGCGCGGGAGAGAGCGAGTGCGGGGGAGAGCGAGTGCGGGAGAGTGCGAGTGCGGGAGAGTGCGAGTGCGGTAGTGTGCGAGTGAGGGAGAGTGCGAGTGCGGTAGAATGCAAGTGCGGGAGAGTGCGGGAGTGTGCAAGTGCGGAAGAGTGAGGGAGACTGCTAGTGCGGGATAGAGCGAGAGAGTGTGAGTGCAGGAGAGAGCGAGTGCGGGAGAGTGAGAGTGCGGGAGAGTGAGAGTGCGGGAGAGAGCGAGTGCGGGAGAGAGCGAGTGCGGGAGAGAGCGAGTGCGGGAGAGAGCGAGTGCGGGAGAGAGCGAGTGCGGGAGAGAGCGAGTGCGGGAGAGAGCGAGTGCGGGCGAGAGCGAGTGCGGGCGAGAGCAAGTGCGGGCGAGAGCGAGTGCGGGAGAGAGCGAGTGCGGGAGAGAGCGAGTGCGGGAGAGAGCGAGTGCGGGAGAGAGCGAGTGCGGGAGAGAGCGAGTGCGGGAGAGAGCGAGAGCGGGAGAGAGCGAGTGCGGGAGAGAGCGAGTGCGGGAGAGAGCGAGTGAGTGCGAGTGCGGGATAGTGCGAGTGCGGAGATAGCGAGTGCGGGAGAGAGCGAGTGCCAGAGACTATGAGTGCGAGTGCGGGTCAGTGCAGTGCGGGAGAGTGCGAGTGAGGGCGAGAGCGAGTGCGGGCGAGTGCGAGTGCGGACGACAGCGAGTGCGGGCGAGAAGCGAGTGCGGGCGAGAGTGAGTGCGGGCGTGAGTGAGTGCGGGAGAGAGTGAGTGCGGGAGAGAGCGAGTGCGGGAGAGAGCGAGTGCGGTCGAGTGCGAGTGACGGAGAGTGCGAGTGCGGGAGAGAGCGAGTGCGTGAGAGAGCGAGTGCGGGGGAGTGCAAGTGCGCGAGAGAGCGAGTGCAGGAGAGAGGGAGAGCTAGATAGAGCGAGTGCGTGCGAGTGCGAGTGCGGGAGAGTGCGAGTGCGGGAGAGTGGGAGTGCGGGAGAGTGGGAGTGCGGGAGAGTGCGAGTGCGGGAGAGTGCGAGTGCAGGAGAGTGCGAGTGCGGAAGTGTGCGAGTGCGGCACAGTGCGAGTGCGGCAGAGTGCGAGTGCGGCAGAGTGCGAGTGCGGCAGAGTGCGAGTGCGGGAGAGTGCGAGTGCGGGAGAGTGCGAGTGCGGGAGAGTGCGAGTGCGGGAGAGTGCGAGTGCGGGAGAGTGCGAGTGCGGGAGAGTGCGAGTGCGGGAGAGTGCGAGTGCGGGAGAGTGCGAGTGCGGGAGAGTGCGAGTGCGGGAGAGTGCGAGTGCGGGAGAGTGCGAGTGCGGGAGAGTGCGAGTGCGGGAGAGTGCGAGTGCGGGAGAGTGCGAGTGCGGGAGAGTGCGAGTGCGGGAGAGTGCAAGTGCGGGAGAGTGCAAGTGCGGGAGAATGCAAGTGCGGAAGAGTGCGAGAGAGTGCAAGTATGGAAGAGTGAGGGAGACTGCTAGTGCGGGATAAAGCGAGAGAGTGAGAGTGCAGGAGATTGCGAGTGCGGGAGAGAGCGAGTGCGGGAGAGAGCGAGTGCGGGAGAGAGCGAGTGCGGGAGAGAGCGAGTGCGGGAGAGTGCGAGTGCAGTAGAGAGCGAGTGCGTGAGAGGGCCAGTGCGGGAGAGTGCGAGTGCCGGAGCGAACCAGTACGATAGAGATCGAGTGCGGGAGAGAGGGAGTGCGGGAGAGGGCGAGTGTGGGAGAGAGCGATTGCGGCAGAGAGGGAGTGCGTGAGTGTGCGAGTGCGGGAGAGGGCGAGTGTGGCAGAGGGCGAGTGTGGCAGAGAGCGAGTGGGGGAGAGAGCGAGAGCGGGAGTGAGCGAGAGCGGGAGTGAGCGAGAGTGAGCGAGAGCGGGAGTGAGCGAGAGCGGGAGTGAGCGAGAGCGGGAGAGAGCGAGTGCGGGAGAGTGCGAGTGCAGTAGAGAGCGTGTGCGGGAGAGAGCGAGTGGGAGGGTGATATGTGTGGGGAGTGCGAGTGCGGGAGAGAGCGAGTGCGGGAGAGAGCGAGTGCGCGAGAGAGCGAGTGCGGGAAAGTGCTAGTACGGGAGGGGGCTGGATAGAGAGAGAGCTGGATAGAGCGAGTGCGGGAGATTGCAAGTGCGTAAGAGTGCGGGAGAGTGCAAGAGTGGAAGAGTGAGGGAGACTGCCCGTGCAGGATAGAGTGGGAGAGTTTGAGTGCAGAAGAGGGCGAGTGCGGGAGAGGGAGAGTGCGGGAGAGGGCGATGCGGGAGAGAGCGAGTGCGGGAGAGAGCGAGTCCTTGAGAGTGTGAGTGCGGGAGAGTGTGAGTGCGGGAGTGTGCCAGTGCGGGAGTGTGCCAGTGCGGGAGTGTGCCAGTGCGGGAGAGAGCGTGTGCGGGAGAGAGCGTGTGCAGGAGAGAGCGTGTGCGGGAGAGAGCGTGTGCGGGAGAGAGCGTGTGCGGGAGAGAGCAAGTGCGGGAGAGTGCGAGTGCCGGAGAGAACCAGTGCAATAGAGATTGAGTGCGGGAGAGAGGGAGTGCGGGAGAGGGCGAGTGCGGGAGAGGGCAAGTGCAGGAGAGTGCGAGTGCAGGAGAGTGCGAGTGCGGGAGAGAGCGAGTGCGTGAGTGAGCGAGTGCGGGAGAGAGCGAGAGTGGGAGTGAGCGAGTGCGGGAGAGAGCGAGAGTGGGAGTGAAAGAGAGCGGGAGTGAGCGAGAGCGGGAGAGAGCGAGTGCGGGAGAGAGCGAGTGCGGGAGAGAGCGAGTGCGGGAGAGTGCGGGACAGTGCGAGTACGGGAGAGTGCAGGCGAGTGCGGGCGAGTGAGTGTGCGGGAGAGTGCTTGAGAGAGCGAGTGCAGGAGCAAGTGAATGTGGAAGAGAGCGATGCGGGAGAGTACGAGTGCGGGACAGATTTAGTGCAGGAGAGAGCGAGTGAGTGCGAGTGCGGGAGAGTGCGAGTGCGGAGATAGCGAGTGCGGAGATAGCGAGTGCGGGTGAGAGCGAGTGCCGCAAAGTACAGGTGAGTGCGAGTACGGCAGAGTGCAAGTGCGGCAGAGTGCGAGTGCGGCAGAGTGCGAGTGCGGCAGAGTGCGAGTGCGGCAGAGTGCGAGTGCGGCAGAGTGCGAGTGCGGCAGAGTGCGAGTGCGGCAGAGTGCGAGTGCGGCAGAGTGCGAGTGCGGCAGAGTGCGAGTGCGGCAGAGTGCGAGTGCGGCAGAGTGCGAGTGAGGCAGAGTGCGAGTGCGGCAGAGTGCGAGTGCGGCAGAGTGCGAGTGCGGCAGAGTGCGAGTGCGGCAGAGTGCGAGTGCGGCAGAGTGCGAGTGCGGCAGAGTGCGAGTGCGGCAGAGGGCGAGTGCGGCAGAGGGCGAGTGCGGCAGAGTGCGAGTGCGGCAGAGTGCGAGTGCGGCAGAGTGCGAGTGCGGCAGATTGCGAGTGCGGCAGAGTGCGAGTGCGGCAGAGTGCGGGAGAGTGCGAGTGCGGGAGAGTGCGAGTGCGGGTGAGTGCGAGTGCGGGAGAGTGCGAGTGCGGGAGAGTGCGAGTGCGGGAGAGTGCGAGTGCGGGAGAGTGCGAGTGCGGGAGAGTGCGAGTGCGGGAGAGTGCGAGTGCGGTAGTGTGCGAGTGAGGGAGAGTGCGAGTGAGGGAGAGTGCGAGTGAGGGAGAGTGCGAGTGCGAGAGAGAGCTAGTGCGGGAGAGTGCAAGTGCGGGAGAGTGCAAGTGCGGGAGAGTGCAAGTGCGGCAGAGTGCAAGTGCGGGAGTGTGAGAGTGCGGGTGAGTGAGACTGCGGGAGAGTGAGAGTGCGGGAGAGTGAGAGTGCGGGAGTGTGAGAGTGCGGGAGAGTGAGAGTGCGGGAGAGTGAGAGTGCGGGAGAGTGAGAGTGCGGGAGAGTGAGAGTGCGGGAGAGTGAGAGTGCGGGAGAGTGAGAGTGCGGGAGAGTGAGAGTGCGGGAGAGTGAGAGTGCGGGAGAGTGAGAGTGCGGGAGAGTGAGAGTGCGGGAGAGTGAGAGTGCGGGAGAGTGAGAGTGCGGGAGAGTGAGAGTGCGGGAGAGTGAGAGTGCGGGAGAGTGAGAGTGCGGGAGAGTGAGAGTGCGGGAGAGTGAGAGTGCGGGAGAGTGCGAGTGCGGGAGAGTGCGAGGGCGGGAGAGTGCGAGGGCGGGAGAGGGCCAGTGCGATAGAGATCGAGTGCGGGAGAGGGCGAGTGCGGGCAATTACGAGTTCGGGAGAGTGCGAGTGCGGGAGAGAGCTAGTGCGGGAGAGTGCAAGTGCGGCAGAGTGCAAGTGCGGGAGAGTGCGGGAGTGTGCAAGTGCGGAAGAGTGAGAGTGCGGGTGAGTGAGACTGCGGGAGAGTGAGAGTGCGGGAGTGTGAGAGTGCGGGAGAGTGAGAGTGCGGGAGAGTGAGAGTGCGGGAGAGTGAGAGTGCGGGAGAGTGAGAGTGCGGGAGAGTGAGAGTGCGGGAGAGTGAGAGTGCGGGAGAGTGAGAGTGCGGGAGAGTGAGAGTGCGGGAGAGTGAGAGTGCGGGAGAGTGAGAGTGCGGGAGAGTGAGAGTGCGGGAGAGTGAGAGTGCGGGAGAGTGAGAGTGCGGGAGAGTGCGAGTGCGGGAGAGTGCGAGGGCGGGAGAGTGCGAGGGCGGGAGAGTGCGAGGGCGGGAGAGGGCCAGTGCGATAGAGATCGAGTGCGGGAGAGGGCGAGTGCGGGCAATTACGAGTTCGGGAGAGTGCGAGTGCGGGAGAGAGCGAGTGAGGGAGAGAGCGAGTGAGGGAGAGAGCGAGTGAGGGAGAGAGCGAGTGCGGGATAGAGCGAGTGCGGGATAGAGCGAGTGCTGGAGAGAGCGAGTGCGGGAGAGAGCGAGTGCGGGAGAGAGCGAGTGCGGGAGAGAGCGAGTGCGGGAGAGAGCGACTGCGGGAGAGAGCGAGTGCGGGAGAGAGCGAGGGCGGGAGAGAGCGAGTGCGGGAGAGAGCGAGTGCGGGAGAGAGCGAGTGCGGGAGAGAGCGAGTGCGGAAGAGAGCGAGTGCGGGAGAGTGCGGGACAGTGCGAGTACGGGAGAGTGCAGGCGAGTGCGGGCGAGTGAGTGTGCGGGAGAGTGCTTGAGAGAGCGAGTGCAGGAGAGAGTGAATGTGGAAGAGAGCGATGCGGGAGAGTACGAGTGCGGGAGAGATTTAGTGCAGGAGAGAGCGAGTGCGGAGATAGCGAGTGCGGAGATAGCGAGTGCGGGAGAGAGCGAGTGCCGGAAAGTACAGGTGAGTGCGAGTGCGGCAGAGCGCGAGTGCGGCAGAGCGCGAGTGCGGCAGAGCGCGAGTGCGGCAGAGCGCGAGTGCGGCAGAGCGCGAGTGCGGCAGAGCGCGAGTGCGGCAGAGTGCGGGAGAGTGCGAGTGCGGGAGAGTGCGAGTGCGGGAGAGTGCGAGTGCGGGAGAGTGCGAGTGCGGGAGAGTGCGAGTGCGGGAGAGTGCGAGTGCGGGAGAGTGCGAGTGCGGGAGAGTGCGAGAGCGGGAGAGTGCGAGTGCGGGAGAGTGCGAGTGCGGGAGAGTGCGAGTGCGGGAGAGAGCGAGTGCGGGAGAGAGCGAGTGCGGGAGAGTGCGAGTGCGGGAGAGTGCGAGTGCGGGAGAGTGCGAGGGAGGGAGAGTGCGAGTGCGGGAGAGAGCTAGTGCGGGAGAGTGCAAGTGCGGGAGAGTGCAAGTGCGGGAGAGTGCGTGTGCGGGAGATTGCGAGTGCGGTAGTGTGCGAGTGCGGTAGTGTGCGAGTGAGGGAGAGTGCGAGTGCGGGAGAGTGCAAGTGCGGGAGAATGCAAGTGCGGGAGAGTGCGGGAGTGTGCAAGTGCGGAAGAGTGAGGGAGACTGCTAGTGCGGGATAGAGCGAGAGAGTGTGAGTGCAGGAGATTGTGAGTGCGGGAGATTGACAGTGCGGGAGAGTGAGAGTGCGGGAGAGTGAGAGTGCGGGAGAGTGAGAGTGCGGGAGAGTGAGAGTGCGGGAGAGTGAGAGTGCGGGAGAGTGAGAGTGCGGGAGAGTGAGAGTGCGGGAGAGTGAGAGTGCGGGAGAGAGCGAGTGCGGGAGAGAGCGAGTGCGGGAGAGAGCGAGTGCGGGAGAGAGCGAGTGCGGGAGAGAGCGAGTGCGGGAGAGAGCGAGTGCGGGAGAGAGCGAGTGCGGGAGAGAGCGAGTGCGGGGGAGAGAGAGTGCGGGAGAGAGCGAGTGCGTGAGAGAGCGAGTGCGGGAGAGAGCGAGTGCATGAGAGTGAGAGTGCGGGAGAGTGAGAGTGCGGGAGAGTCTGAGTGCGGGAGTGCGAGAGAGTGCGAGTGCGGGAGAGTGCGAGTGCGGGAGAGTGCGAGTGCGGGAGAGTTCGAGTGCGGGAGAGTGCGAGTGCGGGAGAGTGCGAGTGCGGGAGAGTGCGAGTGCGGGATAGTGCGAGTGCGGTAGTGTGCGAGTGAGGGAAAGTGCGAGTGCGGGAGAGTGCAAGTGCGGGAGAATGCAAGTGCGGGAGAGTGCGGGAGTGTGCAAGTGCGGAAGAGTGAGGGAGACTGCTAGTGCGGGATCGAGCGAGAGAGTGTGAGTGCAGGAGATTGTGAGTGCGGGAGAGTGAGAGTGCGGGAGAGTGAGAGTGCGGGAGAGTGAGAGTGCGGGAGAGTGAGAGTGCGGGAGAGAGAGAGTGCGGGAGAGAGAGAGTGCGGGAGAGTGAGAGTGCGGGAGAGTGAGAGTGCGGGAGAGTGAGAATGCGGGAGAGTGAGAGTGCGGGAGAGAGCGAGTGCGGGAGAGAGCGAGTGCGGGAGAGAGCGAGTGCGGGAGAGAGCGAGTGCGGGAGAGAGCGAGTGCGGGAGAGAGCGACTGCGGGAGAGAGCGAGTGCGGGAGAGTGCGAGTGCGGGAGAGTGCGAGTGCGGGAGAGTGTGAGTGCGGGAGAGAGCGAGGGCGGGAGAGGGCCAGTGCGGGAGAGTGCGAGTGCTGGAGAGAGCCAGTGCGATAGAGATCGAGTGCGGGAGAGGGCGAGTGCGGGCAATTACGAGTGCGGGAGAGTGCGAGTGCGGGAGAGAGCGAGTGAGGGAGAGAGCGAGTGCGGGATAGAGCGAGTGCTGGAGAGAGCGAGTGCGGGAGAGAGTGGGTGCGGGTGAAAGGGAGTGCGGGAGAGAGCGAGTGCGGGAGAGAGCTAGTGCGGGAGAGAGCGAGTGCGGGAGAGAGCGAGTGCGGGAGAGAGCGAGTGCGGGAGAGAGCGAGTGCGGCAGAGTGCGAGTGCGGCAGAGTGCGAGTGCGGCAGAGTGCGAGTGCGGCAGAGTGCGAGTGCGGCAGAGGGCGAGTGCGGCAGAGGGCGAGTGCGGCAGAGTGCGAGTGCGGCAGAGTGCGAGTGCGGCAGAGTGCGAGTGCGGCAGATTGCGAGTGCGGCAGAGTGCGAGTGCGGCAGAGTGCGGGAGAGTGCGAGTGCGGGAGAGTGCGAGTGCGGGTGAGTGCGAGTGCGGGAGAGTGCGAGTGCGGGAGAGTGCGAGTGCGGGAGAGTGCGAGTGCGGGAGAGTGCGAGTGCGGGAGAGTGCGAGTGCGGGAGAGTGCGAGTGCGGTAGTGTGCGAGTGAGGGAGAGTGCGAGTGAGGGAGAGTGCGAGTGAGGGAGAGTGCGAGTGCGAGAGAGAGCTAGTGCGGGAGAGTGCAAGTGCGGGAGAGTGCAAGTGCGGGAGAGTGCAAGTGCGGCAGAGTGCAAGTGCGGGAGTGTGAGAGTGCGGGTGAGTGAGACTGCGGGAGAGTGAGAGTGCGGGAGAGTGAGAGTGCGGGAGTGTGAGAGTGCGGGAGAGTGAGAGTGCGGGAGAGTGAGAGTGCGGGAGAGTGAGAGTGCGGGAGAGTGAGAGTGCGGGAGAGTGAGAGTGCGGGAGAGTGAGAGTGCGGGAGAGTGAGAGTGCGGGAGAGTGAGAGTGCGGGAGAGTGAGAGTGCGGGAGAGTGAGAGTGCGGGAGAGTGAGAGTGCGGGAGAGTGAGAGTGCGGGAGAGTGAGAGTGCGGGAGAGTGAGAGTGCGGGAGAGTGAGAGTGCGGGAGAGTGAGAGTGCGGGAGAGTGAGAGTGCGGGAGAGTGCGAGTGCGGGAGAGTGCGAGGGCGGGAGAGTGCGAGGGCGGGAGAGGGCCAGTGCGATAGAGATCGAGTGCGGGAGAGGGCGAGTGCGGGCAATTACGAGTTCGGGAGAGTGCGAGTGCGGGAGAGAGCTAGTGCGGGAGAGTGCAAGTGCGGCAGAGTGCAAGTGCGGGAGAGTGCGGGAGTGTGCAAGTGCGGAAGAGTGAGAGTGCGGGTGAGTGAGACTGCGGGAGAGTGAGAGTGCGGGAGTGTGAGAGTGCGGGAGAGTGAGAGTGCGGGAGAGTGAGAGTGCGGGAGAGTGAGAGTGCGGGAGAGTGAGAGTGCGGGAGAGTGAGAGTGCGGGAGAGTGAGAGTGCGGGAGAGTGAGAGTGCGGGAGAGTGAGAGTGCGGGAGAGTGAGAGTGCGGGAGAGTGAGAGTGCGGGAGAGTGAGAGTGCGGGAGAGTGAGAGTGCGGGAGAGTGAGAGTGCGGGAGAGTGCGAGTGCGGGAGAGTGCGAGGGCGGGAGAGTGCGAGGGCGGGAGAGTGCGAGGGCGGGAGAGGGCCAGTGCGATAGAGATCGAGTGCGGGAGAGGGCGAGTGCGGGCAATTACGAGTTCGGGAGAGTGCGAGTGCGGGAGAGAGCGAGTGAGGGAGAGAGCGAGTGAGGGAGAGAGCGAGTGAGGGAGAGAGCGAGTGCGGGATAGAGCGAGTGCGGGATAGAGCGAGTGCTGGAGAGAGCGAGTGCGGGAGAGAGCGAGTGCGGGAGAGAGCGAGTGCGGGAGAGAGCGAGTGCGGGAGAGAGCGACTGCGGGAGAGAGCGAGTGCGGGAGAGAGCGAGGGCGGGAGAGAGCGAGTGCGGGAGAGAGCGAGTGCGGGAGAGAGCGAGTGCGGGAGAGAGCGAGTGCGGAAGAGAGCGAGTGCGGGAGAGTGCGGGACAGTGCGAGTACGGGAGAGTGCAGGCGAGTGCGGGCGAGTGAGTGTGCGGGAGAGTGCTTGAGAGAGCGAGTGCAGGAGAGAGTGAATGTGGAAGAGAGCGATGCGGGAGAGTACGAGTGCGGGAGAGATTTAGTGCAGGAGAGAGCGAGTGCGGAGATAGCGAGTGCGGAGATAGCGAGTGCGGGAGAGAGCGAGTGCCGGAAAGTACAGGTGAGTGCGAGTGCGGCAGAGCGCGAGTGCGGCAGAGCGCGAGTGCGGCAGAGCGCGAGTGCGGCAGAGCGCGAGTGCGGCAGAGCGCGAGTGCGGCAGAGCGCGAGTGCGGCAGAGTGCGGGAGAGTGCGAGTGCGGGAGAGTGCGAGTGCGGGAGAGTGCGAGTGCGGGAGAGTGCGAGTGCGGGAGAGTGCGAGTGCGGGAGAGTGCGAGTGCGGGAGAGTGCGAGTGCGGGAGAGTGCGAGAGCGGGAGAGTGCGAGTGCGGGAGAGTGCGAGTGCGGGAGAGTGCGAGTGCGGGAGAGAGCGAGTGCGGGAGAGAGCGAGTGCGGGAGAGTGCGAGTGCGGGAGAGTGCGAGTGCGGGAGAGTGCGAGGGAGGGAGAGTGCGAGTGAGGGAGAGTGCGAGTGCGGGAGAGAGCTAGTGCGGGAGAGTGCAAGTGCGGGAGAGTGCAAGTGCGGGAGAGTGCGTGTGCGGGAGATTGCGAGTGCGGTAGTGTGCGAGTGCGGTAGTGTGCGAGTGAGGGAGAGTGCGAGTGCGGGAGAGTGCAAGTGCGGGAGAATGCAAGTGCGGGAGAGTGCGGGAGTGTGCAAGTGCGGAAGAGTGAGGGAGACTGCTAGTGCGGGATAGAGCGAGAGAGTGTGAGTGCAGGAGATTGTGAGTGCGGGAGATTGACAGTGCGGGAGAGTGAGAGTGCGGGAGAGTGAGAGTGCGGGAGAGTGAGAGTGCGGGAGAGTGAGAGTGCGGGAGAGTGAGAGTGCGGGAGAGTGAGAGTGCGGGAGAGTGAGAGTGCGGGAGAGTGAGAGTGCGGGAGAGAGCGAGTGCGGGAGAGAGCGAGTGCGGGAGAGAGCGAGTGCGGGAGAGAGCGAGTGCGGGAGAGAGCGAGTGCGGGAGAGAGCGAGTGCGGGAGAGAGCGAGTGCGGGAGAGAGCGAGTGCGGGGGAGAGAGAGTGCGGGAGAGAGCGAGTGCGTGAGAGAGCGAGTGCGGGAGAGAGCGAGTGCATGAGAGTGAGAGTGCGGGAGAGTGAGAGTGCGGGAGAGTCTGAGTGCGGGAGTGCGAGAGAGTGCGAGTGCGGGAGAGTGCGAGTGCGGGAGAGTGCGAGTGCGGGAGAGTTCGAGTGCGGGAGAGTGCGAGTGCGGGAGAGTGCGAGTGCGGGAGAGTGCGAGTGCGGGATAGTGCGAGTGCGGTAGTGTGCGAGTGAGGGAAAGTGCGAGTGCGGGAGAGTGCAAGTGCGGGAGAATGCAAGTGCGGGAGAGTGCGGGAGTGTGCAAGTGCGGAAGAGTGAGGGAGACTGCTAGTGCGGGATCGAGCGAGAGAGTGTGAGTGCAGGAGATTGTGAGTGCGGGAGAGTGAGAGTGCGGGAGAGTGAGAGTGCGGGAGAGTGAGAGTGCGGGAGAGTGAGAGTGCGGGAGAGAGAGAGTGCGGGAGAGAGAGAGTGCGGGAGAGTGAGAGTGCGGGAGAGTGAGAGTGCGGGAGAGTGAGAATGCGGGAGAGTGAGAGTGCGGGAGAGAGCGAGTGCGGGAGAGAGCGAGTGCGGGAGAGAGCGAGTGCGGGAGAGAGCGAGTGCGGGAGAGAGCGAGTGCGGGAGAGAGCGACTGCGGGAGAGAGCGAGTGCGGGAGAGTGCGAGTGCGGGAGAGTGCGAGTGCGGGAGAGTGTGAGTGCGGGAGAGAGCGAGGGCGGGAGAGGGCCAGTGCGGGAGAGTGCGAGTGCTGGAGAGAGCCAGTGCGATAGAGATCGAGTGCGGGAGAGGGCGAGTGCGGGCAATTACGAGTGCGGGAGAGTGCGAGTGCGGGAGAGAGCGAGTGAGGGAGAGAGCGAGTGCGGGATAGAGCGAGTGCTGGAGAGAGCGAGTGCGGGAGAGAGTGGGTGCGGGTGAAAGGGAGTGCGGGAGAGAGCGAGTGCGGGAGAGAGCTAGTGCGGGAGAGAGCGAGTGCGGGAGAGAGCGAGTGCGGGAGAGAGCGAGTGCGGGAGAGAGCGAGTGCGGGAGAGAGCGAGTGCGGGAGAGAGCGAGTGCGGCAGAGTGCGAGTGCGGCAGAGTGCGAGTGCGGCAGAGTGCGAGTGCGGCAGAGTGCGAGTGCGGCAGAGTGCGAGTGAGGCAGAGTGCGAGTGCGGCAGAGTGCGAGTGCGGCAGAGTGCGAGTGCGGCAGAGTGCGAGTGCGGCAGAGTGCGAGTGCGGCAGAGTGCGAGTGCGGCAGAGTGCGAGTGCGGCAGAGTGCGAGTGCGGCAGAGTGCGAGTGCGGCAGAGTGCGAGTGCGGCAGATTGCGAGTGCGGCAGAGTGCGAGTGCGGCAGAGTGCGGGAGAGTGCGAGTGCGGGAGAGTGCGAGTGCGGGAGAGTGCGAGTGCGGGAGAGTGCGAGTGCGGGAGAGTGCGAGTGCGGGAGAGTGCGAGTGCGGGAGAGTGCGAGTGCGGGAGAGTGCGAGTGCGGGAGAGTGCGAGTGCGGGAGAGTGCGAGTGCGGTAGTGTGCGAGTGAGGGAGAGTGCGAGTGAGGGAGAGTGCGAGTGAGGGAGAGTGCGAGTGCGAGAGAGAGCTAGTGCGGGAGAGTGCAAGTGCGGGAGAGTGCAAGTGCGGGAGAGTGCAAGTGCGGCAGAGTGCAAGTGCGGGAGAGTGCGGGAGTGGGCAAGTGCGGAAGAGTGAGAGTGCGGGTGAGTGAGACTGCGGGAGAGTGAGAGTGCGGGAGAGTGAGAGTGCGGGAGTGTTAGAGTGCGGGAGAGTGAGAGTGCGGGAGAGTGAGAGTGCGGGAGAGTGAGAGTGCGGGAGAGTGAGAGTGCGGGAGAGTGAGAGTGCGGGAGAGTGAGAGTGCGGGAGAGTGAGAGTGCGGGAGAGTGAGAGTGCGGGAGAGTGAGAGTGCGGGAGAGTGAGAGTGCGGGAGAGTGAGAGTGCGGGAGATTGAGAGTGCGGGAGAGTGAGAGTGCGGGAGAGTGAGAGTGCGGGAGAGTGAGAGTGCGGGAGAGTGAGAGTGCGGGAGAGTGAGAGTGCGGGAGAGTGCGAGTGCGGGAGAGTGCGAGGGCGGGAGAGTGCGAGGGCGGGAGAGGGCCAGTGCGATAGAGATCGAGTGCGGGAGAGGGCGAGTGCGGGCAATTACGAGTTCGGGAGAGTGCGAGTGCGGGAGAGAGCGAGTGAGGGAGAGAGCGAGTGAGGGAGAGAGCGAGTGAGGGAGAGAGCGAGTGCGGGATAGAGCGAGTGCGGGATAGAGCGAGTGCTGGAGAGAGCGAGTGCGGGAGAGAGCGAGTGCGGGCGAAAGCGAGTGCGGGCGAAAGCGAGTGCGGGAGAGAGCGAGTGCGGGAGAGAGCGAGTGCGGGAGAGAGCGAGTGCGGGAGAGAGCGAGTGCGGGAGAGAGCGAGTGCGGGAGAGAGCGAGTGCGGGAGAGAGCGAGTGCGGGAGAGAGCAAGTGCGGGAGAGTGCGGGACAGTGCGAGTACGGGAGTGTGCAGGCGAGTGCGGGCGAGTGAGTGTGCGGGAGAGTGCTTGAGAGAGCGAGTGCAGGAGAGAGTGAATGTGGAAGAGAGCGATGCGGGAGAGTACGAGTGCGGGAGAGATTTAGTGCAGGAGAGAGCGAGTGAGTGCGAGTGCGGAGATAGCGAGTGCGGAGATAGCGAGTGCGGGAGAGAGCGAGTGCCGGAAAGTACAGGTGAGTGCGAGTGCGGCAGAGCGCGAGTGCGGCAGAGCGCGAGTGCGGCAGAGCGCGAGTGCGGCAGAGCGCGAGTGCGGCAGAGTGCGAGTGCGGCAGAGTGCGGGAGAGTGCGAGCGCGGGAGAGTGCGAGTGCGGGAGAGTGCGAGTGCGGGAGAGTGCGAGTGCGGGAGAGTGCGAGTGCGGGAGAGTGCGAGTGCGGGAGAGTGCGAGTGCGGGAGAGAGCGAGTGCGGGAGAGAGCGAGTGCGGGAGAGTGCGAGTGCGGGAGAGTGCGAGTGCGGGAGAGTGCGAGTGCGGGAGAGTGCGAGTGCGGGAGAGTGCGAGTGCGGGAGAGTGCGAGTGCGGGAGAGTGTGAGTGCGGTAGTGTGCGAGCGAGGGAGAGTGCGAGTGAGGGAGAGTGCGAGTGAGGGAGAGTGCGAGTGCGAGAGAGAGCTAGTGCGGGAGAGTGCAAGTGCGGCAGAGTGCAAGTGCGGGAGAGTGCGGGAGTGTGCAAGTGCGGAAGAGTGAGAGTGCGGGTGAGTGAGACTGCGGGAGAGTGAGAGTGCGGGAGTGTGAGAGTGCGGGAGAGTGAGAGTGCGGGAGAGTGAGAGTGCGGGAGAGTGAGAGTGCGGGAGAGTGAGAGTGCGGGAGAGTGAGAGTGCGGGAGAGTGAGAGTGCGGGAGAGTGAGAGTGCGGGAGAGTGAGAGTGCGGGATAGTGAGAGTGCGGGAGAGTGAGAGTGCGGGAGAGTGAGAGTGCGGGAGAGTGAGAGTGCGGGAGAGTGAGAGTGCGGGAGAGTGCGAGTGCGGGAGAGTGCGAGGGCGGGAGAGTGCGAGGGCGGGAGAGTGCGAGGGCGGGAGAGGGCCAGTGCGATAGAGATCGAGTGCGGGAGAGGGCGAGTGCGGGCAATTACGAGTTCGGGAGAGTGCGAGTGCGGGAGAGAGCGAGTGAGGGAGAGAGCGAGTGAGGGAGAGAGCGAGTGAGGGAGAGAGCGAGTGCGGGATAGAGCGAGTGCGGGATAGAGCGAGTGCTGGAGAGAGCGAGTGCGGGAGAGAGCGAGTGCGGGAGAGAGCGAGTGCGGGAGAGAGCGAGTGCGGGAGAGAGCGACTGCGGGAGAGAGCGAGTGCGGGAGAGAGCGAGGGCGGGAGAGAGCGAGTGCGGGAGAGAGCGAGTGCGGGAGAGAGCGAGTGCGGGAGAGAGCGAGTGCGGGAGAGAGCGAGTTCGGGAGAGTGCGGGACAGTGCGAGTACGGGAGAGTGCAGGCGAGTGCGGGCGAGTGAGTGTGCGGGAGAGTGCTTGAGAGAGCGAGTGCAGGAGAGAGTGAATGTGGAAGAGAGCGATGCGGGAGAGTACGAGTGCGGGAGAGATTTAGTGCAGGAGAGAGCGAGTGAGTGCGAGTGCGGAGATAGCGAGTGCGGAGATAGCGAGTGCGGGAGAGAGCGAGTGCCGGAAAGTACAGGTGAGTGCGAGTGCGGCAGAGCGCGAGTGCGGCAGAGCGCGAGTGCGGCAGAGCGCGAGTGCGGCAGAGCGCGAGTGCGGCAGAGTGCGGGAGAGTGCGAGTGCGGGAGAGTGCGAGTGCGGGAGAGTGCGAGTGCGGGAGAGTGCGAGTGCGGGAGAGTGCGAGTGCGGGAGAGTGCGAGTGCGGGAGAGTGCGAGTGCGGGAGAGTGCGAGTGCGGGAGAGAGCGAGTGCGGGAGAGAGCGAGTGCGGGAGAGTGCGAGTGCGGGAGAGTGCGAGTGCGGGAGAGTGCGAGTGCGGGAGAGTGCGAGGGAGGGAGAGTGCGAGTGAGGGAGAGTGCGAGTGCGGGAGAGAGCTAGTGCGGGAGAGTGCAAGTGCGGGAGAGTGCAAGTGCGGGAGAGTGCGTGTGCGGGAGATTGCGAGTGCGGTAGTGTGCGAGTGCGGTAGTGTGCGAGTGAGGGAGAGTGCGAGTGCGGGAGAGTGCAAGTGCGGGAGAATGCAAGTGCGGGAGAGTGCGGGAGTGTGCAAGTGCGGAAGAGTGAGGGAGACTGCTAGTGCGGGATAGAGCGAGAGAGTGTGAGTGCAGGAGATTGTGAGTGCGGGAGAGTGAGAGTGCGGGAGAGTGAGAGTGCGGGAGAGTGAGAGTGCGGGAGAGTGAGAGTGCGGGAGAGTGAGAGTGCGGGAGAGTGAGAGTGCGGGAGAGTGAGAGTGCGGGAGAGTGAGAGTGCGGGAGAGTGAGAGTGCGGGAGAGTGAGAGTGCGGGAGAGAGCGAGTGCGGGAGAGAGCGAGTGCGGGAGAGAGCGAGTGCGGGAGAGAGCGAGTGCGGGAGAGAGCGAGTGCGGGAGAGAGCGAGTGCGGGAGAGAGCTAGTGCGGGAGAGAGCGAGTGCGGGAGAGAGCGAGTGCGGGGGAGAGAGAGTGCGGGAGAGAGCGAGTGCGTGAGAGAGCGAGTGCGGGAGAGAGCGAGTGCATGAGAGTGAGAGTGCGGGAGAGTGAGAGTGCGGGAGAGTGCGAGTGCGGGAGAGTCTGAGTGCGGGAGTGCGAGAGAGTGCGAGTGCGGGAGAGTGCGAGTGCGGGAGAGTGCGAGTGCGGGAGAGTTCGAGTGCGGGAGAGTGCGAGTGCGGGAGAGTGCGAGTGCGGGAGAGTGCGAGTGCGGGAGAGTGCGAGTGCGGGAGAGTGCGAGTGCGGTAGTGTGCGAGTGAGGGAAAGTGCGAGTGCGGGAGAGTGCAAGTGCGGGAGAATGCAAGTGCGGGAGAGTGCGGGAGTGTGCAAGTGCGGAAGAGTGAGGGAGACTGCTAGTGCGGGATCGAGCGAGAGAGTGTGAGTGCAGGAGATTGTGAGTGCGGGAGAGTGAGAGTGCGGGAGAGTGAGAGTGCGGGAGAGTGAGAGTGCGGGAGAGAGAGAGTGCGGGAGAGAGAGAGTGCGGGAGAGTGAGAGTGCGGGAGAGTGAGAGTGCGGGAGAGTGAGAATGCGGGAGAGTGAGAGTGCGGGAGAGAGAGAGTGCGGGAGAGAGCGAGTGCTGGAGAGAGCGAGTGCTGGAGAGAGCGAGTGCGGGAGAGAGCGAGTGCGGGAGAGAGCGAGTGCGGGAGAGAGCGAGTGCGGGAGAGAGCGAGTGCGGGAGAGAGCGAGTGCGGGAGAGAGCGAGTGCGGGAGAGAGCGAGTGCGGGAGAGAGCGAGTGCGGGAGAGAGCGAGTGCGGGAGAGAGCGAGTGCGGGAGAGAGCGAGTGCGGGAGAGAGCGAGTGCGGGAGAGAGCGAGTGCGGGAGAGAGCGAGTGCGGGAGAGAGCGAGTGCGGGAGAGAGCGAGTGCGGGAGAGAGCGAGTGCGGGAGAGTGCGAGTGCGGGAGAGTGCGAGTGCGGGAGAGTGTGAGTGCGGGAGAGAGCGAGGGCGGGAGAGGGCCAGTGCGGGAGAGTGCGAGTGCTGGAGAGAGCCAGTGCGATAGAGATCGAGTGCGGGAGAGGGCGAGTGCGGGCAATTACGAGTGCGGGAGAGTGCGAGTGCGGGAGAGAGCGAGTGAGGGAGAGAGCGAGTGCGGGATAGAGCGAGTGCTGGAGAGAGCGAGTGCGGGAGAGAGCGGGTGCGGGTGAAAGGGAGTGCGGGAGAGAGCGAGTGCGGGAGAGAGCTAGTGCGGGAGAGAGCGAGTGCGGGAGAGAGCGAGTGCGGGAGAGAGCGAGTGCGGGAGAGAGCGAGTGCGGGAGAGAGCGAGTGCGGGAGAGAGCGAGTGCGGGAGAGAGCGAGTGCGGGAGAGAGCGAGTGCGGGAGAGAGCGAGTGCGGGAGAGTGCGTGTGCGGGAGAGTGCGAGTGCGGGAGAGTGCGAGTACGGGAGAGTGCAGGCGAATGCGGGCGAGTGAGTGTGCGGGAGAGTGCTTGAGAGAGCGAGTGCAGGAGAGAGTGAATGTGGAAGAGAGCGATCCGGGAGAGTACGAGTGCGGGAGAGATTGAGTGCGGAAGAGAGCGAGTGAGTGCGAGTGCGGGAGAGTGCGAGTGCGGAGATAGCGAGTGCGGGAGAGAGCGAGTGCCGGAAAGTACAGGTGAGTGCAAGTGCGGGTGAGTGCGAGTGCGGGAGAGTGCGAGTGCGGGAGAGTGCGAGTGCGGGAGAGTGCGAGTGCGGGAGAGTGCGAGTGCGGGAGAGTGCGAGTGCGGGAGAGTGCGAGTGCGGGAGAGTGCGAGTGCGGGAGAGTGCGAGTGAGGGCGAGAGCGAGTGCGGGCGAGAGCGAGTGCGGGCGAGAGCGAGTGCGGGCGAGAGCGAGTGCGGGAGAGAAACGAGTGCGGGAGAAAGCGAGTGCGGGAGAGTGCGAGTGAGGGAGAGTGCGAGTGCGGGAGAGAGCGAGTGCGGGAGAGAGCGAGTGCGGGAGAGAGCGAGTGCGGGAGTGTGCGAGTGCAGAAGAGAGCGGGAGAGCCTGAGTGTGGGAGAGTGCAAGTGCGTGAGAGAGCGAGTGCGGGAGAGAGGGAGAGGGAGAGCTGGATAGAGCGAGTGCGGGAGAGAGGGAGAGGGAGAGAGCGAGTGCGGGAGAGAGCGACTGCGGGAGAGAGCGAGTGCGGGAGAGAGCGAGGGCGGGAGAGAGCGAGTGCGGGAGAGAGCGAGTGCGGGAGAGAGCGAGTGCGGGAGAGAGCGAGTGCGGGAGAGAGCGAGTTCGGGAGAGTGCGGGACAGTGCGAGTACGGGAGAGTGCAGGCGAGTGCGGGCGAGTGAGTGTGCGGGAGAGTGCTTGAGAGAGCGAGTGCAGGAGAGAGTGAATGTGGAAGAGAGCGATGCGGGAGAGTACGAGTGCGGGAGAGATTTAGTGCAGGAGAGAGCGAGTGAGTGCGAGTGCGGAGATAGCGAGTGCGGAGATAGCGAGTGCGGGAGAGAGCGAGTGCCGGAAAGTACAGGTGAGTGCGAGTGCGGCAGAGCGCGAGTGCGGCAGAGCGCGAGTGCGGCAGAGCGCGAGTGCGGCAGAGCGCGAGTGCGGCAGAGTGCGGGAGAGTGCGAGTGCGGGAGAGTGCGAGTGCGGGAGAGTGCGAGTGCGGGAGAGTGCGAGTGCGGGAGAGTGCGAGTGCGGGAGAGTGCGAGTGCGGGAGAGTGCGAGTGCGGGAGAGTGCGAGTGCGGGAGAGAGCGAGTGCGGGAGAGAGCGAGTGCGGGAGAGTGCGAGTGCGGGAGAGTGCGAGTGCGGGAGAGTGCGAGTGCGGGAGAGTGCGAGGGAGGGAGAGTGCGAGTGAGGGAGAGTGCGAGTGCGGGAGAGAGCTAGTGCGGGAGAGTGCAAGTGCGGGAGAGTGCAAGTGCGGGAGAGTGCGTGTGCGGGAGATTGCGAGTGCGGTAGTGTGCGAGTGCGGTAGTGTGCGAGTGAGGGAGAGTGCGAGTGCGGGAGAGTGCAAGTGCGGGAGAATGCAAGTGCGGGAGAGTGCGGGAGTGTGCAAGTGCGGAAGAGTGAGGGAGACTGCTAGTGCGGGATAGAGCGAGAGAGTGTGAGTGCAGGAGATTGTGAGTGCGGGAGAGTGAGAGTGCGGGAGAGTGAGAGTGCGGGAGAGTGAGAGTGCGGGAGAGTGAGAGTGCGGGAGAGTGAGAGTGCGGGAGAGTGAGAGTGCGGGAGAGTGAGAGTGCGGGAGAGTGAGAGTGCGGGAGAGTGAGAGTGCGGGAGAGTGAGAGTGCGGGAGAGAGCGAGTGCGGGAGAGAGCGAGTGCGGGAGAGAGCGAGTGCGGGAGAGAGCGAGTGCGGGAGAGAGCGAGTGCGGGAGAGAGCGAGTGCGGGAGAGAGCTAGTGCGGGAGAGAGCGAGTGCGGGAGAGAGCGAGTGCGGGGGAGAGAGAGTGCGGGAGAGAGCGAGTGCGTGAGAGAGCGAGTGCGGGAGAGAGCGAGTGCATGAGAGTGAGAGTGCGGGAGAGTGAGAGTGCGGGAGAGTGCGAGTGCGGGAGAGTCTGAGTGCGGGAGTGCGAGAGAGTGCGAGTGCGGGAGAGTGCGAGTGCGGGAGAGTGCGAGTGCGGGAGAGTTCGAGTGCGGGAGAGTGCGAGTGCGGGAGAGTGCGAGTGCGGGAGAGTGCGAGTGCGGGAGAGTGCGAGTGCGGGAGAGTGCGAGTGCGGTAGTGTGCGAGTGAGGGAAAGTGCGAGTGCGGGAGAGTGCAAGTGCGGGAGAATGCAAGTGCGGGAGAGTGCGGGAGTGTGCAAGTGCGGAAGAGTGAGGGAGACTGCTAGTGCGGGATCGAGCGAGAGAGTGTGAGTGCAGGAGATTGTGAGTGCGGGAGAGTGAGAGTGCGGGAGAGTGAGAGTGCGGGAGAGTGAGAGTGCGGGAGAGAGAGAGTGCGGGAGAGAGAGAGTGCGGGAGAGTGAGAGTGCGGGAGAGTGAGAGTGCGGGAGAGTGAGAATGCGGGAGAGTGAGAGTGCGGGAGAGAGAGAGTGCGGGAGAGAGCGAGTGCTGGAGAGAGCGAGTGCTGGAGAGAGCGATTGCGGGAGAGAGCGAGTGCGGGAGAGAGCGAGTGCGGGAGAGAGCGAGTGCGGGAGAGAGCGAGTGCGGGAGAGAGCGAGTGCGGGAGAGAGCGAGTGCGGGAGAGAGCGAGTGCGGGAGAGAGCGAGTGCGGGAGAGAGCGAGTGCGGGAGAGAGCGAGTGCGGGAGAGAGCGAGTGCGGGAGAGAGCGAGTGCGGGAGAGAGCGAGTGCGGGAGAGTGCGAGTGCGGGAGAGTGCGAGTGCGGGAGAGTGTGAGTGCGGGAGAGAGCGAGGGCGGGAGAGGGCCAGTGCGGGAGAGTGCGAGTGCTGGAGAGAGCCAGTGCGATAGAGATCGAGTGCGGGAGAGGGCGAGTGCGGGCAATTACGAGTGCGGGAGAGTGCGAGTGCGGGAGAGAGCGAGTGAGGGAGAGAGCGAGTGCGGGATAGAGCGAGTGCTGGAGAGAGCGAGTGCGGGAGAGAGCGGGTGCGGGTGAAAGGGAGTGCGGGAGAGAGCGAGTGCGGGAGAGAGCTAGTGCGGGAGAGAGCGAGTGCGGGAGAGAGCGAGTGCGGGAGAGAGCGAGTGCGGGAGAGAGCGAGTGCGGGAGAGAGCGAGTGCGGGAGAGAGCGAGTGCGGGAGAGAGCGAGTGCGGGAGAGAGCGAGTGCGGGAGAGAGCGAGTGCGGGAGAGTGCGTGTGCGGGAGAGTGCGAGTGCGGGAGAGTGCGGGACAGTGCGAGTACGGGAGAGTGCAGGCGAATGCGGGCGAGTGAGTGTGCGGGAGAGTGCTTGAGAGAGCGAGTGCAGGAGAGAGTGAATGTGGAAGAGAGCGATCCGGGAGAGTACGAGTGCGGGAGAGATTGAGTGCGGAAGAGAGCGAGTGAGTGCGAGTGCGGGAGAGTGCGAGTGCGGAGATAGCGAGTGCGGGAGAGAGCGAGTGCCGGAAAGTACAGGTGAGTGCAAGTGCGGGTGAGTGCGAGTGCGGGAGAGTGCGAGTGCGGGAGAGTGCGAGTGCGGGAGAGTGCGAGTGCGGGAGAGTGCGAGTGCGGGAGAGTGCGAGTGCGGGAGAGTGCGAGTGCGGGAGAGTGCGAGTGAGGGCGAGAGCGAGTGCGGGCGAGAGCGAGTGCGGGCGAGAGCGAGTGCGGGCGAGAGCGAGTGCGGGAGAGAAACGAGTGCGGGAGAAAGCGAGTGCGGGAGAGTGCGAGTGAGGGAGAGTGCGAGTGCGGGAGAGAGCGAGTGCGGGAGAGAGCGAGTGCGGGAGAGAGCGAGTGCGGGAGTGTGCGAGTGCAGAAGAGAGCGGGAGAGCCTGAGTGTGGGAGAGTGCAAGTGCGTGAGAGAGCGAGTGCGGGAGAGAGGGAGAGGGAGAGCTGGATAGAGCGAGTGCGGGAGAGAGGGAGAGGGAGAGCTGGATAGAGCGAGTGCGTGCGAGTGCGTGAGAGTGCGAATGCAGCAGAGTGCGAGTGCGGGAGAGTGCGTGTGCGGGAGAGTGCGTGTGCGGGAGAGTGCAAGTGCGGAAGAGTGCGGGAGAGTGCAAGTGCGGAAGAGTGAGGGAGACTGCTAGTGCGGGATAGAGCGAGAGAGTGAGAGTGCAGGGGATTGCGAGTGCGGGAGAGTGAGAGTGCGGGAGAGAGCGAGTGCGGGAGAGAGCGGGTGCGGGAGAGTGCGAGGGCGGGAGAGGGCCAGTGCGGGAGAGGGCCAGTGCGGGAAAGGGCCAGTGCGGGAAAGGGCCAGTGCGGGAAAGGGCCAGTGCGGGAGAGTGCCAGTGCCGGAGAGAACCAGTGCGATAGAGATCGAGTGAGGGAGAGTGCGAGTGCGAGAGAGAGCTAGTGCGGGAGAGTGCAAGTGCGGGAGAGTGCAAGTGCGGGAGAGTGCAAGTGCGGCAGAGTGCAAGTGCGGGAGAGTGCGGGAGTGGGCAAGTGCGGAAGAGTGAGAGTGCGGGTGAGTGAGACTGCGGGAGAGTGAGAGTGCGGGAGAGTGAGAGTGCGGGAGTGTGAGAGTGCGGGAGAGTGAGAGTGCGGGAGAGTGAGAGTGCGGGAGAGTGAGAGTGCGGGAGAGTGAGAGTGCGGGAGAGTGAGAGTGCGGGAGAGTGAGAGTGCGGGAGAGTGAGAGTGCGGGAGAGTGAGAGTGCGGGAGAGTGAGAGTGCGGGAGAGTGAGAGTGCGGGAGAGTGAGAGTGCGGGAGAGTGAGAGTGCGGGAGAGTGAGAGTGCGGGAGAGTGAGAGTGCGGGAGAGTGAGAGTGCGGGAGAGTGCGAGTGCGGGAGAGTGCGAGGGCGGGAGAGTGCGAGGGCGGGAGAGTGCGAGGGCGGGAGAGGGCCAGTGCGATAGAGATCGAGTGCGGGAGAGGGCGAGTGCGGGCAATTACGAGTTCGGGAGAGTGCGAGTGCGGGAGAGAGCGAGTGAGGGAGAGAGCGAGTGAGGGAGAGAGCGAGTGAGGGAGAGAGCGAGTGCGGGATAGAGCGAGTGCGGGATAGAGCGAGTGCTGGAGAGAGCGAGTGCGGGAGAGAGCGAGTGCGGGCGAAAGCGAGTGCGGGCGAAAGCGAGTGCGGGAGGGAGAGAGCGAGTGCGGGAGAGAGCGAGTGCGGGAGAGAGCGAGTGCGGGAGAGAGCGAGTGCGGGAGAGAGCGAGTGCGGGAGAGAGCGAGTGCGGGAGAGAGCGAGTGCGGGAGAGAGCAAGTGCGGGAGAGTGCGGGACAGTGCGAGTACGGGAGTGTGCAGGCGAGTGCGGGCGAGTGAGTGTGCGGGAGAGTGCTTGAGAGAGCGAGTGCAGGAGAGAGTGAATGTGGAAGAGAGCGATGCGGGAGAGTACGAGTGCGGGAGAGATTTAGTGCAGGAGAGAGCGAGTGAGTGCGAGTGCGGAGATAGCGAGTGCGGAGATAGCGAGTGCGGGAGAGAGCGAGTGCCGGAAAGTACAGGTGAGTGCGAGTGCGGCAGAGCGCGAGTGCGGCAGAGCGCGAGTGCGGCAGAGCGCGAGTGCGGCAGAGCGCGAGTGCGGCAGAGCGCGAGTGCGGCAGAGTGCGAGTGCGGCAGAGCGCGGGAGAGTGCGAGCGCGGGAGAGTGCGAGTGCGGGAGAGTGCGAGTGCGGGAGAGTGCGAGTGCGGGAGAGTGCGAGTGCGGGAGAGTGCGAGTGCGGGAGAGTGCGAGTGCGGGAGAGAGCGAGTGCGGGAGAGAGCGAGTGCGGGAGAGTGCGAGTGCGGGAGAGTGCGAGTGCGGGAGAGTGCGAGTGCGGGAGAGTGCGAGTGCGGGAGAGTGCGAGTGCGGGAGAGTGCGAGTGCGGGAGAGTGCGAGTGCGGTAGTGTGCGAGCGAGGGAGAGTGCGAGTGAGGGAGAGTGCGAGTGAGGGAGAGTGCGAGTGCGAGAGAGAGCTAGTGCGGGAGAGTGCAAGTGCGGCAGAGTGCAAGTGCGGGAGAGTGCGGGAGTGTGCAAGTGCGGAAGAGTGAGAGTGCGGGTGAGTGAGACTGCGGGAGAGTGAGAGTGCGGGAGTGTGAGAGTGCGGGAGAGTGAGAGTGCGGGAGAGTGAGAGTGCGGGAGAGTGAGAGTGCGGGAGAGTGAGAGTGCGGGAGAGTGAGAGTGCGGGAGAGTGAGAGTGCGGGAGAGTGAGAGTGCGGGAGAGTGAGAGTGCGGGAGAGTGAGAGTGCGGGAGAGTGAGAGTGCGGGAGAGTGAGAGTGCGGGAGAGTGAGAGTGCGGGAGAGTGAGAGTGCGGGAGAGTGCGAGTGCGGGAGAGTGCGAGGGCGGGAGAGTGCGAGGGCGGGAGAGTGCGAGGGCGGGAGAGGGCCAGTGCGATAGAGATCGAGTGCGGGAGAGGGCGAGTGCGGGCAATTACGAGTTCGGGAGAGTGCGAGTGCGGGAGAGAGCGAGTGAGGGAGAGAGCGAGTGAGGGAGAGAGCGAGTGAGGGAGAGAGCGAGTGCGGGATAGAGCGAGTGCGGGATAGAGCGAGTGCTGGAGAGAGCGAGTGCGGGAGAGAGCGAGTGCGGGAGAGAGCGAGTGCGGGAGAGAGCGAGTGCGGGAGAGAGCGACTGCGGGAGAGAGCGAGTGCGGGAGAGAGCGAGGGCGGGAGAGAGCGAGTGCGGGAGAGAGCGAGTGCGGGAGAGAGCGAGTGCGGGAGAGAGCGAGTGCGGGAGAGAGCGAGTTCGGGAGAGTGCGGGACAGTGCGAGTACGGGAGAGTGCAGGCGAGTGCGGGCGAGTGAGTGTGCGGGAGAGTGCTTGAGAGAGCGAGTGCAGGAGAGAGTGAATGTGGAAGAGAGCGATGCGGGAGAGTACGAGTGCGGGAGAGATTTAGTGCAGGAGAGAGCGAGTGAGTGCGAGTGCGGAGATAGCGAGTGCGGAGATAGCGAGTGCGGGAGAGAGCGAGTGCCGGAAAGTACAGGTGAGTGCGAGTGCGGCAGAGCGCGAGTGCGGCAGAGCGCGAGTGCGGCAGAGCGCGAGTGCGGCAGAGCGCGAGTGCGGCAGAGCGCGAGTGCGGCAGAGCGCGAGTGCGGCAGAGTGCGGGAGAGTGCGAGTGCGGGAGAGTGCGAGTGCGGGAGAGTGCGAGTGCGGGAGAGTGCGAGTGCGGGAGAGTGCGAGTGCGGGAGAGTGCGAGTGCGGGAGAGTGCGAGTGCGGGAGAGTGCGAGTGCGGGAGAGAGCGAGTGCGGGAGAGAGCGAGTGCGGGAGAGTGCGAGTGCGGGAGAGTGCGAGTGCGGGAGAGTGCGAGTGCGGGAGAGTGCGAGGGAGGGAGAGTGCGAGTGAGGGA
The DNA here is from genome assembly GCF_047496885.1 of Scyliorhinus torazame. NCBI lineage: Eukaryota > Metazoa > Chordata > Chondrichthyes > Carcharhiniformes > Scyliorhinidae > Scyliorhinus > Scyliorhinus torazame. The sequence goes on from NC_092720.1 coordinate 151,252,220, forward strand.
GAGTGCGAGTGCGGGAGAGAGCTAGTGCGGGAGAGTGCAAGTGCGGGAGAGTGCAAGTGCGGGAGAGTGCGTGTGCGGGAGATTGCGAGTGCGGTAGTGTGCGAGTGCGGTAGTGTGCGAGTGAGGGAGAGTGCGAGTGCGGGAGAGTGCAAGTGCGGGAGAATGCAAGTGCGGGAGAGTGCGGGAGTGTGCAAGTGCGGAAGAGTGAGGGAGACTGCTAGTGCGGGATAGAGCGAGAGAGTGTGAGTGCAGGAGATTGTGAGTGCGGGAGAGTGAGAGTGCGGGAGAGTGAGAGTGCGGGAGAGTGAGAGTGCGGGAGAGTGAGAGTGCGGGAGAGTGAGAGTGCGGGAGAGTGAGAGTGCGGGAGAGTGAGAGTGCGGGAGAGTGAGAGTGCGGGAGAGTGAGAGTGCGGGAGAGAGCGAGTGCGGGAGAGAGCGAGTGCGGGAGAGAGCGAGTGCGGGAGAGAGCGAGTGCGGGAGAGAGCGAGTGCGGGAGAGAGCGAGTGCGGGAGAGAGCGAGTGCGGGAGAGAGCGAGTGCGGGAGAGAGCGAGTGCGGGGGAGAGAGAGTGCGGGAGAGAGCGAGTGCGTGAGAGAGCGAGTGCGGGAGAGAGCGAGTGCATGAGAGTGAGAGTGCGGGAGAGTGAGAGTGCGGGAGAGTGCGAGTGCGGGAGAGTCTGAGTGCGGGAGTGCGAGAGAGTGCGAGTGCGGGAGAGTGCGAGTGCGGGAGAGTGCGAGTGCGGGAGAGTTCGAGTGCGGGAGAGTGCGAGTGCGGGAGAGTGTGAGTGCGGGAGAGTGCGAGTGCGGGAGAGTGCGAGTGCGGGAGAGTGCGAGTGCGGTAGTGTGCGAGTGAGGGAAAGTGCGAGTGCGGGAGAGTGCAAGTGCGGGAGAATGCAAGTGCGGGAGAGTGCGGGAGTGTGCAAGTGCTGAAGAGTGAGGGAGACTGCTAGTGCGGGATCGAGCGAGAGAGTGTGAGTGCAGGAGATTGTGAGTGCGGGAGAGTGAGAGTGCGGGAGAGTGAGAGTGCGGGAGAGTGAGAGTGCGGGAGAGAGAGAGTGCGGGAGAGAGAGAGTGCGGGAGAGTGAGAGTGCGGGAGAGTGAGAGTGCGGGAGAGTGAGAATGCGGGAGAGTGAGAGTGCGGGAGAGAGAGAGTGCGGGAGAGAGCGAGTGCTGGAGAGAGCGAGTGCTGGAGAGAGCGATTGCGGGAGAGAGCGAGTGCGGGAGAGAGCGAGTGCGGGAGAGAGCGAGTGCGGGAGAGAGCGAGTGCGGGAGAGAGCGAGTGCGGGAGAGAGCGAGTGCGGGAGAGAGCGAGTGCGGGAGAGAGCGAGTGCGGGAGAGAGCGAGTGCGGGAGAGAGCGAGTGCGGGAGAGAGCGAGTGCGGGAGAGAGCGAGTGCGGGAGAGAGCGAGTGCGGGAGAGAGCGAGTGCGGGAGAGAGCGAGTGCGGGAGAGAGCGAGTGCGGGAGAGAGCGAGTGCGGGAGAGTGCGAGTGCGGGAGAGTGCGAGTGCGGGAGAGTGTGAGTGCGGGAGAGAGCGAGGGCGGGAGAGGGCCAGTGCGGGAGAGTGCGAGTGCTGGAGAGAGCCAGTGCGATAGAGATCGAGTGCGGGAGAGGGCGAGTGCGGGCAATTACGAGTGCGGGAGAGTGCGAGTGCGGGAGAGAGCGAGTGAGGGAGAGAGCGAGTGCGGGATAGAGCGAGTGCTGGAGAGAGCGAGTGCGGGAGAGAGCGGGTGCGGGTGAAAGGGAGTGCGGGAGAGAGCGAGTGCGGGAGAGAGCTAGTGCGGGAGAGAGCGAGTGCGGGAGAGAGCGAGTGCGGGAGAGAGCGAGTGCGGGAGAGAGCGAGTGCGGGAGAGAGCGAGTGCGGGAGAGAGCGAGTGCGGGAGAGAGCGAGTGCGGGAGAGAGCGAGTGCGGGAGAGAGCGAGTGCGGGAGAGAGCGAGTGCGGGAGAGTGCGTGTGCGGGAGAGTGCGAGTGCGGGAGAGTGCGGGACAGTGCGAGTACGGGAGAGTGCAGGCGAATGCGGGCGAGTGAGTGTGCGGGAGAGTGCTTGAGAGAGCGAGTGCAGGAGAGAGTGAATGTGGAAGAGAGCGATCCGGGAGAGTACGAGTGCGGGAGAGATTGAGTGCGGAAGAGAGCGAGTGAGTGCGAGTGCGGGAGAGTGCGAGTGCGGAGATAGCGAGTGCGGGAGAGAGCGAGTGCCGGAAAGTACAGGTGAGTGCAAGTGCGGGTGAGTGCGAGTGCGGGAGAGTGCGAGTGCGGGAGAGTGCGAGTGCGGGAGAGTGCGAGTGCGGGAGAGTGCGAGTGCGGGAGAGTGCGAGTGCGGGAGAGTGCGAGTGCGGGAGAGTGCGAGTGCGGGAGAGTGCGAGTGCGGGAGAGTGCGAGTGAGGGCGAGAGCGAGTGCGGGCGAGAGCGAGTGCGGGCGAGAGCGAGTGCGGGCGAGAGCGAGTGCGGGAGAGAAACGAGTGCGGGAGAAAGCGAGTGCGGGAGAGTGCGAGTGAGGGAGAGTGCGAGTGCGGGAGAGAGCGAGTGCGGGAGAGAGCGAGTGCGGGAGAGAGCGAGTGCGGGAGTGTGCGAGTGCAGAAGAGAGCGGGAGAGCCTGAGTGTGGGAGAGTGCAAGTGCGTGAGAGAGCGAGTGCGGGAGAGAGGGAGAGGGAGAGCTGGATAGAGCGAGTGCGGGAGAGAGGGAGAGGGAGAGCTGGATAGAGCGAGTGCGTGCGAGTGCGTGAGAGTGCGAATGCAGCAGAGTGCGAGTGCGGGAGAGTGCGTGTGCGGGAGAGTGCAAGTGCGGAAGAGTGCGGGAGAGTGCAAGTGCGGAAGAGTGAGGGAGACTGCTAGTGCGGGATAGAGCGAGAGAGTGAGAGTGCAGGGGATTGCGAGTGCGGGAGAGTGAGAGTGCGGGAGAGAGCGAGTGCGGGAGAGAGCGGGTGCGGGAGAGTGCGAGGGCGGGAGAGGGCCAGTGCGGGAGAGGGCCAGTGCGGGAAAGGGCCAGTGCGGGAAAGGGCCAGTGCGGGAAAGGGCCAGTGCGGGAGAGTGCCAGTGCCGGAGAGAACCAGTGCGATAGAGATCGAGTGCGAGAGAGGGCGAGTGCGGGAGAGGGCGAGTGCGGGAGAGGGCGAGTGCGGGGGAGAGAGAGTGCGGGAGAGAGCGAGTGCGTGAGAGAGCGAGTGCGGGAGAGAGCGAGTGCATGAGAGTGAGAGTGCGGGAGAGTGAGAGTGCGGGAGAGTGCGAGTGCGGGAGAGTCTGAGTGCGGGAGTGCGAGAGAGTGCGAGTGCGGGAGAGTGCGAGTGCGGGAGAGTGCGAGTGCGGGAGAGTTCGAGTGCGGGAGAGTGCGAGTGCGGGAGAGTGCGAGTGCGGGAGAGTGCGAGTGCGGGAGAGTGCGAGTGCGGGAGAGTGCGAGTGCGGTAGTGTGCGAGTGAGGGAAAATGCGAGTGCGGGAGAGTGCAAGTGCGGGAGAATGCAAGTGCGGGAGAGTGCGGGAGTGTGCAAGTGCGGAAGAGTGAGGGAGACTGCTAGTGCGGGATCGAGCGAGAGAGTGTGAGTGCAGGAGATTGTGAGTGCGGGAGAGTGAGAGTGCGGGAGAGTGAGAGTGCGGGAGAGTGAGAGTGCGGGAGAGAGAGAGTGCGGGAGAGAGAGAGTGCGGGAGAGAGAGAGTGCGGGAGAGTGAGAGTGCGGGAGAGTGAGAGTGCGGGAGAGTGAGAATGCGGGAGAGTGAGAGTGCGGGAGAGAGAGAGTGCGGGAGAGAGCGAGTGCTGGAGAGAGCGAGTGCTGGAGAGAGCGAGTGCGGGAGAGAGCGAGTGCGGGAGAGAGCGAGTGCGGGAGAGAGCGAGTGCGGGAGAGAGCGAGTGCGGGAGAGAGCGAGTGCGGGAGAGAGCGAGTGCGGGAGAGAGCGAGTGCGGGAGAGAGCGAGTGCGGGAGAGAGCGAGTGCGGGAGAGAGCGAGTGCGGGAGAGAGCGAGTGCGGGAGAGAGCGAGTGCGGGAGAGTGCGAGTGCGGGAGAGTGCGAGTGCGGGAGAGTGCGAGTGCGGGAGAGAGCGAGGGCGGGAGAGGGCCAGTGCGGGAGAGTGCGAGTGCTGGAGAGAGCCAGTGCGATAGAGATCGAGTGCGGGAGAGGGCGAGTGCGGGCAATTACGAGTGCGGGAGAGTGCGAGTGCGGGAGAGAGCGAGTGAGGGAGAGAGCGAGTGCGGGATAGAGCGAGTGCTGGAGAGAGCGAGTGCGGGAGAGAGCGGGTGCGGGTGAAAGGGAGTGCGGGAGAGAGCGAGTGCGGGAGAGAGCTAGTGCGGGAGAGAGCGAGTGCGGGAGAGAGCGAGTGCGGGAGAGAGCGAGTGCGGGAGAGAGCGAGTGCGGGAGAGAGCGAGTGCGGGAGAGAGCGAGTGCGGGAGAGAGCGAGTGCGGGAGAGAGCGAGTGCGGGAGAGAGCGAGTGCGGGAGAGTGCGTGTGCGGGAGAGTGCGAGTGCGGGAGAGTGCGGGACAGTGCGAGTACGGGAGAGTGCAGGCGAATGCGGGCGAGTGAGTGTGCGGGAGAGTGCTTGAGAGAGCGAGTGCAGGAGAGAGTGAATGTGGAAGAGAGCGATCCGGGAGAGTACGAGTGCGGGAGAGATTGAGTGCGGAAGAGAGCGAGTGAGTGCGAGTGCGGGAGAGTGCGAGTGCGGAGATAGCGAGTGCGGGAGAGAGCGAGTGCCGGAAAGTACAGGTGAGTGCAAGTGCGGGTGAGTGCGAGTGCGGGAGAGTGCGAGTGCGGGAGAGTGCGAGTGCGGGAGAGTGCGAGTGCGGGAGAGTGCGAGTGCGGGAGAGTGCGAGTGCGGGAGAGTGCGAGTGCGGGAGAGTGCGAGTGCGGGAGAGTGCGAGTGAGGGCGAGAGCGAGTGCGGGCGAGAGCGAGTGCGGGCGAGAGCGAGTGCGGGCGAGAGCGAGTGCGGGAGAGAAACGAGTGCGGGAGAAAGCGAGTGCGGGAGAGTGCGAGTGAGGGAGAGTGCGAGTGCGGGAGAGAGCGAGTGCGGGAGAGAGCGAGTGCGGGAGAGAGCGAGTGCGGGAGTGTGCGAGTGCAGAAGAGAGCGGGAGAGCCTGAGTGTGGGAGAGTGCAAGTGCGTGAGAGAGCGAGTGCGGGAGAGAGGGAGAGGGAGAGCTGGATAGAGCGAGTGCGGGAGAGAGGGAGAGGGAGAGCTGGATAGAGCGAGTGCGTGCGAGTGCGTGAGAGTGCGAATGCAGCAGAGTGCGAGTGCGGGAGAGTGCGTGTGCGGGAGAGTGCAAGTGCGGAAGAGTGCGGGAGAGTGCAAGTGCGGAAGAGTGAGGGAGACTGCTAGTGCGGGATAGAGCGAGAGAGTGAGAGTGCAGGGGATTGCGAGTGCGGGAGAGTGAGAGTGCGGGAGAGAGCGAGTGCGGGAGAGAGCGGGTGCGGGAGAGTGCGAGGGCGGGAGAGGGCCAGTGCGGGAGAGGGCCAGTGCGGGAAAGGGCCAGTGCGGGAAAGGGCCAGTGCGGGAAAGGGCCAGTGCGGGAGAGTGCCAGTGCCGGAGAAAACCAGTGCGATAGAGATCGAGTGCGGGAGAGGGCGAGTGCGGGAGAGGGCGAGTGCGGGAGAGGGCGAGTGCGGGAGAGGGCGAGTGCGGGAGAGTGCGAGTGCAGGACAGTGCGAGTGCAGGAGAGAGCGATTGCGGCAGAGAGCAAGTGCATGAGTGAGCGAGTGCGGGAGAGTGCGAGTGCGGGAGAGAGCGAGTGCGGGAGAGAGCGAGTGCGGGAGAGAGCGAGTGGGGGAGAGCGCGAAGCCTGAGTGAGCGAGAGCGTGAGTGAGCGAGAGCAGGAGTGAGCGAGAGCGGGAGAGAGCGAGTGCGGGAGAGTGCGAGTGCAGTAGAGAGCGAGTGCGGTAGAGTGTGAGTGCGGGCGATTACGAGTGCGAGAGAGTACGAGTGCGGCAGAGTGCGAGTGCAGCAGAGTGCGAGTGCGGGAGAGAGCGAGTGCGGGAGAGAGCGAGTGCGGGAGAGAGCGAGTGCGGGAGAGTGAGAGTGCGGGAGAGAGCGAGTGCGGGAGAGAGCGAGTGCGGGAGTGAGCGAGTACGGGAGAGTGCGAGTACGGGAGAGTGCGAGTGCGGGAGAGTGCGAGTGCGGGAGAGTGCGAGTACGGGAGAGTGCGATTGCGGGAGAGTGCGAGTGCGGGTGAGTGCGAGTGCGGGAGACAGCGACTGCGGGAGACAGCGACTGCGGGAGACAGCGACTGCGGGAGACAGCGACTGCGGGAGACAGCGACTGCGGGAGACAGCGACTGCGGGAGACAGCGACTGCGGGAGACAGCGACTGCGGGAGAGTTCGAGTGTGGGAGAGTGCAAGTGTGGGAGAGTGCGAGTGCAGCAGAGCGCGAGTGCAGAAGAGAGCGGGAGAGTCTGAGTGTGGGTGAGTGCGAGTGCGTGAGGGTGCGAGTGCGGGAGAGTGCGAGTGTGGGAGAGTGCGAGTGCGGGAGAGTGCGAGTGCGGGAGAGAGCGAGTGAGGGAGAGTGCGAGAGAGTGCGAGTGCAGGAGAGTGCAAGTGCGGGAGAGTGCGAGTGCGGGAGAGTGGGTGTGCGGGAAAGTGCGAGTGCGGGAAAGTGCGAGTGCGGGAAAGTGCGAGTGCGGGAAAGTGCGAGTGCGGGAAAGTGCGAGTGCGGGAAAGTGCGAGTGCGGGAAAGTGCGAGTGCGGGAGAGAGCGAGTGCGGGAGAGAGCGAGTGCGGGAGAGAGCGAGTGCGAGAGAGTGCGAGTGCGGGAGAGAGCGGGAGAGTGTGAGTGCGGGAGAGTGCGAGTGCGGGAGAGTGCGAGTGCGGGAGAGTGCGAGTGCGGGAGGGAGCGAGTGCGGGAGGGAGCGAGTGCGGGAGGGAGCGAGTGCGGGAGAGTGCGAGTGCGGGAGAGTGTGAGTGCGGGCGATTACGAGTGCGGGAGAGTATGAGTGCGGCAGAGTGCGAGTGCGGGAGAGAGCGAGTGCGGGAGAGAGCGAGTGCGGGAGAGAGCGAGTGCGGGAGAGAGCGAGTGCGGGAGAGTGAGAGTGCGGGAGAGAGCGGGTGCGGGAGTGAGCGAGTACGGGAGAGTACGAGTGCGGGAGAGTGCGAGTACGGGAGAGTGCGAGTGCGGGAGAGTGCGACTGCGGGAGACAGCGACTGCGGGAGACAGCGACTGCGGGAGACAGCGACTGCGGGAGACAGCGACTGCGGGAGACAGCGACTGCGGGAGAGAGCGAGTGTGGGAGAGTGCGAGTGTGGGAGAGTGCGAGTGTGGGAGAGTGCGAGTGTGGGAGAGGGCCAGTGCGAGAGAGTGCGAGTACGGGAGCGAGCGAGTGCGGGAGAGAGCAGGAGAGTGTGAGTGCGGGAGAGTGCGAGTGCGGGAGAGTGCGAGTGCGGGAGAGTGCGAGTGCGGGAGAGTGCGAGTGAGGGAGAGTGCGAGTGCGGGAGGGAGCGAGTGCGGGGGGAGCGAGTGCGGGGGGGAGCGAGTGCGGGAGGGAGTGAGTGCGGGAGAGAGCGAGTGCGGGAGAGAGCGAGTGTGGGGGGGGTTGCGACAGCGGGAGAGTGCGAGTGCGGGAGAGAGCGAGTGCGGGAGAGAGCGAGTGCGGGAGTGTGCGGGAGAGTACGGGAGAGTGTGAGTGCGGGAGAGAGCGAGTGGGGGAGAAAGCGTGTGCGGGGAGTGCGACTGCGGGAGAGTGCGACTGCGGGAGAGTGTGAGTGCAGGAGATTGCAGGATAGTGAGAGTGCGGGAGAGAGCGAGTGCGGGAGAGTGCTAGTACGGGAGGGGACTGCTGTGGGAGAGTGCGAGTGTGGGATAGTGCGAGTGTGGGAGAGTGCGTGAGCGGTACGGGGCAGGTAAAATTAGTTTGGGATTAATACAGTGCTATGGGGAAACAGGGATAGTGGATTTAGTTAGGATGAATACAGGGCTATGGGCAGAGGAGGGCAGCGGGATAAATTTGGGATCGAAACAGGGCTCTCGGGAGAGAGCAGGGCAGTATGATTAATTTGGGTTTGATGCAGTGCCAATGGGAGGCAACAGGGCAGTGGTGTTAATTTGGGATCTAAACAGGTTTATGCAGAGAGAGCAGTGCAGTACGATTAACTTGGGATCGGAAAAGGGCTATAGGGAGAGAGCAGGGCAGTACGATTAATTTGGGATTGATACAGATCTCTGGGGAGAGAGCAGGGCAGTGGGATTAGTTTGGGATCGATACAGGGCTCAGGGGAGAGAGAACGGAGTGGGATTTATTTGGGATCAATACAAGGCTCTGGGGAGAGAGCAAGGCAGTGGAATTAGTTGGGGATCCATGAAGGGCTCTGGGGAGAGAGCAGGGCAGTACGATTAATTTGGGATCAAAAAAGGGCTACAGGGAGAGAGCAAGGCAGTGATATTAGTTTGTGATCCATACGGGGCTCTGGGGCGAGAGCAGGGCAATCATATTAATTTGAGATCGATACAGGTCTCTGGGGAGAGAGCAGGGCAATAATATTACTTCGGGATCGACACAGGGCGCTGGGGAGAGAGCGGGGCAGTGGGATTCATTTGGGATTGATAAAGGGCTCTCAGGAGAGCGCGGGGCAGTATGATTAATTTGGGATTGATACAGTTCTACTGGGAGACAACAGGGCAGTGGGATTAATTTGGGATCTAAACAGGGTTATGGGGAGAGAGGAGGGCAGTACGATTAATTTGGGATCGAAAAAGGGCTCTGAGGAGAGAGCAGGGCAGTACGATTAATTTGGGATCGATACAGGGCGTTGGGGAGAGAGCGAGGCAGTTGGGATTAGTTTGGGATCCATAAAGGGCTCTGAGGAGAGAACAGGGCAATACGATTAATTTGGGATTGATACAGTTCTATGAGGAGAGACCAGGGAAGTAGGATTAGTTTGGGTTCGATACAGGGCGCTGAGGAGAGAGCAGGGTAGTGGGATTAGTTTGGGTTCGATCCAGGGCTCTGGGGAGAGAGGAAGGCAGTGATATTAGTTTGGGATCCTTACAGGGCTCTGGGGAGAGAGCGGGGCAGTGGGATTGATTTGGGATCGATACAGGGCTCTGGGGAGAGAGCAGGGTAGTGGGATTAGTTTGGGTTCGATACAGGGCTCTGGGGAGAGAGGAAGGCAGTGATATTAGTTTGGGATCCTTACAGGGCTCTGTGGAGAGGGCGGGGCAGTGGCATTAGTTTGGGTTCGATACAGGGCTCTGGGGAGAGAGCAAAGCAGTGATACTAGTTTGGGATCCATACAGGGCTCTGGGGGAGAGAGGACACTGGGATTAGTTTGCGATCAATAAAGGGCTCTGGGGATAGAGCAAGACAGTGATATTAGTTTGGGATCGATAAAGTGCTCTGGGGAGAGAGCATGACAATAATATTAGTTTGGGATCGATACAGGGTGCTGGGGAGAGAGTGGGACAGTGGTATTAATTTGGAATCAATAAATGTCTCTGGAGACGGAGCGGAGCAGTGGGATTAGTTTGGGACCGATACAGGACGCGGTGGAGAGAGCGGGGCAACGGGATTAGTTTGGGATCGATAAACGGCTCTGGGGAGAGAGCGGGGCCGTGGGATTAGTTTGGGATCGATCAAGGGCTCTGGGAATAGAGCAGGGCAGTAATATTAGTTTGTGATCAATACAGGGCGCTGGGGGAGAGTGGGATTCGTTTGGGATCGATCAAGGGCTCTGGGAAGAGAGCAGGGCAGTGATATTAGTTTGGGCGCAATACAGGGCGCTGGGGAGAGAGTGGGGCAGTGGGATTCCTTTGGGATCGATATAGGGCTCTGGGGAGCGAGCAGGGCAGTAATATTAGTTTGGGATCGATAAAGTGCTCTGGGGAGAGAGCATGACAATAATATTAGTTTGGGATCGATACAGGGTGCTGGGGAGAGAGTGGGACAGTGGTATTAATTTGGAATCAATAAATGTCTCTGGCGACGGAGCGGAGCAGTGGGATTAGTTTGGGACCGATACAGGACACGGTGGAGAGAGCGGGGCAACGGGATTAGTTTGGGATCGATAAACGGCTCTGGGGAGAGAGCGGGGCCGTGGGATTAGTTTGGGATCGATCAAGGGCTCTGGGAATAGAGCAGGGCAGTAATATTAGTTTGTGATCAATACAGGGCGCTGGGGGAGAGTGGGATTCGTTTGGGATCGATCAAGGGCTCTGGGAAGAGAGCAGGGCAGTGATATTAGTTTGGGCGCAATACAGGGCGCTGGGGAGAGAGTGGGGCAGTGGGATTCCTTTGGGATCGATATAGGGCTCTGGGGAGCGAGCAGGGCAGTGATATTAGTTTGGGCGCAATACAGGGCGCTGGGGAGAGAGTGGGGCAGTGGGATTCCTTTGGGATCGATATAGGGCTCTGGGGAGCGAGCAGGGCAGTAATATTAGTTTGGGATCGATACAGGGCTCTGGGGAGACAGCGGGGCAGTGGGATCAGTTTGGGATCAATTCAGGGCTCTGGGGAGAGAGCGGAGCAGTGGGATTAGTTTGGGATCGAGAAAGGGCTCTGGGGAGAGAGCGGGGCAGTGGGATTAGTTTGGGATCGATATCGGGCTCTGGGGAGCGAGCAGGGCAGTAATATTAGTTTGGGATCAATACAGGGCGCTGGGGAGAGAGTGGGGCAGTAGGATTCCTTTGGGATCGATACAGGGCTCTGGGGAGACAGCGGGGCAGTGGGATCAGTTTGGGATGAATTCAGGGCTCTGGGGAGAGAGCGGGGCAGTGGGATTAGTTTGGGATTGAGAAAGGGCTCTGGGGAGAGAGCAGGTCAGTGGGATTAGTTTGGGGTCTATAAAGGGCTCTGGGGAGAGAGCGGGTCAGTGGGATTACTTTGGGATTTGTAAAGGGCTCTGGGGAGAGAGCGGGTCAGTGGGATTAGTTTGGGGTCTATAAAGGGCTCTGGGGAGAGAGCGGGTCAGTGGGATTTACTTTGGGATCTATAAAGGGCTCTGGGGAGAGAGCGGGTCAGTGGGATTACTTTGGGATGTATATAGGGCTCTGGGGATATAGCGGGGCAGTGGGATTAGTTTGGGATTTATGTCGGCTCTGGGGAGATAGCGGGGCAGTGGGATTAGTTTGGGATTTATATAGGACTGTGGGGAGAGAGCAAGGCAGTGATATTAGTTTGTGATCGATAAAGGGCCTGGGGGAGAGAGCAGGACAGTGGGATTAGTTTGGGATCGATACAGGGCCTGGGGGAGAGAGCAGGACAGTGGGATTAGTTTGGGATAGATACAGGGCCTGGGGGAGAGAGCAGGACAGTGGGATTAGTTTGGGATCCATAAAGGGCTCTGGGAGAGAGTGGGGCAGTGGGATTGATTTGGGATCTATAAAGGGCTCTGGGGAGAGAGCAAGGCAGTGATATTAGTTTGGGATCGATACAGGGCTCTGGGGGAGAGCAGGGCCTTTATATTACTTTGGGATCGATACAGGGCTCTAGGGAGAGAGCAAGGCAGTGATATTAGTTTGGGATCGATTCAGGATGCGGGGGAGAGAGCGGGGCAGTGGGATTAGTTTGGGATCGATACAGGGGTCTGGGGCGAGAGCTGGGCAATAATATTAATTTGAGATCGATACAGGTCTCTGGGGAGAGAGCAGGGCAATAATATTACTTTGCGATCGATACAGGGTGCTGGGGAGAGAGTGGGACAGTGGGATTCATTTGGAATTGATAAATGTCTCTGGGGAGGGAGCGGAGCAGTGGGATTAGTTTGGGATCGATACAGGGTTCTGGGGAGAGAGCGGGGCCGTGGGATTAGTTTGGGATTGATGAAGGGCTCTGGGGAGAGAGCAGGGCAGTAATATAAATTTGGGATCAATACAGGGCTCTGGGGAGAAAGTGGGGCAGTGGGATCAGTTTGGGATCAATTCAGGGCTCTGGGGAGAGAGCGGGGCAGTGGGATTAGTTTGGGATCGAGAAAGGGCTCTGGGGAGAGAGCGGGGCAGTAGGATTAGTTTTGGATTCATACAGGGCTTTGTGGAGAGAGCAGGGCAGTGGGATTAGTTTGGGATCGATACAGGGCGCTGGGGAGAGAGCAGGGCAGTGGGATTAGTTTGGGATCGATACAGGGCGCTGGGGAGAGAGCAGGGCAGTGGGATTAGTTTGGGATCAATACAGGGCGCTGGGGAGAGAGTGGGGCAGTGGGATCAGTTTGGGATCAATTCAGGGCTCTGGGGAGAGCGGGGCAGTGGGATTAGTTTGGGATCGAGAAAGGGCTCTGGGGAGAGAGCAGGGCAGTGGGATTAGTTTTGGATTCATATATGGCTTTGTGGAGAGAGCAGGGCAATAATATTAGTTTGGGATCATTACAGGGCTGTGGGGAGGGAGTGGGGCAGTGGGATTAGTTTGGGATCGATACAGGGCTCTGGGGAGAGAGCAGAGCAGTGGGATTAGTTTGGGATCGATACAGGGCTCTGGGGAGAGGGCAGGGCAGTGGGATTAGTTTGGGATCGATACAGGGCGCTGGGGAGAGAGCAGGGCAGTGGGGTTAGTTTGGGATCGATACAGGGTGCTGGGGAGAGAGTAGGGCAATGGGATTAGTTTGCGATCGATAAAGGGCTCTGTGGAGATAGCAGGGAAATAATATTATTTTGGGATCAATACAGGGTGCTGGGGAGAGAGTGGGACAGTGGGATTCATTTGGGATCAATGTCTCTGGGGAGGGAGCGGAGCAGTGGGATTAGTTTGGGATCGATACAGGGTGCTGGGGAGAGAGTGGGACAGTGGGATTCATAGAATTTTTTTAACATAGAATTTACAGTGCAGAAGGAGGCCATTCGGCCCATCGAGTCTGCACCGGCTCTTGGAAAGAGCACCCTACCCAAGGTCAACACCTCCACCCGATCCCCATAACCCAGTAACACCACCCAACACTAAGGGCAATTTTGGACACTAAGGGCAATTCAACATGGCCCATCCACCTAACCTGCACATCTTTGGACTGTGGGATTCATTTGGGATCAATAAATGTCTCTGGGGATGGAGCGGAGCAGTGGGATTAGTTTGGGATCGATACAGGTCTTGGGGGAGGGAGCAGGGCAGTGGGATTAGTTTGGGATCGATACAGGGCTCTGGGGAGAGAGCAGGGCAGTAGGATTAGTTTGGGATCGATACAGGGCTCTGGGGGAGAGAGCAGGGCAGTGGGATTAGTTTGGGATCGATACAGGGCTCTGCGGATAGAGCAGGGCAGTAGGATTAGTTTGGGATCGAAACAGGGCTCTGGGGAGAGAGCAGGGCAGTAGGATTAGTTTGGGATCGATACAGGGCTCTGGGGAGAGAGCAGGGCAGTAGGATTAGTTTGGGATCGATACAGGGCTCTGGGGAGAGAGCAGGGCAGTAGGATTAGTTTGGGATCGATACAGGGCTCTGGGGAGAGAGCAGGGCAGTACGATTAGTTTGGGATCGATACAGGGTTTAGATGCTTCCATGCAGGTCCTGCTACTTGAGGCCCTTTTGTCCGAGGCATTTTCTGGCTCTAACCGGACAGCCCAGCAGGGCACACGGAGCATGATCGAAGCAGATGTTGAGGAGGGAAATCACGGAGCCAGACAAAAGATTCGGCAAACCTGGCGGGGAAGGCAACCACGCCCATAGCGGGGTTGATGGCGAAAGAACTAGAGGCGTTTGGTGGGAAGAAGGACGCAGGATTTATGACGCTTGGCCTGGAAATGAGGGTGTCTTTTAAAGCAATGGAGGTGGAGGTGGCTTGGGTCCCGATTAGGGAGCAGGTTGGCAATACCTTTTAGCTTCTGAGCCTACTGCCTTCGCCATCTTGCCAACTTGCTCCTTAATCGGGCCCAATCCCTCTTCCACCATAGCTTTAAAAGACACCCTCATTTCCTGGCCATGCCTCTTAAATCACTCATCCATTTCCCCAACGAACTTCTCGAATTCTTTCGCATTCAACTCCGCCATCAGGGTGATGGGTGTGGCCGCCTCCTCGCCATCTTTGCCAAATCTTTAGTCAGCGACAGAAATGAGGGCCTCAAGGAGAATAGGTCCTGGTGCATGAGCCTGAGACTGGTGGATCTGCTGGAAGGTGTTGAGGGCTCAAGTCTGACCGAATACTTCTCTGCAATGTTTTCTCAGCTGGTAAGTGGCGTTGAGGTGTTTGCTGTGTGTCATGTGAGGGTATCTTTAAGACATGGACGTTTAAGCAATGTACCTTTAAGAAAACAGTGATGTCATAGAGTGGGTGGAGCTCCGTTCAGTTCAGCCATTTTGCAGTTTGTTTTTGAGATTTAAAAAGTGCCTGACTGGTTTTGCTGAGAGCAGTTCAAAAGTAGAAAGCCAGTTTGAGACAGCAGCTTGAGAAGTTCTGGTTTGCTATGAGTGCTTGAAGGGAGAAAGCCAGGTTTGAGAAAGCAGCTTGGGGTGTGTGTGTGTGTTTTCAAAGAGTTTGCAGGAAGAAAGCAAGGTGCTGGAGCTGAAGTCACCCAAGCCAATATATTTCTGCCATTCTACAGAAAATATATATATCCTTTAACCTGATGTGATTCTGTTTAAAGGTGTCAAGTCTCTTGGAAGTTTGAAGGAACATTTTAAGGAGTTATTTACTGTTGCAATATTATCTGAGTTATCCAATGTTTATTTAAGATGTTAAGTTGAGTTCATGGAATAAATGATATAGTGTAGATTAATTTGTTCTTAAGGGCAGCACGGTAGCATTGTGGATAGCACAATTGCTTCACTGCTCCAGGGTCCCAGGTTCGATTCCGGCTTGGGTCACTGTCTGTGCGGAGTCTGCACATCCTCCCCGTGTGTGCGTGGGTTTCCTCCGAGTGCTCTGGTTACCACCCACAGTCCAAAGATGTGCAGGTTAGGTGGATTGGCCATGATAAATTGCCCTTAGTGTTGGGTGGGATTACTGGGTTATGGGGATGGGGTGGAGGTGTTGACCTTGGGTGGGGTGCTCTTTCCAAGAGCCGGTGCAGACTCAATGGGCCGAATGGCCTCCTTCTGCACTGTAAATTCTATGATAATCTTTGATAAATCAACCGCAGGGAGCGTTAGAAAGGTGGCATCAGACATTAAAGACAATGTTGAGGGATTATTGTCAAGATTATTCAGAGGATTGGGATCAAGGAATCCCATTCGTATTGTTTGCAATTAGGGATGCACCTAATGAGTCTACCAAATTTAGTCCTTTTGAACTAATTTTTGGTCATGAGGTAAGAGGATCACTTAAATTGATTAAGGAAAAATTGGTGGGTGAGAAATCGGAAATTACACTTTTGGATTACGTATCAAATTTTAGGGAATGATTAAATAGAGCAGGTGAATTGGCTAGACAACATTTGAAAGTTGCACAAAATGTGATGAAACCGGTAGCGGACAAGAAATCCAAAGTTCGTAGTTTTGCCAGTGGAGATAAAGTTTTAGTGTTGTTACCAGTGGTAGAGGAACCTTTAAAAGCTATGATGTGCAGATGCCGGCGTTGGACTGGGGTGAGCACAGTAAGAAGTCTTACAACATCAAGTTAAATTCCAACAGGTTTGCTTCGATATCACTAGCTTTCGGAGCGCTGCTCCTTCCTCAGGTGAATGAAGAGGTATGTTCCAGAAACATATGTATAGACAAATTCAAAGATAGAACATAGAACATAGAACAATACAGCGCAGTACAGGCCCTTCGGCCCACGATGTTGCACCGAAACAAAAGCCATCTAACCTACACTATACCATTATCATCCATATGTTTATCCAATAAACTTTTAAATGCCCTCAATGTTGGCGAGTTCACTACTGTAGCAGGTAGGGCATTCCACGGCCTCACTACTCTTTGCGTAAAGAACCTACCCCTGACCTCTGTCCTATATCTATTACCCTTCAGTTTAAGGCTATGTCCCCTCGTGCTAGCCATTTCCATCCGCGGGAGAAGGCTCTCACTGTCCACCCTATCTAACCCACTGATCATTTTGTATGCCTCTATTAAGTCTCCTCTTAACCTTCTTCTCTCTAACGAAAACAACCTCAAGTCCATCAGCCTTTCCTCATAAGATTTTCCCTCCATACCAGGCAACATCCTGGTAAATCTCCTCTGCACCCGTTCCAAAGCCTCCACGTCCTTCCTATAATGCGGTGACCAGAATTGTACGCAATACTCCAAATGCGGCCGTACCAGAGTTCTGTACAGCTGCAACATGACCTCCTGACTCTGGAACTCAATCCCTCTACCAATAAAGGCCAACACTCCATAGGCCTTCTTCACCACCCTATCAACCTGGGTGGCAACTTTCAGGGATCTATGTACATGGACACCTAGATCCCTCTGCTCATCCACACTTTCAAGAACTTTTCCATTAGCCAAATATTCCACATTCCTGTTTTTCCTTCCAAAGTGAATCACCTCACACTTCTCTACATTAAACTCCATTTGCCACCTCTCAGCCCAGCACTGCAGCTCATCTATATCCCTCTGTAACCTGCTACTTCCTTCCACACTATCGACAACACCACCGACTTTAGTATCGTCTGCAAATTTACTCACCCACCCTTCTGCGCCTTCCTCTAGGTCATTGATAAAAATGACAAACAGCAACGGCCCCAGAACAGATCCTTGTGGTACTCCACTTGTGACTGTACTACATTCTGAACATTTCCCATCAACCACCACCCTCTGTCTTCTTTCAGCTAGCCAATTTCTGATCCACATCTCTAAATCACCCTCAATCCCCAGCCTCCGTATTTTCTGCAATAGCCTACCGTGGGGAACCTTATCAAACGCTTTGCTGAAATCCATATACACCACATCAACTGCTCTACCCTCGTCTACCTGTTCAGTCACCTTCTCAAAGAACTCGATAAGGTTTCTGAGGCATGACCTACCCTTCACAAAGCCATGCTGACTATCCCTGATCATATTATTCCTATCTAGATGATTATAAATCTTGTCTCTTATAATCCCCTCCAAGACTTTACCCACTACAGACGTGAGGCTCACCGGTCTATAGTTGCCGGGGTTGTCTCTGCTCCCCTTTTTGAACAAAGGGACCACATTTGCTATCCTCCAGTCCTCTGGCACTATTCCTGTATCCAATGATGACATAAAAATCAAAGCCAATGGTCCAGCAATCTCTTCCCTGGCCTCCCAGAGAATCCTAGGATAAATCCCATCAGGTCCCGGGGACTTATCTATTTTCAGCCTGTCCAGAATTGCCAACACCTCTTCCCTACGTACCTCAATGCCATCTAATCTATTTACCTGGAGCTCAGCATTCTCCTCCACAACATTATCTTTTTCCTGAGTGAATACTGACGAAAAATATTCATTTAGTATCTCGCCTATCTCTTCAGACTCTACACACAACTTCCCATCCCTGTCCTTGACTGGTCCTACTCTTTCCCTAGTCATTCGCTTATTCCTGACATACCTATAGAAAGCTTTTGGGTTTTCCTTGATCCTTCCTGCCAAATACTTCTCATGTCCCCTCCTTGCTCGTCTTAGCTCTCTCTTTAGATCCTTCCTCACTACCTTGTAACTATCCATCGCCCCAACTGAAACTTCACACCTCATCTTCACATAGGCCTCCTTCTTCCTCTTAACAAGAGATTCCACTTCTTTGGTAAACCACGGTTCCCTCGCTCGGCACCTTCCTCCCTGCCTGACCGGTACATACTTATCAAGAACACGCAGTAGCTGATCCTTGAACAAGCTCCACTTATCCAGTGTGTCCAACACTTGCAGCCTACTTCTCCACCTTATCCCCCCCAAGTCACGTCTAATGGCATCATAATTTCCCTTCCCCCAGCTATAACTCTTGCCCTGCGGTGTATACTTATCCCTTTCCATCCTTAACGTAAACGTCACCGAATTGTGGTCACTGTCCCCAAAGTGCTCACCTACCTCCAAATCCAACACCTGGCCTGGTTCATTACCCAAATCCAAATCCAATGTGGCCTCGCCTCTTGTTGGCCTGTCAACAAACTGTGTCAGGAAACCCTCCTGCACACACTGTACAAAAAACGACCCATCTAATGCACTCGAACTATATCTTTTCCAGTCAATATTTGGAAAGTTAAAGTCTCCCATAATAACTACCCTGTTACTTTCGCTCTTATCCAGGATCATCCTCGCCATCCTTTCCTCTACATCCCTGGAACTATTTGGAGGCCTATAGAAGACTCCCAACAGTGTGACCTCTCCTTTCATGTTTCTAACCTCAGCCCATACTACCTCGGAAGATGAGTCCCCATCTAGCATCCTCTCCGCCACCGTAATACTGCTCTTCACTAGCAGCGCCACACCTCCCCCTCTTTTGCCTCCTTCTCTGAGCTTACTAAAACACCTAAACCCCGGAACCTGCAACATCCATTCCTGTCCCTGCTCTATCCATGTCTCCGAAATGGCCACAACATCGAAGTCCCAGGTACCAACCCATGCTGCCAGTTCCCCTACCTTATTTCGTATACTCCTGGCATTGAAGTAGACACACTTCAAACCACCTACCTGAACACTGGCCCCCTCCTGCGACGTCAAATCTGAGCTCCTGACCTCTATACTCTCATTCTCCCTTACCCTAAAACTACAATCCAGGTTCCCATGCCCCTGCTGCATTAGTTTAAACCCCCCCAAAGAGCACTAACAAATCTCCCCCCCAGGATATTTGTGCCCCGCAGGTTCAGATGTAGACCATCCTGTCTGTAGAGGTCCCACCTTCCCCAGAAAGAGCCCCAGTTATCCAGAAATCTGAATCCCTCCCGCCTGCACCATCCCTGTAGCCACGTGTTTAATTCCTCTCTCTCCCTATTCCTCATCTCACTATCACGTGGCACGGGCAACAACCCAGAGATAACAACTCTGTTTGTTCTAGTTCTGAGCTTCCATCCTAGCTCCCTGAAAGCCTGCCTGACATCCTTATCCCCTTTCCTACCTATGTCGTTAGTGCCAATGTGGACCACGACTTGGGGCTGCTCCCCCTCCCCCTTAAGGACCCGGAAAACACGATCCGAGACATCACGTACCCTTGCACCTGGGAGGCAACAGACCAAACGTGAGTCTCTCACGCTCCCACAAAATCTCCTATCTGTGCCCCTGACTATAGAGTCCCCAATTACTAATGCTCTGCTCCTCTCCCCCCTTCCCTTCTGAGCAACAGGGACAGACTCTGTGCCAGAGGCCCGTACCCCATGGCTTACCCCTGGTAAGTCGTCCCCCCCACAAGTATCCAAAGCGGTATACTTGTTTCTCAGGGGAACGACCGCAGGGGATCCCTGCACTGACTGTTTTTTCCCCGTCCCTCTTACAGTTACCCATCTATCTCCAATCTTTGGTGTAACTAATTCCCTGAAGCTGCTATCTATGACCCCCTCTGCCTCCCGAATGATCCGAAGTTCTTCCAACTCCAGCTCCAGTTCCCTAACTCGGTCTTGGAGGAGCTGGAGATGGCAGCACTTCCTGCAGGTAAAATCAGCAGGGACACTAACGGCATCCCTCACCTCAAACATCCTGCAGGAGGAACATTGCACTCCCTTCCCTGCCATTCCTCTAACTTTCTACCAAGATCTGGCTGACAACTAAATTAAATTTTTATGTAAAAAAAAAAATTATTAATAACAATAATAAAATATGGTACTTACCTCACACCAAAGGGTTTTATTATTACGTTAGAGGAGGAAGGCGGGTGGGAGACACTACACGTGTAGTGTC
The DNA here is from genome assembly GCF_047496885.1 of Scyliorhinus torazame. NCBI lineage: Eukaryota > Metazoa > Chordata > Chondrichthyes > Carcharhiniformes > Scyliorhinidae > Scyliorhinus > Scyliorhinus torazame. The sequence goes on from NC_092720.1 coordinate 151,271,813, forward strand.
TCGGGTTTCCTCTCCACCAGAATTTATTGGTGAGGGTCTTCCCAGAAGTCCGCGGGTCGACTTCCTGTTCCCACCTTAAACACTAGAATTTTAAAAAAAATTTAAAGGAGAAACTTACCTCCCAGAAATCACTTCCGCACTGCCCCCGCTGAAATGGACTAGCCTGCTCCGCTCCTGCTGAAATCGACTTGGCCTGCAAGGTAAGTAAGTTGTTAATCTGTACTCACCTCACCACAGACAGCGACCTTTTAAATGGTCCCCTCTGCCTCGCAGCCCCCGCGCTTTTTCAAAATTCCCGCGCTGATTCTAAGGTCCCAGCTCTCACTCCCGAACTCAACAGCTGACCTGCAAGGTAAGCAAGTTAATCTGTACTCACCTCACCACAGACAGCGACCTTTTAAATGGTCCCCTCTGCCTCGCAGCCCCCGCGCTTTTTCAAAATTCCCGCGCTGATTCTAAGGTCCCAGCTCTCACTCCCGAACTCAACAGCTGACCTGCAAGGTAAGCAAGTTAATCTGTACTCACCTCACCACAGGCAGCGACCTTTTAAATGGTCCCCTCTGCCTCGCAGCCCCCGCGCTTTTTCAAAATTCCCGCGCTGATTCTAAGGTCCCAGCTCTAACTCCCGAACTCAACAGCTGACCTGCAAGGTAAGCAAGTTAATCTGTACTCACCTCACCACAGGCAGCGACCTTTTAAATGGTCCCCTCTGCCTCGCAGCCCCCGCGCTTTTTCAAAATTCCCGCGCTGATTCTAAGGTCCCAGCTCTCACTCCCGAACTCAACAGCTGACCTGCAAGGTAAGCAAGTTAATCTGTACTCACCTCACCACAGACAGCGACCTTTTAAATGGTCCCCTCTGCCTCGCAGCCCCCGCGCTTTTTCAAAATTCCCACGCTGATTCTAAGGTCCCAGCTCTCACTCCCGAACTCAACAGCTGACCTGCAAGGTAAGCAAGTTAATCTGTACTCACCTCACCACAGACAGCGACCTTTTAAATGGTCCCCTCTGCCTCGCAGCCCCCGCGCTTTTTCAAAATTCCCACGCTGATTCTAAGGTCCCAGCTCTCACTCCCGAACTCAACAGCTGACCTGCAAGGTAAGCAAGTTAATCTGTACTCTGGAGATTTAATCTATGTAACTACGTGCTGTACCTGTCCTGGGAGTGTTTGATGGGGACAGTGTAGAGGGAGCTTTACTCTGTATCTAACCCCGAGCTGTACACGTCCTGGGAGTGTTTGATGGGGACTGTGTCGAGGGAGCTTTACTCTGTAAGATGCCAGACAATGCTTGGAATGCGAGCATTAGCAGGTGTTTAAATCTTTACAGATCCAGAGATGGGGTAACCCCAGGTTAAAGAGGTGCGAATTGTGTCAAGCCAGGACAGTTGGTAGGATCTTGCAGGCCAGATGGTGGGGGATGAATGTAATGCTACATGAATCCCAGGTCCCGGTTGAGGCCGCACTCATGTGTGCGGAACTTGGCTATAAGATTCTGCGTTGTAGCGTCCTGAAGGCCGCCTTGGAGAACGCTTACCCAGAGATCAGAGGCTGAATGCCCTTGACTGCTGAAGTGTTCCCCGACTGGAAGGGAACATTCCTGCCTGGTGATTGTCACGCGATGTCCGTTCATTCGTTGTCGCAGCGTCTGCATGGTCTCGCCAATGTATCACGCTTCGGGATATTCTTTCCTGCAGCGTATGAGGTAGACAACGTTGGCCGAGTCGCACGAGTATGTACCGCGTACCTGGTGGGTGGTGTTCTCACTTGTAATGGTGGTACCCATGTCGATGATCTGGCACGCCTTGCAGAGATTGCCATGGCAGGGTTGTGTGGTGTCGTGGTCACTGTTCTGAAGGCTGGGTAGTTTGCTGCAAACAATGGTTTGTTTGAGGTTGTGCGGTTGTTTGAAGGTAAGTAGTGGGGGTGTGGGGATGACCTTGGCAAGATGTTTATCTTCATCGATGACGTGTTGAAGGCTGTGAAGAAGATGTCGTAGTTTCTCCGCTCTGGGAAAGTACTGGACGACGAAGGGTATTCTGTCAGTTGTGTCCCATGTTTTTCTTCTGAGGAGGTCGGTGTGGTTTTTTTGCTGTGGTGCGTTGGAACTGTCGATTGATGAGTCGAGCGCCATATCCCGTTCGTACGAGGGCATCTTTCAACGTCTGTAGATGTCTGTTATGCTCCTCCTCGTCTGAGCAGATCCTGTGTATACGGAGAGCTTGTCCATAGGGGATGGCTTCTTTAAGGTGTTTAGGGTGGAAGCTGGAAAAGTGGAGCATCGTGAGGGTATCCGTGTCTTGCGGTAAAGCAAAGTTCTGAGGTGACCGTCCTTGATGGAGACGAGTGTGTCCAAGAATGCAACTGATTTTGGAGAGTAGTCCATGGTGAGTCTGATGGTTGGATGGAACCTATTGATGTCATCATGTCGTCGTTTCAGTGATTCTTCGCCGTGGGTCCAAAGGAAAAAAATGTCATCGATGTATCTGGTGTATAACGTCGGTTGAAGGTCCTGTGTGGTTTGTAGGTCTTGTTCAAACTTGTGCATGAAGATGTTGGCGTATTGGGGTGCGAATTTGGTCCCCATGGCTGTTCCGTGCGTCTGGATGAAGAACTCGTTGTCGAAGGTGAAGGCGTTGTGATCCAGAATGAAGCGGATGAGTTGCAGAATTGCGTCTGGAGATTGGCAGTTGTCGGTGTTGAGTACTGAGGCTGTTGCCGCAATGCCGTCATCATGGGGGATGCTGGTGTAGAGTGCCGAGACGTCCATTGTGACGAGGAATGTTCCTGGTTCAACTGGCCCATGGGTGCTGAGTTTCTGTAGGAAGTCCGTCGTGTCGCGACAGAAGCTGGGCGTACCTTGTACAATGGGTTTCAAGATGTCCTCGATGCAGCCAGAGAGGTTCTCACACAGAGTCCCATTGCCTGAAACGATAGGACGGCCTGGTGTGTTGGCCTGGTGTATTTTTCGGAGGCAGTAGAGATCTCCAATGCGGGGAGTATTTGTCTATATTTGTCTATATATATGTTTCTGGAACATACCTCTTCATTCACCTGAGGAAGGAGCAGTGCTCCGAAAGCTAGTGATATCGAAACAAACCTGTTGGACTTTAACCTTCTTACTTCTTACTTATTACTTTAAACTTCTTACTTTAAAAGTTAGGTTTTGTGGGCCGTATCAGATTGAAAGGAAATTAAGTGAGGTGAATTATGTGGTAAAAACACCAGATAGAAGGAAGACTCACCGAGTGTGTCATGTGAATGCTTAAAAGGTACTTTGAAAGGGAAGGAGAGGAGAAAAAGGAGGTTTTAATGATTCTAACTCAAAATGACATACCTCAAATTAAATTGGAAAATGAGGATGTTTTTTAAAATTGGGATGAATTGTTAAGTTACCTTCCAGAGGAAAAACAAACTGACCTGAAAGAGTTATTTATATCATATGGGCAAGTCTGCAGAGATAAATTGGAAAATACATGATGTAGATGTGGGAAATGCTGTTCCTATCAAACAACATCCATATAGACTTAAACCTTTAAAATTGGCACAGGTTAACAGAGAGATTGAGAGTATGCTGAAGAATGGCATAATTGAAGTGGGTTGCAGCCAATGGAGCTCACCCATAGTGATGGTACCTAGACCAGACGATACCCAACGGTTGTGTGTGGACTATCGAAAGTTGAATGCAGTTACAAGAACAAACTCTTATCCTATCCCACGTTTGAAGGATTGCATTGAGAAAGTGGGACAATCCACTTTTATTTCCAACTTCCAGATATGGAAAGAACATTTAAAACATCGTATGGAGTTCTTCGATTGACTTCAGGAAGCGGGTTTAGTGTTGAACCTAGACGAAAGTGAATTTGGAGAAGCCCGAATCACTTTCCTTGCAGAGTTTCCGATACCTTCAAGACAAAGGGAAATAATGCAATCTCTTAGCATGATTGAATTTGATCGATCCCTTGTGCAAAAGCTTTGTGGTCTGATTACTCCATTGATGGAATTGCTGAAGAAACGTAAAAAATTTCAATGAACAGCGGACTATCTACAGGCATTTGACTGCCTGAAAGCTGTGGTAACGAATGATCCTGTATTGGAGAATTGCAAGGGGCTCTGTGGTCAGATTGAACTAAATTATCTGATTCTGAAGCGAAATGCTGAGGAGTAGAGGGATAGATGGATTGTGCAGAGACTTTGTTCAAAGAGACTGTCAATCGAGAAGGATTTCGGTTGGAGGAAGAAGAACAAAGAAAAATGGACTATATTATTATACTATAGAACATTACAGCACAGTACAGGTCCTTCGGCCCTCGATGTTGCGCCGACCTTTGAAACCACTCTAAAGCCCACTTACACTATTCCCTTATCATCCATATATCTATCCAATGACCATTTGAATGCCCTTAGTGTTGGTGAGTCCACTACTGTTGCAGTAAGGGCATTCCAAGCCCTTACTACTCTCTGAGTAAAGAACCTACCTCTGACATCTGCTTATATCTATCTCCCCTCAATTTAAAGCTATGTCCCCTCGTACTAGACATCACCATCCGAGGAAAAAGGCTCTCACTGTCCACCCTATCCAATCCTCTGATCATCTTGTATGCCTCAATTAAGTCACCTCTTAACCTTCTCTCTAACAAAAACAGCCTCAAGCCCTTCAGCCTTTCCTCATAAGATCTTCCCTCCATACCAGGCAACATTCTGGTAAATCTCCTCTGCACCCTTTCCAATGCTTCCACATCCTTCCTATAATGCGGCGACCAGACTTGCACGCAATACTCCAAATGCGGCCGCACCAGGGTTTTGTACAGCTACAACATGACCTCATAGCTCCGAAACTCAATCCCTCTACCAATAAAAGCTCACACACCGTACACCTTCTTAACAACCCTCTCAACCTGGGTGGCAACCTTCAGGGATCTATGTACATGGACACCGAGATCTCTCTGCTCATCCACACTGCCAAGAACCTTACCATTAGCCCAGTACTCTGTCTTCCTGTTATTCCTTCCAAAATGAATCACCTCACACTTTTCTGCATTAAACTCCATTTGCCACCTCTCAGCCCAACGCTGCAGCTTATCAATGTCCCTCTGTAACTTGTAACATCCTTCCGCACTGTCCACAACTCCATTGACTTTAGTGTCATCTGCAAATTTACTCACCCATCCTTCTACGCCCTCCTCCAGGTCATTTATAAAAATGACAAACAGCAGTGGCCCCAAAACAGATCCTTGTGGTACACTACTAATAACTGGACTCCAGTCTGAACATTTCCCATCAATCACCACCCTTTGTCATCTTTCAGCTAGCCAATTTCTGATCCAAACTGCTAAATCACCCTGAATCCCATGCCTCCGTATTTTCTGCAGTAGTCTACCGTGGGGAACCTTATCAAACACTTTACTGAAATCCATATACACCACATCAACTGCTTTACCCTCATCCACCTGTTTGGGCACCTTCTCAAAGAACTCAATAAGGTTTGTGAGGCACGACCTATCCTTCACAAAACCGTGTTGACTATCTCTAATCAAATTATTCCTTTCCAGATGATTATACATCCTATCTCTTAAAAAACTTTCCAAGATTTTGCCCACAACAGAAGTAAGGCACACTGGTCTATAGTTACCTGGGTTATCTCTATTCCCCTTCTTGAACAAAGGGACAACATTTTCTATCCTCCAGTCTTCTGGCACTATTCCTGTAGACAAAGATGACTTAAAGATCAAAGGCTCAGCAATCTCCTCCCTAGCTTCCCAGAGAAGCCTAGGATAAATTCCATCCGGCCCAGGGGACTTATCTAGTTTCACACTTTCCAGAATTGCTAACACCTCCTCCTTATGAACCTCAAGCACTTCTAGTCCAGTAGCCTGAATCTCAGTATTCTCCTCAACAACATTGTCTTTTTCCTGTGTGAATACTGACGAAAAATATTCATTTAGCACCTCTCCTATCTCCTCGGACTCCAAGCACAACTTCCCACTACTGTCCTTGACTGGCCCTACTCTTACCCTAGTCATAATTTGTTTATTCCTGACAAATCTAAAGAAAGCTTTAGGGTTATCCTTGATCCTACCTGCCAAAGACTTCTCATGTCCCCTCCTGGCTCTTCTTAGCTCTCTCTTTAGGTCCTTCCTAGCTAACATGTAACTCTCGAGCGCCCTAACTGAACCTTCATGTCTCATCTTTACATAAGCCTCCTTCTTCCTCTTGACAAGTGTTTTGACTGCTTTAGTAAACCACGGTTCCCTTGCTCGACCACTTCCTCCCTGCCTGACAGGTACATACTTATCAAGGACACGCAGTAGCTGTTCCTTGAACAAGCTCCACATTTCCATTGTGCCCATCCCCTGCAGTATCGACATACTGTGTCAGAAAACCCTCCTGCACACATTGGACAAAAACAGACCCATCTAAAGTACTCGAACTATAGCTTTTCCAGTCAATATTAGGAAAGTTAAAGTCCCCCATAACAACTACCCTGTTGCTTTCGCTCCTATCCAGAATCATCTTTGCAATCCTTTCCTCTACATCTCTGGAACTTTTCGGAGGCCTATAGAAAACCCCTAACAGGGTGACCTCTCCTTTCCTGTTTCTAACCTCAGCCCATACTACCTCAGTCGACGAGTCCTCATCAAACGTCCTTTCTGCCACCGTAATACTGTCCTTGACTAACAATGCCACCCCTCCCCCTCTTTTACCACCTTCCCTGAGCTTACTGAAATATCTAAACCCCGGCACCTGCAACAACCATTCCTGTCCCTGCTCTATCCATGTCTCCGAAATGGCCACAACATCGAAGTCCCAGGTACCAACCCATGCCGCAAGTTCACCCACCTTATCCCGGATGCTCCTGGCATTGAAGAAGACATACTTTAAACCACCTTCCTGCCTGCCGGTACACTCCTGCAACTTTGAAACCTTACTCATGACCTCACTACTCTCAACCTCCTGTATACTGGAGCTACAATTCAGGTTCCCAAGCCCCTGCTGAACTAGTTTAAACCCTCCTGTTTGCATATGTTGTTTTATTTAAAGCGAAAAGGTACCTTTGTGTACATTTCTTAGTGGATGGTGCAAAAGTGAAAAATGAAACCATCTTGAAGTTGATGGTTTTTTTTTTTTTTCTTGGGGGGGAGGAGTCATGTGAGGGTACCTTTAAGACATGGATGTTTAAGCAATGTACCTTTAAAAAAAAGTGATGTCATAGAGTGGGTGGAGCTCAGCTCAGTTCAGCCATTTTGCAGTTTGGTTTTGCAATTTAAAAAGTGCCTGGCTGTTTTTGCTGAGAGCAGTTTAAAAGTGCCTGGCTGTTTTGCTGGAGCTGAAGGCAACCAAGCTAATATATCTCTGGCATTCTACAGAAAATCTATATATCCTTTAACCTGATGTGATACTGTTTAAAGGTGTTAAGTGTTTTGGAAGTTTGAAGGAACATTTTAAGGAGTTATTTACTGTTGCAATATTTTCTGAGTTATCTTTGAAGTAAGGGGTGTTAAGAGATCCAATGTTCATTGAATATGTTAAGTTGAGTTCATGTAATAAACAGTGTTTTGTGTTAAAAACCCACGTGTCCATAATTGTAATCCCACACCTAGGGAAAAAGCCATGTGTTAGGAAAAGCAACAAATCCATTAAAGGGAGAGGTTGGTTGAACTCTATGATACATTTTGGAGTTCTGAAAACGCCTCACCCATAACACTGTGCCAGAGCTGGACAGGGTGGTCCTGAGGCAGAAGCTGAGACCGAATGAGCCACTGTGTGCAGTGATCATTCGATTCCATAGTTTCCAAAGGAAGGAGCGGGTCCAGGAGTGGACCAACAAATGCCGGACCATTTATTAGTACGGTAACATGGTAAGAATTTGTCAGCACATTGGCACTGAGCTGGTAAGGCAATGGGCGGTCCTTAATAAGATGAAGATGATCTTGTACATGTGCTGTTCTTTGTGTTGCTAATTCTAGGATGGTTGGCGTAGTGTTTACAAAGACAACAAATAGCTTTTATATTGAACAAAGCTATACATTTATTAACACTACTCAATTGGATTCAACACTTAATCCCACATAATACACAGTTGATAATACACATTCAATCTACACTCATCTACTACTGATCTCAACACTAATGACACTGCTTTACGCAGGTGAAGGAGACACAGCCTGACTTGGAATTCGAACTTGGTAATTTGGGCAGTGTGGTGATGCGGCATGGAGTGGGAGGAGGTGTTGTTTCCCTTTTTGTTCTGTTTCCTTCGCTTGGCTTTGTAACTGGTAATCAGCAGGGAGAAGTCCAGAGTGCATTCCGGCAATCTCCGGTTTTATTTGGGCCAGGAAAGCTGGACGGGGGCTTTTGGAGGTGGCAGTGCGCAGGGATCGAGAGATTCAGAGATCGTTTTATTGAGGAGGGTTTCCTGAGTTTGGAGGAGCTAGAAGAGGAGTTCAAGTTGCCAGGTGGGAATGGGATCCAGTACATACAAGTGCGGGATTTTGTTCAGAGGCAGGTCCCGGGCTTCCCGTTCCTGCCAATAAGGGGGCTGCAGGACAAGGTGATGTCAAAAATAGGGGTTGGGGAGGGGAAGGTCTCAGAAATATATAAGGAACTCATAGAATTTACAGTGCAGAAGGAGGCCATTCGGCCCATCGAGTCTGTACCGGCTCTTGGAAAGAGCACCCTACCTAAGCCTACACCCCCACTCTATCCCCATAACCCAGTAACCCCACCCAACACTCGGCAATTTTGGACACTAAGGGCAATTTATCATGGCCAATCCACCTAACCTGCACATCTTTGGACTGTGGGAGGAAACCGGAGCACCTGGAGGAAACACACGCACACACGGGGAGGATGTGCAGACTCCGCACAGAAAGTGACCCAAGCCGGGAATCAAACCTGGGACCCTGGAACTGTGAAGCAATTGTGCTAACCAGCATGCTACCGTGCTGCCTTGGATGGAGTAGGAAGGGGTTCCAATTGGGGAGGTGAAGAGGAAGTGGGAAGAAGAGCTGGGAGGGGAGTTGGAAGTCGGAGTATTGGCCAAAGCCCTGAGGAGAGTCAATGCATCTTCGTTGAGTGCCAGGCTTAGCCTGATCCAATTTAAGGTGGTGCACAGGGCTCATATGACTGTGGCCCGTATGAGCAGGTTTTTTGAAGAGGTGGAGGACAGGTGTGGGGATATGTCCTGGGCATGTCCGAGGCTAAGAGGATTTGCGGATGTCCTGTCAGAGGTCCTGGAAGGGAGGGTGACTCCGACTCCAGAGGTGGCAATATTTGGAGTTTCGGAAGTTCCTAGAGCCCAGAGGGTGGGAAGAGAGGCCGATGTTTTGGCCTTTGCCTCCCTGGTGGCACGGAGACGGATTCTGTTGGGTTGGTGGGACTCGGAACTTCCAAAGTCGGGGGTTTGTGTCAGCGACATGACAGGGTTCCTTAGTTTGGAGAAAATCAAGTTTGCCTTAAGGGGTTCATTACAGGGATTCACTCGGAGGTGGCAGCCGTTCATCGACTTCGTCAATGAAAATTATTCCGTAGGCGGCGGGGGGGGGGGGAAAGAGGTAGGCATGGTAGTGATGAATAAGGGATGGAAAACTAATGAAGGGAGAACGGTGAGACGGAGTAGTTACATGGACCATGATAGGGTTAATGCTTGGGGTGAGATGGTTATGTCATTGTGGGTTTTTGTGTTCGTCGGACCTTTTTGTTGAAAACGTTAAAATTATAAATGCCTTAATAAAATATTTTCTAAAAAATACTATGATGTGCTCTCACTCATACGATCTTTCCTTGAGTCTGTCCTCTAGCTTTCTCCTCAACCTCTCACCCAAAAGGCTTAGCATCGATGCTGTATATAGATCTACATCTATCTCTCTCTAGTGGTTGATTTGGACATAACATTAACCCTTCCAGTTATTCACATTTATAATAATATCACAGTACAATCAAGGAGTGCGATTTGGGGGTGGTGTACCCAGCAAAGCTGGGAGTCACATTTGATTTGAAGGACTTTTACTTCGAAACTCCGGAGCAGGTGGAGATTTCATCAAAGATCATGGACTGGGCACGGTTTGAGGGCTGCAGGTGGGCTGTTTGGTGATTGGGGTTTTACTGCTCATATCGAGCCTGCTCCACCATTCAATGAGATCATGGCTGATCTTTTGTGGACTCAGCTCCACTTTCCAGCCCAAACACCATAACCCTTTATCCCTTTATTCTTCAAAAAACTATCTATCTTTATCTTAAAAACATTTAACGAAGAAGCCTCAACTGCTTCACTGGGCAAGGAATTCCATAGATTCCAAAGGTCCGGATGGGATCTATCCCAGGTTACTGAGGGAAGCGAGGGACGAAATAGCTGGGGCCTTACCAGATATCTTTGCAGCATCCTTGAGCACGGGTGAGGTCCCGGAGGACTGGAGAATTGTTAATGTTGTCCCTTTGTTTAAGAAGGGTAGCAGGGATAATCCAGAGAATTATAGACCTGTGAGCCTGACGTCAGTGGTCGGCAAACTGTTGGAGGAGATGCTGAGGGATAGGATCTATTCACATTTGGAAGAAAATTGACTTATCAGTGATGGGCAGCATGGTTTTGTGCAGGGAAGGTCATGTCTTACAAATCTAATAGAATTCTTTGAGGAAGTGACTCAGTTAATTGATGAGGGAAGGGCTATAGATGTCATATACATGGACTTCAGTGAGGCGTTTGATAAGGTTTCCCATGGCAGGTTGGTGGAAAAAGTGACGTTGTATGGGGTTCAGGGTGTACTAGCTAGATGGGCAACAGGAGACAGAGAGTAGTGGTGGAAGGGAGAGTCTTAAAATGGAGAAAGGTGACTAGTGGTCCACAGGGATCCGTGTTCGGACCACTAGTTGTTTGTGATATACATAAATGATCTGGACGAAGGTATAGGTGGTCTGATTAGCAAGTTTGCAGATGATACTAAGATTGGTGGAGTTGCAGATTGCGAGGAGGACTGTCAGAGAATACAGTAAAATATAGATAGATTGGAGAGTTGGGCAGAGAAATGGCAGATGGATTTCAATCCAGGCAAATGCGAGGTGATGCATTTTGGAAGATCTAATTCAAGAGCGGACTATACGGTCAATGCAAGAGTCCTGGGGAAAATTGATGTACAGAGAGATCTGGGAGTTCAGGTCCATTGTACCCTGAAGGTGGCAACGCAGGTCGATAGAGTGGTCAAGAAGGCATACAGCATGCTTGCCTTCATCGGACGGGGTATTGAGCACAAGAGTCGGCAGGTCATGTTACAGTTGTATAGGGCTTTGGTTAGACCACATTTGGAATACTGCGTGCAGTTCTGGTCGCCACATCACCAGAAAGATGTGGATGCTTTAGAGAGGGTGCAGAGGAGGTTCACCAGGATGTTGCCTGGTATGGAGGGTGCTATCTATGAAGAAAGGTTGAGTAGATTAGGATTGTTTTTGTTGGAAAGACGGAGGTTGAGGGGGGATCTGATTGAGGTCTACAAAATTATGAGAGGTATGGACAGGGTGGATAGCAACAAGCTTTTTCCAAGAGTGGGGGTGTCAATTACAAGGGGTCACGATTTCAAGGTGAGAGGGGGAAAGTTTAAGGGAGATGTGCGTGGAAAGCTTTTTACGCAGAGGGTGGTGGGTGCCTGGAACGCTTTGCCAGCATTTAAGATGCATCTAGACAGATATATGAACGGGCGGGAACAGAGGGAAGTAGATCATTGGAAAATAGAAGACAGGTTTAGATAAAGGATCTGGATCGGCACAGGCTGGGAGGGCCGAAGGGCCTGTTCCTGTGCTGTAATTTTCTTTGTCCTTTGTTCTTTGGGTGAAGAAGTTCCTCCTAAACTCAGTCCTAAATCTACTTCCCCTAGAGGCTATGCCCCTAGTTCTGCTTTCACCCGCCAGTGGAAACAACCTGCCCGCATCTATCCTATCTATTCCCTTCATAATTTTATATGTTTCTATAAGATCCCCCCGCATCCTTCTAAATTCCAACGAGTACAGTCCCAGTCCACTCATCCTCTCCTCGTGATCCAACCCCTTCAGCTCTGGGATTAACCTAGTGAATCTCCTCTGCACACCCTCCAGTGCCAGTACGTCCTTTCTCAAGTAAGGAGAACAAAACTGAACACAATACTCCAGGTGTGGCCTCACTAACACCTTATACAATTGCAGCATAACCTCCCTCATCTTAAACTCCATTTTCGAGTTTGGTTGGGGTAATGGTAGAAAGGGTTGTATATGGCGTATATCTTCTGTGCTGTATTCATTCTATTCTATGCCCCAATCTCAGTAGTTGTCAGGATGGTGGGGGGGATGGGGTTTTATCTTCCCCTGGCGTAGATTTTTGTTCAATATGGTTGGGGATGAGGATCATGGGGGAAGGGCGAGCTTGGGGCAAGACCAAATGTGTTGGTTAAGGAATAGGTGGGACCTGGAGGGGGAGGTGAACACCTTGCTCGCGCGCTAGGAAATAGGTCAATTAATGGAAGTCAAATGGGGTGTGGCACTGCGACATGCAGTTAGGTTACTTCAATGGGTCTAGAAGGTTGGGGGGGGGGGAGGGGTGGGGGGTGTCAGTGGAGGCAGCAGCGGTGGGAGGGGTGGGGGGTGTCAGAGGAGGCTGCAGCCTGTCTGCCAACTGATAGGGGGGGGTTGCGGGAAACAATTAGTGCCCGTGAATTATGCTTTGTTCCACCGTCGGGGTGGGCCTGTGGCCTGGGTATCATCGGTGAAGCTATGGCCTATAGTGGTGGCAATGGCTGGCTCGAGGTTGAGAGACCCCCGACAAGGGTGGTCACCTGGAATATCCGGGGCCTGGGAAAGCCCAGCCAAAAGAGACCAATATGCAAAGCGGGATCAGGTTTGTCTTCGGAAGGCTTGGGTGAGCCAGGTTTTCCACTCTTTGTTCACCAGCACGGCCTGAGGGATGGCAATTCTCATGAAAAAAAAGAGTCCGGTTTTGTTCAGAGAAGGTAAAAGAAGGCACTGGTGAGCGCTATGTTATAGTAATGGGGGTATTAGAAGAGAAACAGGTAGTGTTGGTGAACGCATCCACACTGAATTGTGATGAGTATGAGGGGCATGAAGAGGGTGGATAGGGAGCAGCTGCTCCCCTTAGTTGAAGGGTCAGTTAGGAAGGGACACAAGTTCAAGGTCAGGGACAGGAGGTTTAGGGAGGGATTTGAGGAAACGCTTTTTTACCCAGAGAGTAGTGACGGTCTGAAACGCACTGCCTGGGATGGTAGTAGAGGCGGATTGCTTCACCCTTTAAACAGTACCTAGATAAGCACTTGGCAGGTCTTAACATTTGAGGCTATGGGCCAAGTGCTGGTAAATGGGATTAGGTAGGCAGGTCAGGTGTTTTTCATGCATCGATGCAGACTCGATGGGCCGAAGGGCCTCATCTGCGCTGTGTTTTTCTGTGATTCTATGTGAGAGAATGGTCATGAAATGCTTAATGACAGTGATACCAGATCAAGACACCCACCATCTTATTATGGGTGGGGCTGTGAACTGTGTGCCAGACCGCTCTAAGCCATGGCCTTTGATCCCGGGAGTATGGCGAAGGTGGTACTTGCATTTCTGGAGGAAATGGGCGGGGGGAGATGCTTTGAGGTTGGGTCATCCTGGGGAGAAAGAGTTTTTGTTTTTCTCCTCTGTACGTAATGTGTTCTCCAGGATTGACTACTTTGTAGTGATCAGGGCGCTGTTGACAGGGGTGAAAAAATCGGAGTACTCGGCGACGTCATTTCTGATCATGCCCCATATTGGGTCGATCTGTGGTTGGAGGTCGGACGGTGGGGCATCCTTAGTGATGGTGGTTAGATGTAGTCTGCTAGCGGACCTCTGGTTCTGTGTAAGGGTCTCAAGGATTATCCAGGATTATATCTTGAACAATGATAATGGAGAGTTCGCACACTCGGTACTATGGGAGGTTCTGAAGGTTGAAATCTTTTAAAGCACATGTCGATGCGGAGGCGAGGAGAGAGCGGGGCAGTGCGACATTTGAGGCAAGCTAAAGGGGCAATTTACGAGTATGGAGAGAAGGTAGGTCTGCTCCTTGCATATCAACTGAGGAAACAGGAGGCTGAGAGGGAGATTGTCCAGATTAGAGCGCCGGATGAGGACTGGTTTCAGCCCAGGAGAAGGCGAATGGGCATTTAGAGCCTTCCACGAGGAGTTATGCAGGTCTATATCACCTCGGGATGAGAAGAAAATGGTGGAATATTTGGGGGAGTTGGAGTTTCCCAAGGTGGGAGAGGAGTTGTGGGACGAACTAGATACCCCTTGGAGTTGGAGGAGATCAAGGAGGCACTGAAATTGATGCACTCGGGGAAGGAACCGGGGCCTGATGGGTTCCCAATGGAATTTTATAGAAGATCAGCTAGGCCCTCTGTTGTTGAGAATGTTCAGGAATTCCTTTCAGAGAGGTGCCTTACCACAGTTTCTTGGGCAGGCATCAATTCCTCTACTCCTGAATAAGGACAAATACCTCCAGACTGCAGTTCATATCATCTGATTTCCCTGTTAACCGTGGACGCAAAGCTTCTAGCGAAGGTGTTGGCGTAAAGCCTGAGGCGCGTCTCCTGGAGGTGGTAGGAAAGGACCAAATGGTATTTGTAAAAGGGCGGTGGTTGACAGCAAACGTGAGATGGGCGTTGAACATGGCTCTTACCCGGGGGTGGGTTTGGTTCCAGAGATCATTTTTTCGCTTGATGCAAAATTTGGGTTTGGACCAGACTTCGTAGCGTGGGTGCGGCTGTTGTACGCGGCCCCATTTGCCAGTGTTTGTACTAACAAAGTGACTTCTGACCCCTTTTGGCTATACCAGGATGCTAGCAGTGATGTACCTTTGTTATTTTCACTGGCAATAGAGCCACTAGCGATGGCGTTGAGGAGTTTGAAAGATTGGGAAGGAATAATTAGAGGAGGGGTGGAGCAAAGAGTCTCACTATATGCTGACTGCTTTCAGGAATCTGGAGCCGTCAGTGGGAAACATTATGGGGATCTTGCAGCATTTTTGGGTATTTTCTGGCTATAAGCTAAATATAGGAAACAGTGAGTACTGAGGGGGCTTATGGAGTTACTGTTCCGGTTGTCAGGAAGTATTTTTCGGCATCTGGGGGTCCAGATTACAGGAGAGGTTGTGCTAAAGCATTTGGACAGCTATATGGGTAAGATGGGTATAGAGGGCTATGGGCCAAATGCGGGCAATTAGGACTAGCTTAGTGGTAAGTACTGGGCGGTATTGAAACGTTGGACCGAAAGGTTTGTTTCCATGCTGTAAACCTCTGTGACTCTATACAAATCTGATGGGGAAGGTCAAAGACGACCTGCAAAGATCTCCCACTATCCCTGGCGGGCCTAGTTTAATCGGTTCAGATAATATCTTGCCAAGATTTTAATTTTTATTCCAGTGCCTCCCAGTGTTCCTGCCCAAGGTGTTTTTCAGAGAGATTAACCGGCTAGTGCCTGGGTCTATTTGGGTGGGTAAGGATCAGGAGGGTGGTGCTCCAGAGAGAGACACGCAGGGAGTTTGGCCTTGCCTAACTTTCAACTATTGGGCGGCTAATGCTGAAAAGGTGCTGGAGTAGTGCGGGAACTTGGAGCTGTGGGTCCAGGTGGAAGCAGAGTCTGTGAGGGGGTATGCCTGGGGGCATTGGTAATGGCTCAGCTCCCAGTGGTGCCAAAGAAACACTCAACTAAGCCGGTGGTAGTAGCCATGTTAAAAATCTGGAGGCAGCTCAGTCAACATTTCAATTTGTAGGCTTGCTCAAGGCTAGCTCCCATCTGTGCAAACCAGTTATTGAGCCTGCTAGGCTGGATGTGAGGTTATGGGAGTGGAAGGGAGAAGGGGTCAGAGAAGGTGGGAGATTTATTTTTAGAGGGTCGGTTTGCTAGCCTGCGTGAGCTGAAGGAGAAATATGGGCTTACAGGTTCTGATGGGTTCAGGTATCTCCAGGTGGGTAAGCTGGGTTAAAAAGTACTTTCCAGCCTTCCTGGTGAAACAGACTTATACCTTGCTCAAGCGGATTTTATCCTGCTCAGGGTCGGAGGTGACCAGTACGTCAAGCATAAGCTAGCAGATAGTGGGGAAGGAGACATGCTCGGTTGAGGGACTGATGGCAAAGTGGGTAGAAGAGCCAGGGCCAATTTTGGAAGAGGCGGTTTATAGTGAGGCACTGAGGAGGGCGAGCGTGACATCGTGCTATGTGAGGCTGAGTCTCATTCAGCTAAACGTTGTGTTTCGAGCATACCTCATGAAGGCTAAATAAGCTGGTTCTTTGATAAGGTGGAGGATAGATGGGATCATTGTTTGAGGGGGATGGCACACCATGCACCCATGTTCTGGTCATGCTCAAAGCTGTTGGGCTGTTGGAGGTCCTTTTTTTTGATACCATGTCAGCAATCCTTGGCATTGGGTTTGAGCCTTGCCCACTGGTGGTGCTTTTTGGGGTTTTTGATGTGCCAGAGCTCAGGAAGGGGGCAGTGGTATACGTTCTGGTCTTTGCCTCACTTGCGCAAGGAGGCGGATCCTCTTCGGCTGGAGGTCGACTACATCGCCAAGCGCCTGTGTGGGGCTGGGGACCTGCTAGAGTTTCTGCATCTCAAGAAAGTCATGTTCGCCACAAGAGGTTTGGTAGAAGGGTTTTACCATAGATGGCGGCCGTTTATCATGTACTTTAAAGAGTTGGTCACTGTTAGCTGTTGGGGGGTGTGGGATAGGGTGGAAGGGGGATTTAGTTTATATTGCTGTGGGGAATGGGTGTGGGGTGGGTTATTACTGTTATGATGGGTTACTGTTTGGTTTTTAAAACTTTGTATAAAAATGGTTAAAATTTCAATCAAAATATTTCCAAACAAAAGGGATTGATACAGGGCAATGGGGAAGAGTGGGAGGGTGGGATTAGTTTCGGATTGACACTGGGCTCTGCGGAGAGAATGACAGTGAGGTTAGTGTGGAATTTAAATAGTACTATGGGGAGAGAGTGGGGCAGTGGAATTAGTTTGGGATTGATACAGAGTTATTGGAAGAAGGCGGGGTTAGTTTTGGATTGATACAGGGCAATGGAGAGAGAGCGGGAGGGTGGGATTAATTTGCGATTGATACAGGGCTACGGAGAGAGTTTAGGAGGGTGGGATTACTTAAGGAATTCAAAAGTATAGCATTTATGGCCCCATTGATACCCATCACAACAAGGTGTTGTAAGCACCCACAGTTCCTGAGTATTACCATTAGAGCTTAGTAGTTGAAATTCTGCACCACAATTGTCTGACATGGAAATAATTGTCAAAGTCGCATGTTAAAAATTTGGCCACGGATGCAGACTTGTTAAATTCACACAAAGCATTGAAACAGTTAAACATCAAACTTGAATCAACATACAAAATTAATATTGATACATTTGTATCATCAAAAGGTTAAATTTTTTCCTACACGTTCACAGCATCAGAAACTATTTTGCTGTAACACACCAGGTGCTGTAACTATGTGGTTATCTGCATTGCGGTTGGCCAAGTAGGTGCAGCCCCATTGAAACTCAGTGTGGATAAAATACTGTTTTCAGGATGTTCATTTTGTAATAGGAATCCCACCAAAACATAACAATGGAGTTTAACCTGGACAAATGTGAGGTAATGCATTTTGGAAGGGCTAATGCAGGTAGGGAATATACAGTGAATGGTAGAACCCTCAAGAGTATTGAAAGTCAAAGAGATCTAGGAGTACAGGTCCACAGATCACTGAAAGGGGCTACACAGGTGGAGAAGGTAGTCAAGAAGGCATACGGCATGCTTGCCTTCATTGGCCGGGGCATTGAGTATAAGAATTGGCAAGTCATGTTGCAGCTGTATAGAACCTTAGTTAGGCCACACTTGGAGTATAGTGTTCAATTCTGGTCGCCACACTACCAGAAGGATGTGGAGGCTTTAGAGAGGGTGCAGAAGAGATTTACCAGAATGTTGCCTGGTATGGAGGGCATAAGCTATGAGGAGCGATTGAATAAACTCGGTTTGTTCTCACTGGAACGAAGGAGGTTGAGGGGCGACCTGATAGAGGTATACAAAATTATGAGGGGCATAGACAGAGTGGATAGTCAGAGGCTTTTCCCCAGGGTAGAGGGGTCAATTACTAGGGGGCATAGGTTTAAGGTGAGAGGGGCAAAGTTTAGAGTAGATGTACGAGGCAAGTTTTTTACGCAGAGGGTAGTGGGTGCCTGGAACTCACTACCGGAGGAGGTAGTGGAGGCAGGGACGATAGCTACATTTAAGGGGCATCTTGACAAATATATGAATAGGATGGGAATAGAAGGATACGGACCCAGGAAGTGTAGAAGATTGTAGTTTAGTCGGGCAGTATGGTCGGCACGGGCTTGGAGGGCCGAAGGGCCTGTTCCTGTGCTGTACATTTCTTTGTTCTTTGTTCTTTGTTATAACTAACTGTTCCAATTATCTTAAATTGAACAGTTCCTGGGGACAACTATATGAAAGAATGCTGGGACAGACAACTCCAATCATTCAATTCATCGTGCTAATGATCCAAATGTCTCTAATCTTTAACTGGCAGCTCAATTTGTCATTCTGTTGCTTTGTAGGAGTATCTATTTTTTAGGGAGTAATTCAAAATGAGATAGTAGAGTTACATTCTCCCTTGCATTGATTGTAATTTGAATAAGATAGAAATGTGGAGAAATTACAGTGGATTAATGCAACTCTTTTCACGGTCTGTCACATTTTAGATTAGGGTGGAACATGTTTGATAGAACATTTCTAGTTTGCTCTGGAATGTTTCCATTTGTTATTGTTCCTGTTCCAAGGCTATTCAATAGAAATATATCTCCATAATGAGAGAAATGGCAAAGCTAAGAGGGAAAAGGAGCAGTAGAAAATGGTCAATCCAAGAGCAACATGGCCAATGGGCTTCATCCAGAAAAGCCAGAGGGCAAAGCAATAACAGTGTGACCACTAACTCATGACTTTCAGCATGACCTGTACCAATCAGCACCTTGTGAAGAGAGATTGAACAAACATCCTGTCCATGCAGAATGGTGTAGTGTTAGAGGAATCATAGAATCATAGAATCATAGAATTTACAGTGCAGAAGGAGGCCATTCGGCCCATCGAGTCTGCACTGGCTCTTGGAAAGAGCACCCCACCCAAGGTCCACACCTCCACCCTATCCCCATAACCCAGTAACCCCACCCAACACTAAGGGCAATTTTGGACACTATGGGCAATTTAGCATGGCCAATCCACCTAACCCGCACATCTTTGGACTGTGGGAGGAAACCGGAGCACCCGGAGGAAACCCACGCACACACAGGGAGGATGTGCAGACTCCGCACAGACAGTGACCCAAGCCGGAATCGAACCTGGGACCCTGGAGCTGTGAAGCATTTGTGCTATCCACAATGCTACCGTGCTGCCCAAGTATTGTGTTATTGGAATTGAGAGATGTTCTTCAACAGAAAATGTTCAGAAACAAAGTACTCACCAAACCTGGTGGCTTTAAAAATATGGAGGCAACTCCATCAGCATTTCCAGCTGGGGTCAGTTCAAGGCTAGCCCCCATTTGTATGAACTATTTGTTTGAATCAGCACAGTTTCATATCACATTCTGGGATTGGAAGAGGCTGGAGAGAGTGAGTGATCTATTCCTGGAGGGGCGGTTTGCCATCCTGGAGGAATTGATCGAGAAATTCAGGATCTCAGGCTTGGACCCGTTTAGGTATCTCCAGACATTTCCAACATTCCCAGTGGCGCCGCCACTGATGGAGAGAATCCTTTCCTGTTCGGGGTTCGGAAAAGGGTTGTACATCTAACATATATGGACAGACTTTGGGGGGAGGATCCGGTCTCGATGGAAGGGGTGAAGGCGGAGCTGCGGTCCATATTGGAGGAGAAGTTGTGGAGTGAAGCCCTTCGGAGGGAGAAGCATCATGTGCAAGGCTGAGCCTGATCCAGCTCATGGTAGTTTTTAGGGCGCACCTCACTGAAGCCAGAATGAGTCGTTTCTTTGCGGGGGTTGGGGATAGGTGTGAGCGCTGTTTGAGGTGGCCTGTTTTTTTTGTTTTTTAAAAAATATTTTATTGAAAATTTTTCGTCAACCATCGCAGTACATTGTGTATCCTTTACACAATAATATAACCGTATAAATAACAATGACCTGTTTTATAAACAAAGAATAAATAATATATAACAAAAACTAAAACTAAAACTAAATGGCAACTGCCTTGTCTCAGATAAACACTCTCCAAAAATATGATTTAACAGTCCAATATACAATTATTTATAGCAACGACCTATACATATTATACATATATATTAACAACCCGGAGAGTCCTTCTGGTTCCTCCCCCCCCCCCCCCCCCCCCCATCCCCGGGCTGCTGCTGCTACCTTCTTCTTTTCCATTCCCTCTATCTTTCTGTGAGGTATTCGACGAACGGTTGCCACCGCCTGGTGAACCCTTGAGCCGATCCCCTTAGGACGAACTTAATCCGTTCCAGCTTTATAAACCCTGCCATGTCATTTATCCAGGTCTCCACCCCCGGGGGCTTGGCTTCCTTCCACATCAACAGTATCCTGCGCCGGGCTACTAGGGACGCAAAGGCCAAAACATCGGCCTCTCTCGCCTCCTGTACTCCCGGCTCTTGTGCAACTCCAAATATAGCCAACCCCCAGCTTGGTTCGACCTGGACCCCCACTACTTTCGAAAGCACCTTTGTCACCCCCACCCAAAACCCCTGTAGTGCCGGACATGACCAGAACATGTGGGTGTGATTCGCTGGGCTTCTCGAGCATCTCGCACACCTATCCTCTACCCCAAAAAATTTACTGAGCCGTGCTCCAGTCATATGCGCCCTGTGTAACACCTTAAATTGAATCAGGCTTAGCCTGGCACACGAGGACGATGAGTTTACCCTACTTAGGGCATCCGCCCACAGCCCCTCCTCAATCTCCTCCCCCAGCTCTTCTTCCCATTTCCCTTTCAGCTCATCTACCATAATCTCCCCCTCGTCCCTCATTTCCCTATATATATCTGACACCTTACCGTCCCCCACCCATGTCTTTGAGATCACTCTGTCCTGCACCTCATGCATCGGGAGCTGCGGGAATTCCCTCACCTGTTGCCTCGCAAAAGCCCTCAATTGCATGTACCTGAATGCATTCCCTTGGGGCAACCCATATTTCTCGGTCAGCGCTCCCAGACTTGCGAACTTCCCATCCACAAACAGAAATCCCCCATCCATTCTCCCCGGGGCAAACCTATGGTTATTTCTTATCGGGGACCCCACCAAGGCTCCCATCTTTCCCCTATGCCGTCTCCACTGTCCCCAAATTTTCAAAGTCGCCACCACCACCGGGCTTGTGGTGTATTTCTTCGGTGAGAACGGCAATGGGGCCGTCACCATAGCTTGTAGGCTAGTCCCCCTACAGGACGCCCTCTCCAATCTCTTCCACGCCGGTCCCTCCTCTTCTCCCATCCACTTACTCACCATTGAGATATTGGCGGCCCAGTAGTACTCACTTAGGCTCGGTAGTGCCAGCCCCCCCCCTATCCCTACTACGCTGTAAGAATCCCTTCCTCACTCTCGGGGTCTTCCCGGCCCACACAAAACTCATGATGCTCTTTCCGATCCTTTTGAAAAAAGCCTTCGTGATCACCACCGGGAGGCACTGAAACACAAAGAGGAATCTCGGGAGGACTACCATTTTAACCGCCTGCACCCTCCCTGCCAGTGACAGGGATACCATGTCCCATCTCTTGAAGTCCTCCTCCATTTGTTCCACCAATCGCGTTAAATTTAACCTATGCAATGTAACCCAATTCTTGGCTATCTGGATCCCCAAGTAACGAAAGTCCCTTGTTACCTTCCTCAGCGGAAAGTCCTCTATTTCTCTGCTCTGCTCCCCTGGATGCACCACAAACAACTCACTTTTCCCCATGTTCAGTTTATATCCTGAGAATTCTCCAAACTCCCGAAGTGTCCGCATTATCTCTGGCATCCCCTCCACCGAGTCCGCTACATATAACAACAAATCACCCGCATACAGAGATACCCGGTGTTCTTCTCCTCCTCTAAAGTACTCCCCTCCACTTCTTGGAACCCCTCAATGCTATTGCCAGGGGCTCAACCGCCAGTGCAAACAATGATGGGGACAGAGGGCATCCCTGCCTTGTCCCTCTATGGAGCCGAAAGTATGCAGATCCCCGTCCATTCGTGACCACACTCGCCACTGGGGCCCTATACAACAGCTGCACCCATCCAACATACTCATCTCCAAAACCAAATCTCCTCAGCACCTCCCACAGATAGTCCCACTCCACTCTATCAAATGCTTTCTCGGCATCCATCGCCACCACTATCTCCGCTTCCCCCTCTGGTGGGGGCATCATCATTACCCCTAGCAGCCTCCGTATATTCGTATTCAGCTGTCTCCCCTTCACAAACCCAGTTTGGTCCTCATGGACCACCCTCGGGACACAATCCTCTATCCTCATTGCCATTACCTTGGCCAGAATCTTAGCGTCCACATTTAGGAGGGAAATAGGTCTATAGGACCTGCATTGCAGCGGGTCCTTTTCCTTCTTCAGGAGAAGCGATATCGTTGCCTCAGACATAGTCGGGGGCAGCTGTCCCCTTTCCTTTGCCTCATTAAAGGTCCTCATCAGTAGCGGGGCGAGCAAGTCCACATATTTCCTGTAAAATTCAACTGGGAATCCATCCGGTCCCGGAGCCTTCCCCGCCTGCATGCTCCTAATTCCTTTCACTACTTCCTCTGTTTCAATCTGTGCTCCCAGTCCCACCCTTTCCTGCTCCTCCACCTTGGGAAATTCCAGCCGGTCCAGAAAGCCCATCATTCTCTCCCTCCCCTCCAGGGGTTGAGCTTCGTATAATTTTTTATAAAATGCCTTGAACACTCCATTCACTCTCTCCGCTCCCCGCTCCATCTCTCCTTCCTCATCCCTCACTTCCCCTATTTCCCTCGCTGCTCCCCTTTTCCTCAATTGGTGGGCCAGCAACCTGCTCGCCTTCTCCCCATATTCGTACTGTACACCCTGTGCCTTCCTCCACTGTGCCTCTGCAGTACCCGTTGTCAGCAAGTCAAATTCTACGTGTAGCCTTTGCTTTTCCCTGTACGGTCCCTCCTCCGGTGCCTCCGCATATTGCCTGTCCACCCTCAGAAGTTCTTGCAGCAACCGCTCCCGTTCCCTACTCTCCTGCTTTCCTTTATGTGCCGTTATTGATATCAGCTCCCCTCTAACCACTGCCTTCAGCGCCTCCCAGACCACTCCCACCTGGACCTCCTCATTATCATTGAGTTCCAAGTACTTTTCAATGCACCCCCTCACCCTTAGACACACCCCCTCATCTGCCATTAGTTCCATGTCCATTCTCCAGGGTGGGCGCCCTTCTGTTTCCTCCCCTATCTCCAAGTCCACCCAATTGGAGCGTGATCCGAAATGGCTATACTCCGTTCCCCTCACCTTCGTGATCAACGCCCTTCCCAAAACAAAAAAGTCTATTCGCGAATAGACTTGGTGGACATAGGAGAAAAACGAAAACTCCTTACTCCTAGGTCTGCTAAATCTCCACGGGTCTACTCCTCCCATCTGCTCCATAAAATCTTTAAGCACCTTGGCTGCTGCCGGCCTCCTTCCAGTCCTGGACCTCGACCTGTCCAGCCCTGGTTCCAACACCGTATTGAAATCTCCCGCCATTACCAACTTTCCCACCTCTCGGTCCGGGATGCGTCCTAGCATACGCCTCATAAAATTGGCATCATCCCAGTTCGGGGCATATACGTTTACCAAAACCACCGTCTCCCCCTGTAGTTTGCCACTCACCATCACGTATCTGCCCCCGCTATCCGCCACTATAGTCTTTGCCTCAAACATTACCCGCTTCCCCACTAATATAGCCACCCCCCTGTTTTTCGCATCTAGCCCCGAATGGAACACCTGCCCCACCCAACCTTTGCGTAGTCTCACCTGGTCTATCAGTTTCAAGTGCGTTTCCTGTAACATAACCACGTCTGCCTTAAGTTTCTTAAGGTGTGCGAGTACCCATGCCCTCTTTATCGGCCCGTTCAGCCCTCTCACGTTCCACGTGATCAGCCGGGTTGGGGGGCTTTTTACCCCCCCCCCTTGTCGATTAGCCATCCCCTTTTTCCAGCTCCTCACCCGGTTCCCACGCAGCTGTGTCCCCCCCCAGGCAGTGCCCCCCCGCCCATCCCACCCCATACCAGCTCCCCCCTCTCCCCAACAGCAGCAGCCCAATAGTTCCCCCCTCCACCCCCCCCCCCGCTAGATCCCCCACTAGCGTAGTTACACCCCCCATGTTGCTCCCAGAAGTCAGCAAACTCTGGCCGACCTCGGCTTCCCCCCGTGACCTCGGCTTCCCCCCGTGACCTCGGCTCGCACCGTGCGACGCCCCCTCCTTCCTGCTTCCCTATTCCCGCCATGATTATCATAGCGCGGGAACCGAGCCCGCGCTTCCCCCTTGGCCCCGCCCCCAATGGCCAACGCCCCATCTCCTCCACCTCCTTTCCTCCCCCCACCACCTCCTGTGGAAGAGAGAAAAGTTACCACATCGCAGGATTAATAACATAAAACTCCTCTTTCCCCCCTTTTTACCCCCCTCTTCGCCCCCCATACTCGCCCCACCACTTTGTTTCAAACGTTCTTTTTTTTTTAATAACCCGCTCATTCCAATTTTTCTTCCACGATAAAAGTCCACGCCTCATCCGCCGTCTCAAAGTAGTGGTGCCTCCCGTGATATGTGACCCACAGTCTTGCCGGTTGCAGCATTCCGAATTTTATCTTCTTTTTGTGAAGAACCGCCTTGGCCCGATTAAAGCTCGCCCTCCTTCTCGCCACCTCCGCACTCCAGTCTTGGTATACGCAGATCACCGCGTTCTCCCACTTACTGCTCCGAGTTTTCTTTGCCCATCTAAGGACCATCTCTTTGTCCTTAAAACGGAGGAATCTCACCACTATGGCTCTAGGAATTTCTCCTGCTCTCCGTCCTCGCGCCATCACTCGGTATGCTCCCTCCACCTCCAGCGGACCCGCCGGGGCCTCCGCTCCCATTAACGAGTGCAGCATCGTGCTCACATATGCCCCAACGTCCGCTCCCTCCGCACCTTCAGGAAGACCAAGAATCCTTAGGTTGTTCCTCCTCGCGTTGTTCTCCAGCGCCTCCAGCCTTTCCACACATCGTTTATGGAGTGCCTCGTGCATCTCCGTCTTCACCACCAGGCCCTGTATGTCGTCCTCATTCTCGGCAGCCTTTTCCTTCACGACCCGAAGCTCTCGCTCCTGGGTCTTTTGCTCCTCCTTTAGCCCTTCGATCGCCTGTAATATCGGGGCCAACAGCTCCTTCTTCATTTCCTTTTTGAGTTCTTCAACGCAGCGTTTCAAAAACTCGTGTTGTTCAGGGCCCCATATTAAACTGCCACCTTCCGACGCCATCTTGGTATTTGCTTGCCTTCCTTGCCGCTGCTCTAAAGGATCCACCGCAATCCGGCCACCTTCCTCTCCTTTTTTCATCCGTATCCAGGGGGGATTCCCTTCTGGTTCACCGCACAGTACTTTTAGCCGTTAAAATTGCCGTTGGGGCTCTTATTAAGAGCCCAAAAGTCCGTTCCACCGGGAGCTGCCGAAACGTGCGACTCAGCTGGTCATCGCCGCACCCGGAAGTCCTTGAGGGGGCCTGTTAATCACACACATGTTCTGGTCCTGTCCCAAGCTTGAGGGATTTTGGGTCTCATTTTTCAGCACCATATCGGCGATCATGAACATTGAGCAGGAGCCCTGTCCTTTGGCAGCTATAAAGAATAAATAACAAAGAAAATTAACAAGAACAGGCCCTTCAGCCTTCCAAGCCTGCACCCACCATGCTGCCCGTCGGAACTAAAAACCCTTACCCTTTCAGGGACCATATCCCTCTATTCCCATCCTATTCATGTATTTAAGCAAATTACTGCGGATGCTGCAATCTGAAACCAAAGAGAAAATGCTGGAAAATCCCAGCAGGTCTGGCAGCATCTGCAGGGAGAGAAAAGAGCTAACGTTTCGAGTCCAGGTGGCCCTTTGGCAAAGCTAAAGACAGGGAAAGTGGGAAATATTTATACTGTGGAGTGAGAATGAAAGATGAGTCATAGCTACAGAAACCCAGGGACACGGGGTGCTAATAGTCACAGAAAGCAAGGGGAAAGAGTACTAATGGCAGTCCCCAGAGAGGACAAAAGGTGAGAAAGGCCAAACTGCAGAGAAAATAACATCAGAGGGTAAACTGTGACAGATGTAGATGTGGGGGGAGGGGAAGCAAAGGGGAGAAAGGGTAACGAAAAGTGGATAAGCTGGGGGAGGGGTGAATATATAAAGAAAGACAAGAGAGAAAGAAATAGTAAAAAAAAAACAGTTAAAATGAAATGGGATGAAAACAAATGGGTCGAGGTGGGATAAAGCTAATCATCTGAGGTTGAATTCGATGTTGAGACTGATGGTTGTAGAGTGCCTAACTGGAAGATGAGGCGTGTGATTCTCCGACCCCCCGCCCCGCCGATGCCAGCGACAGAATTCTCCGGCGCCGGGGTTTTGGCAGGGGGCTGTTGGCAGCGGCCACCCGGCGATTCTCCGTCCCACGATGGGCCGAGCGGCCACCCATTTCCGGCCGGTCCCGCCAGCGTAAATCAAACCAGGTCCGTACCGGCGGGACCTGGCTCTGTGGGTGGCCTGTGGAGTTCTCCGTGGGCCGCGGAGGGATCTGGCCCCACGGGGTGCCCCCACGGTGGCCTGGTCCATGATTCGTGGGTGGGCCTGTGCCATGGGGGCACTCATTCCCCCCGCGCTAGCTGCTGTCAGCCTCCGCCATGGCCGGCAGAGAGAGGAACCCCCCTGCGCATGCGCAGGGATGACGCCAGCACACGCTGGCGCTCCTGCGCATGCCCAACATGCGGCGGCCGGCAGAGGCCCTTCGGTGCCAGTTGGCGCAACGTCAAGCCCTTCCGCGCCAGTTGGCATGGCGCCAACACCGCCTGCGCCAGCCAGGCCCCTGAAGGTGCAGAGGATTCCGCACCTTCCGGGCGGCCCAACGGCGGAGTGGTTCATGTCACTCCTCGGCGCCGGTACGGCCCACCCCGCCGGGTAGGGGAGAATCCCGCTCGAGATGTTGCTCCTTCAGTTTGCGTTGAGCTTCACTGGAACATTGCAGCAGGCCAAGGGCAGACACGTGGGCATGGGAGCAGGGTTTTGTGTTAATATGGCAAGCAATGGGAAGGGCAGGGTCCTGAATGCTCACAGACCGAAGGTGCTCAGCAAAGCGATCACCCAGTCTGCGTTTGGTCTCTCCAATATAGAGACCACATTGGGAGCAGCGAATGCAATAGACCAAATTGAAAAAGGTGCAAGTGAAACGCTGCTTAACCTGGAATGAGTGTTTTGGGTCTGGGATGTTAAGCATGGAAGAGGTAAAGGGGCAGGTGTTACACCTCCTGCGATTGTATGGGAAGGTGCCATGGGTGATGGGAGAGGTGTTGGATATGGTGGAGGAGTGGACTAGATTATCGCGGAGGGAACGGTCTCTGCTGAATACTGATAGAGGGAGTGAAAGGAAGATGTTGCATGCAATTCTGGTCGCCGCATTATAGGAAGGATGTGGAAGCATTGGAAAGGGTGCAGAGGAGATTTACCAGAATGTTGCCTGGTATGGAGGGAAGATCTTATGAGGAAAGGCTGAGGGACTTGAGGCTGTTTTCGTTAGAGAGAAGGTTAAGAGGTGACTTAATTGAGGCATACAAGATGATCAGAGGATTGGATAGGGTGGACAGTGAGAGCTTTTTTCCTCGGATGGTGATGTCTAGCACGAGGGGACATACCTTTAAATTGAGGGGAGATAGATATAAGCAGATGTCAGAGGTAGGTTCTTTACTCAGAGAGTAGTAAGGGCGTGGAATGCCCTGCCTGCAACAGTAGTGGACTCGCCAACACTAAGGACATTCAAATGGTCATTGGATAGACATATGGACAATAAGGGAATAGTGTAGATGGGCTTTAGAGTGGTTTCACAGGTCGGCGCAACATCGAGGGCTGAAGGGCCTGTACTGTGCTGTAATGTTCAATGTTCTATGTCTTCAGGTGATGTCCCGGAGGACTGGAGAATAGCCAATGTTGTTCCTCTGTTTAAGGAGGATAATCCAGGGAACTACAGGCCGGTGAGCCTTACTTCAGTGGTAGGGAAATTACTGGATAGAATTCTTCGAGACAGGATCTCCTCCCATTTGGAAGCAAATGGACGTATTTATGAGAGGCAGCATGGTTTTGTGAAGGGGAGGTCGTGTCTCACTAACTTGATAAGAGTTTTTCGAGGAGGTCACAAGGATGAGATGCAGGTAGGGCAGTGGATGTTGTCTATATGGACTTCAGTGAGGCCTTTGACAAGGTCCCTCATGGTAGACTAGTACAAAAGGTGAAGTTACATGGGATCAGGGGTGAGCTGGCAAGGTGGATATAGAACTGGCTAGGTCATAGAAGGCAGAGAGTAGCAATGGAAGGATGCTTTTTTAATTGGAGGGATCAGTGCTGGGACCTTTGCTGTTTGTTGTATACATAAATGATTTGGAGACACAAAGGTTAGTGGAATTGCGGATGGCGATGAGGACTGTCAGAGGATACAGCAGGATTTAGATTGTTTGGAGACTTGGGTGGAGAGATGGCAGATGGAGTTTAATCCGGACAAATGTGAGGTAATGCATTTTGGAAGGTCTAATGCAGGTAGGGAATATACAGTGAATGGTAGAACCCTCAAGACTATTGAAAGTCAGAGAGATCTAGGTGTACAGGTCCACAAGTCACTGAAAGGGGCAACACATGTGGAGAAGGTAGTCAAGAAGGCATACGGCATGCTTGCCTTCATTGGCCGGGTATAAGAATTGGCAAATCATGTTGCAGCTGTATAGAACCTTAGTTAGGCCACACTTGGAGTATAGTGTTCAATTCTGGTCGCCACACTACCAGAAGGATGTGGAGGCTTTAGAGAGGGTGCAGAAGAGATTTACCAGAATGTTGCCTGGTATGAGGGCATTAGCTATGAGGAGCGGTTGAATAAAGTTGGTTTGTTCTCACTGGAACGACGGAGGTTGAGGGGCGACCTGATAGGTCTACAAAATTATGAGGGGCATAGACAGAGTGGATAGTCAGAGGCTTTTCCCCAGGGTAGAGGGGTCAGTTACAAGGGGCATAGGTTTAAGGTGAGAGGGGAAAGGTTTAGAGTAGATGTACGAGGCAAGTCTTTTTACACAGAGGGTAGTGGGTGCCTGGAACTCGCTACCGGAGGTGGTGGTGGAAGCAGGGACGATAGTGACATTTAAGGGGCATCTTGACAAATACATGAATAGGATGGGAATAGAGGGATACGGACCCAGGAAGTGTAGAAGATTGTAGTTTAGTCGGGCAGCATGGTCGGCACGGGCTTGGAGGGCCGAAGGGCCTGTTCCTGTGCTGTACATTTCTTTGTTCTTTGTTCTTAACTTTACTTATTGCTGCAAATACCCAAACTAAGTTTTTATATCACTTACCTTCCTAGGATGTTTTCTAGATATCGCCCTGCAGAACAACAGTTATAAAGCAAGAAGAAAACAAAACAAAAAAGGAAAAAGCACCTCCTCCCACTCTGCACCGAATTACCACATTGCTCCAAATTACCAAATTTCAATCTCACTCTGGCTGCCTCACTCAGGCAATATAATTGGGAAGTCGGGCTTGCCGGAGCTGCGGAGGACTGAGGGGGGGAGGGGGGGGGGGTGTAGATGTCTTCGCCTTTGTCTCGTTGGTTGCTCGGAGGCGAATCCTGATACTTTGGAGGCTGGCAATGCCACCTTATGCCAGCGAAGCAGAGCGAAGAGTGAGTTTGGGAATTTGAATAGGTGGGAATTGATTTGAATTGGTACCACTCACATAACTGGTTAGCATTTAAGTATAAGTCACCTTAAGCTACTTTGATCTAATTTTAGCAGGTGCGGGTGTGGCCATCTAAAATGGCCACCCGCAAAGGATAAAGGGAATTGTGGTCAAGTTGGCACACAGACTACTGTGTATTGTGCAAAGGAAAACCAGACCGAACTGAAACTTGCACCTGTTAAAGGTCAATCACCGATTTCCCCAGGATAATAGACTCAAATTAAGGAATAGCAACAGCAGCAGACTCACCGGCGCCGCCTCCCCTTATTTGGAAATGCCTGCGGACATACACTCAGACAGCCTGTATGTTTGCAACAATTTAACCAAATTCCTCCACCAATGGGAAGCTCGTGGTTTTGTGTCCGCTGACGGAAAACCCCTACCCGCCGCTGCTGTACTGAAACACATCCTTAAAGAAGTCACTGGCCGCACAGATCATAGAATGGCATAATTAAAGTGAAAAGTCATCACTTCACCTCCCCACCCGGTAATCGCAAGGCCTTAGCTAAAGCTGGAGCCCACAATGGTCACTTCTGGCAACCACCCAAAGGTGAACAGATGCACAGACTCCAGGTATCCCAAACCAATATCGAAGATCTGTCCCAAACACAGAAGGCAAACGAGTTCCTTAAACAGGTTGTGAACGGCACCTACGCAGCCCCTCATGATAAATGGAACAACACACTCACTGTACAGGATGGCATAGTTTTAAAGGACGGAATTTATGTGGTACCCACCCAGGTCAGAAACCAGCTAATATACCAGTTCCATGACGCACACGGACGTCAGGGAATAGACACTACCATTGCCCATTTAAAAACTCTATGTTGGTGGCCTGAATTGAAAAGCGACGTCACCCATTATGTTGAGAATTGCCTCATTTGTGCTCTAACCAATCCCGATCATTATGCAAAGAAGGGACAATTAAGACACACCCGACCTGCAGAGGGCCCCTGGACAAATCTGCAAATCGCTTACATTGGTCCCCTCCCCCCTGCAGAAATGGTTTCAAATATGTTCTGTTCGTTATCGATACATTCACTAAGTGGGTTGAAGCATTTCCCACTTGTTCCAATACAGCAAAGACCACCGCTAAAATCTTGACCCATCAGATATTTACACGCTGGGGTCTTCCACACAGCATTGAGTCAGATCAAGGTTCCCACTTCACCGGCAGGGTAATGCCAAACGTAATGACAATATTTGGCATTAAACAGAAATTCCACATAGCCTACCACCCCCAGTCCAGCAGCATAGAGCACATGAACCGCACTTTAAAAACGACCATTAGGAAAACGGTGCAGCAGAACAACGCCACTTAGGACGCAGTACTTCCCTTCACTCTCATGTTCATTAGAAACAGGTTTCCAGTTCCACAGGTTTCACCCCCCACATGACTGGGAGACCCACCAAAGGCATTGAATATTTCCTGAGACTCGATTTGGCCAACCCCGCAGCAACCGCTCTCACCCACAAAAAGGCAGGTCACAGAAAACAATGCAACAGGTCACAGAAAACATTAAAGCGGCACAACTGGCTGCTGCTGTCCGACTAGGCGCTAGCAGAAAGTCAGACTAAAGCCAGCTTTGACAAAAACACCCACCCCATTGAATACACAGTCGGCCAGCAAGTTATGATATCGTTGTACAACCCAAGCTCCTTCCTATCCACTAAATTTGCAGGCCCCTACTCCATTGCAGACAAAGTAAGCCCCTCCGTTTACAAAATAGCGAACCCTAACGGTAAGACTGGTTGGTTCCACATCAACCAACTCAAAACCGACGGAGCCCAATGCCCACCACGTCACCTTGGCAATGAGAGATGGCGACACCATGCCCACTGAAGATTATGCCCCCCCCCTCCCCGATCCAACCAACCTCATGACGACACCCTACCATTAACTTCGCCCTTACATGCAGGCTTTGCACTTGAACTGGATTCGGATGATGACATCCTGGATTTGATTGGTAACCCTGATGACTTGCTCGATCTCTCTGAAGATAGCGACCCCCCCCCCCCACAACGTTCTAGACCCCCTACGGGACACCAATCTGCCGGACCTACTTGAGACGCATGATTGGCTTGACTGTACAGAGTAACAACTTGGTTCAATTAGGCCCCATGCCTGACTGGTGCCCCCAACCGACTTATTCACCCTCCCTTGGCAGCATTGTCTCCACTCCCAGGACCCCAGATCATGACTACCCTCCGCCACGCCACAACCCCAATCCTCCACTATGGCACCGTGACCCTTCTCGCTGATTGGTACGACATGACGAATCAGACAATTCACAGGCCCACGCGGCAAACGCCCAGAGTAACGGTAAGAGCCTGCAGACACGCGTCTGGCAGCCAGGAGGGGAAGACGATTCAGACAATGAGCCTCTTCTTAGATTTAACGAAACAATTGATGTACGCATATATGTGAGGTACCCAGGTGATGACTAGTGGACGCCTACTAAGAATTAAGGTGTCCAATTTCTGATGGTGCCTGCCCGCATTCTTCTCCCTCACCTCTCTTTTTAACGCATGGTGTCGGCCCGACACCACATTGCACAAGAATTTCTTTATACAGTCAAAGACGCAGTACACTGAC
Source organism: Scyliorhinus torazame (assembly GCF_047496885.1). Taxonomy (NCBI): domain Eukaryota; kingdom Metazoa; phylum Chordata; class Chondrichthyes; order Carcharhiniformes; family Scyliorhinidae; genus Scyliorhinus; species Scyliorhinus torazame. The sequence continues at coordinate 151,304,366 of NC_092720.1, forward strand.
CAAAGGCAGTCAATGACACAATCTGTGGGCACAGCTTTGCTATTCCCATGGAGAAAGATGCACATGAGTACAAACTCTACCTGTTCGTCACGGTCACCCAGGTAGGGAGACCGGCACTGATCCCCGACCTACCTGAAGACTCCAAAAAAAAAAAAATGGTCAAGTAAAGCTCTTGGAGTGGAGAAACAGCATTTCCCCCGCCCTACACGGGGATCCCACACATTCGTCACCCGTAGCGGCCTATACGCACCCCATGTCACCCTCAGATTCGCTGGAATGGTTTTCTGCACGCTTCATTGCCTTGGGCAAGTCTTAATCTTCACTTCCAAAACGACTCTATCCCCTCTGTTTGGTTGTGGGATCAAGAATGTATTCCACAACGCTCCACACTCTAAACCCTTCTCTCTTCCACCTTTCTCTGGACCCCTTTGGTCACTCCCACATGCTATTTACACGCTAGACACAATGGTTGCTGATTACTGCTGCTATACAGGGAATCCCTCTGTGCCCCTGGGACGAAACTTTATAAATCTGGCCGTCTTGACATTCGGCTGTTTAAGCAAAGCCATGGTTGTGATTAAGATGGAGATGGGTCGAAGAAAGTGTCCACCCACTCCAAACATCGACCACACAAGCTGTGAGATACTCGACCAAACAAATTCTGCCCTTTAAATTTGCATTTCTGGTTTCTCTCCAAAATCTATTGAAAAAAAATGGATGCGTCACACATGGTGACAATCATAAAGAGTAAATTGGAATTAAGAGAGAAAGACTAATAAACACATGGTGACAATCATAAAGAGTAAATTGGAATTAAGAGAGAAAGACTAATAAACACAGATGTTAACCAAAGATAATAACACAATACTATGCTTGATTCCCGAGGAATACACAGAAAAAACATGGAAGACAGACAACCGACAGAATGAATCCAAGACCACTATTCCTCGCAATGATCATCGCTGGACTTACTGAACTCCGAGCGCAACAAAACACAAACTTACTCCATGCTGGACATAAGTGGTTCGCCCCACCAAGTGCAGGGGAATGTGAGGACAGTATTTTGTGGGCAAAACACAACAGAAGCATCCGATTTGGGTGTAACAATCAAAGGGCAATGTACAAAAGCCCAACGAGACACATCTACATGCTACTTCAGCACAACTGGAAAAGGGGATTGGTGGGAACTTATGAATGAAGGGTGTCCCGAAATTTGATGTTTAAGGAGAAGCTCAGGGAACACAGTAAGGATCGGACAAAACTGCCCCAGGACACCCACTAAAGGTAACTTGGTATTGCACAAAATTAGATTAGGACATAAGCCAGCCACAAAAACCACCACCCAACAGACCACCTCCAGTCAGGATACCACCCAGCAATAGCAACAGCAGCAGACTCATCGGCGCCGCATCCCCTTATTTGGAAAGGCCTATGTACTTGGGGCAATGGTGACTAGGACCCGCCCCGCCATCAAGGTACCCGCCCCTAATTGGGCAGTATCGGTTAGGGCAGTGTTCTTCAAAGTCGGGGGTCGCGGGCGGGTGTCGGGAGCGTCGCAGAGTCGTTGTCCGCGGCGCTCCTGATCGCGCAAATCCCCGCGCAGCAGCCAGCTTTTCATAACGCCGGCTGCAAGGGGCCGCGAACATGTTACAAAAAAAAATTCGGACCCGCCGATTATCGGGCACGCATGCGCAGTGCGGCCACTATTTTTTTCAACGGTTGCAGCTTTTTGTTTTACAAGTTCTGTAGTGGTTTTTATTCATTTATTTTATTCATTTAATTTTTATTTTTTTCATTTATATTATTCATTTTATTTTTTTTACAAGTTCGGGTTGGGGGGGTTTATTTGATAAAATTTTACAGGAAAAACATTCAGAACTTTGGACTCCATACTTTCCGACACCAGGAGGCTTCACCTTCATCCAACAGGTTCCATTGGAGGAGCGTGTACGAGGGCCAAAGGGACCCAAAACCATTTCTTCCATTTTTGTCAGCAGCAAACAAGGTAAGAGAAAATGGTGGATCGCGCAGGTCGGCCGACGTGGGTCGCGAAGGTCGGCCGGCATGGGTCGCAAAGGTCGGCCGGCATGGGTCGCAAAGGTCGGCCGGCATGGGTCGCAAAGGTCGGCCGGGTTGGGTCCCAAAGGTTGGCCGGTAAAAATGGGTCCCCGGAAAAAATGTTTGAAGAATAATGGATTTGGGTGATCAAGACCCTATCGATCCATTGGATCCTGAGTTAACCCAACCCAAAGGGGCGCTAAAGAGGAGAAGGATAAGATGCCCTACGCACTAGGGATCGATCTCTTTTGGGACCGGCCTGTGCCCACACCAATCGCAGCATAACGACCAGCCAAGTTCAAGATCCGCAATCGCTACCTGAGAGAGACGAGCTGCAGCCGCAGCCGAGACGAACCTGATGATTTACAGCCGACACACGTGGGGACTCAGATAAAGGCCTTATCTACCGGCACAGAGCCGGTCATCCAGAAGTTAAGTAAAGGTCATCTTAGTTGATAGGTGTAGTTTAATGTGTAGCCACGTGTATAATTGCACATAGAGATAAGTCTGGTGTTTAATAATACATCTGGCGTGGGGGGGTGAACAGCCAGCTGTTGAGGTGCACATAGGCACCAACGATACAGGTAAAAAAAATGGGATGATGTCCTACAAGCTGAATTCAGGGAGTTAGGAGCTAAACTAAAAGTAGGACCTCAAAGGTAGTAATCTCAGGATTGCTACCAGTGCCACGGGCTAGTCAGAGTAGGAATGTCAGGATAGGTAGGATGAATGCGTGGCTTGAGAGATGGTGCAAGAGGGAGGGATTCAAATTCCTGGGGCATTGGAACCGGTTCTGGGGGAGGTGGGACAAGTACAAACCGGACTGTCTGCATCTGGGCAGGACTGGAACCGATTATCTGGGGTGGGGGGGGGGGGGGGCAGGTGTTTGGTAGTGCTGTTGGGGAGGGTTTAAACAATTGTGGCAGGGGTTGGGAACCAATGCAGGAAATCAGAGGCCAGAGACAAAAAGCAGTCAAGGGGAAAGTGGTAGTGTAGCCACCTGGGTTGGCCACTTCCCGACTTACAATGGAGGTCTGCAAAGCCTACAGGGAAATTCAGCCAAGCCAGGAAAAACTAGCAAGTGCAAAGTCTCCTGTGTATTAGAACTTGCAGAAGCCCAGACAGCACTGAAACTCACAGCCATCTGCATACTAATTAGCGATCCCCGGGAACAATTGAAACATGTAAGGTGAATAAGGCCAAGCCAGACTCCTCGGCGCCAGCAGGAGCCAAGACAAAGGAAGGCCAACGGACACTCAGGGACCGCCCAGCGATCAGGGAACGGCTCCAGTATTGGAGAAATCGATCCAAGTGAACAGCGCGAAGCCCCTGGGGACTATAAAGGAGATCCCCCAAGTTCAAATCGGTCTTCTTGGCAGGGTCACTCAGCAACGCGAACCAACCCTTGACAGTGACCTGCCTCGCTGCTGCAACAACCAAGTAAGTCTCCAGTCAACGCTCGCTACGAGATAGGCGCTCCTAGCTACCATTCATACCAGCTTTTGAATCCTGCAGACTCAGAATCGAACGAAAGGCCATTTGTTCCCCTGATCTGGTGGGCCAGTTCCGAAGCTAAGTATAGGCCTTTTAACAATAGAGATAGTCTAGAAAGTAGAGTTATATGCATGATTAGTGATTTACTGTGTATAATAAATGTGTTTTGATTTGAATCTTACTAATTGGTGCAAAGAACAAACAAAGAACAAAGAAATGTACAGCACAGGAACAGGCCCTTCGGCCCTCCAAGCCCGTGCCGACCATACTGCCCGACTAAACTACAATCTTCTACACTTCCTGGGTCCGTATCCTTCTATTCCCATCCTATTCATATATTTGTCAAGATGCCCCTTAAATGTCCCTATCGTCCCTGCCTCCACTACCTCCTCCGGTAGTGAGTTCCAGGCACCCACTACCCTCTGCGTAAAAAACTTGCCTCGTACATCTACTCTAAACTTTGCCCCTCTCACCTTAAACCTATGCCCCCTAGTAATTGACCCCTCTACCCTGGGGAAAAGCCTCTGACTATCCACTCTGTCTATGCCCCTCATAATTTTGTATACCTCTATCAGGTCGCCCCTCAACCTCCTTCGTTCCAGTGAGAACAAACCGAGTTTATTCAATCGCTCCTCATAGCTTATGCCCTCCATACCAGGCAACATTCTGGTAAATCTCTTCTGCACCCTCTCTAAAGCCGCCACATCCTTCTGGTAGTGTGGCGACCAGAATTGAACACTATACTCCAAGTGTGGCCTAACTAAGGTTCTATACAGCTGCAACATGACTTGCCAATTCTTATACTCAATGCCCCGGCCAATGAAGACAAGCATGCCGTATGCCTTCTTGACTACCTTCTCCACCTGTGTAGCCCCTTTCAGTGATCTGTGGACCTGTACTCCTAGATCTCTTTGACTTTCAATACTCTTGAGGGTTCTACCATTCACTGTATATTCCCTACCTGCATTAGCCCTTCCAAAATGCATTACCTCACATTTGTCCAGGTTAAACTCCATCTGCCATCTCTCCGCCCAAGTCTCCAGACAATCTAAATCCTGCTGTATCCTCAGACAGTCCTCATCGCTATCCGCAATTCCACCAACCTTTGTGTCGTCTGCAAACTTACTAATCAGACCAGTTACATTTTCCTCCAAATCATTTATATATACTACAAAGAGCAAAGGTCCCAGCACTGATCCCTGTGGAACACCACTGGTCACAGCCCTCCAATTAGAAAAGCATCCCTCCATTGCTACCCTCTGCCTTCTATGGCCTAGCCAGTTCTGTATCCACCTTGCCAGTTCACCCCTGATCCCGTGTGACTTCACCTTTTGTACTGAGTTATTGATCAGAACTTGAACTTGAACCTCGGGGCGGTATCATAAAGATAAATCATAAAAAAGAGCAAAGGTTATAGAAACAGAGCAATTTCAGTAAAGACCCAACGAGCAACGAATTAAGAGCCAACCAAAGTTAGCAACAGAAGGCAGAGAAGCCATGGTCAAAAATCAAAAAGGGCCACAGTACAGGGTACAGTGACTGAGGAGTGTGTGAAAAGGGAGGTAGCCAATGCAGGATTGAGCGTGTTGTACCTAAATGCGCGCAGTATACGGAACAAAGGAAATTAGTTTGTTGCGCACATTGAAATTGGCTGGTACAATGTTGTGGGCATCACAGGGACGTGGCTGCAAGGGGATCAAGGCTGGGATCTAAATATCCAAGGATATATAGACATAGAACTGTACAGCACAGAACAGGCCCTTCGGCCCTCGATGTTATGTCGCGTTTTGTCGGAAACCAGGATCAAGCTATCCCACTCCCTGTCATTCTAGCGTGCTCCATGTGCCTATCCAATAACCGCTTGAAAGTTTCTACAGTGTCCAACTCCACTATCACAGCAGGCAGTCCATTCCACACCCTAACCACTCTCTGAGTAAAGAACCTACCTCGGACAATCCCTCCTATATCTCCCACCCTGAATCTTATAGTTATGCCCCCTTGTAACAGCTACATCCACCCGAGGAAATAGTCTCTGAACGTCCACTCTATCTATCCCCCTCATCATCTTATAAACCTCTATTAAGTCGCCACTCATCCTCCTCCACTCCAAAGAGAAAAGCCCTAGCTCCCTCAAACTTTCCTAATAAGACCTACCCTCCAAACCAGGCAGTATCCTGGTAAATCGCCTTTGCACCCTTTCCAATGTTTCCACATCCTTCCTATAGTGAGGTGACCAGAATTGCACACAATATTCCAAATGTGGTCTCACCAAGGTCATGTACAGTTGCAGCATAACCCCACGGCTCTTAAACTCAAGCCCCCCCGTTAATAAACGCTAACACACTATAGGCCTTCTTCACGGCTCTATCCACTTGAGTGGCAACCTTCAGAAATCTGTGGACATGAACCCCAAGATCTTCCTGTTCCTCCACATTCCTCAGAACCCTGCCGTTGACCCTGTAGTCCGCATTCAAATTTTTCCTACCAAATTGAATCACCTCGCACTTATCAGGGTTAAATTCCATCTGCCATTTTTCGGCCCAGCTCTGCATCCTGTCAATGTCTCTTTGCAGCCTACAACAGCCCTCCACCTCAACCACTACTCCACCAATCGTGGTGTCATCAGCAAATTTACTGACCCAGCCTTCAGCCCCCTCCTCCAAGTCATTGATAAAAATCACAAATAGCAGAGGACCCAGCACTGATCCCTGTGGTACACCGCTGGTAACTGGTCTCCAGTCTGAAAATTTTCCATCCACCACCACCTCTGTCTTCTATGTGATAGCCAGTTACTTATCCAATTGGCCAAATTTCCCTCTATCCCACACCTCCTTACTTTCTTCATGAGCCGACCATGGGGAACCTTATCAAAAGCAAATATATGTCCTATCGAAAGGACAGGCAGATGGGCAAAGGGGGCGGGGTTGCATTGTTAGTAAGGAATGAAGTTAAATCGATAGCAAGGAGTGATATAGGATCAGAAGGCATAAAATCTCTGTGGGTAGAGTTGAGGAATCGCAAAGGTAAAAAGACCCTGATGGGAGTTATGTACAGGGCGCCTAAGCAGTAGTCAGGATGTGGGGCAGAAAATAAATCAGGAGATAGAAAAGGCATGTAAAAAAGGCAATATTACAATAATCATGGGGGACTTCAATATGTAGGTGGACTGGGAAAATCAGGTTGGCAGTGGATCCCAAGAAAAGGAATTTGTGTAATGTCTAAGAGATGTTTTTTTGGAGCAGCTTGTGACAGAGCCTACTAGGGAACAGGCAATTCTCGATTTGGTGATGTGTAATGAGGCAGACTTGATTAGGGAACTTAAGGTGAAGGAACCCTTAGGGAGAAGTGACCACAATATGATAGAATTTACCCTGCAGTTTGAGAGGGAGAAGCTGCAGCCAGATGTAGTGGCATTACAATTAAATAAGGGTAACTATAAAGACATGAGGGAGGAGCTGGCCAGAGCTGATGGGAAAAGGAGCCTATCAGGGAAGACAGTGGAACAGTAATAGCAGGGGTTTTTGGGGGTTATTCAGGAGGCACAACAGAAATTCATCCCAAGGAGGAGGAAACATGCTCAGGGGAGGACAAGGCATCCATTGCTGACGAGGGATGGTAAGGACAGCATAAAACCTAAAGAAAAAGCATACAAAGTGGCAAGGATTAGTGGGAAGCGGAAGCTAGAGGATTGGGAAGCCTTTAAAAGTGAGCAGAGGACAACTAAAAAAGCAATAAGGGGGGGGGGGGGGGGGGGAGAAAATGAAGTATGAGTAAAAACTAGCCAGTCATATAAAGGAAGATAGGAAGAGTTTTTTTTTCAATATAACAGGTAAGAGAGAGGCAAAAAATAGACATTGGACCGGTGGAAAATGTGGCTGGTGAAGTAATAATTGGAAACAAAGAAATGGCAGACAAACTGAATAGTTACTTTGCATCAGTCTTCATGGTGGAAGACACCAGTGGGATGCCAGAGCTCTAGGAGAACCAGGGGGCAGAGGTGAGTGCAGTGGCCATCACTAAGGAGAAGGTTCTGGGAAATCTGAAAGGTCTGAAGGTGGATAAGTCACCTGGACCGGATGGACTACACTCCAGGGTCCTAAAAGAGATAGCTGAGGAGATTGTGGAGGCATTTGTGATGATCTTTCAGGAATCACTGGAGGCAGGAAGGGTCCCAGAGGACTGGAAAGTGGCTAATGTAACACCCTGTTTAAGAAGAGAGGGAAGTAGAAGACGGGAAATTATAGGCCGGTTAGCCTGAATTCGGTCACTGGTAAGATTTTAGAGTCTGTTATTAAAGATGAGATTGCAAAGTACTTGGAAATGCATGGTAAAATGGGACTGAGTCAGCACAGCTTTGTCAAAGGGAGGTTGTGTCTGACAAATTTGTTCAAGTCTTTGAGGAGATAACAAGAAAGTTAGACAAAGGAGAACCAGTGGATGTGATTTATTTAGATTTCCAGAAGGCCTTTGACAACGTGCCGCGTAGGAGACTAGCTTTGATCTTTGGGTCCTCACTGTCCACGGGGATAGTGCCAGAGGACTGGAGAGTGGCGAATGTTGTTCCTCTGTTCAAGAAACGGAATAGGAATGACCCTGGTAATTATAGGCCAGTTAGTCTTACTTCGGTGGTCGGTAAGTTAATAGAAAAGGTCCTGAAGGATAGGATTGATGACCATTTGGAAAGATGCAGCTTAATCTGGGATAGTCAACAAGGATTCGTGAAGGGTAAGTCTTGTCTCACAAATTTGATTGCATTCTTTGAGGAGGTAACTAAGTGTGTAGATGAAGGTAGAGCAGTTGATATCGTATGCATGGATTTTACAAAGGCATTTGATAATGTTCCCCAAGGTCAGCTCATGAAGAAAGTAAGGAGATGTGGTTAGAGGGAAATTTGGCCAATTGGATAAGTAACTGGCTATCACATAGAAGACAGCGGATGGAAAATTTTCAGACTGGAGACCAGTTACCAGCGGTATACCACAGGGATCAGGGCTGGGTCCTCTGCTATTTGCGATTTTTATCAATGACTTGGAGGAGGGGGCTGAAGGGTAGGTCAATAGATTTGCTGATGACACCAAGATTGATGGAGTAGTGGATGAGGTGGAGGGCTGTTGTAGGCTGCAAAGAGACATTGATAGGATGCAGAGCTGAGCCGAAAAATGGCAGATGGTATTTAACCCTGATAAGTGCGAGGTGATTCATTTTGGTAGAAAAAATCTGAATGCGGGATTACAGGGTCAACGGCAGGGTTCTGAGGAATGTGGAGGAACAGGAAGATTTTGGGGTTCATGTCCACAGATCTCTGAAGGTTGCCACTCAAGTGGATAGAGCCGTGAAGAAGGCTTATTGTGTGTTAGCGTTTATTAACAGGGGGCTTGAGTTTAAGAGCCGTGGGGTTATGCTGCAACTATACATGACCCTGGTGAGACCACATTTGGAGTAGTGCGCGCAGTTCTGGTCACCTCATTATAGGAAGGATGTGGAAGCATTGGAAAGGGTGCAAAGGAGATTTACCAGGATACTGCCTGGTTTGGAGGATAGGTCTTATGAGGAAAGGTTGAGGGAGCTAGGGCTTTTCTCTTTGGTGTGGAGATGCCGGCGTTGGACTGGGGTGAGCACAGTATGAAGTCTTACAACACCAGGTTAAAGTCCAACAGCTGTCCTGTTGGACTTTAACCTGGTGTTGTAAGACTTCGTACTGTGCTCACCCCAGTCCAACGCTGGCATCTCCACATCATGGCTACCAACGACACCGCAAACTGCCGGCTCAAAGTGGAGAGGATCTCCAGGAAGATCGCGCATATAGACACTGACACTGTTGGACTTTAACCTGGTGTTGTAAGACTTCGTACTTTTCTCTTTGGAGTGGAGGAGGATGAGGGACGACTTAATAGAGGTTTATAAGATGATGAGGGAGATAGATAGAGTGGACGTTCAGAGACTATTTCCTCGGGCGGATGCAGCTGTTACAAGAGGGCACAACTATAAGGTTCAGGGTGGGAGATATAGGAGGGACATCCGAGGTAGGTTCTTTACTCAGAGAGTGGTTAGATGTGGAATGGACTGCCTGCTGTGATAGTGGAGTCGGACACTTTAGGAACTTTCAAGCGGTTATTGGATAGGCACATGGAGCACACCAGAATGACTGGGAGTGGGATAACTCCACTGGCATGGATAGAGGATTGGCTGACTGCCAGAAAGCAGAGAGTGGAGATAAAGGGGTATTTTTCTGGATGGCAGCCTCAGGGGTCTGTGCTGGGAATACAACTTTTCACAATATACATAAATGATCTGGAAGAAGGAACTGAAGACACTGTTGCTAAGTTTGCAGATGATACAAAGATCTGTAGAGGGACAGGTAGTATTGAGGAAGCAAGGGGGCAGCAGAAGGATTTGGACAAACTGGGAAAGTGGGCAATGAAGTGGCAAATTAAATCAATGTGGAAAAGTGTGAGGTTATGCACTTTGGAAGGAGGAATCTAGCCAGAGACTATTTTCTAAATGGGGAAATGCTTCAGAAATCAGAAGCACAAAGTGACTGGGGAGTCCTTGTTCAAGATTCTCTTCAGGTTAACGTGCAGGTTCAGTCGGCAGTTAGGAAGGTAAATGCAATGTTAGCATTCATGTCAAAAAGGCGAGAATACAAGACCAGGGATGTACTTCTGAGGCTAAAAAGGCTCTAGCCAGGCCCCAATTGGTGTATTGTGAGCGGTTTTGGGCCCCGTATGTAAGGAAGGATGTGCTGGCCTTGGAAACGGTCCAGAGGAGGTTCACAAGAATGATCCCTGGAATGAACAGCTTGTCGTATGAGGAACGGTTGAGGACTCTGGGTCTGTACTCGTTGGAGTTTAGAAGAATGAGGGGGGATCGTATTGAAACTTACAGGATACTGTGAGGCCTGGAGAGAGTGGACATGGAGAAGATGTTTCCACTTGAAGGACAAACTAGAACCAGAGGACACCATCTCAGACTAAAGGGACGATCCTTTAAAACAGAGATGAGGAGGAATTTATTCAGCCAGAGTGTGGTGAATCTGTGGAACTCTTTACCGCAGAAGGGTGTGGAGTGTCTTTAAGACAGAGGTAGATAGGTTCTTGATTAATAAGGGGATCAGGGGTTATGGGGAGAAGGCAGGAGAATGGGGATGAGAAACTATCAGCCATGATTGAATGGCGGAGCAGACTCGATGGGCCAAGTGGCCTAATTCTGCTCCTATGTCTTATGGTCTTATGTTGCCTCGGCATGGCGAGGGGTCTTAATGTAGTTTTTGCACTTGAGAAGGTCAAACGCACCATGAGGGGGTCAATTGAAGGGTTCTACCAGGGATGGTGACCGTCACTGTTAGCTGTTGAGGAGGTAGTGTGGGTACGGGGGGGGTGCTTATTTACTAGATTATTGTTTTCTTCATTTAGTTTACTGTAAGTGGTTGGATTTTTTGTACTTTTTGCATTTTTTGGTATCAATTGACAAAAGTTTAATAAAAATAGTTTGGAAAAGACGGCACAGTAGCATTGTGATGAACAATGCTGCCTCACAGGTCCAGGGTCCCAGGTTCAATTCCCAGCCTGGGTCACTGTCTGGAGTGACGGAGTCTGTGCAGAGTCTGCACGTTCTCCCCGTGTCTGCATGGGTATCCTCCGAATGCTCTGCTTTCCTCCCTGTGGTGGTATGTATTAGGGGTCATGTGGGACTGTGAAGCCGTGATACTATTGGCTGACAGATCCCGGGTCCTGGTTGGCTGTTGACAACTGGCTCCGCCCTGAAGGCGGAGTATAAGAACCCGAGCTTCTCCCCGCCGCTTCATTCTGTTGCTGAACTGCTGGGGACAAGTCTCGCTTAATAAAGCCTCATCGACTTCATCACTACTCGTCTCTCTCGTAGGTCATTGTGCGCTACAATTTATTAAGTGAGCTTAAAGGACTATGGAGCTCCGGATCACCCCGGAATGCCTGCGGATCAGCCCCCACGCAGCGAATTCGGCAGCAGTATTTAAACACTGGCAAGCATGTTTTGAAGGCTACCTCCGAACGGCCCCCGGCCGGATCACAGAAGACCAGAAAATGCAGGTCCTGCATTCGAGGGTAAGCCCGGAAATTTACCCTCTCATAGAAGATGCAGAGGATTTCCCGACGGCGCTCGCATTACTGAAGAGCATCTACGTTCGCCCCGTGAACCAGGTCTACGGAGTCCCGGAGAATCGCTAGAAGAATTCTACGCCGCGCTGCTAATTTTGGGACGGGGCTGCAGCTGCCCGCCGGTGAACGCGATCGAACACACGGACATGCTAATTCGCGATGCGTTTGTGGCAGGTATGAACTCGCCCCAAATCCGCCAAAGACTTTAAAAAGAGAGTCGTTAGGACTCTGAGGCATGGGCCCTTGCAGCTTCCCTAGATGTGGCCTCGCAAAACGCCCGCGCCTACGGCCCCGACCGCGCGGCAGCCCCTTGGGCTCCGTGGACCCCCGTCGCGACAAACCCCCCCCCCTCCCTCACAGGCTTGCGCGGTTAAAGCGCCAGACCATCCCGGGGGGGCTCGCTGCTATTTCTGCGGGCAAGCGAAACACCCCCGGCAGCGCTGCCCGGCCCGCGCAGCTATTTATAAAAGCTGCGGCAAGAAGGGCCATTACGCGGCTGTGTGCCGGTCCCGGGGGGTCGCCGCAATCCCCGGAGAAGAATGAGCCCAGCATAGCCCAAACGCTCCCCCACCCCCCCAGCGCCCCATGTGCGACCCGCGGGCGCCGCCATTTTGGGTCCCGGGCACCACGAGGGGAGGATGGGTGCCGCCATCTTGTGACCCCCCAGTCACGTGCGATTCTTGGGGGCGGCCATTTTGTCCACCCCCGACCACGTGCGATCCATGGGGGCGGCCATTTTGTCCACCCCTGGCCGCGTGCGATTCATGGACGCCGCCATCTTGGATGACAACAAAGGACCCCAGCATCGAAGAAGTCCGAAGAAGACGCCGCGACACTACGACCACGACTGGCTTCGGTGACTCTGGATCAATCACGGCCCCGGACGCTCCAGATGATGACAACAACGGTGCTGATCAACGGACACGAGACATCATGCTTGATCGACTCCGGGGGCACCGAAAGTTTCATTCACCCAGACACGGTAAGACGCTGTTTTCTGACCATCCATCCAAGTACGCAAAAGATTTCCCTAGCTGCAGGATCCCACTCCATAGAGATCAAAGGGTTCTGCATTGCGAACCTAACGGTGCAAGGGAGGGAGTTTAAAAACTACAGGCTCTACGTCCTTCCCCAACTCTGCGCGCCCACATTACTGGGATTAGATTTCCAGTGTAACCTGCAGAGCCTAACATTTCAATTCGGCGGCCCAATACCCCCACTCACTATCTGCGGCCTCGCAACCCTCAAGGTTGAGCCCCCATCCTTGTTTGCAAACCTCACCCCGGATTGCAAACCCGTCGCCACTAGGAGCAGACGGTACAGCGCCCAGGACCGGACATTCATTCGGTCCGAAGTCCAGCGGCTACTGAAGGAAGGCATAATCCAGGCCAGCAATAGTCCCTGGAGAGCACAGGTGGTAGTAGTAAAGACAGGGGAGAAGCAAAGGATGGTCATAGACTATAGCCAGACCATCAACAGGTACACACAGCTAGATGCGTACCCTCTCCCCCGCATATCCGACATGGTAAATCGGATTGCCCAGTATAAGGCTTTCTCCACCGTGGACCTCAAGTCCACCTACCACGAGCTCCCCATCCGCCCAGGTGACCGCAAGTACACAGCCTTCGAGGCAGACGGGCATCTATACCACTTCCTAAGGGTCCCATTTGGTGTCACGAACGGGGTCTCGGTCTTCCAACGGGAGATGGACCGAATGGTTGACCAGCACGGGTTGCAGGCCATGTTCCCGTATCTCGACAACGTAACCATCTGCGGCCACGATCAGCAGGACCACGACGCCAACCTCCAAAAATTTCTCCAGACCGCTAACGCCTTGAACCTCACATACAACGAGGAAAAGTGCGTTTTTAACACAAACCGGTTGGCCATCCTGGGATACGTAGTGCGCAATGGGATAATAGGCCCCGACCCCGAACGCATGCGCCCCCTTATGGAATTTCCCCTCCCCCACTGCTCCAAAGCCCTGAAACGTTGCCTGGGGTTCTTTTCATATTACGCCCAGTGGGTCCCCCAGTATGCAGACAAGGCCCGCCCGCTAATACAGACCACTACCTTCCCCCTGTCGACAGAGGCTCGCCAGGCCTTCAGCCGCATCAAAGCGGATATCGCAAAGGCCACGATGCACGCCATCGACGAGACCCTCCCCTTCCAGGTCGAGAGCGACGCATCCGACGTAGCTCTGGCGGCCACCCTTAACCAAGCGGGCAGACCCGTGGCCTTTTTCTCCCGAACCCTCCACGCCTCAGAAATCCGCCACTCCTCAGTGGAAAAGGAAGCCCAAGCCATAGTGGAAGCTGTGCGACATTGGAGGCATTACCTGGCCGGCAGGAGATTCACTCTCCTCACTGACCAACGGTCGGTAGCCTTCATGTTCGATAATGCACAGCGGGGCAAAATTAAAAATGACAAGATCTTAAGGTGGAGGATCGAGCTCTCCACCTTCAACTATGAGATCTTGTACTGTCCCGGAAAGCTGAACGAGCCGTCCGATGCCCTATCCCGCGGCACATGTGCCAACGCACAAATAGACCGTCTCCAAGCCCTCCACGAGGACCTCTGCCACCTGGGGGTCACACGGTTCTACCATTTCATAAAGTCCCGCAACCTCCCCTACTCTGTGGAGGAGGTCCGTACAGTCACCAGGAACTGCCACATCTGCGCGGAGTGCAAACCGTACTTTTTCAGGCCGGATAGAGCCCACCTGATCAAGGCTTCCCGCCCCTTTGAACGCCTCAGTCTGGATTTCAAAGGGCCCCTCCCCTCCACCGACCGCAACGCATACTTCCTGAACGTGGTGGACGAGTACTCTCGTTTCCCCTTCGCCATCCCCTGCCCCGACATGACAGCGGCCACAGTCATTAAAGCCCTTGGCACCATATTCACACTGTTCGGTTGCCCTGCATATATCCATAGCGACAGGGGGTCCTCCTTCATGAGTGACGAGCTGCACCAGTTCCTGCTCAGCAAGGGCACAGCCTCGAGCAGGACGACCAGCTACAACCCCCGAGGGAACGGGCAAGTAGAGAGGGAGAACGGCACGGTCTGGAAGACCGTCCTGCTGGCCCTACGGTCCAGGGGTCTCCCAGTTTCCCGGTGGCAGGAGGTACTCCCAGATGCTCTCCACTCCATCCGGTCGCTGCTGTGTACCACCACTAACCAAACGCCTCATGAGCGCCTCCTTGTCTTCCCCAGGAAGTCCTCCTCCGGAACGTCGCTGCCAACCTGGCTGGCGGCCCCAGGACCCATCTTGCTCCGGAAACATGTGCGGGCGCACAAATCGGACGCGTTGGTCGAGAGGGTTCATCTTCTCCATGCAAACCCGCAGTACGCCTACGTGGCGTACCCCGACGGCCGACAGGACACGGTCTCCCTGCGGGACCTGGCGCCCGCCGGCAACACACCCCCCCCCCCCCCGACACCGATCATCCCCTCCCTACCACCGGTGCACCCCGCGACCGCCCCCTTCCCGGGAGGATCGGTCCTCCTCCCGTGCCCGCCCAGGAGTGAAACAGGAACGAACACCGGAGACGACAACGCCTGAACAAGCACCTGCACCACCACCGGGGCTGAGGCGATCGACGAGGAAGACCAGACCGCCCGCTCGACTCGTGGCATCGGCGTGACACCAGGAATGTTGTTGGATTGTAACAAAACAAAATTTTTTCTCTTACTAATATTGTAAATAGTTTCACAAACTTTGTACATAGCCCAGTGTAGGGCTAAAACTGTAGTAACATGCCCGAAACTTTCCTCCCAGGACCAGCCTTGTAAACCCCTACCACCATGCGAACCACCACCCCGCCGGGTTCCTTTTTAACAAGGGGTGAATGTGGTGGTATGTATTAGGGGTCATGTGGGACTGTGAAGCCGTGATGCTATTGACTGACAGATCCTGGGTCCTGGTTGGCTGTTGACAACTGGCTCCGCCCTGAAGGCGGAGTATAAGAACCCGAGCTTCTCCCCGCCGCTTCATTCTGTTGCTGAACTGCTGGGGACAAGTCTCGCTTAATAAAGCCTCATCGACTTCATCACTACTCGTCTCTCTCGTAAGTCATTGTGCGCTACACTCCCACAGTCCAAAGATGTGCAGGTTAGGTGGATTGGCCATGCTAAATTGCCCTTAGTGTCCAAAAAGATAAGGTGGGGTTACTGGGGATAGGGTGGAGGTGTCCCCTTCGGTAGGGTGCTCTTTCCAGGGGCCGGGCCGGGCCAGACCCAATGGGACGAAGGACCTCATTCTGTACTGTAACGTCTTTGATTCTATGATAAGAAGATGGATCAGAGACAGCAGTGAGAGGAAGATGTTCACAAGAGGCAGGAGGAAGTGGGATCTTTGCAAGCGGACTTACCCACAAATGGTTTTCACCTCAGCCAAGAGCAATATCTGCAGCAGCTGCACTTCACCAAGGAGGTGTTGAACTGAGCCACCTCCTCCAAGGAGACCTGTAACTGCAGAGCAGTGTAAGCATGTTACTGCCAGTAGCCATTAAGCTCACCGTCACCCTCAATTCCAATGCCTCAGGGTCCTTTCCGGTTGGCATCACCAACATTTCTCAGTTTGCATGAAACAATGGATCTCGGAGGTCACTGAGGATCTGGATGGAAGGCGAGGGATTGATTGTCCTCTCTAAGCAGAAAGAAACACATATAGTGAGCATGTAGCTTTGTCAGAGATGTCTTATTCTCTAGGGTGAAGGGATCCATTGACTGCAACAGGTGACTATGTAAGAGCCTCGTCTTCATGGGAAGATGTACCTGAAACACTGCAGTTTACGTGGTGTGGGGACTGTACGTGGTGCAATTAGGAAGAAAGTTCCAGGGTCTGATCAAGAGAAGGTTAAGAAACCGTGATACATTTCCAAATCAAGATGGTGTGTGATTTGAATGCACTGCCAGCGGAGGTGGTGGAGTCAGAGTCAGAAGGGACATTTAAGCGACTCTTGGACAGCACGAGTCTTGAGGGCAGCACGGTAGCATAGTGGTTAGCACAATTGCTTCACAGGTCCAGGGTCCCAGGTTTGATTCCCAGCTTGGGTCACTGTCTGTGCGGAGTCTGCACGTTCTCCCCGTGTGTGCGTGGGTTTCCTCCGGGTGCTCCGGTTTCTTCCCACAGTCCAAAGATGTGCAGGTTAGGTGGATTGGCCGTGCTAAATTGCCCTTAGTGTCCAAAAAGGTTAGGTGGGGTTACTGGGGATAAGGTGGAAGTGTGTCCTTCGGTAGGGTGCTCTTTCCAGGGGCCGGGCCAGACCCGATGGGACGAAGGACCTCCTTCTGCACTGTAAAGTCTTTGATTCTATGATAAGAAGATGGATCAGAGACAGCAGTGAGAGGAAGATGTTCACAAGAGGCAGGAGGAAGTGGGATCTTTGCAAGCGGACTTACCCACAAATGGTTTTCACCTCAGCCAAGAGCAATATCTGCAGCAGCTGCACTTCACCAAGGAGGTGTTGAACTGAGCCACCTCCTCCAAGGAGACCTGTAACTGCAGAGCAGTGTAAGCATGTTACTGCCAGTAGCCATTAAGCTCACCGTCACCCTCAATTCCAATGCCTCAGGGTCCTTTCCGGTTGGCATCACCAACATTTCTCAGTTTGCATGAAACAATGGATCTCGGAGGTCACTGAGGATCTGGATGGAAGGCGAGGGATTGATTGTCCTCTCTAAGCAGAGAGAAACACATATAGTGAGCATGTAGCTTTGTCAGAGTTGTCTTATTCTCTAGGGTGAAGGGATCCATTGACTGCAACAGGTGACTCTGTAAGAGCCTCATCTTAATGGGAAGATCTCTCCTTTCCTGTTTCTAACCTCAGCCCATACTACCTCGGAAGAAGAGTCCCCATCTAGCATCCTCTCCGCCACCGTAATACTGTTTTTGACTAGCAGCGCCACACCTCCCCCTCTTTTGCCTCCTTCTCTGAGCTTACTAAAACACCTAAACCCCGGAACCTGCAGCAACCATTCCTGTCCCTGCTCTATCCATGTCTCCGAAATGGCCACAACATCGAAGTCCCAGGTACCAACCCATGCTGCCAGTTCCCCTACCTTATTTCGTATACTCCTGGCATTGAAGTAGACACACTTCAAACCACCTACCTGAACAGTGGCCCCCTCCTGCGAAGTCAAATCTGTGCTCCTGAGCTCTATACTCTCATTCTCCCTTACCCTAAAACTACAATCCAGGTTCCCATGCCCCTGCTGCATCAAGGCAGCATTTGATCAAATGTGGCATTAAGGAGCCCAAGAAAAATGGAAGTTAATGGGAATCAGTGGCGGGGGCAGGCCCTGGCACAAAGGAAGATGGTTGTGGTGGTTGGAGGCCAATCATCTGTGCCCCGGAACATCCCAGCAGGGTTCCTTCAGGTTAGTGTCCTCGGCAGCTTCAATAATGACCTTCTTTCCATCATAAAGTCAAAAGTGGGGACGTTCAGCAACATTCATAACTCCTCAGAAACTGAAACAGTCCGTGTCCAAATGCAGTAAGACCTGGATAATAACATTGTAGCCAGAAGTAATAAAGGCTCTGGGTATTAAAGGACATTCGTTCTAAACCTGCCTTAGTCTGCCTCTCAATTCTCCCCATCTGACCCCTCCTAGAATGACTCTTTATTCTGATGGTGTTGTCTCTCTCAGACCTCTCTAATCCTTCATCCAGGTGTCCTCCCCTGCTCGTCTTTTTTGAACAGTTCAGAAAACATTTCCGTTACATTCCAGGAATGATGCCAGTGTAAGTATTTTGTGCTATCAGTGTGTTAAAGCCTGTGCTCTCCTTGAATAGGGTCACTATTCATGACACGTTCTGAGCTTTCCCATCCTTTTATCACTGATCTTCCCTGTAAATGAGTCATTCTGGACAAATGTTGTTATTCTAGAAGTAGCAGATGCCAAACTCCACAGAATTCTCAGAACTTCCAGTATTTGCAGAACAATCAAGGTACAAGGAGATAAAACAACTTTTGCCAAATTATCATGTGAAACTACAAATGCCAGGGTCTCTGGAGGGAACCCATTTGCTTCATAGTACTCAAACTGGGCCCAGCTCTTCAGTCTGACCTATCCACTCTCATCTCCTTCTCTGCTGCTTCACAGTAAAATTCTTTTAGCTTCCTTTTCTCATTTCGTTTCTAATTATCTCTTCATATCGAGTTCAGTTTTCTGTGTAAATAATGTTTTTGTCAAGTTTGAAAGGGAAGTTTGTTAAATGCAGGGAACAAATAAAAGGAACACACTGACATAGAGAGGGCTTGGGTTCATTTTTGTCAGACTCACCTTGCTCATTTATAGGGTCATTATAATAAACTAATATAATAAACCGAAGGGCTGCATTGTTCTTTGCTCTAATATAAGTAAACAAAGGGTAAGGGAAGTAAAGGTTAGCGTAAGGGAGGTAAGTAAATAGTATCCTGAAATAAACATAATATGATACGTGATATGCTCCTCTTGTATTATGTGGCAAATCAAAAAATAAGTTGAACACTTCATAAAAAGCTGTGTTGGAACTATCAGTAATAATGAAGCACAGAGCGAGCAGGCCGTGGCTGAACAAGAAAATAAACAGTTGAAAGAACAGCTGACTGTCCTTCAAAATCAAAAGCAGCACTTAACACTTCAGCAGCATGAAGGAATAAAGACTACCTTGAAAGATAGAATGGAGGAACATCAGAACAACGGTGAAGAGATGGTTAAATGACAAGAAACTCAAGACAAAGCCAGTGGGCAGGATTCTCCGTTCCTGAGACTTCAGTGTTGACGCCAATGCAGAATTCATGGGCTTTCATGACAGAAACACTGGCGCCACACATGGACCGATTCCGCTACTGCTCAGAAGCTAGACCGGCGCTGCGTGGAACGCAATCGATTCCAATGAAAACGGTGCAGGAGTCGCCGGGTCCGCGATTGACACTCGAGACGCTGACAAGCTGCAGCCACATTTACACATTGCACTCCCCCACACACTCATCCCAGCCAACAAGATGGCACTGGGTGTGCTGGAGCAAGCCCATACAGCTGATGGGTCGGCTGGGGCCAGAGGGCACCTATACGACCTTTGGCCCTAGGTTCACAGTGGGCTATTAGCAGCGTGTGCAACTGCATGGCTGCGTTGCCGGCTGCGGCAATGGAGTTCCATGTGTGTCCACACAGACCCCACAACCCACCTCCTGTCCACCCTCCACTACTCCTGACAGAAGCCCTCTGGGCAGCAGCACAACTGTTAGCACACCAGGCAATGTTGGACACTTTTCGTATCCCCTCTCTCTCCCTCCGCAGTCACCACACCGGTTTCACAATTTTTAAAAGCACAAGTGAACTGCTGTCAGAATCACGGCCCATCGGAAGGGGAGCGTCGCGGAGGCCCTGCAGAATACTGGGTCAGGCCCACTAATGACATGCAAATGGTGTTTACTGTGCGTGTGTTGCAGAACGCATTGAGTATGCTGTGAGGAGATTGCGAATTTAGATTTGGCGTCAAAACCACAGCCTACCCCCAACCACTTCCCCTGGCCCAAACAGACGTCCGCCAGCCAGCCACACGGATACCGGATGAGTGTGGCGGCGCTGGACACTGTCCGCAGCCGGCACGCCAGGTTCCCGACTGCTGGGATCACATGTGGCCCATGCCGTCGGGAACTCAGCCCAATGGGGTGGGCCCCATTGGGGCGGCGCGTTGTGGATGGGCCGGCTGAAGACACGTCAACGACCTTGCGACTGTGCGCATCATGCATCCCAATGACGCCAATTTGTAGGGGGCGGAGCATCGGAACCGGCGCCAATCCGCGCCTGCCTCGAATCTGGCGTCAGAAGCCGTTCTCTGCTCGATCGCCGATCCCAATTTCAGCGTCAGGCTAACGAGAATTCCACTCCAGATCTTGGTATGTTAAAAGAATCCTCTCAGGTCAAAGTTTGTTACTCTGAAAAATTACAAAGTGAAGCAAAATTAATTGAATGTCACTCTGAATGAATTGGTGAACCAATTGACGGACATGTTCAAGAAGGTTCTATATGCCGGAAGTGTTATGGACCAGGGTTCAGAGAACCCCAATGTGTATCATGGAGTTCACCTGACCCACAACTTTTAATAGATTGTGGTTATGGGGAGCGCATGAGCCTACAAAGAACAAAGAACAAAGAAATGTACAGCACAGGAACAGGCCCTTCGGCCCTCCAAGCCCGTGCCGACCATGCTGCCCCACTAAACTACAATCTTCTACACTTCCTGGGTCCGTATCCTTCTATTCCCATCCGATTCATATATTTGTCAAGATGCCCCTTAAATGTCCCTATCGTCCCTGCTTCCACTACCTCCTCCGGTAGCGAGTTCCAGGCACCCACTACCCTCTGCGTAAAAAACTTGCCTCGTACATCTACTCTAAACCTTGCCCCTCTCACCTTAAACCTATGCCCCCTAGTAATTGACCCCTCTATCCTGGGGAAAAGCCTCTGACTATCCACTCTGTCTATGTCCCTCATCTTGACTGTCTGCACTCTTCCCGCCAGGGAGAGTGGGAGTGAGCCCCACCATTGAAGGTCTTTTCTTACTTCCTCCACCAGGCCGGTCAAGTTCCACTTGTGGATCTGTGTCCAGTCTCTGGCTATTTGGATCCCTAGGTAACAGAATCTGTTCTGGGGCATTTTGAATGGGAGCCCCTTCAGCTCTCTCCCTCCCCTGTTTGGGTTCACTGGGAATGTTTTGCTTTTGCCCAGGTTAAGTATGTAGCCCGAGAAGGTTCCAAACTCTTTCAGTATCTGCAGTCTTCAGTCCCTCCTGTGGCTTCGAAACATAGAGGAGCAGGTCATCTGCATAGAGTGAGACTCTGTGCTCTCTGTCTCCTCTCCGGATTCCCTTCCAGCTTTTTGCGTCCCGCAGGGCTATCGCCAGGGGTTCGATCGCTAGTGCAAACAAGAGTGGGGGCAGGGGGCAGCCCTGTCTTTTTCCTCTCTGTAGCTGGAAGTATTCAGAGTTGGTGGTGTTAGTTGTACATTGTACCAGGTGGTGAATCCCACTCCGAGCCCAAACCACTCCAGTACCTTGAGGAGGTAGCTCCATTCGACTCTGTCAAAAGCCTTTTCTGCATCCAGGAAGACGATCACCTCTGGTGTTCTCTCCCCGGGGGGGGTCATTATCACATTCAGCAGGCGCCTGATGTTCGCTGTGAGTTGCCTACCCTTGACAAAGCCCGTTTGGTCCTCTGCGACCCACCTCTGGTACGCAGCCCTCCAGCCTTTTGGCCAGGACATTTGCGAGTATTTTCGCATCCACGTTCAGCAGTGAAATGGGTCTGTATGATCCACATTCCGTCAGGTCTTTATCTTTTTCGGGTATAAATGAGATTGTGGCCTGTGCTAGTGTTGGGGGCAGAGGGCCCCTGCCAGTGAGTCCGCGAACTGTCCCTCAGGTGTGGGGCCAGGACTGGTGCAAATTTTTTGTAGAAGTCTGCCGGGAACCTGTCGGATCCCGGTGCCTTCCCCGCCTGCATGGAGCTGGTGCTCTCCATGATTTCTCCCAGCTCTATTGGTGCTTCCAGCTCCCCCTGTCTGTCTTCCCCCACCACTGGTAGTTCCAGTCTGTCTAGGAACTGTTTCATTCCCGCGTCCCCGTTGGGGGGCTCGGAGGTGTACAGTCCCCGGTAGACGGTCTCAAATGCCCGATTGACCTCCTTTGGCTCTGTTACCAGTCTGCCTTTGCTATCCTTAACCTGCGCTATTTCTCTCATAGCTGCCTGCTTTCTCAACTGGTGAGCCAATAGGCGGCCAGCTTTGTCTCCGTGTTCGTAGAAGGTCCCCCATCCTAGTGGATAGCAGGTTAAAGTCCATTTGCAGCTTTTTCCTCTCCGCCAGCAGCTGTACGGTCGGGGCCTCAGAGTACTTTCTATCGACTTCCAGACTGTTGCCTGGCCACCCTCTCTTCCCTATCTCAACTTGCCTTGTAGGCTATGATCTCTCCTCTAATCACGACCTTCAGTGCCTCCCAGAACGTGGAGGGTGGGATCTCCCCATTTTGGTTGTTACTAACGTAATCGCCTATGGCCTGCGATACTTTTTGGCAAAAAGCCTTGTCGACCAGGAGCTCCATGGCAAGGATCCATGTGGGACACTGGGCACGGCCTGTCTCCAACCTCACATCCGTATAATGTGGTGCGTGGTCGGAGATAACGATTGCGGAGTTCTTTGATCTTTGTTTGTTCTTTGCTCTAGTCCGTTCCCGATATCCCTGGAAGCACCCTGCAAAGAAGTCGATACAGGTGTATAACTTGTGCACCAGCGAAAAGAACGAGAACTCCTTTTCTCCCGGGTGCAGGAACCTCCATGGGTCCACTGCCCCCATCTGTTCCATGAAGGCCCCTAGCTCCCTAGCCAAGCCAGACGTTTTCCCCATTCTGGGGTTTGATCGGTCGGTCAGTGGGTCCAGCACGCAGTTAAAGCCGCCCCCCAGAATCAGTCGGTGTGTGTCAAGGTCGGGGATTTCTTCCATGGTCTTCTTTATGAATTCTGAGTCGTCCCAGTTGGGAGCGTACACATTTACCAGTACGACAGGTGCCCCTTCCAGGACACCGCTGACCATGACGTACCTTCCCCCTGGGTCTGTAACTGTCTTGGTTCCCGTAAACCTCGTCCTTTTGCTAATTAATATTGCTACCCCCCTAGCCCTCGTCCCGTAGCATGAGTGGTACGTCTGTCCCACCCAGCCCTTCCTCACCAGCAGTTGGTCCTTCTCCCTCAGGTGCGTCTCTTATAGGTAGATTATGTCTGCTTTTAGGCTTCTTAGGTGGGCGAACACTCTGGATCTTTTCACTGGACTTTTCGTCGAGTCCTCTTACATTCCAGGTAACAATCCTGGTGGGGGGGTTTCTGTCCCCGGGTCTGTGGGATCACCCATACTTACCTGGTGGACGCGCCCTTGCACGCCAGGGTTTTCCTTTGCTCGGGGGCCGTCCAAAATGGCCAGGGTTACCGATCTCACCGTGGGTCGGCCCCAGCGCTCAGGGGTTTCCCTTTGCCCAGGGGGCACCCAATGCAGCCACTGTACGCCACACGGGTGCGCCCCTGCGCTCCGGGGTCTCCCTCCGCCCTGATACCCTCTCAAGTGGCTGCTTGCGGCGCCCGCTTGGTTCCTCGCCCTGCTCCCTGCCCGCCGAGGCATATGGCTGTACTGCTTCACTATCTCACCTTCTCTTTTGTTCTGCGTTCTCCCCCAGACTCCTCGCCTCCCTCCTAGCCCCTGTCCCTTTGTTCCTCCCCCCCCCGTGTTCTCCCCGCCCTTCTGTCCCCCCCTTGTGCCAGATGCTCCCCCTCCTTCCTTCCTGCCCTCCCGTGCTGGCCCTCCTCACTAGTACGGTGGCGCCCAGTATTCGCCCAGTTTGGCCCTGTTTAACCTTTCTCCTACTGGCCCTTGTCTCGCCCTCCTGTTTGCTTTCCTCACCCACATTTCCCTCGCTCCACTCCCCCCCCCCCCCCTTTGCATTGAGGGAGTCCATTGTCCTTGTTTGCGGTCTGTCCTCCGCTCTTTGTTCTGGTTTTCCCTTCCTTTTCCGTCCCCATGTCTTTCATTGCGGTTGCATGTGCTCCTCCCCCAGCTTGTTTGCTCTAACAAATGCATGAGCCGCCGCTGGGGTGTTAAAATACAGCTCTTTCCCCCCAAATGTTACCCAGAGTTTGGCCGGGAATAACATCCCAAATTTTACCTTGCTTTTGTGCAGTGCTGATTTTGCCTTGTTGAATTCAGCCCTCTTTTTGGCCAGTCCGCCCCAATGACCTGATACACCCTTTTGGTCTACCCTTCCCACATGCTCTGTTTCGTTTGCCGGGCCCACTTTAGGGTTCTCTCCCGGTCTTGGAACCGGTGCAGCTTCGCAATAATTGCTCTGGGCTGGTCCCCGGCTTGGGCTTGTCCCCAACTTTGGGCTTGGGTCAGAGCGACCTGTGCGCCCTGTCTATTTCTGGTGGGTTTGGGAATACCTCCTTTCCCACTAGCTTGCCCATCATTTGGGTGATGTAGCCTGTTGGGTCTCTGCACTCTATCCCCTCTGGCAGACCCACTATTTTTTAATATTCTGTCTTCTGGACCTATTTTCCTGGTCCTCCACTTTCCTTCTTAGGCTCCCCTGGGCCGTTATTAAACTTTTGACCTCGGCTTCTAGGGTTATCGCCCTGTCGCTCTGGTCTGAAGCGGCCCTCTCCAACTCCAGAATTGTTTTTTTCTGCACCTTCACTTCCCTTTCCAGGTCTTCGATGGTCTGCTGCATTTTGTGCATCCTCTCCTTCATCATTGACTGGAGCTCCGACCAGAGCGCCTCCTTTATGCTGGTCGCTGCGTCCTGCTCACGCTCCGCTGCTTGGTCCACCATCGTTTGCCCTTTCAGGCTCGCCTATACCTCCGTCTCGTCTTGTGGGGCCGCCTGCCTGCGCGTCCGCCGCTCATGCGCCTCACCCTCGCTGCTGCTGCTGCTTGCGTCTCGCTGTCTATTCGCTTTGGTGTTTTTCGTTCCTCCAGCCATCTGTCTGTCCCCGCTGCTGTTCCTTACCCTGAGGTTTCTCTCACTTCACCCGCTCCTCTGCTCTCACTGGGTCTGCCTCGGGCTTAGAGTTTCCTTTTTTTTGTTGATGTGAGGGGGTGTGTTGGGGTTGGTTCCCTTCCTCCCTTCCTTCCCTTCTCTCTTTCATTGCTTCTTTATTTCTTTATTTAGTTACTTTTATTTTTCCCCCTTCTTCTCTTTTTTTTCCCCTTCCTTCTCACTGGGTCAGGAGGGTTTGGGAGAGACGTTTCCTGGTGCAAACGGAAGTCCCTCTTGTTGTGATATCCATATTAACATATCGTGGTGCAATCACACACACACACACTGATGGACAGGTAGATGGACCAACCAGCACACACACAACATCACAGCCAATCACCAGTGAGAGCACACGCACTAGAAAACAGGGAACACCACAGTTCCCGCTGGTTCTACCAGGAGATAGCTCAGAGCACAGAGCTCACAGCGTGCCACTCAGACATAGACCATGTGCTGAGTGCCTCACAAAGATAGTGCTAGGGCTGGGTTCACAGGTTGGCTGGTGAAGTACGAACCACAGGCAGAAGTTAATAGTTATTATTGTACAGAATAATAAAACAGAGTTGTACCATCCACAACCGTGTTGGTTCGTTTGTGTATTGGAACACCCAACACGACATGATACCAGGACTGGGAACTCGCCAGCAACTGTGAGACCTACCTGCAACTCTTCAGAGATCTACCATCCTGCGCCATGGACACCATCAGCCCGCCGCAGCCGCTCCAAATCGCTGGAAATCTCGGCGTCAACTGGAAGCTGTTTAAACAGCGCTTCCAGCTCTTTCTAGAAGCCACAGACAGGGAGAATGCATTGGACACCAGGAAGATCGCCCTCCTCCTCTCCATGGCAACACGCCATTCACATCTACAACTCCCTGGCATTCGCGGAAGGCGAGGGCAAGAAGAAGTACAAGACGGTCCTTCTAAAATTTGAGGAACACCTCAGCGTGGAAGTTAATGAGAGCTTCGAGAAGTACCTCTTCCACCAGCGCCTGCAGGGTAAGGATGAGCCTTTTCAATCTTTTTTGACACACCTCCGTATCCTCGCGCAGTCCTGCGGCTATGAAGCCACCTCCGACTCCATGATTCGGGATCAGATAGTTTTTGGGGTCACCTCGGACACCCTACGCCAGCAGCTCCTCAAAATAAAGCACCTCACCCTAGCCACCGCCATCGAAACCTGCGTCCTCCACAAAAACACGACCAGCCGGTACTCCAAATTCCAGGCATCCGAATCGGCACGGCAGGGGTCCTACGAGGCCGAGCGGGTCCAGTCGATCGAGTTCCTCCCGGCCCGCGGCCCGGACGAGGGCGGCCATTTTGTGCACTTTTCGAGGCCTCCTTGTACGCGCCAAAAGAAGGGACGCCGACGCAGAGGGACGTGATACGCAGGCGCACTCTACGCAGGACCGCACCGCGCGTGTGCGGTGGCGCAACGAACGCCATGACGTCACGACGTGCGGCAACTGTGGATCCGCACACTTAAAGCGGCAATGTCAAGCCAAAACACGACAATGCCTCCGCTGTGGCAGGATGGGTCACTACGCTGCCTGCTGTCGAGCAGTTCAACCTGCCAACTCTCCGCAATTCCGCCAGCCTCGCAGGGACATGCGGGCTATTCAGCCCCCATACCCTGACGACGTACAGACCGGTGATACTGACGACTGGGATCCCTTCCGCGTTGCGGTAATAGACAGGAACTGGATGTCCCCAAGTAGGACCCACCAGCCGATGCCAGTGCACAGCATTAATCCAGGCGATGAGTGGTGTGCCACCCTAATGGTCAACCGATCACCAATCACATTCTGCTTAGGCACTGGTGCCTCCGCCAATCTCATTGCATGGTCAGCCTTCCACACCTTGAAGGCCAAACCACCGATTCGGCCATCCCACTGTCAGCTGGTCGATTACAACGGGAACGTTATCCAAGCCATGGGGTCCTGCCAGCTCGAGGTTGCACACAATACATACACAGCCACACTGTCTTTTGAGATAGTTGGATCCTCGAAGGACTCTCTGTTAGGCGCACAGGCGTGCAAGATCCTCCACCTCGTTCAGCGGGTACACACTCTGTCTCCAGAAGGCACGTCCGACTTCCCGGATGCAGATTTTAGGGCGCAGCCCCACTCGCTCCTCGCCCACAACCAGGAGGTTTTCGAGGACATGGGCACACTGCCCTACACATACAGAATACGGCTTAAACCGGACGCCACCCCGGTCATTCACGCACGTGACGTCCAGCCCTTTGCATCCCCAGTCGAATGGCAAGGCGTAAAAGGGCGTCCATATCGTGAAGCGGCTCCTCTGCAAGGCTGCTGATGCCAGATCTGACTTCTGTTTATCCCTGCTGGCCTATCGCTCGGCCCCACTGTCCACAGGCCTCTCGCCAGCCCAGCTGTTGATGGGTCGCACCCTCAGGACCACTGTGCCGTCCATTCATGTTCCTAAACCTGACCATGCTCCAGTACTGCAAAGGATGCGACAGCAGCGTGCTCAGCAGAAGGTGGCACATGACACTCGGGCAACTGATCTTCCTGCCCTGGTGCCTGGAGACAACGTCCGCATACACCTACCAGTGGGTTGCTGGTCGGCAACCGCCGAGGTTCTCCGCCGCGTGGCTCCCCGCTCGTTCCTGGTTCGCATGCCTGATGGCTCCATTCGCCGACGTAATTGGCAGGGCCTTCGGCTGCTTCCATGCTCGCTATGAGATCATGCACCGGTGCCACGCCCTCCTGTAGTCCCTGATGTCGACTTCGTGGAGCTTCCTGCCACTCTGCCTACTCCTATCTCACCCATGGCCAGGCCCATTCCTCAACCGGTGGATCCTGACCCACCCTTGAGGCGGTCAACCCGAATTCGGCGCCCACCTAACAGACTGAACTTATGAGCCTGTTTGCACGTTGGACTCACTGACTTGTTGTGCAATAATGTTAATGTGTTTCTTTCTTGTCGTTCCAGGAGTTCTCTTTAATATATTTGATGATTGCACTTGTTTTGTTTGTGGTACAACCTCGTTGCTCTGTTGCACCTGACACCTTCCTCTGTATATAGTTTAGCCTCATGTCCATGTTGCAAATATCGCACACACATACACAGATGCACTCAGTACACACCAATATTTATTACCATGTAGGCACATATCCTTGTGAAAAGGGGGGATGTCATGATATCCATATTAACATATCATGGTGCAATCACACACACACACTGATGGACAGGTAGATGGACCAACCAGCACACACACAACATCACAGCCAATCACCAGTGAGCGCGCACACACTATAAAACAGGGAACACCACAGTTCCCGCTGGTTCTACCAGGAGATAGCTCAGAGCACAGAGCTCACAGCGTGCCACTCAGACATACATCATGTGCTGAGTGCCTCACAAAGATAGTGCTGGGGCTGGGTCCACAGGTTGGCTGGTGAAGTATGAACCACAGGCAGAAGTTAATAGTTATTATTGTACAGAATAATAAAACAGAGTTGTACCATCCACAACCGTGTTGGTTTGTTTGTGTATCGGAACACCCAACACGACACCTCTTTGTCTCGCCGCTCACCACGTGGTCGCTGCCGGTCCCGTTGGGGGGGCGGGGGGTTCTCTCTCTCTCGCGCTCCCGAGCGCTTGTGTCTCTGGCCTTCGTGATCCGGGCTTGCCATTTCTCTTCTGCCGCCCACGCTCTGGGCCGGGGCGGGGGGGGGGGGGGGATGCTCGGTCGGGCAGGCTCACAGGCTCGCGCTCTTTGGGCTAGTTCTGTTTGGGGACGTGACTCTCCTCAGCCGCTGCTCTTCTTTAAAGAGATCTGGCACCTTCTTATCAATCACCTCTTAATCAGGCTGTACAATCTTTCCTTTACCACTTTAACAAACCCCACTGTCTTATCCTGTTTTACCACATCAGCCTTCCCAGTGATTTTCTTCAACCACCAACACTGTGACTTTACATGGCCTAGTTTATTACAGTGAAAACATCTGAAACTTTTCATTTCTTTTCCACCCTCCTGGATTTCTTTTTTAATCTGAGGTAAACTCTCTTTATTGTCTCCCATCAAATCACCTTTCCCACTTGAGTATTTATCTTTTCCCCAGTTTCTATCCCTCACAGGCTGAAACTGATGTCCGAAACCAAGCTTTGATTTATGAACTAATTCATAATCATCTGCCATTTCTGCTGCTAACCTCACAGTTTTAACCCTCTGCTCTTCCACATGAGGGGCAGCACGGTAGCCTTGTGGATAGCACAATTGCTTCACAGCTCCAGGGTCCCAGGTTCGATTCCAGCTTGGGTCACTGTCTGTGCGGAGTCTGCACATTCTCCCCGTGTGTGCGTGGGTTTCCTCTGGGTGCTCCGGTTTCCTCCCACAGTCCAAAGATGTGCAGGTTAGGTGGATTGGCCATGATAAATTGCCCTTAATGTCCAAAATTGCCCTTAGTGTTGGGGTGGGGTTACTGGGTTATGGGGATAGGGTGGCGGTGTTGACCTTGGGTAGGGTGCTCTTTCCAAGAGCCGGTGCAGACTCGATGGGCCAAATGGCCTCCTTCAGCACTGTAAATTCTATGATTCTATGATTCTCACTATATCAGGAACTGAATTTTAAAAATTCCTCCAAAAGTATAATTTCTCTGAGAGCTTCATACGTTTGGTCTATTTTCAAAGCCGTTATCCACCTATCAAAATTACTCTGTTTGATCCTTTCAAACTCCATGTATGTTTGACCAGGTTCTTTCCTTAAATTTCTAAACCTTTGTCTGTAGGCTTCAGGCACATATAAGTTCATATGCACTTAAGATGGATTTTTTTCACCTCCTATGTCCCTGATACCTCCTCTAATAATGATGCAAACACTTCACTAGCTCTACCTACCAACTTTGTTTGAATCAGTAATACCCACATGTCCTGTGGCCATTTCATTTGTTTATCCACCTTCTCAAATTAAATGAAAAATACTTCTACCTCCTTCTCATCAAACCTTGGCAATGCTTGGACATATTTAAATGGATCCCCACCAAGCCTTCGACTGTGACGTTCTTTCTCTTTATCCTCATCACTATCCTCCAACTGTACGTTTCCCTTTACATCCGCCATTTTTAACTGACTGTCATGTTTCATGGCCATTGTCTGAAGTACAAACTCTCTTTTTCCCTTTCCTCTCTGTCTTTTTCTTTTTCCCTGATCGGTACCTCCCTTTCTCTTTCTTTTTGTTCTGCTGGGGCTATTCTTTCTTTGTTTCTTTCTTCTCTCTCCTTTTCTTTTTCCCTGATCTTTATCTCCCGTTCTCTCTCCTTTTTTCTCATTTCGTATTCAAGCTGCTTTAATTCTTTGTCATGTTCCAGTTGTTTAATTTGTAACTGAATTTTTGCCTGTTCTAATGAGTCAGACCATATCTCAGGCAATTTTAAATGCTCAGCTAGCACTGTAAGTACCTCTTTTTTTCGTATTCTGTCAGGTAATGTTAACTGCAAAGTTTTTGCCAAATCTAAAAGCCTATTTTTAGTCTCTGTTTGTAAGGTACTGCGTGCGACCTTATCCACCCCCAAAAACTTCAGAGCCTCTGAAAGAGCCATTGTCCACAACACACTCCCTACTTAAACTTAAGTTCACAAAGCCAACCCAATAGATAGACTTTTATTCCGGACGAGCCCCCAATTTGTTATGGGCCAGGGTTTAAAGAACCCCAAAGTGTATCATGGAGTTCACCTGCCCCACAACCTTTACAGGTGTACATAGAACATACAGTGCAGGAGGAGGCCATTCGGCCCATCGAGTCTGCACTGGCCCTCACTTCCACCCTATCCCCAATAACCCCTCCTAACGTTTTTTGGACACTAAGGGCAATTTAGCATGGCCAATCCACCTACCCTGCACATCTTTTAACTGTGGGAGGAAACCGGAGCACCCGGCGGAAACCCATGCAGACACGGGGAGAACGTGCAGACTCCGCACAGACAGTGACCCAGCAGGGAATCGAACCTGGGACCCTGGCACTGTGAAGCCACAGTGCTACCCACTTGTGCTATTGTGCTGCCCTGTGTAGTGCAACAGTTAGTTAAAGTACTTTTAAATTAAAAAAATATTTATTTATGAATCCAGTTAACACTTTATAAACTCACAGTAAACATCTTAACAACTATCAACACCAATCATCCTCACAGATACAATATTCTATACGTAACCCTTAATCTTTCCTTGCAACATCCATAAGACAAAAGACCCTTTTGAACACAGAGATCAGGTTTAAATTCTCTATTGAGAACATTTATCACTTTGAAATCATCCAAATGATCTGGAGACAGTCTTTAGATTGCAGAGAGATCCTCATACAGCTGCTTGCTTTTCCTGCAGCTATCCAGCTCTCAAAACAAAACTAAAAAACACTGTAACTGCCTGCTCAAAAACGAAAGTGAAAGACAGACAGCCCAGCTCCACCTACTCTCTGACATCACTGCAGCTATCTGACAAACACCCATTTCTTAAAGGTACTCGCACATGACAGAAGGAAGCCAAGAGGTACAAGAAAGAGATGACAGAGCTGAAAAAGGTTCTCAGACATTTGGAAGAAAACTTGGGAAAACATTACATTCCCAAAGATATATTTGAAATGAAAACTGAGAACCTAGAATGACGATTGCAAGTAGAACTTCTCACAAAATAGCATGACATGTCTCAGAAGCAATTAGCAAATGTACAATTACAGAATGCGAGCTTGAAGGATAGCGCAGAGGAATTAAACTCTGCCAAGGAAAAGCTGATCACGTAGAAAACCACAGATGATGGGCGAGATCTTCCCTCTCTTCATGCTGGTGGGATCTTTTGTTCCCGCCAACGGCGCAACCCCGGTTTCCCAACGACATGGGGTGGAATCAATGGGAAATCCCATTGATAATGATGGGACCAGAAGATCTCACTGTCGGCCAATGGCTGGGAGGGGTCATTATTATAGATACCCAGGAGTTAGGAGTGGTTTTAATTCTTCCAACTTTTCATACATAACTATTCTAAGAGGGACAAAAACATCATTTTCAGTATTAGCTACAATATCCATGCCCCGTGTTCATCTGCCTTGCCCGTTAGACCTCTTGCATTGAAATAAATGCAGTTCAACCTGCTTCTCTGCCTTCCACTTTTCTTCTTACTGGCTTTTGTTTCTATCCTCTCTTTACTAACCTCTGACTTCCTGCATTGGTTCCCACCCCCCTGCCACATTAGTTTAAACCCTCCCCAACAGCACTCGCGAAC
Source organism: Scyliorhinus torazame (assembly GCF_047496885.1). Lineage (NCBI taxonomy): Eukaryota > Metazoa > Chordata > Chondrichthyes > Carcharhiniformes > Scyliorhinidae > Scyliorhinus > Scyliorhinus torazame. The sequence goes on from NC_092720.1 coordinate 151,336,860, forward strand.
AACCCCCCCCCCCCAAAGGACAGGTGTAGACCGTGGACAGGTTGGATATATCTTGCCTTTTGTGTACATGACATACCTAGGTAATCTTCTACATTACCAGGCAGATGCGAGTGCTGTAGCTATACTGGAACTACATACTGGAACTGTATACTGGAACAGCTTGGCTAGGAGCGTGGCAAGTTCTGGATCACACGTCTTCAGTACTTGCTGGAATATTATTAGGACCCATAGCTTTTGTAGTATTCAGTGCCTTCAGCCATTTCTTGATATCTTGTGGATTGAATTGAATTGACTGAAGACTGGCATCTGTGATGCTGGGGACCTCTGGAGCAGACCGAGATGGATCACCTACTCAGCACTTCTGGCCAAAGATTGTTGTGAATGCCTCAGCCTCGTCTTTTGCACATATGTGCTGGGCTCCTCCATCATTGAGGATAGGAATATTTGTGGAGCCTCCTCCTCCAGGGAGTTGTTTAATTGTCCACCACCATTCACAACTGGATGTGGCAGGACTACAGAGCTTAGATCTGATGCGTTGTTATGGAATCACTTTGCTCTGTCTATTACTTGCTGCTTATGCTGTTTGACACACATTAGTCCTGTGTTTTAGCTTCACCAGGTTTGACACCTCATTTTTAGATATGCCTGATGCTACACCTGGCATACTCTCCTGCACTCTTCATTGAACCAAGGTTGGTCACGGGTTTGCTAGTAATGGTAGAGTGGGGGATCATCGAATCATAGAATTTACAGTGCAGAAGGAGGCCATTGAGTCTGCACTGGCCCTTGGAAAGAGCACCCTCCCTAAGCCCATACCTCCACCCTATCCCTGTAACCCAGCAACCGCACCTAAGCTTTTTGGACACAAAGTGCAATTTATCATGGCCACTCCACCTAACCTGCACATCTCTGGACTGTGGGAGGAAACCGGAACACCCGGAGGAAGCCCACGCAGAAACGGGGAGAACGTGAAGATTCCGCACAGACAGTGACCCAAGCCGGGAATCAGACTTGGGACCCTAGAGCTGTGAAGCAACTGTGCTAACCGCTATGCTACCGAGCCGCCCAGGGCGGCTGGGTTTTGCCAGGCCATGAGGTTGCAGATTGTGGCGGAGTACAATTTTGTTGCTGCTGCTGGCCCACAGGATGCGAGATCTGTTCAGAATCTATCCCATTTAGCACAGTAGTAGTGCCAGACAACCCGATGGAGGTATGTCAATGTGAAGATGGGACATCATCCACAAAAACTGTGCAGTGGTCACTCCTACTGATACTGTCATGGACATCTGCAGCAGACAGGTTGGTGAGGATGAGGTCTACTGTGTTTTTCCCTTACCACTTGTTACAGTCCCAGTCTAGCAGTTATGTCCTTTGGGACTGGCCAGCTGTGGTGGTACTACCGAGCCACTCCTGGTGATGGACATTGAAGTCCCCCACGCAGACTATTGTGTGCCCTTGCCACCCTCAGTGCTTCCTCCAATAAATTACCCTGGTGTTCAACATGGAGCTGATGGTGGCCGGTACGTGGTTTCCTTGCCCATGTTTAACCTGAAGCTATGAGACTTCATGGGGCCCAGAGTCGATGTTGAGAACTCACAGAGCAACTCCCTCCTGACTGTATACCACTGTGCTGCCACCTCTGCTGGGTCTGTCCAGCCGGTGAGACACGACATACCCAGGAATGGTGATAGTGGTGTCTGGGACATTAGCTGTAAGGTATGATTCTGTGAGTATGACTATGTCAGGTTGTTGTTTGACTAGTCTGTGAGACAGCTCTCCTGACTTTGGCGCAAGCTCCCCAGATGTTAGTAAGAAGGATTTCACAGGGTCGACAAGGCTGGGTTTGCCATTGTCCTTTCCAGTGCCTTGGTTGATCTGGTTTCTTTCATTTTTATTGAATTTGCAACAGTTTTGATACAACTGAGTGGCTTGCTATTTCAGAGGGCATTTCAGAGTCAGCTACATTGTTGTGTATCTTGAGGCTAAATGACATTCGTGAACCAGCTGGGTCTTTTTTACAACAATCAACAATAGTTTCATGGTCATCATTAGACTTTAATTCCAGATATTTATTAGTTCAATTTCCACCATCTGCCATGGTGGGATTCAAAGCCGGGTCCACAGAGTGTTACCCTGGGTCTCTGGATCACCAATCCAATGACAGCACCACTACACCACCGCCTCTCCATTAGTGGACAGGCATCTGGGGCACAATCTGGTGAGCACCACACAGTTGCCGATGCACATCAGATGGAGGCTGGAACATCCAAGGGAGTCAGCAGTCGGAGGCCTCCTCTAAACTTTGCCCCAGAGACTTTAAACCAATGCCCCCTGGTGACTGACCCTTCCACCCTGGGTAAGAGTGCCTGCCCATCCACTCAATCCATGCCCCTCATAGTCTTGTTGACCTCTATCAGGTCATCCTTCAACCTACGTCTTTCTAATGAAATCAGTCTGAGAATATTCAGGCTTTCCTCATAGCTAACACCCTCCAGACCAGGCAACATCCTGGTAAACCTCCTCTGCACCCTCTCCAAAGCCTCCACATCCTTCTGGTAGTGGCGACCAGAAGTGTGCGCAATATTGTGCGGCCTTACCAAGGTTCTATACAACTGTAGCGTAACTTGCCAGTATTTATACTCGCTACCACTCAGGGATAGCGGTCAGAACAGGGTGGCACGGCGATGCCAGCGACATTTCTAAGTCGGGCTGGTCCCCCCCGGCTCCAGGCCCTCCAGCGGATAACCACCAAGAACATCACAGGCCACAGGGCGCAGAAAGTGGCAGACTGCCTCCACCTCCGACGTGCATCCTTGGGACACATGTGAAGCTTTGGATGTTAATACTCACATCGGGCCTGTCAACACCTTGACTGCCTGTTGCCCTCTGCTCCTCCCATCCTCCAGACACAGTGGTCCCAGATCTCAAGCCCCTAATGTAGACCCCATTCAGAGGATGGGTGTGAACACGCAGTCAGCCAAAAGACAGGAATCAGACTTTAGCAGAAACTGAGGAGCACCAGAGCTTTCCTCACAGCGAGTTATTATCACTCTACTGCCTTGTACAGTGGCCCACTGACAGTGATGACACAGGCCCATCACCCTGGAATGATGTTACACAGACCCTTGAAGGGGGGGGGAACAGGGTGGTCGGGGAGGGGGTGGTGTGATGGGAGGGAGTTGAGGGAGGGAAATGGGGGAGGGAATAGCTCCTCCTGTGATTCTCTGTCTATAGACAGTATGTATTTGAGGAGAGAGTGCCTTGGAGTTGATTGTTTACCCAAGAGAGGATTCATGCATGGAGGCAAAGTCCCCGGCTGAGATATTGGCTCTGAACTTATTATCCATTTTCAGACTGAAGGTAATTGTCTGCCGCACATACGGTGCGCGACCAGCCGGAACTGTCGATGCATGGACATGCGCGCTGGCAGCCTTTGAAGAGCTTCCTTAATCGTCCTCTTGTTTAGGATCCTTCCTTGAGCTGGGTGAAGAAGATTTGCTTTAGCAATCGGGACTCTGACATCCTAAGCATATGGGTGGCCAACGGAGTTTCGGATGATCATGGCCTCGATACTGATGCTATTGACTCCTTCAAGGACACTAATGTTAGCACCCCTGTCCTCCAAGCTGATTCACAGGTCAAGTACATTTGGATTTTGCAATGTATTTTAAGCTGTGTTAAAAGTCCCCCTGATGTAACGTTCATCCTTACACATCTCAGTGATTACTCCAAATGCTTTAACAAAGTTTAATGCCTTCGTTTACGTATCCAAGTCTCCTATAGTCTAATGTGAACTATCTCTCTGACAGGTATTGCAGAATCCTGTGCAGATTCAAAATCTGTAGTGCAGTTACATCTCTGCTGAGGCTTAAGAGCTGGACTTCTTAAAATTCTTGAACTACTTTTGAGGCTTTGACGCAGGTGCAGGGATCACGAGAGAAGAGTCAAGCATCATCTTCGCCAGGCGAGGCAGTGAATCAATTGCCCACGCTGAAAGAGTGAAGAGATAAAGGCCATCATATGAAATGATGTCAGAGGAGATGCATGCCAGGAGTCTGTGCTTCAGCAAGGAAGCAATGGGGCACCTTTGTGAAATGTTGAAGGAAGACCTGAAGTCAAATTCTAACTACCACACTGTCTTAACAGTGGAAATGAAACTATCACTTGACATGTGTGACATGATTGACAAAACTTAACTCCATCTTTATGTAGTCCAGGCCAATAAAAATGTTTTTGGATTTTAGCTTGCGTTTTACTTATTCCCAAATGACCTCCCACTGGTACCTCATGTGCAACTCGCAACACCTCCTTTCTATACCCTACCGACAATACTACTTGATGGACCAGCCGGAACTGTCGATGCATGGACATGCGCGCTGGCAGCCTTTGAAGAGCTTCCTTAATCGTCCTCTTGTTTGGAATCCTTCCTTGAGCTGGGTGAAGAAGATTTGCTTTAGCAATCGGGACTCTGACATCCTAAGCATATGGGTGGCCCAACGGAGTTGGTTTCAAGGCGATGTGGATGGATTAATTTGCTCCAGGAGTGATATCATAAGAACTAAGGTTTGGTTATTTTATAAAACAAACTTTATGGAAACAAAAGAAAAAGTTGTTAAACTTTTAAACTTGACCCAGAACAATAACGGATTACATGCAGTTTCTTAACTTTAAGACAAATATCCATTTAACATAGAACATAGAGTGCAGAAGGAGGCCATTCGGCCCATCGAGTCTGTACCGACCAATTGAGCCCTCACTTCCACCCTACCCCCATAACCCAATAACCCCTCCAACCTTTTTTTGACACAAGGGCAATTTAGCTTATCCAATCCACCTAACCTGCATGTCGCTGGACTGTGGGAGGAAACCGGAGCACCCGGAGGAAACCCATGCACACACGTGGAGAACGTGCAGACGCTGCACAGGCAGTGACCCAGCGGGGAATCGAACCTGGGACCCTGGCGCTGTGCAGCCACAGTGCTATCCACTTGTGCTACCGTGCTGCCCAATAAACAGCACTTTAAATTAATATGCAGATCACATTCCACTTATACAGGCGGGTAAAGGCAATACTTGCATTTACGAAGCAATTTCTCTTCTGTTAGGGGAGTTCTTTCAGAACCCTTTTCCAAAGCCTGCCTCGGTGGCAACTTTCATGACCCCTCTCGGTCACTTTCCAAAGTCTTCTTCCTGTACCTGTTCAAAACAGGATTCTTTCTGTCTCTAAGCTCTGCCCAGCCCCTCAAACAAAGCTTCTCTCCAGGGGTTTCCTTCACCGTTATCTTGGCCGTTTGATTTCCCACTCCCATTTATAGAAAAAAACAGAGCCATGCTATTGATATGCAATCAAATTCTCATTGATGGAGAAAGAGGCCATCAAATGGCTGGTCAGACAGGAGTATTCCGAATGACAATTGGATCTGGGGCATCCTGTGTATTCCCACTAATTAGTTTAGGTCTGACTGGGACAATGCAACTCAGGTCGGGTGTGGCCCTATCCCTGACTCCGAGCTAGCAGTTTCTTTTTCCTCAGTCTGTTTAACCCCCAAATTGCCTGATACATATTCGATCCCATTTCTGAACCCAATTTCCTAATATCTCCCTCTTGTAACATATGTATTGTTCAGCTATAAAGTTAAATGTTCAGCTAAATGTTAACTGGTATTTGGAAAATGATTTTTGTTGCAGAATCATAAGAGTCATAGATGTTTACAGCGTGGAAACAGGCCCACTGGCCCAGCATGTCCATGCCGCCCAGTTTGTATCACTAAGCTAGTCCCACTTGCCCGCATTTGGCCCACATCCCTCTATACCCACCCTGCCCATGTAACTAAGTTTTTAAAAGGAAAAAGTTGTACCCGCCTCTACCACTGCCTCTGGCAGCCCGTTCCAGATGCTCACCACCCTCTGTGTGAAGAAATTTCCCCTCTGGTCTCTTTTGTGTCTACATAGAAGTTACAGTGCAGAAGGAGACCATTCAGCCCATCGAGTCTGCACCGGCTCTTGGAAAGAGCACCCTACCCAAGGTCCACACCTCCACCCTTTCCCCATAACCCAGTAACCCCACCCAACACTAAAGGCAATTTTGGACACTAGGGGCAATTTATCATGGTCAATCCACCTAACCTGCACATCTTTGGACTGTGGGAGGAAACCGGAGCACCCGAAGGAAACCTACGCACACACGGGGAGAACGTGCAGACTCCGCATAAACAGTGACCCAGCGGGGAATTGAACCTGGGACCCTGGAGCTGTGAAGCAATTGTGCTATCCACAATGCTACCGTGCTGCCAACTCCCCTCTCACTTTAAACCTATGCCCTCTAGTTCTAGACTCCTCTACATTTGAGAAAGGTACGCTCCTCATTTTTTTTATAGACCTCTCTAAGATCACCCCGAAGCCTTCTACGCTCCAGGGAAAAAAGTCCCAGCTGATCCAGCCTCTTGTTATAACTCAAGTCCTGGTAGCATCCTCGTAAATCTCTTAAATTGTTAATAAATGTTTTCCATTAGACTTTACAAGCTTCGAAAATTTCTTACTGAAACATCAGAACACAAAATTTAATTACAAGATAATTATGAATGAATAAGACAATTGAAGTAAACCACTTAAGTAAATTGAAGATAATTCAACCGTCTAGAGTTGTAATCTTGGGATTACTTCCTGTGCCACGTGCCAGTGAGGCTAGAAATAGGAAGATAGAGCAGTTAAACAGCTGGTGTAGAGGGAGGGTTTCCGTTATCTGGACCACTGGGAGCTCTTTCGGGGCAGGTGTGACCTACAACTGCATCTAAACTGCAGAGGCATAAATATCCTGGCCATGAGGTTTGCTAGTGTCACACGGGAGGGTTTAAACTAGTATGGCAGGGGGGTGGGCACGGGAGCAATAGGTCAGAAGGTGAAAACATTGAGGGAGAACTAGGGAATAGGGCCAGTATGGCTCTGAGGAAGAGCAGACAGGGAGATGTTGCTGAAACCAGCGGGTCTGGTGACCTGAAGTGCACATGTTTTAATGCAAGAAGTATTACGGGTAAGGCAGATGAACTTAGAGCTTGGATTAGCACTTGGAACTATGATGTTGTTGCCATTATAGACCTGGTTGAGGGAAGGACAGGATTGGCAGCTAAACGTTCCAGGATTTAGATGTTTCAGGCGGGATAGAGGGGGATGTAAAAGGGTTGGCTACTGGTTAGGGAGAATATCACAGCTGTACTATGGGAGGACACCTCAGAGGGCAGCGAGTCTATATGGGTAGAGATCAGGAATAAGAAGGGTGCAGTCACAATGTTGGGGGTTTACTACAGGCCTCCCAACAGCCAGCGGGAGATAGAGGAGCAGATAGGTAGACAGACTTTGGAAAGAAGTAAAAGCAACAGGGTTGTTGTGATGGGAGACTTCAACTTCCCCAATATAGACTGGGACTCACTTAGTGCTAGGGGCTAGACGGGGCAGAAGCTTGTAAGGAGCATCCAGGAGGGCTTCTTAAAACAACATGTAGACAGTCTAACTAGGGAAGGGGCTGCACTGGACCTGGGATTGAGGGATGAGCCCGACCAGGTGGGAGAAGTTTCAGTAGGGGAGCATTTCGGGAACGTGACCACAATTCAGTACGTTTAAAAGTGCTGGTGGACAAGGATAAGAGTGGTCCTAGGGTGAATGTGCTGAATTGGGAGAATGCTAAATAAACAATATTAGGTGGGAACTGAAGAACCTAGAATGGGGGCAGATGTTTGAGGGTAAATCAATATCTGACATGTGGGAGGCTTTCAAATGTCAGTTGAAAGGAATTCAGGACCGGCATGTTCCTGTGTGGAGAATGATAAATATGGCAAATTTCGGGAACCTTGGATAACGAGAGATATCGTAGGCCTCGTCAAAAAGAAAAAGGAGGCATTTGTCAGGGCTAAAAGGCTGGGAACGGACGAAGCCTGTGTGGAATATAAAGAAAATAGGACGGAACTTAAGCAAGGAGTCAGGAGGGCTAAAAGGGGTCACGAAAAGTCATTGGCAAATAGGGTTAAGGAAAATCCCAAGGCTTTTTACACGTACATAAAAAGCAAGGGGGTAGCCAGGGAAAGGGTTGGCCCACTGAAGGATAGGCAAGGGAATCTATGTGTGGAGCCAGAGGAAATGGGCGAGGTACTAAATGAATACTTTGCATCACTATTCACCAAAGAGAAGGAATTGGTGGATGTTGAGTCTGGAAAAGGGGGTGTAGATAGCCTGGGGCACATTGAGATCCAAAAAGACGCAGTGTTGGGCGTCTTGAAAAATATTAAGGTTGATAAGTCCCCAGGGCCTGATGGGATCTACCCCAGAACACTGAAGGAGGCTAGAGAGGAAATTGCTGAGGCCTTGACAGAAATCTTTGGATCCTCACTGTCTTCAGGTGATGTCCTGGAGGACTGGAGAATAGCCAATGTTGTTTCTTTGTTTAAGAAGGGTTGCAAGGATAATCCAGGGAACTACAGGCCGGTGAATCTTACGTCAGTGGTAGGGAAATTACTGGAGAGAATTCTTCGAGACAGGGTCTACTCCCATTTGGAAGCAAATGGACATATTAGCGAGAGGCAGCAAGGTTTTGTGAAAGGGTGATCGTGTCTCACTAACTTGATAGAGTTTTTCGAGGAGGTCACAAAGATGATTGATGCAGGTAGGGCAGTGGATGTTGTCTATATGGATTTCAGTAAGGCCTTTGACAAAGTCCCTCATGGCAGACTGATACAAAAGGTGAAGTCACACAGGATCAGGAGCGAGCTGGCAAGATGGATACAGAACTGGCTCGCTCATAGAAGGCAGAGAGTAGCAACGGAAGGGTGCTTTTCTGATATGAGGACTGTGACTAGTGGTGTTCCGCAGGGATCAGTGCTGGGACCTTTGCTGTTCGTAGTATATATAAATGATTTGGAGGAAAATGCAACTGGTCTGATTAGTAAGTTTGCAGATGATAGAAAGGTTGGTGGAATTGCGGATAGCGATGAGGACTGTCAGAGGATACAGCAGGATTTAGATCGTTTGGAGACTTGGGCAGAGAGATGTCAGATGGAGTTTAATCCGCCCAAATGCGAGGTAATGCATTTTGGAAGGTCTAATGCAGGTAGGGAATATACAGTGAATGGTAGAACCCTCAAGAGCATTGACAGTCAGAGAGATCTAGGTGTACGGGTCCACAGGTCACTGAAAGGGCCAACACAGGTGGAGAAGGTAATCAAGAAGGCATACGGCATGCTTGCCTTCATTGGCCGGGGCATTGGGTATAAGAATTGGCAAGTCATGTTGCAGCTGCATAGAACCTTAGTTAGGCTACACTTGGAGAAAAGTGTTTAATTCTGGTTGCCACACTACCAGAAGGATATGGAGGCTTTAGAGAGGGTGCAGAAGAGATTTACCAGGATGTTGCCTGGTTTGGAGGGCATTAGCTATGAGGAGCGGTTGAATAAACTCGGTTTGTTCTCACTGGAATGACGGAGGTTGAGGGGCGACCTGATAGAGGTCTACAAAATTATGAGGGTCATAGACAGAGTGGATAGTCAGATGCTTTTACCCAGGGTAGAGGGGTCAATTACTAGGGGGCATAGGTTTAAGGTGCGAGGGGCAAGGTTTAGAGTAGAAGTATGAGGCAAGTTTTTTTTAACAGAGGGTAGTGGGTGCCTGGAACTCGCTGCCGGAGGAGGTGGTGGAAGCAGGGACGATAGTGACATTTAAGGGTCACCTTGATTGGAATAGAGGGATACGGACCCAGGAAGTGTAGAAGATTTTAGTTTCGATGGGCAGCATGGTCGGCACAGGCTTGGAGGGCTGAAGGGCCTGTCCCTGTGCTGTACTTTTCTTTGTTCTTTGTTAAACAAGGCAGAAACATATTAACATGGGTAACACGGTGGCAAACTAGTTAGCATTGCTACCACGCAACACCATGTCATATTTGGAACTTGGGTGACAGTTGAAAGTTTGCACTTTCTCCCTGTGTCTCATGGGTTTTCCCCGGGTGCTACGGTTTCCTCCCACAGATTATGAGGTGCATGGATAGAGTGGATGGGCAGCACTCTTTCCCAGGGTGGAGGAGTCAGTCACAAGGACTTAAGGTCCGTGTGGCAAAGTTTTGAGATGTGCGAGGCAGGTTTTACGCGGCGGGTGGTGAGTGCCTGGAACGTGTTGCCAGGGGAGGTTTTGGAAGCAGATATATTCACGCCGTTCAAATGGCATCTTGATAAACACATGGATAGGATGGGTATAGAGGGATACAGCACAAGGAAGTGCTGAGGGTTTCGGCAAAGGTTGGTATCATGACCAGTACAGGCTAGGTCGGCTGAAGGGCCTGTTCCTGTGCTGGATTGTTCTTTGTTCAGTGATTTTTTAAAAATGGTGACATGAGGAGAAATGTTTTATACAGCCAAGTGGTTCGAGTCTGGAATGCTCTGCCTGGAGTGTAGGAAGCAGATCGAACAGAGGCTTTCAAAAGAGAATTGGATGAATTTCTGAAGTAGGGTGACTGAGAAAAGGCAGGGAAATGAGACTCGGGGAGTTGCTGGGGCAGAGAACCAGCACAAACCTGATGAGCTGAATGTCCTCCTTTTGTACCATAACCATTCTATAATTCTAATATTCTAAACCAAGAAATGGTGAGGTCTGCTGAAGGTGGTAGAAAATAATGAGGCACGATCCGATCAGACTCAGTATGTCTTCGATCTTTTGTTTGCCGAGGTTTGTTCTATTTAGCAGGGGGAGTATATGCACTGGCTTTCAAAGCAATGCTGCAGCAGTGGTAACATCATCATTTTCTCATTTAGAAACCATAGTAATATACTTCCCTATTTTGTAAAGAATCAGAGAAACCTGGTGCTGAACTTTGAGATATTAAACTACTTCTAATAATTGTCACCATGTGTGCGTGAACTGAACTTCCAAAATGTGAAGGACATTTTCCACTCAGGTTGTCCCTCCTTCTAAAAATATTGCCTGTTGTTTTGCTCTGTTCATGGAACAGTGCTATGAACTGATAATCAGTATTGCTGACAAAATGAAACCTGCCCCGAGGGTGGCTGAACTTTAAACCATTTGGCTAGTGCTATCCTAGTTTCTACTTCAACCTTCATTAAGCTTCTCCCCATTGTGCCTGGTGTTTTTGTAAACCTCCCAGTTTATTTCCTTTCGTAATCTGTGAAGATAATGTGTTTCATGAATAATGAGAACTGCATATTCTCATTTGGAGGGAGCAATTAATATTTCATCACTTTGCGTTAACACCATTTCATACTATTGACAGTGTGTCAGTAACTAGGACTACATGATGCCCTGAAAAGCGAACCACACCTTCACCAGCAAGTCACGATCCAGGGGTTTAGATTAGATAGATTTTGAAGGGTTCAGTCCAAAGCCCACTGTGTCTCTGCTGACTCTTACAGGAATCCAAAAGTAATTCTATTGATCGCACTCTTTGCACAGCCTCAGAAGGTGAAAGAAATGAAATAAAGAACATGAAATCGGAAGAGTTGCACACTCAGCTCCTCAAGTTTGTTACACCAGTTAACAAGTTAACAGCTGATCTTCTAACTAAACTGCATTTTGCCAACCAATCCCCGTAGTCTCTAAAAATCTTTAATATACTCAACGGCTGAGCATTTAAAGTCCTCTGGGATAGAGATTAACCGAGACGCACAACCCTCTGAATGAGAGCATTCTCTCCATCTCAACTGTAAATGACCATCATCCTATCCTGAGACTGTGTCTGCATTCTAGACAGTTCAAATTTGAAAACCCTGCAGCATCTACTATATTGTGGATAAGTGGATAGCACTGTGGCTTCACAGCGCCAGGGTCCCAGGTTTGATTCCCCGCTGGATCACTGCCTGTGCGGAGTCTGCACGTTCTCCCCGTGTTTGCGTGGGTTTCCTCCGGGTGCTCCGGTTTCCTCCCGTAGTCCAAAGATGTGCAGGTTAGGTGGATTGGCTAACCTAAATTGCCCTTAGTGTCCAAAAAGGTTAGATGGGGTTATTGGGTTACGGGGATAAGGTGGAAGTGAGGGTTTAAGTGGGTCGGTGCAGACTCGATGGGCCGAATGGCCCCCTTCTGCGCTGTATGTTCTATGTTCTATGTTGCCCTATCACCGCTGACAAAAAAAAAATCCTCACACCTCCCTGTGAAACCCTCTCAGATTTTGTTTGATTCAATTACATCACCTCTCATTCTCAAACTCCAGAGAATAATAAAAATAATCTTTATTATTGTTACAAGTAGGCTTACATTAACACTGCAATGAAGTTACTGTGACAATCCCCTAGTCGCCACATTCCAGCGCCTAGTCGGGTACACTGAGGGAGAATTCAGAATGTCCAATTCACCTAACCAGCACATCTTTCTGAACTTGTGGGAGGAAACCAGAGCACCTGGAGGAAACCTACGCAGACACGGGAAGAACATGCAGACTCCACACAGGCAGTGACTCAAGCCGAGAATCGAACCTGGTGCTGTGAAGCATCAGTGCTAACCACTGTCGAAAGACAACCCAGTCTCTCCCTTAGCACAAACCTCACATCCCAGGAATCAGTCAAGTGAACATTTCTTCCACCCTTCCTGAGGTAAGTATTGGGTATGGAAACCAAGGCTGTACTCAGGACTTCAGTAGTGTCAGAAAAGCCACGTCTGATTGCAACATGCTTACTCTCAAGATTCAGAGGAGGCATTCAGCCCATCAAATCCATGTCATCTCTCTGCGGAGCAACCAAGTCGTTCCTGTATTCCTGCTCTATCACTGTGCTTTTGCACGGTTATTTCCTTCAACTGCCTTTTTTTGGATTGCCATCCAATTTATTTTTTAAATCATTGCTCAATTCCACTATCATTCGACCTGTGAGCATACTAATTGCAGCATAAAAAGTTCTTCCTCATATCCTCCCATGTATCTCTTGCCCAGATCCTTAAATCGGTTTCAAAATGTCATTGTCTACTTTATCCAAACTTGACATAATCTTGTACACCCCAATTGAATCTCCCTTCAATCTCCTTTACTCTAATGAGAACAACCCCAGCAGAACGGAGAGAGGCCGTTCAGCCCATCGTTTTGTGCCGCCCATCAGACACTTATGTTATGGGCGAGGCGTTTTCAGAACCCCAAAATGTATCATGGAGTTCAACCAACCTTTCCCTTTAATGGATTTGTTGCTTTTCCTAGCACACGGCTTGCTCCCTAGGTGTGGGATTACAATTATGGACACGTGGGTTTTTAAACACAAAACACCGTTCATTCCATGAACTCAACTTAACATCTTAAATAAACATGGGATCTCTTAACACCCCTTACTTCAAAGATAACTCAGAAAATATTGCAACAGTAAACAACTCCTTAAAATGTTCCTTCAAACTTCCAAGAGACTTAACACCTTGAAATAAAATCACATCAAGTTAAAGGTTTTACTATTATGAGTTTAAATCACCCAAATGATCCAGTGATGGTCTTTTATGGCAGAGATCCAGCTCACTGCAAAACACAGACACTCCCCAGCTCTTTTCAAAACTTGCAGCTCTCTGGAAACACACAGACACACACAAGCTGCTTTCAAAACTGAAACTAAAAACCTGCAAAATGGCCCAGCTCCACCCACTCTCTGACATCACTGTTTTCTTCAAGGTACAATGCTTAAACATCCATGTCTTAAAGGTACTCTCACATGACACTTATCTATTTGAATCCCATTTTCCAGCACTTGGCCCATTGCCTCGTATGCTATGGTGCTTCAAGTTTCTCAAACTTAACCTCTGCTCCTTTACTCGCCCAGAGGGGACACAACTCTCAGCATCTTCCCGGCCAAGCCCCCTAAGAATCCGAGATGTCTGAATGGTCACGGCGGCACGGTAGCACAGTGGTAACATTGTTGCCAGGGTCCCAAGTTCGATTGCCACTTGGGTCACTGTCTTTGCGGAGTCTGCACGTTCTCCCCGTATCTGCTTGGGTTTCCTTTGGGTGCTCCGGTTTCCACCCACAATCAAAAGATGTGCAGGCTAGGTGGATTGGCCATGCTAAATTGTCCTTAGTGTCCACAAAAAAGGTTAGCTGGGGTTACGGGGATAGGGTGGAGGTGGTTTAGGTAGGGTGCTCTTTCCAAGGGCCATTGCAGTCTCGATGGGCCGAATGGCCTCCTTCTGCACTGTGAATTCTATGACCTCTCATTCTTCTCAACTCCAATAAGTGCAGCCCAACCACCTTCACCTCTCCTCGTAAGAAAGTCCCTCCATACCCGGGAGTGTGATCTAACTAGTGCCTTGTATCGTTTTAGCAAGAATTCCCTATTTTTAAACGCCATTCCCTTTGAAATAAAGGCCATCCTGAAAATGCCCCTCTTATTCCAACTCTGTCTTCTATAAGTTAGCCAGTCCTCTATCCATGCTAATAACCTACCCCCCAACACTATGGGCTCTTATCTTATTAACAAGAGCGTGAAAGGTTATCGTGAGGCAGGAATGTGAAGTTGTGATTACAATCAGATCAGTCCATATGTCTGTCCAATGAACATTTGAATGCCCTTAGTGTTGGCGAGTCCACTACTGTTCCACGCCCTTACTATTCTCTGAGTAAAGAACCTACCTCTGACATCTGTCTTATATCTATCTCCCCTCAATTTAAAGCTATGTCCCCTCGTGCTAGACATCACCATCCGAGGAAAAAGGCTCTCACTGTCCACCCTATCCAATCCTCTGATCAGGATTGAGTATGCCTCAATTAAGTCACCTCTTAACCTTCTCTCTAACGAAAACAGCCTCAAGTCCCTCAGCCTTTCCTCATAAGATCTTCCCTCCATACCAGGCAACATTCTGGTAAATCTCCTCTGCACCCTTTCCAATGCTTCCACATCCTTCCTATAATGTGGCGACCAGAATTGCACGCAATACTCCAAATGCGGCCGCACCAGAGTTTTGTACAGCTGCAACATGACCTCATGGCTCCGAAACTCAATCCCTCTACCAATAAAAGCTAACACATCGTACGCCTTCTTAACAACCCTCTCAACCTGGGTGGCAACTTTCAGGGATCTTTGTACATGGTTGTGAATTGTGAGGAGGTTAGTATGAAACTAACAGAGGTGCACAGAAGGTAGTTGAAGTAGTCGATGGACTAAAAACTGGTAAAAGAAAATTAGAAAAGCTGACCTTATTAAAGGTGAGGAGTTATCAAGATCTGATGAGAGACATCCATGGACAGTAGAGCAAATGACAAATTAAATTTAACGCAAAGAAATATGAAGTGATTCATTTTGTTAGTGAGAACACAGAGCGACAACATAAAATAAAGGGCTCAATTTCCTCCGGGTTGCAGGAGGTGAACTTGGATATAAGTGTGCACAAATCGTTGAAGGTGATAGGACAGGATGAGAGCGCGGTTAATAAAGCAGGTAAGGGATGGTGGGGGCGGGTAGTGGCATTGTCACTGGACTGGTATCCAGAGACCCAGGGTAATGCTTTGGCAGCCCCGTTCCAATCCCGCCAGATGGGAGAAGTTGAACACAATAAATATCTGAATATCGAGATGACCATGCAACCATTGTCAATTTTGGAAAAACACCATTTGGTTCATTATCATTCTTTAGGTAAGGAAATCTCCAACACTCACCTGGCCTGACCAACGACAATGACATCAAGGCAGCATTTGGCCGAGTATGGAATCAAGGAGCCCTAGCAAAACTGGAGTCAATGGAAATCAGGGGGAAAACGCTCCACTGGTTGGAGTCATAACTAGCACAAAGGAAGATGGTTGTGGTTGTTGGAGGTCAGTCATCTTAGTTCTGGGACCATCAGCGCAGGAGGACTTAGGCCCATACATCTTCAGCTGATTCATCAATGATCTTCCCTCCAATAAAAGATGTTTGCTCATAATTGCATAATGTTCAGCACCATTCGCAACTTCTCAGACACTGAAGCAGTCCTTGTGCAAATGCAGAAAGACCTGGACAGTATCCAGGCTTGGGCTGACAAGTGGCAAGTTACATCAGCGCCATAAAATGGCCAGGTAATGACCATCTCGAATAAGAGAAAATCAAACCATCGTCCCTTGGCATTCAATGGCATTACCATCACTGAATCCCCCACTATCAACATCCTGGGGATTACCATTGACCAAAAACTGGACTGGACTAGTCATATAAATACAGTGGGTACAAGAGCAGGTCAGAGACTCAAAATCGTTTGGCAATTAACTCACCTCCTGACTCCCCAAAGCCAGTCCACAAGGCACAAATCAGGAGTGTAATGGGAATACTCTCCAACTGCCTAGATGTTCCCCTCCAAGTCACTCACATCCTGGGTTGGAAATACATCGCTCTTCCTTCAGTCGCTGGGTCAGAATCCTGGAACTCGCTCGCTAATAGCACAAGGGTATATCTATCCACACAGACTGCTTATGGAGGCAGCTCACCACTACCTTCTCAAGAGCAATCAAGGATGGACAAAAATGCTGGCCTAACCAGCGAAGCTTACACCATATCAAATGATATGATCCTCAGCTTTACCAATCTAGAAGTTGAGTAGAAAAGCAAGAATGTTTTGATAAAATTGTATCAAATGCTGTTTCAGCCTCAAATGGTACCACACGGAGGAAAGATATGAAAGTATTAGAGATAGGGCAGAAAAAAGTCACAAGAATGCTTCCAGGGATGAGAAACTTCAGCTATGTGGATAGTTTGGCAAAGTTGGGTCTGTTATCCCTGTGTAGCCATCTAAAATGGCCACCTGCAAAGGACCATGTGAATTGTGGTCAACTTGGGGGGCACAGACAAGTACGCAGCCTCTGTGTATTGTGAAAAGAAGCTAGATCTGACAGAAACTTGCACCTATTAAAGGTCAATCACCGTTTCCCCAGGACGATAGAACTCGAGTCAAGGAACTGCAACAGTAGCAGATTAACTGGCGCCACTTCCCCTTATTCTGAAAGGCTTACGTGCCTGGGACAATGACAGCTAGGACCCGGCCAGCCATCGAGGTATCCGCCCCCTAATTGGCTAGGATCAATGAGGGTGATCAAAACCCTATCGATCCATTGGATCTGGAGCTAGGACTGCCCCAAAGGACGGGAAAACCTAGGGGAATAAGAAGAACTGCAAACCGAGAGATTGGCCTCTTTTGGACCGGCCTGTGTGCGACCAACTGCAGCATTTCCACCAGCTAAGTTCAAGGACCCGCGCTCGCTACTTGAAGGACGAGCCCAGCCGAGACGAACCTGACGACTTCCAACCGACCCACGTGGACACAGATAAAGGCCTTATCTCCCGCACAGAGCCGGTCACCCCGAAGTTAAGTAAATGTCATCTTAGTTATTAGGTATAGTTTAGTGTGGAGCCGCGTGTATCATTGCATATAGAGAGAAGTCTTGTGTTTATTAATAATCTGTCTTTTGAACTAATATACTGGTTGTGTGGTCAATATAAGAAACAGCTTGTGGTTCACATAGAAATAAAGAAGTCAACACATGGAGGAGTGAAAGGGGGCGAGGATTGAGGTTTTCAAAATGATGAGGGGTCTGGAGGGATTCAGAACCAGAGTTCACAGATTTAAAGTGATTGAATTCACTGCCTGAGAGCGTGGTGGAGACAGATTCAACTCTGGCATTAAAAAGAATCTTTGGATCATTATCTGAGGACAAATCTGTAGGACTACAGGGAAAAGGCAGGGGGGATGCACTAGGTGAGTTGCTCTCAGAGAGCTGGTGCAGACATAATGCGCTGAATGGCCTCCTGTGCTATACCCATTCTGGGATTCGATAAATGTAAATTCTTTCTGGAGGCACAGTGGCTAGCACTGCTGCCTCACATCTCCAAGGATCCGGGTTCAATTCGCGCCTCGGGTCATAGTCTGTGTGGCATTTTCACTTTCTCCCGGTGTCTGTGTGGGTTTCCTCCGGGTGCTCCGGTTTCCTCCCACAGTCCAAAGATGTGCAGGTTAGGTGGATTGGCTATTCTAAATTTTCCTTATTGTCCAAAAGGTTAGGTGGGGTTACAGGGTTACGGGGATAGGGTGGAGGTGTAGGCTGAAGTAGGGTGCTCTTAACAAGGGCCGATGCAGACTTGATGGGCCGAATGGCCTCCTTCTGCATTGTGATTCTATGATTCTTTTTTAAAAAAAAATTTTTATTGAGACATTTATAATTTTAACATTTTAAACAACAAAGAGATCCAACACACGCAAAACCCCCCACAATAACACACCCAACTCCCCCCATACCTTAACTACCTTACATTAGATTTCCTGCCCTTAATCGTCACATTCATGCCTCCCGTTCCCCCACTCCCCAATAAGCCCCCTACCTGCTGACGGTCAATTTTATTTGAAGAAGCCGATGAACGACTGCCAGCTCCGAGCGAATAAATTCTATGAAGCTCGCGGTAGTTCCCGTTCGCTACCACACTTAGAAACTTTTCCAGAGAATTGCGGCCACAGTCTGTTCTCTTTTCACAGATGCTGCCAGACAGGACTATTTCTAGCATCTGCAGTATTTTGCTTTTATTATCATTGACCTGTTACTTTATTTTTTGAACTATCATTTGAGACTGATTAGCCAGATATCAAATATTACAGAGTGTCATTATAGCTGCAGCCTTTCCTACCATTGAAATAATACTTATTTTTTTTCAATAATAATGACATATGTTGTATGGTAAATGACCATTGCATCAGAATTGTTTACACCATTTACTCTTTGCACAGTTAAAGGAAACAATTTTAGCAACACAGTTACGACACAAATCTAAAAACATTTCAAGAACAAAATGGGTGGAGGTGAGGAAGGAACTCTTGCTTTCACAGCAATATGATGCTGTATGGAGTCTGTAGGAGTGTCAAAGTCACTGGTGCTGATTTTGAGTGTGCATTCGCCTTCAATGAAACGGGACGTAATCAAAATCTGGAGAATCAATAAACGGGCGGCATGGTGGCACAGTGGTTAACACTGCTGCCTCACCCAAAGGGACCCGGGTTTGATGCTGACCTCGGGTGACTGTGAGGAGTTTGCACAATCTTCCCGTGTGTGTGTGTGTGTGGAGAGGCACCCATTAGGGGGAAACACGGGGTGAGGGGAGTGTCCCAGGGGTGGGGAGGGCTGATGTTCAGGGCACTGTGGGAGGCACCCATTAGGGGGAAACACGGGGTGAGGGGAGTGTCCCAGGGGTGGGGAGGGCTGAGGGTCAGGGCACTGTGGGAGGCACCCATTAGGGGGAAACACGGGGTGAGGGGAGTGTCCCAGGGGTGGGGAGGGCTGATGTTCAGGGCACTGTGGGAGGCACCCATTAGGGGGAAACACGGGGTGAGGGGAGTGTCCCAGAGGTGGGGAGGGCTGAGGGTCAGGGCACTGTGGGAGGCACCCATTAGGGGGAAACACGGGGTGAGGGGAGTGTCCCAGGGGTGGGGAGGGCTGATGTTCAGGGCACTGTGGGAGGCACCCATTAGGGGGAAACACGGGGTGAGGGGAGTGTCCCAGAGGTGGGGAGGGCTGAGGGTCAGGGCACTGTGGGAGGCACCCATTAGGGGGAAACACGGGGTGAGGGGAGTGTCCCAGGGGTGGGGAGGGCTGATGTTCAGGGCACTGTGGGAGGCACCCATTAGGGGGAAACACGGGGTGAGGGGAGTGTCCCAGAGGTGGGGAGGGCTGAGGGTCAGGGCACTGTGGGAGGCACCCATTAGGGGGAAATACGGGGTGAGAGGAGTGTCCCAGAGGTGGGGAGGGCTGAGGGTCAGGGCACTGTGGGAGGCACCCATTAGGGGGAAACACGGGGTGAGGGGAGTGTCCCAGAGGTGGGGAGGGCTGAGGGTCAGGGCACTGTCAGGAATCCACACCACTCACTTCGACATTCCTTTCTTTTTTTCAGTGCATAATCCTGGAGAATCAAGAAGCCTGTCATTTTGGCTTTTCCACTGATAGCGATCGACAGCAACAGAGACATTGATGTGCTGCTGCATATGGCCAAGACAGGCACCCAGCAGGGGAGGGGAGTGGGGGGGCTGGGTCCATAGCTGTTCCGGGAGCAGCATCACAGCTCTGTAGGAGACACTACCGGCAAAGAGTATTCTGAAGTTGGACATCTTACCTACAGATGTCGGAACTTCAGTGTACCACTTTGCCACAAGCTTCTAGGCGGTGATCTGTGTGACATTTCCCAGTCATCCGCACACAAATATATTTGGGAGTCACACATGTCCTTTGTGTGAGAGTATGCCAGGAGCAATACCAGGCATACCAAAAAATGAGGCGTCAACCTGGTGAAGCTACAACACTGGACTACATGTGTGCCAACAGCAAGTAATAGACAGAGGTAAGCGATTCCACAATCAGATCTAAGCTCTGCAGTCCTGCCACATCCAGCCATGAATGGTGGTGGACTATTAAACAACTCACTCCTCAATGATGGAGGAGCCAAGCACATATGTGCAAAAGACAAGGCTGAGGCATTTGCAACAATCTTCAGCCAGAAGTGCTGAGTGGATGATCCATCTCAATCTCCTCCAGAAGTCCCCAGCATCACAGAATCCAGTCTTCAGTCAATACGATTCACTCCACGTGATATCAAGAAACGGCTGAATGCTCTGGATACTGCGAGGGCTATGGAAACTTACAATATCCCAGCAATAGTACTGAAGGCTTGTGCTCCAGAGGTTTCCGCACCCCTAGCCAAGTTGTTCCAGTGCAGCTACAACACTGGCATCTACCTGGTAATGTGGAAAATTGCCCAGCTGTGTCCTGTGCACAAGAAACAGACAAATCCAACCCAGCCAATTACCACCCTCGCAATCTACTCTCCATCCTCAGCAAAGTGATGGAAGGGGTCATCAACCGTGCTATCAAGCGGCACTTACTCGGTAATAACCTGCTCACGGACGCTTAGTTTGTGTTCCGCCAGGGTCACGCAGCTTCTGACCTCATTACAGCCTTGGTTCAAACATGGACAAAAGCACTGAATGCCAGAGGTGAGGTGAGGTGAGAGTGACTGCCCTTGACATCAAGGCAGCATTTGACTCAGTATGGCATCAAGGAGCCCCAGCTAAACTGGAGTCAATGGGAATCAGGGGGGAAACTCTCTGCTTGTTGGGTCATACCTGGCAAAAAGGAAGATGGTTGTGGTGGTTGGAGGTCGATCATCTCAACTCCAGGACATCACTGCAGGGGTTCCTCAGGGTAGTGTCCTAGACCCAACCATCTTCAGTTGCTTCATCAATGACCTTCCTTCCATCATGAGGTCAGAAGTGGGAATGTTTGCAGAGACTGCACAATGTTCAGCACCATTCACGACTCCTCAGATAATGAAGCATCCATGTCCAAATGCAGCAAGACCTGGACAATATCCAGGCTTGGGCTGACAAGTGGCAAGTTGCATTCTTGCCACAGAAGTGCCAGGCAATGACCATCTCCCCAAGAGAGGACCTAACCTTGATATTCAATGGCATTAACAACGCTGGGCGGCACGGTTGCACAGTGGTTAGCACTGTTGCTTCACAGCACAGGGTTCCAGGTTCGATTTCCGGCTTGGGTCACTGTCTGTGCGGAGTCTGAACGTTCACCCCGTGTCTTCGTGAGTTTCGTCCAGGTGCTCCGGTTTCCTCCTACAAGTCCTGGATTCTCTCTGTGTGTACCCAAACAGGCGCCGGAGTGTGGCGACGAGGGGCTTTTCACAGTAACTTCATTGCAGTGTTAATGCAAGCCTAGTTATGAATCCCCCACAATCAACATCATGGGGCTTACCATTGATCAGAAACTGAACTGGACTAGCCACATTGTTATTGTGGCTACCAGGACAGGTCAAAGACTATGAATCCTACGGTCAGTAACTCACCTCCTGACCTCCCAAAGCCTGTCAATGATCTGCAAGGCACAAGTCAGGAGTGTAATAGAATACCCTCCACTTGCCTGGATGAGTACAGCTCCAACAACACTCAAGAGGCTCGACACCATCCAGGACAAAGCAGCCCGCTTGATTGCTCCTCCTTTCACAAACATTCAAACCCTCCACCACCGACGAACAGTGGCAGCCGTGTGTACCATCTGCAAGATGCATTGCAGGAACTCAACAAGGTTCCTTCGACAGCACCTTCCAAACCCATGACCTCTACCATCTAGAAGGACAAGAGCATCAGATACACTGCCTCGAGGTTCCCCTCTAAGTCACTCACCACCCTGACTTGGAAATATATCACCGTGCTTTCACTGTCGCTGGGACAAAATCCTGAACTCCGTCCCTAACAGCACAGTGGGTGTACCTACACCTGAAGGACTGCAGCTGTTCAAGAAGGCAGCTCATCACCACCTTCTGAAGGGCAATTAGGGATGGGCAATAAATGCTGGCCTAACGAGTGACGCCCACATCCCATAAATGAATAAAACAATTTTTAAAAACACGTATATTAACTTGGACCGGGACCAGACGAACCATGACATCAGGACTATGGCCTATTTAGCAGAGATGCCTCAGGTGCAGAGTGTGAGAAGACTGCACCCATGTAGCCCTGGGGTCTCCATGGCATCATGCGGCACCATTCATGAACCACAAGCGATTCCACTCCCTCACTGTCCAACCGTTTGTGACCACACGATATGCATCATGGAGGTGCGCACGGGTTTCCCGGAGTGTGTTCATAACAGTTACATCTTTGTGCGCATGCAGATCCCAGATATTTACGAAGGAAAGCAGGAGGTGGATGATGACACCAATGCAGATGCCACAAACACTTACGGAATCTCGCTACAATGAGGCTCATGCTTCAACGTGCATGCTGGTCGAGCAGATGAAGGCCTGTTCAAGATGCGTTCTGGTGTCTGGACCGGTCAGGGTGGGGTATCCTGCAATAGTCTTCAGAGGATGTCCTGCATTATCGTGGTCTGGTGCACTCTGCAAAACTTGCTGCTGCAGAGGGGAGGCCAACTGGACCAAGAGATGGAGGAATGACACATCTCATCAAATGAGGAAGAAGTCAAGGAGGGCAGCGAGCCCACAGAAGAGGAGGAAGGGCTTTGGGCCGTGGCTCAGGCCACATGGCCTATGAGCGAGAGAGCCAGGGTTCGTGTATGTATGACTGCTGCAGTAATGTTTGTTTTAAAATCTTGGTTAACAACACCAGCAGACAGTTTAGTTACAAGGGATAATGAAAGCATCATAAAAGTTGGGCTAATAGAATTTTTTTAATATAAAGAAGGTTATCTGGGGAGTAAATAATTAGAGACATTGTGTTTAGCTTTAGTAAGACAATGTAATTAATGGGAGGAGCCAGGGGCTGGAGCACTCAGGTGTTGAGTTTTGCTCTGTGAACAGCCGAGCAGATTCCCTCAAGGCAGTTTAGTGAAAAAAGATTTTGTCTGTGATTAGAACAGCAATTTCTGAAAAGGCTGTTGTTTGAAACAGGCAAAAATCTGCAAGCTGGTTCCTTAAGGATCTCTTTCTCAAAATGGTTCATTCAAGACATCTCTTTACAGCAAGTATTCCTAGATTGGCTAACTGTCTTGAAAGTGGATTTTAACCTGAGATAGGTTTTGCTTGAGTGGTGATAAAAGATAGCAGCTCGGAGTTAGTGTTTCATTATCATTGTTAAGCATTTTTTAAACTGGTAATTGTAAGCTATGTTTTTTATAATGATACAGTTTGGATTACTGCATAGAACTATGATGTAATTGCAATTACAGAGACATGGTTAAAGGAGGAACAGGACTGGCTGCTTGACATTCTGGAATATCTTAGTTTTGGATGGGACAGAAGGGGAAACAAAAGAGGTGGTGGAGTCATATTGCTGATTAGGGAGCAGATCACAGCTGTGTTGAGGACATCAAGGAGGGATCTTGCAGTGAGGCATTATGGGTGGAGCTCAGGAACAAGAAGGGTGAAACCACAATGTTGGGAGTGATCTCCCACAGCACGCAGCAGACAGAGGAGCAGTTGTGTAGTCAGGTCCTGAAAAGGTGTGAATCAAGCAAGGTAGTTGGCATGGGCGATTTTAACTTCCCCCATATTGATTGGCAATCCCTTACAGCCAGGGCTCGGGTGGAGAGCAATCTGTTTGATGTGTCCAGGAGGGGCTGTTTGATACAGTATGTTGGCAATCCAACCAGGGCCGCATTAGACTTGGTATTGGGGAATGAGCCCGGCCAGGTGGTAGATGTTTCAGTAGGGGAGCATTTCGGTAACAGTGACCACAATTCAGTAAGTTTTAAAGTACTGGTGGACAAGGATAAGAGTGGTCCTAGGATGAATGTGCTAAATTGGGGGAAGGCTAATTATAACACTATTAGGCGGGAACTGAAGAACATAGATTGGGGGCGGATGTTTGAGGGCAAATCAACATCTGACATGTGGGAGGCTTTCAAGTGTCAGTTGAAAGGAATTCAGGACCGGCATGTTCCTGTGAGGAAGAAGGATAAAAACGGCAATTTTCAGGAACCTTGGATAACGAGAGATATTGTAGGCCTCGTCAAAAAGAAAAAGGAGGCATTTGTCAGGGCTAAAAGGCTGGGAACAGACGAAGCCTGTGTGGAATATAAGAAAAGTAGGAAGGAACTTAAGCAAGGAGTCAGGAGGGCTAGAAGGGGTCACGAAAAGTCATTGGCAAATAGGGTTAAGGAAAATCCCAAGGCTTTATACATGTACATAAAAATCAAGAGGGTAGCCAGGGAAAGGGTTGGCCCACTGAAGGATAGGCAAGGGAATCTATGTGTGGAGCCAGAGGAAATGGGTGAGGTACTAAATGAATACTTTGCATCAGTATTCACCAAAGAGAAGAAATTGGTAGATGTTGAGTCTGGAGAAGGGTGTGTAGATAGCCTGGGTCACATTGAGATCCAAAAAGACGAGGTGTTGGGTGTCTTAAAAAAATATTAAGGTAGATAAGTCCCCAGGGCCTGATGGGATCTACCCCAGAATACTGAAGGAGGCTGGAGAGGAAATTGCTGAGGCCTTGACAGAAATCTTTGGATCCTCGCTGTCTTCAGGGGATGTCCCGGAGGACTGGAGAATAGCCAATGTTGTTCCTCTGTTTAAGAAGGGTAGCAAGGATAATCCAGCGAACTACAGGCCGGTGAGCCTTACTTCAGTGGTAGGGAAATTACTGGAGAGAATTCTTCGAGACAGGATCTACTCCCATTTGGAAGCAAATGGACGTATTAGTGAGAGGCAGCACGGTTTTGTGAAGGGAAGGTCGTGTCTCACTAACTTGATAGAGTTTTTCGAGGAGGTCACTAAGATGATTGATGCAGGTAGGGCAGTGGATGTTGTCTATATGGACTTCAGTAAGGCCTTTGACAAAGTCCCTCATGGTAGACTAGTACAAAAGGTGAAGTCACACGGGATCAGGGGTTAGGGGGTGTAGAAGATTGTAGTTTAGTCGGGCAGCATGGTCGGCACGGGCTTGGAGGGCCGAAGGGCCTGTTCCTGTGCTGTACATTTCTTTGTTCTTATTGGCACATGCGTGTCCTGCACTCCCATCAACTGCTCCTTAAAGGACTCCCAAATGCCAAATGTGGATTTACCCTCAAATAGCCTCTCCCAAACAACTGCCTCCAAATCCTGCCTAATCTGGTTGTCGTTAGCATTCCCCCCAATTTAGCACCTTAACCCTAGGACAACACTCCTCCTTTTCCATGAGTATTCGAAAGCTTACGGATTTGTGGACACTGTTTGCCACATGTTCCCCCACTGCAACATTAATGACCTGGCTGGGCTGATTCCCTAGTACCCGGTCCAGTATAGTCCCCTTTCTAGTTGGACTATCCACATATTGTTCCAAAAAACCTTTCTGGACACACTTAATAAATCCCTCACTATCCAGAGCCCTAGCCCTAAGGGATTTCCAGTCAATATGAGGAAAATTATGTCTCCTATTACAACAACCCCATTATTTCTACATCTATCCAGAATCTGCTTACAGATCTGCTCTTCAACTTCCCGTGGGCTGTTGGGAGGTCTGTGGTACACCCCCTTCATAGTGACTTCCCCCTTCCTGTTTGAGTTCTACCCAGTGCCTCGTGAATCTTCCAAGGTGTTGTAGCCATCTGGGATGGCCACTTCCCGATTACAAAATGGACACTTTGCAAAGATTGCAGGGAAAATGGACAATGCTGAGAAAACAAGCAGGTTCAGAGCTTGTCTCTGGAGTCGCAGCTCCCAGACAAGACCAAAACTGTAGGCCCATTAGCATACTAATAGCCCATCTCCGAGAAAAGTAACCGATACTAAGGCAGAGACTCCGGCGCCAGAGGAGACTGAACCAAAGCAGACCAACGGCCACCTAGGACATGCCCAGCCATCAGGGCACCCACCCCTTTATTGGATGAAATCAATAGGAATGATCAAGAAACGGACCAATTGATTGGGGCCAAGTTCAAGGCCCGCCCAAAAAAGCGCAAAGCCCTTTGGGTATAAGAAAGAGCCCCCAAGAGAGAATCGTTTTCTTGGACCCGGCTCTCACCGAGGAGAGACCTGTCCACCAGCTGCACCAGAAGCAAGTAAGCCCAAGGTCAACGCACGCTACCAGACAGACGACCTTAGCTGTTCCCCTTCACCACTTCGACCCCAGCAGCCTCAAAACCGAACAACGGCCATTGTTCCTCTGACTGAGTGGGTGTCCGAAGCGAAGTATAGGCTTTAGCAGTGGTGATAATTTAGTCCAGTACGAAGTCTTACAACACCAGGTTAAAGTCCAACAGGTTTGTTTCGAAGTCACTAGCTTTCGGAGCGCTGCTCCTTCCTCAGGTGAATGAAGAGATATGTTCCAGAAACACATATATCGACAAATTCAAAGATGCCAAACAATGCTTGGAATGCAACCATTAGCAGGTGATTAAATCTTTACAGATCCAGAGATGGGGTAACCCCAGGTTAAAGAGGTGTGAATTGTGTCAAGCCAGGACAGTTGGTAGGATTTCGCAGGCCAGATGGTGGGGGATGAATGTAATGTGACATGAATCCCAGGTCCCGGTTGAGGCCGCACTCATGTGTGCGGAACTTGGCTATAAGTTTCTGCTCGGCGATTCTGCGTTGTCGCGCGTCCTGAAGGCCGCCTTGGAGAAGCTCTCATGTAAATAAATAAGCATTGACTTTGAACTAACTAACTAACTGGTGTATCGATACTTTGATCAGTATTCAGGTTTGAACCTTGTGGCAGTATTGAAAGATACCTGGCGACGCTAGAGCAAACATAATTAAGATTAAGGAAGGCGACTATATTGATCGCCATATTCAGAGCCAACCAAAGAGAGCAACATTTACTGTCGGCCTCTGACGGGACTCGACCTAGAAGTGGCCTCGTCACTCCGAGAGATCCCAAATTTGAATTTGAATTCAATTGGAAACAGAAAAACCACAAGTGAGAGACGATACTGAGCAAACCTCCGAGATTCGGAAGTGCGTTAATGCATGCGTACTAACAGGGATATAAGGTAAACCTGAGAGTTTTGTTGCGTAAAACTGCCGGGAGTTTTGATGGCCGGAAAATAGCGTAAGTCGTACCCATGTTTACATCACCGCTTTATCACCCCCTGTTACAAATTCAGTAGAGAACCCAGAGATAGAGAGAAAATGGCAATGAAGGCAATGGAACGCCTTATGAACCCCCAGGAATTAGAGGTCACAGCAACCAGTAGAGTAGGACAGTGTCCCGTTTGGGAAGAAGAGATCAGAAAATATCTCAAAGGGAAAGGATGGCTCCTTTGGAGTGAATTCTGCGCTGATGAGGAAGCAGGTCCCGGGAGTACAGGACATAATTGGTGGGAGAAACTGTCAGAGATTCATAAGAAGAGCTTGGGGAAAGCTTGCAAGCCGATGGCAATCGTGTCCTGCTTGGCACAATTGCGAGGCACAGAGGAGGTCGTTAGGACGCTCCGTGGAGAGATTGAGGAGAAATGAAAATGAAAATCGCTTATTGTCACAAGTAGGCTTCAAATGAAGTCACTGTGAAAAGCCCCTAGTTGCTACATTCCAGCGCCTGTTCGGGGAGGCTGGTAGGGGAAGAGAGACAGAAATAGTGAGGGAGATGTGAGCGTATTTGAGGAGAATAAGGAGTTAAGAGAACAGTTAGCAGCGAGGGACAGAGAGCTGGATGATGCCAAGAGGGCACACCAGTTTTGTCTCGCCCATTTGAGTAGTTTTCAGACCCAGTACAATAAGGCCTACAAGGCCTACAAGACCTACAAGGACACACAATGCACGGTCTTGGTAAGACAAGAAACCGAGCAACAGGTAGAGCAATTGCAGAAACAGTGCAATGATTTAAAAGCAGCCCTACGAGCGCTCCACACTTCCATGACGGAACAAAGGCAGAGCTCCGTAGATCACGCAATGTGCCGGAAGCAAATTGCAGAATTGCAATCTCTGCTTTCTGTCCAGAATGGGTTTCAAAGTACGTTTGGACCCCAGTTAGACCAGGAAAACGGCCCACAGATACGTGCATGGGACATGCACGCAAGAAAAACCACAAAAAAGGAAAGCACACCAACCCCCGACTGAACAGGCTGAACACCCCCCCCATGAACCTTGTAACCACACACCGCAGGGCCGCAGCAGAAGGAAATGCAGATTTCCTATATACAACTCCGATAACCGTGACCCAATTACGGGACGCGTGTGGAAAAATTACACCGGCATATTACAGAGGAGGAGGTGCTGGAAGTCTTAAAGCGCTTCAAGGTAGATAAATCCCCGGGACCTGATGAAATGTATCCCAGGGTGTTGTGGGAGGCTAGGGAGGAAATTGCGGGTCCCCTAACAGAGATATTTGAATCATCGGCAGCCACAGGTGAGGTGCCTGAAGATTGGAGAGTGGCGAATGTTGTGCCCTTGTTTAAGAAGGGCAGCAGAGAAAAGCCTGGGAACTACAGACCGGTGAGCCTAACGTCTGTAGTAGGTAAGTTGCTAGAAGGTATTCTGAGAGACAGGATCTACAAGCATTTAGAGAGGCAAGGACTGATTCGGGGCAGTCAGCATGGCTTTGTGCGTGGAAAATCATGTCTCACAAATTTGATTGAGTTTTTTGAGGGGGTGACCAAGAAGGTAGATGAGGGCAGTGCAGTAGACGTTGTCTACATGGACTTTAGCAAAGCCTTTGACAAGGTACCGCATGGTAGGTTGTTGCAGAAGGTTAAAGCTCACGGGATCCAGGGTGAGGTTGCCAATTGGATTCAAAACTGGCTGGACGACAGAAGACAGAGGGTGGTTGTAGAGGGTTGTTTTTCAAACTGGAAGCCTGTGACCAGTGGTGTGCCTCAGGGATCGGTGCTGGGTCCACTGTTATTTGTGATTTATATTAATGATTTGGATGAGAATTTAGGAGGCATGGTTAGTAAGTTTGCAGATGACACCAAGATTGGTGGCACAGTGGATAGTGAAGAAGGTTATCTAGGATTGCAACGGGATCTTGATCAATTAGGCCAGTGGGCCGACGAATGGCAGATGGAGTTTAATTTAGATAAATGTGAGGTGATGCATTTTGGCAGATCGAATCAGGCCAGGACCTACTCAGTTAATGGTATGGCGTTGGGGAGAGTTATAGACAAAGAGATCTAGGAGTACAGGTTCATAGCTCCTTGAAGGTGGAGTCGCAGGTGGACAGGGTGGTGAAGAAGGCATTCGGCATGCTTGGTTTCATTGGTCAGAACATTGAATACAGGAGTTGGGACGTCTTGTTGAAGTTGTACAAGACATTGGTACGGCCACACTTGGAATACTGTGTGCAGTTCTGGTCACCCTATTATAGGAAGGATATTATTAAACTGGAAAGAGTGCAGAAAAGATTTACTAGGATGTTGCCGGGACTTGATGGTTTGAGTTATAAGGAGAGGCTGGATAGACTGGGACTTTTTTCCTTGGAGCGTAGGAGGCTTAGGGGTGATCTTATAGAGGTCTATAAAATAATGAGGGGCATAGATAAGGTAGATAGTCAACATCTTTTCCCAAAGGTAGGGGAGTCTAAATCTAGAGGGCATAGGTTTAAAGTGAGAGGGGAGAGATTCAGAAGGGCCCAGAGGGGCAATTTCTTCACTCAGAGGGTAGTGAGTGCCTGGAGTGGGCTGCCAGAGGTAGTAGTAGAGGCGGGTACAATTGTGTCTTTTAAAAAACATTTAGATAGTTACATGGGTAAGATGGGTATAGAGGGTTATGGGCCAAGTGCGGGCAACTGGGACTAGCTTAATGGTAAAAACTGGGCGGCATGGACTGGTTGGGCCGAAGGGTCTGTTTCCATGCTGTAAACTTCTATGATTCTATGATCCTTTACACATCAGACCCCCACCAGTTTTTCACTAGAGTGAAGCAGCAGGCTACCATGTACGGCCTGGACGAAAAGGAGCAAGTGAAGCTCACAGTTTTAAGCCTCGACCCTTCAGTCGTGGCAGTCCTTCCCGAGCCACAGAATGTAGGAGGAGGCACACTCCATGAAATGCACACAGCGATCCTGGATGCGATCGGCTATAACAGAGGAGACCTCGTAGAAGGCCTAAACAAGTGTAGGCAAAAGAAAATAGAGCACCCCACAGCGTTTGCTGGACGCTTGTGGTTACATTTCACAGTTACATTTGGAGAGTTAGCCCGCGCCCATTTGTCCGCAGATAATATGGCCAAATGGACTTGAATCTTAGTCTCTCATGACAGGACAGAGAGCTTGTGCAAATTACGACCCCTCAGATGAGGCCCACAACGAGAAATGGGTTTTGAAAAGATTGTCCCGCTCTTGGGAACAATCCGTCCAAGGCAAAACCGCATTCGCAAAACCAGAAGAAGAGCAGGCAGACATGCATCCAGTTAGGACGCACCAGAGCCCCACATGGGTAAATGAGGGCAGGAACAGCCCATCGCAGCCTAAATCCCAGGAGTGCTACAATTGTGGACAATTAGGACACTATGCACGAGAGTGCAACGCGCCCCAAAAGCAGCAGAGAAACCAACAAACAGGCACCCTAAATAAGAATAGGGCAAAGCCAATCCAGTGTTAGCGCCCGTCCAGAGAACGCAGACATGAATGGCAGCGCCTGACGGTGTTCGGGCTCCCCAACTTGGGTCTGCGACACCCTTTGGGACAAGTCCGGTAGCAGGCAAAGTCCGGGGACACCCCGTAGAATTTCACAGTAGGGTCCCGCACCACGCTCAATTCCTCCACGATGTTTCAATGAGACACGTGGCCCACAACAGACACCATCACACTCAGCGGCTTTACAGGTCATTTACAACAAGGACACATCACAGACCCTGTAGCGATACAAATAGGGAACATTACGACTAAACACCCCGTAGTTTTGGCCAATCTACCCCAGACAGCTGAACACATCCTAGGAATCGATTTTATGAGGTCCCACAACCTCTCGTTTGATCCGGTAAATAAATGTGTATGGAGAATGGCAAAGGCAGCACGAGCCCTCGCCACACTCACAGTTGGAGAGTATGCAAACAGATTCAGCGCAGTTGGAGACCTCTGGTTCGACCCTCGAGCCATTAGTCAAGCCAAACAGGTTAGGAACGTTCTACAGCAACACAAAGCAGCATTTGCACAGCACAAGCATGACTGTGGCACGATTGCTGGCTTAGTGAATATTACAGGTCCTGATCCCAGACCCCAAAAGCAGTACGGTTTTCCCCAAGAAGCAGAGGGAGAAATCTCAAAAGTAATACAGAGTTTGCTTGATCAAGGCGTACTCCGATCAGTAGCCTCCACAAATAACGCACCAATTTGGCCCGTCAGGAAACCCAATTGATCATGGCGACTGACCATTGATTACCAGGTACTGAACAAAATAACCCCAGTCGCAGCCCCCACTGTAGCCACGAGTCCAGAGACCATGCTCAAACAGGGACTCCAGTCAAAATTTCTTTCGGTTTTGGACATTAGCAACGGCTTTTGGTCCATTCCATTGGATAAAGCATGCCAATACAAATTTGCCTTTACATTCCAGGGGCAATACACATGGACGTGCCTTCCACAACTCCTCCTCCATTTTCCACCGACAGCTGGGAAATGGACTAGCAAAATCTTCCCGACCCGATTGTCTGGTCTAGTATGTAGATGACTTGCTACTACAGACAGACACAAAGGGAGAGCACATTTAGCTTCTCGTCGAACTCCTAAAACAGATTGGATGTAAAGTGGCCCAGATTTTGCAGGAAAAAGTGATTTACTAGGGTACAGTAATCACTCATGGTAAACGCGAGATCGAGCAAAAGAGAATTGACTCTATCGTCAAATTGCCCCTTCCCCATTATGTCTCAACCCTCCGGTCATTATTAGGATGGTTGGCTACTGCAGAAACCATATCGACGGTTTCGCCACAAAAGCAGCGCCCCTATCCGACCGTCTCAAGAAACAGGCACCTTGGGAATGGCTTCCACAACACATGGATACTTTAAAGAGAGCCCCCAGCACAGCCCCCAGATCCACTTTCCACGTACGCAATCGAAGTAGCAAGGACATACCGAACTCTTTTGGCCGTGCTCCTCCAGGAACGCCAAGACCAATTACGCCCTGTTACATACGCCTCACGCGTGTTAGATCCTGTAGAGCAAGGATTTTCTGCCTGCGAAAGGCACCTACTCACAGCTTTTTTGGGCAGTACAGTACTTCGCCTACATTACAGGACTCAACCCCATCACCATTCTCACTGAACACACTCCAACACAGCTATTATTAGACGGTCGACTTAAAGATGGCACAATCAGCCAAATCCGCACAGCCCGTTGGACCCTTCTTTTACAGGGACTGGACATCACAGTAAAAAGAACCAAGACCGACACCTTCCTAGCTGATAATTTGCAATATGCAGGTACCCCACATGAGTGTGAGATTATCACCACAAACCATAATTCAGGCCCATTTATACCTAAGTCAGCTCCCAGGAAAGCAGGTAATACACCCCAGAGGCCCCAGCCCACAAACACGTGCGCACCCCTGAAAATTTATGTGGGTGGCTCCTCCACAGTTTTGAATAGAAAGAGAATCACCGGTTGCGGCATTTATGTAGAAGACGCGCAGGGACGCGTCCTTGAAGAGATTTCATTAAAGTTGCATCAAGGCTCGCTGGCAGCAGAACTGGCAGCCATAGCTACATTGTTGATCACCCCGACTCGTTTCCGACCCCAGCAGACATATATTCGGACAGTTTATATGTCTGTAATAGTTTAACAGAATTCCTAACCCTGTGGGAAACTAGATGATTCGTTTCCGCAGATGGAAAGCCCCTCCCCTCAGCCCCATTACTCCAGCATATCCTAGAGACAGCTAAAGATAGGAAATATGGTATCTTTATGGTTCGCAGTCATCACCGTTCTTCCCCCCATGTAACGTTAAAGCAGACTGCCTAGCGAAGGCAGGTTCCAGACATGGTTACTTTTGGAACCCCCCCTCCCGAGAGCACACCAGGACACGAGGTTCAGGTCTCACAGACCAACATTCAGGATCCAGCGAAAGCCCAAAAGGAAGATGAAAAGCTCAGGGAAGTTTTAAAAGGAACCTTTCCAGTCCGTACGATAAGTTTAAGAACGCAATAACCACACATGACGGTGTGATTTTGAAAGAAGGCATTTATGTAGTTCCCAGCCAGGACAGGGACCAGATTATTTGTCAGTTCCATGACAATCATGGACACCAAGGCATTGAACCCACCTCAGACCTCTCTGCTGGTGGCCTGATTTAAAAGCCGATGTAACCCATTACATTGAAAATTGCTTGATCTGTGCCCAGAACAACCCGGACAGTTATGCAAGAAAGGCTCAGCTTAGTCACACCCGTCCCGTTAATGGCCCTGAACGAATTTGCGGATTGATTACATAGGACCCTTATCCCCCTGCAGAAAAGGTTTTAAGTATATGTTGGTGGTCATCGACACCTTCACAAATGGGTGCAAGCTGTTCCATCCAGAACGAATACGGCCAAAACAACAGCTAAAA
This sequence comes from Scyliorhinus torazame, assembly GCF_047496885.1. Taxonomy (NCBI): domain Eukaryota; kingdom Metazoa; phylum Chordata; class Chondrichthyes; order Carcharhiniformes; family Scyliorhinidae; genus Scyliorhinus; species Scyliorhinus torazame. The sequence goes on from NC_092720.1 coordinate 151,370,735, forward strand.
TCCTAACACAGCACATCTTTACAAGATGGGGCCTCCCACGCAGTATAGAGTCTGATCAAGGCTCCCGTTTTACAAGACAAGTAATGAAGAACGTCCTCACAATTTCCGGAATTAGGCAGAAGTTTCACATAGCATACTACCCCCAGTCAAGCGGCATTGTAGAGAGGATGAACAGAACTCTAAAAGCCACTCTCAGGAAAATGGTGCAACAGAACAGCAGCACCTGGGATTCAGTTCTCCCATTTGCTTTAATGTTCTTACGAAACACAGTATCCACGTCCACAGGATACACCCCCCACACCCTCATGACCGGACGCCCCATGAAAGGGACAGAGTATTTATTAGGACTGGATTTGGCCAGCTCCGCAGTCACCGCCCTCACGCATGAAAATACTGGACAGCAGTTTATTGAGAATATAAAGGCAGCCCAGCTCGCAGTAACTGAGAGACTTGGGACCAGGAGGAAACAAAGCAAAGCTTGTTTTGATAAAACGGTGCACGCCACCAAGTTTGTAGTAGGGCAGCAAGTGATGCTTTCCCTATACAACCCCAGTTCATTCCTATCCCCCAAATTTTCTGGACCGTACTCCATTTAAGACAAAGTCAGCCCCTCGGTATACAAGAAATGAAATGAAAATGAAATGAAAATCGCTTATTGTCACAAGTAGGCTTCAAGTGAAGTTACTGTGAAAAGCCTTTAGTCGCCACCTTCCGGCGCCTGTTCGGGAAGGCTGTTACGGGAATCGAACCGTGCTGCTGGCCTGCCTTGGTCTGCTTTCAAAGCCAGCGAATTAGTCCTGTGCTAAACAGATCACATATCCCAACAGCAAGTTTGCATGGTTTCACATAAACCAGCTTAAGGATTACGGCTCGCAGAACCATGCACACCACATCTCGCTCGCAGCAGCAGACGAGCACGCCCCGCCCACAGGTGACGCATTACTACCCTCCCCAGCCAGTCCAGCCCATCCTCAGACAGTTCCTCAACTCCACCCCCAGAGGCACGACTCCGCCTCTCCCTTCCCTCAAACAGCAGCGACAGCGACAGCAATGACGACAGCCACAGGACACCACGTTATGATTATACCCCTGCACCAGGCCCCACTCTCAGTGAATCCGATCATGATTCCAGTGACCCCTTCGAAATCACGTACATCAAAGCCCCTGACCCAGACCCACCACCCAACGATTACGGATTAAAACCTAGTAGCTCCAACCTCGACACATGATTCTGGCACCGAGACAATTCGTTCAGGCTCATCCGGAATGATGAGATGGACCCCAATTCGCCCCAAGCAGCTTTAGCCAAACTACTCCAGTCAAGAGTATGGCAGCCAGGAGAAGATGACGACATAGAGTCTGACTCCCACCAAACAAATCCCTTTGCGACCCTGTTCGCTACTGAGCAATGAGGTGTCCACATGATGGTAAAAAGGAACCGATGGAGAGATACGGTGTCCTTTCTGATGGAACCTGCACCATGTTTGTAATGTATGTTTGTTCGTTTAACGTACATGTTAAATGTTGTTTGCGAATTTAAAGGTTTTCATGGCCCCATGCCAGCACTCTTTTAACACCCACTGGCAGTTAATGGAACAAGTTTGTCGACAACCGTTCAGAGGAAGCAGTTTGTCGGCAGACACCAATCATAACTACTCTCCTGATTTGAAGGTAATCACGAGGCAGCCCCCACGACGACCACATTCTTACCTGTTCTTGCCGGTCACTCAGGCAGTGGAGAAACGGCACTGGTCCCCGCCCTGCCTGAGGACCTCCCCTCTGGTCAGCTATGCTCGGGTAGAGCACAAACGGCATTGGTAACCGTCCTACCTGGGGATTCCACCCATTCTTGCGGCCCATACGCACCCCATTTTGGCACTTTTAGTTCAAAACTTTTTTTTGTTTGTTTCTGGCGACCCTTCCGTATGCTATTTACATCCTCAAACACTAGGATGGTAGATCGCAAAGGCTGCGAGACGGCTTGCACTGTGCCAATATTTTTCTCGGATGTCTTGTCCAAATATTCGGTTTAAAAATAAATAAATGATGAAGTCACAGATGGTGACCGATCATAATGGGTAATTGGCAACAAAGGTCAGACAGACAGACATACGAGATCTTAAGCAAGATAATAACAGATATTATGCTTGTGTCCACAGAACCGGAACCTCAGGAACCCCAGAGGAAGAAAAAGCAGACCGACAAAAGGAAAGATGAAGACAACATTCATGTTTTTCACCGGGATCCCTACAGTTGCGCGCGGACGCTACCCCCGACCCCTACCACGCAAGCCGTGAATGATTCCCACCACTGCCATACACTGTACCCCAAGATATTTACCCCCGAGACAGTTACCAACACCCCGACCTGGTGTGACAAGTTTATCACCTGGTATTCACCATCTTACATCATAGAAGCACTCTGAGTACTGGCAATACTCTGCAGTGTCGTGCACGTAGACTCCAGAAAATGGCGGAGAGCCTCCCGCAACCGCACTCCGGTATACACATTTAGATCCCCTATCTTCGGACTCTAACAAGCCCCCCACCACCTTTAAGTGAATTAAAGTGCATCCGGTTTTTTTGTGTGTGTTTTGTTCGTTTAATAAAGAAATGTAAACCTCTGTGCTTGACTGCCAAGCCAGGGAGACCAGTGTTGCTGCTATTTGTACAGTTTAAAATGTTGTAGATAATTTTTGATTGTTTAAGTGAGGATAGATTATTTTAGATAGTTAGAGGTTCCAGTTTTTTATTTTGTAATGCATGCTTGAATGACATAGCGCCCCATAGAGTTTTATAATGACGTATGTACATAAAATAACTTGTGTAAAGTTGCAATTCATAGGACAGAGCAGTGAAGAGCCTGTGAAGTGCCCAGCTTGGTCAGAGAACGAAGTCGACGCAGTAATGTGATCTTTCACGCTTCGCGTTGAGGATCACAAGGAGGGCGTGTTGCCACCTGGGATGGCCACTTCCTGCTTACAAAATGGACACTTTTCAATGATTGCAGGGAAAATGGACAATGCTGAGAAAACAAGCAGGTTCAGAGCTTGTCTGTATATTGGAGCCGCAGCTCCCTGACAAGACCAAAACTGTTAGCCCATTAGCATACTAATGGCCCATCTCTGGGAACAAAAGAGTAACATTTGAGTAACCGATACTAAGGCAGACACCCCGGCGCCAGAGGAGACCGAAACAAAGCAGGCCAACGGCCACCTAGGACACGCCCAGCCATCAGGGCACCCACCCCTTTATTGGATGAAATCAATAGGAATGATCAAGAAACGGCCCAATTGATTGGGGCCAAGTTCAAGGCCCGCCCAGAAGAGCGCGAAGCCCCTTTGGGTATAAGGAGCCCCCAAGAGAGAACCGTTCTCTTGGACCCGGCTCTCACCGAAGAGACCTGTCCACCAGCTGCACCAGAAGCAAGTAAGTCAAAGGTCAACCCACGCTACCAGACAGACGACTTTAGCTGTTCCCCTGTACCAGTTCGACCCCAGCAGCCTCAGAACCGAACAACGGCCATTGTTCCTCTGACTGAGTGGGTGCCCGAAGCGAAGTACAGGCTTTAGCAGTAGTGATAGTTTAGTCGGTAGTTGTTGTGCATGAGTAGATTTAACTGTGTGTGTAAATAAATAAGCATTGACTTTGAACTAACTGGTGTATCGAGTCTTTGATCAGTATTCGGTTTGAACCTTGTGGTGGTATCGAAAGATACCTGGCGACTCTAGAGCAAACATAATTAGGATTAAGGAAGGCGACCATATTGACCGCCATATTCAGAGCGAACCGAAGAGAGCAAGTGTCCTCCCTCTATACAGTTGTAATATGTTCTCTAACCAGTATTGCAACTCCCCCACCTATTTTACCTTCCCTTGTCTCGCCTAAAACACCTATATTCCAGAATATTTAGTTGCCAGTCCTGCTGCCCCTTTTTTAACCAAGTCTCTGTTACCGCAACCACATCCAAGTTCCGCACATGAATCAAGGCTCTAAGTTCATCTCTATTACCTGTTATACTCCGTGCATTGAAGCAGATACACTTTAGACCTCCATGCCCAGAGTTCGATCTCCCCCAGCTTGCCCTTCCTCTTAGCCAGCCTGGTCCTGGTCCCATGCTCATCCCCAGTCTCTATACTTGCCGGCTTACTGTTCTGATACCCACCCCCCTGCCACACTCAAATCATACCAGCAAACCTCCCAGCCAGGATATTGGTGCCCCTCCAGTTCAGGTGTAACCCATCCTTCCTGTAGAGGCCCCGCCTTCAGTGTAAGACATCCCAATGATCCAAAAACCTGAAGTCCTCCCTGCTGCATTTGCCACTTTTTCAGCGGCACTATATCTCTGTTGCTAGCCTTGCTAGCACATGGCACGGGGAGTAATCCTGAGATTACTACCAAAGAAGTCCTGCGTTTTAATCTTTGACCTAACTCCCTAAATTGCCGCTACTCTTTCTACCGATGTCATTCATGCCAATGTGGACAATGCCCTGTCTGATTTCCTCCCCTTTTAGGATGCTTTGTATCTGCTCAAGAGACATTCAGGACACTGGCACCAGGGAGGCAAACTACCATTCTGGAGTCCCTTTCGCGGCCACAGAAGTTGCCTATCTGCTGCCGCAGCACGGTAGCACAAGTGGATAGCACTGTGTCTTCACAGCGCCAGTGTCCCAGGTTCGATTCCCCGCTGGGTCACTGTCTGTGTGGAGTCTGCACATTCTCCCCATGTCTGCGTGTGTTTCCTCCGGGTGCTCCAGTTTCCTCCCACAGTCCAAAGACGTGCAGGTTAGATGAATTGGCCATGATAAATTGCCCTTAGTGACCAAAAAGGTTAGACGGGGTTATTGGGTAACGGGGATAGGGTGGAAGTGAGGGCTTAAGTGGGTCGGTGCAGACTCGATGGGCCAATTGGCCTCCTTCAGCACTGTACGTTCTATGTTCTATCTGTAGCCCTGACGATTGAATCTCCTACCACTATTGCTTTGCTACGCTTTTGTCTGTGCAGCAGGGCGAGTCGTGGTGCCTTCACTCTGGCCACTGCTGTCCCCGATGGACCTTCCCCCTCATTGGTATCCAAAACGGCATACTTGTTGGTTAGGGGACAGCATAGGGGACTCCTTACTGTCTGTCTACCCCATCTGGCGGTCACCCATCTATCTTCCTGTGCCTTGCATGTGACCACATCTCTGCAGCTATTATTTGTAGCAATTTCAGCTAATTGTGTGTTCCTTAGTGCTTCCAGCTGCTGCTCTAATCGATCCATGCATTCGGTGAGCTTCTGTAACTGAATGCACTTTCCACAGACATTGTCCTCGGGGAGACTTGAAGTGTCCATGATGCCCCACATTGTGCAGGAGTAGAACACCACCCCACCAATTGACATCTCTCTCCCTCTGTTGGTTGTTTGATTAAAAAGTAAATACCAGTTAGGCCCTTAATAAAAATTTACTGCCGCTACTTTCACGAATAGGCCCCCCAGAATTGATGCGTCTCCTGGTTAGTACAGGTTGGTATAAAATATTAAATCTAGTTTGCTACCCTCTAATAAGTGTGAGAAGAAAAAAACAAAACAAAATTCTTACCTTACAAAATGTATCTCAGAATCTACTCTGGTGAGCCGAGGAATGAAAGGGTTAAGAACATAAGAACTAGGAGCAGGAGTAGGCCATCTGGCCCCTCGAGCCTGCTCCACCATTCAATGAGATCATGGCTGATCTTTTGTGGACTCAGCTCCACTTTCCGGCCCGAACACCATAACCCTTAATCCCTTTATTCTTCAAAAAACTATCTATCTTTATCTTAAAAACATTTAATGAAGGAACCTCTACTGCTTCACCGGGCAAGGAATTCCATAGATTCACAACCCTTTGGGTGAAGAAGTTCCTCCTGAACTCAGTCCTAAATCTACTTCCCCTTATTTTGAGGCTATGCCCCTAAATCTGCTTTCACCCGCCAGTGGAAACAACCTGCCCGCATCTATCCTATCTATTCCCTTCATAATCTTATATGTTTCTATAAGATCCCCCCTCATCCTTCTAAATTCCAACGAGTACAGTCCCAGTCTACTCAACCTCTCCTCGTAATCCAACCCCTTCAGCTCTGGGATTAACCTAGTGAATCTCCTCTGCACACCCTCCAGTGCCAGTACGTCCTTTCTCAAGTAAGGAGACCAAAACTGAACACAATACTCCAGGTGTGGCCTCACTAACACCTTATACAATTGCAGCAGAACCTCCCTAGTCTTAAACTTCATCCCTCTAGCAATGAAGGACAAAATTCCATTTGCCTTCTTAATCACCTGTTGCACCTGAAAACCAACCTTTTGCGACTCATGCACGAGCACACCCAGGCCACTCTGCACAGCAGCATGTTTTAATATTTTATCATTTAAATAATAATCCCTTTTGCTGTTATTCCTACCAAAATGGATCTCACATTTGTCAACATTGTATTCCATCTGCCAGACCTTAGCCCATTCACTTAGCCTATCCAAATCCCTCTGCAGACTTCCAGTATCCTCTGCACTTTTTGCTTTACCACTTATCTTAGTGTCATCTGCAAACTTGACACATTGCCCTTGGTCCCCAACTCCAAATCATCTATGTAAATTGTGAACAGTTGTGGGCCCAACACTGATCCCTGAGGGACACCACGAGCTACTGATTGCCAACCAGAGAAACATCCATTAATCCCCACTCTTTGCTTTCTATTAATTAACCAATCCTCTATCCATGCTATTACTTTCCCCTTAATGCCATGCATCTTTATCTTTGTCAAAGGCTTTCTGGAAATCCAGATATACCACATCCATTGGCTCCCCGTTATCTACCGCACTGTTAATGTCCTCAAAAAATTCCACTAAATTAGTTAGGCACGACCTGCCCTTTATGAACCCTGCATCTGCCCAATGGGACAATTCCCATCCAGATGCCTCGCTATTTCTTCCTTGATGATAGATTCCAGCATCTTCCCTACTACCGAAGTGAAGCTCACTGGCCTATAATTACCCGCTTTCTGCCTACCTCCTTTTTTTAAACAGTGGTGTCACGTTTGCTAATTTCCAATCCGCCGGGACCACCCCAGAGTCTAGTGAATTTTGGTAAATTATCACTAGTGCATTTGCAATTTCCCTAGCCCTCTCTTTTAGCACTCTGGGATGCATTCCATCAGGTCCAGGAGACTTGTCTACCTTTAGCCCCATTAGCTTGCCCATCACTACCTCCTTAGTGATAACAATCCTCTCAAGGTCCTCACCTGTCATAGCCTCATTTCCATCAGTCACTGGCATGTTATTTGTGTCTTCCACTGTGAAGACCGGCCCAAAAAACCTGTTCAGTTCCTCAGCCATTTCCTCATCTCCCATTATTAAATCTCCCTTCTCATCCTCTAAAGGACCAATATTTACCTTAGCCACTCTTTTTTGTTTTATGTATTTGTAGAAACTTTTACTATCTGTTTTTATATTCTGAGCAAGTTTACTCTCATAATCTTACTCTTCTTTATAGCTTTTTTAGTAGCTTTCTGTTGCCCCCTAAAGATTTCCCAGTCCTCTAGTCTCCCACTGATCTTTGCTACTTTGTATGTTTTTTCCTTCAATTTGATACTCTCCCTTATTTCCTTAGATATCCACGGTCGATTTTTCCTCTTCTTACCGTCCTTCCTTTTTGTTGGTATAAACCTTTGCTGAGCACTGCGAAAAATCACTTGGAAGGTTCTCCACTGTTCCTCAACTGTTTCACTATAAAGTCTTTGCTCCCAGTCTACCTTAGCTAGTTCTTCTCTCATCCCATTGTAATCTCCTTTGTTTAAGCACAAAACACTAGCGCTTGATTTTACCTTCTCACCCTCCATCTGTATTTTAAATTCCACCATATTGTGATCGCTCCTTCCGAGAGGATCCCTAACTATGAGATCCTGAATCAATCCTGTCTCATTACACAGGACCAGATCCAGGACCGCTTGTTCCCTCGTAGGTTCCATTACATACTGTTCTAGGAAACTATCGCGGATACATTCTATAAACCCCTCCTCAAGGCTGCCTTGACCGACCTGGTTAAACCTACCAACATGTAGATTAAAATCCCCCATGATAACTGCTGTACCATTTCTACATGCATCTGTTATTTCTTTGTTTATTGCCTGCCCCACCATAATGTTACTATTTGGTGGCCTTTTGATTACTCCTATCAGTGACTTTTTCGCCTTACTATTCCTGATTTCCATCCAAATGGATTCAACCTTATCCTCCATAACACCGATGTCATCCCTTACTGTTGCCCGGATGTCATCCTTAAATAACAGAGCTACACCACCTCCCTTACCATCCACTCTGTCCTTCCGAAAAGTTTGATACCCTCGGATATTTAACTCCCAGTCGTGACCATCCTTTAACCATGTTTCAGTAATGGCCACTAAATCATAGTCATTCACGATGATTTGCGCCATCAACTCATTTACCTTATTCCGAATACTACGAGCATTCAGGTAAAGCACACTTATGTTGGCTTTTTTACCTCTGTTCTGAATCTTAACACCTCGATCAGTAACCTTTCCTAAGTTATATTTCCTCTTAACCTTTCTCCTAATTTTCCTTGTCGTCGAACCCATACCTTCATGTAACAACCTGCCGCGTCACTTACCATTAATGTTTTCACTTCCCGTTTTATTTCTTTTAGTATTCCTGGTCCCATTCACTGAGCTCCCCTCAGTCACTGTACCTTGTACTGTCGCCCTTTTTGATTTTCTCTGCCTTACACTTTCCCCCTTACTGCCTTTTATTTCTGTCCCTGTTTTACTACCTTCCAACTTCCTGCATCGGTTCCCATCCCCCTGCCACATTAGTTTAAACTCTCCCCAACAGCTCTAGCAAACACATCGGTTCCAGTCCTGCCCAGGTGCAGACCGTCCGGTTTGTACTGGTCCCACCTCCCCCAGAACCGGTTCCAATGTCCCAGGAATTTGAATCCCTCCCTCTTGCACCATCTCTCGAGCCACGTATTCATCCTCTCTATCCTGACATTCTACTCTGTCTAGCTCGTGGCACTGGTAGCAATCCTGAGATTACTACCTTTGAGATCCTACTTTTTAGTTTAACTCCTAGCTCCCAAAATTCAGCTTGTAGGACCTCGTCCCGTTTTTTACCTATATCGTTGGTGTCTATGTGCACCACGACAGCTGGCTGTTCACCCTCCCCCCCAGAATGTCCTGCAGCCGCTCAGAGACATCCTTGACCCTTGCACCAGGGAGGCAACATACCATCCTGGAGTCTCGATTGCGTCCGCAGAACCGCCTGTCTATTCCCCTTACAATTGAGTCCCCTATCACTATAGCCCTGTCATTCTTCTTCCTGCCCAGCTGCGCAGCAGAGCCAGCCACGGTGCCATGAACCTGGCTGCTGCTGCCTTCCCCTGGTGAGCCATCTCCCTCAACAGTATCCAAAGCGGTATATCTGTTTTGCAGGGAGATGACCGCAGAGTAAACCTGCACTGCCTTCCTACTCTTGCTCTGTCTTTTGGTCACCCATTTACTATCTCCCTCAGTACCTTTCACCTGCGGTGTGACCAACTCGCTAAACGTGCTATCCACGACGTTCTCAGCATCGCGGATGCTCCAAAGTGAGTCCATCCGCAGCTCCAGAGCCGTCAAGCGGTCTAACAGGAGCTGCAACTGGACACACTTCTTGCACGTGAAGGAGCCAGGGACAGTGGACGTGTCCCTGAGCTCCCACATCGCACACGAGGAGCATGACACGGGTCTGAGATCTCCTGCCATGTTTTAAACCTTCGGTTAACTTCAACAATTACAATTTCCCCCCCCAAAATTTAAATAAATAAATAAACAACGAAGAAAAAAATAAATAAATATACCAATGAAAAGAAACAGAAGAACAGAAACACTACTTACCAGTCACAAAAAGCACTTCCTCCCCACCCAGCTTCGAATTCCCACCTAGATTCAAATTCCCAAACTCACTCTTTGCTGTCTCACTCTGGCTGTCTTCTCTCTGGCTCCTGTTAAGGACAGGAGTCACCTGATTTATAGAGAACCACTACCTTCTCAGACTGCACTCTGGATTTCTCCTGCTCAGCTCCGCTCCCGATATGAAGGCCTTACCTGCTGGTCACCAATCAGCTCTCTCCCTTGTAGCCGCTTCTCACAGGAAATTTGAGTGTCCAAATCAAGGGATAAAAAGCACCTCCTCCCTCCCAGCCTTGAATTTCCACCTAGCTTCACATTCTCAGATTCCAAACTCACTGTTCGATGTGACTCACTCTGGATGTGTCCGCTGGCTCACTGGGAGTGAGTTTCAAACCCAGTCTTAAGTAGGCCTGAGATGACTCACACACCTGGTAACTTAGATCAAAACAGTTGTAATCAGTACCTCCTAATGGGGCTTTAGGTGACTGACAGTTAACTGTCACTCAATTTATGTGAGTGGGTGGGGCAGCCCCTTATTAACCTTTACTGCACAACTTCTAGATTAAATTACACTACTGAAATTTAAAAAGGAACAGTTTTACCAATTCAATTCCCACCGAGCTTCAAATTCCCAGCTCCCAAACTCACTCTTCGATGTGTCTCACTATGGATGTGTCTGCTGGCTCACTGGGAGTGCTCAATCTGCTTTTATCCTGAAGGTCAAAGGCTTATAAGTGGTGCTCCACTGCTAAATGCGTATCATAGATAACATCAGTGGGCAGTACCACAACACAATTAGGTTAGTTACAACCAATGCTGCCTTTTATCCTACACTGAAGGCGCTTACAATGAGAAGCTTCATCAAATAAATGTCACATGCACATTTTCACTTCAACTGTTGATACCATCTCTTGCACTCCTAATTAACCGCTGTTGGCTACAGGAGTGGAAATGAAAATATTTATACAGTGGCTTTCTAACTTATTTCAGTGGTTCTCTGATTTCTTATTGGATTTAGCAACAGTGAAAGCAGGGCATCGTGACACAAGATTAGGTTTCTATAACACAACATTTGAACCAAGATATGAACAGTTACGATGTTACTCAACCTCACTAATGAATTTTACAAGCAGTCTCACCTACTTCAATAATTACAGAACTGTCCTGAACAGTTTAGCCCATGGTATACTCTACAATTCTCAGTATTCAAAGCAGGTGAGGCTGAGTTACTGAAAGAACTGCCGATTTGTTCAGTGAAGTTGCTACTTAAATACCACTACTACTCATTCAAGATAATAATAATAATCACTTATTGTCACAAGTAGGCTTCAATGAAGTTACTGTGAAAAGCCCCTAGTCGCCACATTCCGGCGCCTGTTCGGGGAGGCTGTTACGGGAATTGAACCCGCGCTGCTAGCATTGTTCAGCATTATAAGCCAGCTGTTTAGCCCACTGTGCTAAACCAGATTATGGTATGTACAAATATTCAGAAAGATTTCTCAGCTTTATTAATCATATCCTCTGCATTTTACAAAGATGAACATTATTCAAAGATGAACACAAGTTGAAAACTAGAAATAGCAAACAATTGAATTGTTCAAAAATTTACACAAGGTTTGGATTTACATTAAAGGTCTTTAACCTTTATCCCAACTACCTCGTACCGAAGAACAGAAAGCTTCCATACTGAAGGTCAAAGGTGAAATATATCAGTGGATTGCCATTTTGTAATTGACTAGAATTTACAATGGCAGCAAGTGCTAAAATGCAAAATAGACCCGACGTACCGCGTTTTGAGACAAGTGAAAAGCTGTATATTCAGTTGCCAAGCAACTACTCCTCTGGTCTATCTCTGTTTGTAAATGATGGGAAACAGACTACATGCTTCGAAGTACATGGGGGCTTTGGAATTACACAAGATGCAGGAATGAATCTGCATTCTGATTACTACTGAAAATTAACCAAAGCTTTGCTGATGTGGAAGGTCTGGAATGCACTGTGGGATGGAGGCAGGTTGAATCGATGCATTCAAAAGAGAATTAGACCAGTGTTTGAAGACGAAGGATATAGAGAGTTATGGTGAGAAGGCAGGTGAATGGAACTAAGTGAATTGCTCATTTGGAGAGCAATGGCCTCCTTCTGCACTGTAATAATTCTGAAGTAGTGGACCATTTGGTGAATTGCTCTGTAGTGTAAATAAACAGCAACAGTTATTCAAAAAACTTGCCAAAATGTGTTTCACAAAAACTTTAAAAATCTGGCTCTCAATTGCCTGAAATACAGACAATACGAACTAAGAAATTGAGTGCAAAGTCCAACTGACATTGACACTTTTCAGTCCATTGAATTTGGCTGCTCCAGGAACCTCACCCAGATATGGAGCTTACTAAAAGTCTTACTCATTTAGGTAAACATGATGCTCTGTTAAAATACCAAAACTCACTTAATCAAGATATTTTACAGAACTATGAAAGCATTTCAAGGCACTCTGCTTCAGAAGAAATATTTCCTGCTGATTTGTTTCATTTCTATTGTTAATTCTGCTCTTAGTACTGAAGATTTCTGGTGTGACCAAAGGCTTGTTTCAGACATAGGCCCCTAAAGCAGCATGAAATTCTGTCAGACACTGCACCAGTTGCTGGAACTTTGGTCTCTCATCACGGTCCAAGGCCCAACAGCAGGCCATCACTGCAAACCTGTCAAGAAAATACAAAACAAATGGTTTTAACCCACAGGACTAGATATATAATGGGGCATGGATCAGTGCTCTGATATATAACGTTGCATTGTTGGGCCCAGTTTACTAATAGCAACTGCTTAATCCTTCATCACCCTCCCACAATGAAATTCTAGGGTGTTTACCTACAGGTTTGTTGTGGACTGAATACTAAATGCACACAAGTACTTCTTCTAGTCACAAATAAACTTCATAGCTCAGAACCATGAAGGAAACTGCTTTATTTTGGCAAAAATAATTTTCTTTTAAAGAACAAAACCCTTTCAGATTCTCGACATCTGGTCTGCCTTTGACAGCCATTTTTAAGAGGATTCAGCTTGATGAGATTCCATTGGCGCATCGCGCTGTTTTTCAACAGTAATGATGGACAAACAGATGGTTACCAATATCCAGGGAAATGTTTGGTGGGAATCTGACAAAAATGTTTTAAATAAGGCGAAGCTACACAATTTCAATAAATATTAGCAATGCTCAAATAGACAACACCATTTGCTTTAGAAAATGAAGAAAGAACTCTTAGCTTCTGCTTTTCAATCTTCTTTCATACATGGCATGACCAAGATTGTAACTCCCACAGGTTGGATCAGGTCCTATCAAATTGATAAATCAGCACCTCCTCATCATTAATCTAGTGGTTTGCTTCACCCAGATGCACCTAACCAACAGTTCTATAATTCTAAACAAGATCCACTAAAATAAAATAGAATGCTTTCAGTAACTTACAGTTCATCTGGACAATTGATTGGCTGGGCTATTCTGTATCCATCTTTAAGATAAGCGGCCATCTCAAAAGGATCGATGTCAACGTATGGAGTTTGTCCCAGAGTCATCAGCTCCCACAACGTAACTCCAAATGCCCACTTGAAGGAAGAAAATCAGATATGAAAATGTTATGGACCAGAAAAATCAAGAGTAAGTGGACTGGGGATGATAAGAGGTTACAGGATCACTGTTTTATTTGTTTAGAGCAGGTTTTTGTACCATGCAGGTTTGATGCATGGTAAATAGAAAACTTTTGAAAATAACTTGCATATTGCCATTTTAACATATTTCAGCAAGAATGTATTATCAAAAGCTTCCATATGAACGAACAAGTTTGATTTCATGATATTTAGTCAGATTTTTCAGACTTCAATACTATCAGCTTCCTAGAACTTGGTGTTTCTAATAGTCATTTTCTTCAAAAGTGTAACTTAATTTGTAATCTATTTAATATTTCCTAATTAAGCAGCCTGTTGAATATGCGACATATTTTGACTCAGTAGTACAGAAAAGAAAATTAGTAATTTCTTTTAAATTAATGCAGAATCTGTATTTTTAAGAATGTTTGAAAAGGGCTTACGAGTTGACGTGAACTATAAAGGGAGCAGTTGCAATTTTTTGGGATAATAAAAAATATTGGCCTATGTGTCCTGTAGATCCAGTGCCAACAGGACCAGAAATTGTATGGCTGGCACACACACAGACTTCCTGCAGCAGGAAACAATTAGCAAACTTCTGGTGTGCTCAAGAACAAACCAAGCTTGTATAAAATGATCAGTTTTCCATTTGGCAGTAAAAACAAAAATAAAATTCCAGAAGCATTTGGGTAAGTGATGTGCGGCTGAGTGAAACAAAATTAAATCCTAAAAGTGGTGTGAATACTTCAGGCATGTAATAGAACGGAGAACTAGTATCAGAGAACCAGATTGTTTTAAAAATTATTCACCCATGGGATATGGGTGTCACTGACTAGGCCAGCATTTATTGCCCATCACTAATTGCCCTGAAGGATGTGGTGAGCTGCCTTCTTGAAAACTGCAGTCCATGTGTCTACGTCACATTCACAGTGCTGTTCGTGAGGGAGTTACAGGATTTTCACCCAGCGACAGTGAAGGAGGGGCCGATATATTTCCAAGTCAGGATGGCGTGTGGCTCAGAGAGAAACTTCCAGCTGTTCCAGCAGGTATCTGCTGCTCTTGTCCCTCCAGATGGTAGTAACCATGAGTTTGTAAAGTGTTGCCCAGGACCCTTAGTGATTTCCTACCATGCATCTTGCAGATGTTACACTGCTGCTACTGTTTGTCTGGATGACTCTTTGTCAAAGCTAGAGAGAACTGGAAATACAATGTGATTTAAACTGTTGTGGGGCTGGATTGGGCCAGCGATAGATGGAGATAGACAAAGATACGTTTCCCTAAAAGATATGAGCCAGTCCTTCATGTGTACCACTTTCAATTTGGTCTATTGCATCCGCTGCTCCCAGTGTGGTCTACTCTGCAGTGGAGAGACTATGGTAAAGGTAAGGTAAAGTTGCCATAGTCCCAGCTGACCACAGGTTGCTTTGCCCTTTTTGAGGGAGAGAGCTGACTGGTGGTGATTTAACCGAAGGATCACCACATCTCAGGCGAGGGGCAAGGTTGAGAAGGCGGGCCTTCATGAATAACCCCAGTCGGTATGGGAAATGAACCCGCGCTGGTGGCCTTGCTCTGTATCACGAACTAATCAACTGATCTAAACTGTCTTCCATTGGAGAGACTAAGGAAGGGTGTGTTTGCACTGGAGCTGGTGCAGAGGTATTTCACCAGGCTGTTGCCTGGGATGGAACATTTTGGTTATGAAAAGAGGTTAGTTAGACTTGGGTTGTTTTCGCTGGAGAGAGAAGACTGAGGGGACGACTGAGGGATACAAGATTATGAGGGGCATGGTGGATAGGGAACAGCTGTTCCCGTTAGTTGAAGGGTCGGTTACGAGAGGACACAGGTTCAAGGTGAAGGAGCTGACTGGGAGACTGCTTTGAAGAACACCTTTGGTCCGTCCAAAAGTAGGACCCAGACATTCCTTTTACTTGCGATTTCAACTCACCATCTTGCTCACATGTCCACCCTTAGCCTGCTGCAATGTTCCAGTGAAGCCCAAGTTAAACTGAAGATACAGTACCTCACCTTCTGATCAGGCATGCAACAGCCTTCCAGACTTAACATTGAGTTCAACAACTTCAAACTTCACCCCATTTTAATTTCTATTAATGTATTTTAATTTCTTCCATCAATCCGTTCTTCCCTCACCACTGACTTCCCCCACCCTGCCCATTAGGGGCATCTGTTCCCTGTTCCAAGTCCTTTGACATACTGCTCATTTTTATTCTGCCATTAACACATTTTGATCTCTTAATGCACCACAATCAGTGCCCTTCTTAGCTATTATCACCACCATTTACATTCCCTTTGTCTTTCTGTCCATGACATCTTTGTCAATCTCCATCTATCCAGCCCCACTCCTCGACGTCAGCTCCCCCCCTCCCCATAACAGTATAAATCTCAGTACGAAGTCTTACAACACCAGGTTAAAGTCCAACAGGTTTGTTTCGATGTCACTAGCTTTCGGAGCGCTGCTCCTTCCTCAGGTGAATGAAGAGGTATGTTCCAGAAACACATATATAGACAAATTCAAAGATGCCAAACAATGCTTGGAATGCGACCATTAGCAGGTGATTAAATCTTTACAGATCCAGAGATGGGGTAACCCCAGGTTAAAGAGGTGTGAATTACATCACGCCAGGACAGTTGGTAGGGATTCGCAGGCCAGATGGTGGGGGATGAATGTAATGTGACATGAATCCCAGGTCCCGGTTGAGGCCGCACTCATGTGTGCGGAACTTGGCTATAAGTTTCTGCTCGGCGATTCTGCGTTGTCGCGCGTCCTGAAGGCCGCCTTGGAGAACGCTTACCCGGAGATCAGAGGCTGAATGCCCTTGACTGCTGAAGTGTTCTCCGACTGGAAGAGAACATTTCTGCCTGGTGATTCTTGCGCGATGTCCGTTCATTCGTTGTCGCAGCGTCTGCATGGTCTCGCCAATGTACCACGCTTCGGGACATCCTTTCCTGCAGCGTATGAGGTAGACAACGTTGGCCGAGTCGCACGAGAACGTACCGCATACCTGGTGGGTGGTGTTCTCACGTGTAATAGTGGTATCCATGTCAATGATCTGTATAAATCTCATCCTATTTCCAGTTCTCTCTAACTTTGACAAAGTCATCCAGACTCAAAACTTTAGCTTCGTTCTCTCTCCAGCATTTTCCATTTTTGCTTCAGATTCCCGCATCTGCAGTAATTTGCTTTTATCTTAGTCTCCGAGGTGCCTTCATCAATCTTCCTGATTTTGGATTGATTTCTTTGAGGTTGAGTTCATTCTGAATTCTCTCCGTTCGATACGAGTACCCTTCTCCTCGGTAGCTGTAGTGTTTCTTGTTCTTTTATCTTTCAGCATCTGAGCAATGAGCCGAAGATTCTATTGGCTTCCTTTCACAGAATCACAGAAAAATATAGTGCAGAAAATGCTCTTCGGCCCATCGAGTCTGCACCGCTGCATGAAAGGCACCTGATCTGCCAGTCCTAATCCCATTTGCCAGCACTTAGCCCATAGCCTCAAATGTTAAGACGTGACAAGTACTCATCCAAGTACCCTTTAAAGGATGCGAGGTAACCCACCTCTACCACCCTCCAAAGCAGTGCACTCCAGACCGTCGCCACCCTCTGGGTAAAAAGGTTTTCTCTCAAATCCCCCTTGAACCTCCCACTCTTCACCTTGAACTTGTGTCCCCTCGTAACCGATCCTTCAACTAAAGGGAACAGCTGTTCCCTATCCACCGTGCCCAAGCCCCTCATAATCAGGTCGCCCCTCAATCAGGTCGCCCCTCAGTCTTCTCTGCTCCAGCGAAAACAACCCAAGTCTATCCAACCTCTCTTCATAACTAAAATGTTCCATCCCAGGCAACATCCTGGTGAAATACCTCTGCACCAGTTCCAGTGCATCGCATCCTTCCTATAATGTGGTGATCATTACCTCTGCACACAGTACTCCAGCTGTGGCCTCACCAATGTTCCAAATAACTCCAACATGACTTCCTTGCTTTTGTGCGGAGTCTGCACATTCTCATTGTCTGTGTGGGTTTCCTCCGGGTGTTCCGGTTTCCTCCCATAAGTCCCAAAAGACGTACTGTTAAGTAATTTGGACATTCTGGATTCTCCCTCTGTGTACCTGAACAGGGGCCAGAATGTGTTGACTAGGGGCTTTTCACAGTAACTTCATTGCAGTGTTAATGTAAGCCTACTTGTGACAGTTTAAAATTATTTCAAAAATGTTGGAAAACAAACTTTCCAATCCTTTATCAAGTAAAAATCGATGCGTTTCATTTAGAAGTAGGCCGTATTGCATGTGAACGACATGTCTTGCAGCTTTTCTTGCTGTTTTATAAACTTGACAAAGTTCATTTGGCTGCAGGGAGCAGTGCAAAAGTTCCTCACAGTAATCAGGATCATGTTTTAAAAATTAATTTTGAAGCAATCAGCCTCATTTCACTTGATTGTACTAATCATTAATTAGAACAGGTTGATTATCAAATGCAATGGAGGAGAAAATGTAATGTTCGCATTGTTCGCACCAGTCAGAAATGGACATACGCACCTCATTGAATTTGCTTTCTCAGGCATAATATAAAGTTTCCAAATTTACTTAATTTGTTTATCACCTGCGCTTGGTTGATAATTAGTGTTCACCATTTCTTTGTCGCTAAATGATGTTTGGCAACATTGCAAATGAGAGCCATCATAATTTTGATACATATGTGCAGGTACGAACTAGTTTCCTCATCTGAAAAATGTACTAAAAATAGAGCACAAGGTATTTGTATTCCGTGGGTTAGGTAGATAATATTGTGCATATGTTTTATAGTAAATATATGTGTTATAATTAGAATTTTGCATCTAATACACATCATTTGCATTGCAATTCCTGTGGCTCATATATCTGTAGAATGTATATTAATGATTAGCTGAACTATGACTTTCTGCTAAATCAATTATCACTGCCTATATGTGAATGATTCAAATCAAGAGCATAAACACATAAAATTAGACCCCTTGTGTCTGCTCCGCAATTCAATACCATCGTAGCTGATGTGTGGCTTCAACTGCATTTCCCACCGGTCCCCATATCCCTCAATTCCCCGAGACACCATCTGTCCATCTCGGTCTTAAACATATTCATCATGGAACATCCACAACCAATTTGGATACAGAATATCCAAATACACATCCTCTGGAGTGAACAAATTTCTCCTCAGTCCAAAATGATTGGGCTTTTAACATACAGACAGAGTCCATAAGTGAGGGCACTTTTTTCACACAGACGGTGGTGAGTATTTGGAACGAGCTGCCAAAGGCAGTCGTAGAGGCAGGTACAATTTTGTCTTTTAAAAAGCATTTGGACAGTTATATGGATACAATGGGTAGAGAGGTAAATGGGCCAAATGCGGGCAATTGGGACTCGTTTTGTGGTTAAAAACTAGGTGGCATTGGCAAGTTGGTCTGAAGGGCCCGTTTCCATGCTGTAAACCTCTATGACTCTATAAGGGGACCAACACACTGCCAGTATTGAATGCCTGATCAGATATTATCTGGCAAGTGTGGATCATATTTCAGCATTGTATCTATTGTATCAGTCAACACAAAATTAGCCAAACCATCTATCAGCTTAATTTGAAATTAGCTTTGGGGATTTTCCAATGACATGCTTCTGCGTAATACTTGCTGCACTAGTGTGTTGGAAGTGAATTACAGATTCAGAGATTAATTAGTTCAGCTTGTCTCAGTTGAACATTGAACAGCACACCATCAGGAACTTACATAATAACAAATACAGATTTTCCAGCAGATAACCGGCTCAAAGTTCTGTAAGGTAACTGCCAAGATTGCTCGCAACTTGTCCTTGATCCAAACATGGGCAAAAACATTGAATTCCAGAGATTTTATTTTTATTAATTCATAGGATGTGAGCTTCACTGGCTAAGTCAGCATTTATTGCCCATCCCTAACTACCCTTGGGATGGTGGTGGTGAGCTGACTTCTTGGACCGATGCAGTCCATGAGGTAAGGCAACGCACAGTTCTGTAGGAAGGGAATTCCAGGATCTTGACCAGTGACAGTGAAGGAACAGTGATATATTTCTAAATCACAATGGTGTGCGGCTTAGAGGGGAACTTGCAGGTGAACTGGTGTTCCCATGCGTCTGCTACCCTTGTCTTTCAATGTGGTAGAGCTCGCAGGTTTGTAAGGCACTGTCAAAGAAGCTCTCCATCACACTCCAGCAAACCCCTGATTTGTGCCTTGTAGGTGGTGAACAGGCTTTGGAGACTGAGGAAGTGGGAAACTATCTGCAGGTTTCCAGACTCTGACCTGCTCTTATAGTCATATTTACATGGTTGGCTGGTCCAGTTAAGTTTCTGGTCAATGGTATCTATGTCCTGCTGTATCCTCTGACAATCCTCAACACTATCTGCCACTCCACCAACTTTGGTGTCATCCGCGAACTTACTAATCAGACCAGCTACATTTTTCTCCAAATCATTTATGTATCGTCCAAACAACAGAGGCCCCAGCAGAGATCCCTGTGGAACACCAGTCGTTACAACCTTCCATTCAGAAAAACACCCTTCTACTTTGCCTTCAGTGAACGAGCCAGTTCTGTATCCATCTTACCACCTCACTTCTGATCCCATCTGACTTCATGTGGAGTGAACCAAATTGGCTAAAGACTGGTATCTGTGATGCTGGGGACCTTAGGCAAAAGTGACTGCACTTGACAACAAGGCATCATTTGACTAAGTGAGGCAACAAAGGTCCCTTGCAAAACTGAAGTCAATGGGAATCAAGGGAAAATACTGCCAAAAGCCAGAGTCTTTCCTGGCATAGAATTTACAGTGCAGAAGGAGGCCATTCGGCCCACCGAGTCTGCTCTGGCTCTTAGAAAGAGCACCCAACCCAAGCCCACATCTCCACCCTGTCCCCATAACCCAGTAATCCCACCCAACACTAAGGGCAATTTATCATGGCCAATCCACCTAACCTGCATATCTTTGGACTGTGGGAGGAAACCCACGCACGCACGGGGAGAATGTGCAGACTCCGCACAGCCAGTGACCCAAGCCGGGAATCGAACCTGGGACCCTGGAGCTGTGAAGCAATTGTGCTAACCACTGTGCTACTGTGCTGCCCGAAGGTGGTTGGCATAAAGGAAGGTGGTTGCGGTGGCCACTCATCTCAGTCCCAGGTCATTGCCGCCATGGTTCCTCAGGGCAGTGTTCGAGAGCAAATAATTTCAAACTTTCCTTCAATGACCTTCCCCCAAATGTAAGAAGTGGGGATGTTCAACTGCTTTGTAATTTTATAGACTGTTACCAGGTTACGCTCAGTCCTCTCTTGACTGGATAAAAGTCTCAGCCTGTTTAGTCATTCTGTATAATTGTACTCTCTCAGTTCTGACCACAATTGTCTAAATTTACTGCATTGGAACTATGGACCAATGAGCCTAACGTCGGTAGGAAGGAATTGCTGAAGTCAATTATCAAGGATTTCATCGCACAGTATTTGGAAGGCAGTGGTGTAATCAGACAAAGTCAATATGGATTTACGAAAGGAAAATCATGCTTGACAAATATATTAGACTTCTTTGAAGATGTAACTAGTAGAGTTGACCAGGAAGAACCGATGGATGTGGTTTATTTAGACTTTCAGAAGGCTGAAAGAAGCTGTCTCTCAAATCGACTACAAGTTGCCTGCTATTTCTGTGAGCCAACAGTGAAAACCACTACAAGCTGAAAGAAAAGATAACATCCATCTGAAAGCCTAGATTGGAGAAGAAACAAACTTGAAGATGTCCCTCTCTTGAAGATGTCCCTCTGAAACAAAAGACTCTTATCCTTTTACTTTCATCATTATTGTACACCCCTCTTTCACCTCTGTTTGTCTGTGTATGTGATACACATACACACATATATATATATATGATATATATATAGGCAAGTTAAAGGGAGGGGGGTGGATTACAAAATTAGATAGTAATTAACCAGTTGTAATTGTTGCCTATATAGTTTAATAATAAGTTAATTGTGTTTAAATTTACAAACTTGGTGACTATATGTATTAGGCTGCCGAAGATCTTGGGTATTTTAAAATAAAAGTTAATTTCAACAGTGTTGCAACTCCGGGCCAAGTGGGGCTGGAATTGACCGCGCCCTGGCCCGGGGTGTTGTAACAATTTTGAGTCCATCCACACTGCCTACAATATTGGCGATCATTGTGTCATGGAAAACCTAGCCGAAATCAGGAGGCATGCCTTGAACATAATAAAAATGTAATATAAAGGATCAGGAGGTCATTTGAATGAAAAAATGAAATGAAAATCGCTTATTGTCACAAGTAGGCTTCAAATGAAGTTACTGTGAAAAGCCCCTAGTCGCTTCGAGCCTGATTCGCCATTCAATGAGATCATGGTTGATCTTCAACATAATTTTCCTGGACTACCCTCGATGTTTTTAACATCCAGAAATCTATCAATCTCAAACATATTCAAACGATTGTGCCTCCACAGGCCTCTGGGGGCAGAGAATGCCACAGATTCACCACCCTCTGAGAGTAGAAATTCCTCCTCATCTAGTTTTAAATGGTTATTCTAAGGCTGTGTCCCCTGGTTTGAGACCCCATCCCCAGCCAAGGGAATTATCTTTCCTACACCTACCCTGTCAAGCCCTGTAAAAATTTTGTTTGTTTAAAAGAGATAACTGAGATCACCTCTCAGTCTTCTAAACCTCAGAAAATAAATGAAGGCAGCACAGCAGCACAGTGGTTAGCACTGATGCTTCACAGTACCAGGGTCCCAGGTTCAATTCCTAGCTTGGTCACTGTCTGTGCGGAGTCTGCACGTTCACCCAGTGTCTGCGTGGGTTTTCCTCCGGGTGCTCCGGTTTCCTCCCACAAGTCCCGAATGATGTGCTTATTAGGTGAATTGAACATTCTGAATTCTCCTTCAGTGCACACAAATAGGCACTGGAGTGTGGCAACTAGGAGCTTTTCAGAGTAACTTCATTGCAGTGTTAATGTAAACTTACTTGTGACAATATTAAAGATTATTATAAAGACTGTCTACTTAACAGTTCCTCATTGTGTCTTCTGCAAACTTGGAAATATTACCATCAATCTGCACATCCATAGATTGGTGGCACCGTAGCACAGTGGTTAGCACTGCTGCCTCAGCGCCAGGGACTCGGGTTGAATACCAGACTCGGGTCACTGCCTGTGTGGCGTTTGTACATTCCCCCCGTGTCTGCGTGGGTTTCCTTTGGTTTCCTCCCACAGTCCAAAGACATTCGGGGCAAGTGGATTGGCCATACTAATTGCCCCTTAATGTCCAGGGGTGTGAATGTTAGGTTATGGGGTTGCAGGGATAGGGTGGAACATGGATCGGTGCAGACTCGATGGGCCAAATGGTTTCCTTTTCCACTGTAGGGATTCTAAGATTCTATGAATAGCTGGGACCCAAGCACTTATCCCTACTGACCCCTTGCTCTTCCCGATATATATTAATGACCTAGACTGTGTTGTTCAGGGTAAGATTACAAATGTGAGGTTATCCATTTTGGTAAGAATAACGGCAAAAGGGATTATTATTTAAACGATAAAATATTAAAACATGCTGCTGTGCAGAGAGACCTGGGTGTGCTAGTGCATGAGTCGCAGAAAGTTGGTTTTCAGGTGCAACAGGTGATTAAGAAGGCAAATGGAATTTTGTCCTTCATTGCTAGAGGGATGGAGTTTAAGACTAGGGAGGTTATGCTGCAATTGTATAAGGTGTTAAGTGAGGCCACACCTGGAGTATTGTGTTCAGTTTTGGTCTCCTTACTTGAGAAAGGACGTACTGGCACTGGAGGGTGTGCAGAGGAGATTCACTAGGTTAATCCCAGAGCTGAAGGGGTTGGATTACGAGGAGAGGTTGAGTAGACTGGGACTGTACTCGTTGGAATTTAGAATGATGAGGGGGGATCTTATAGAAACATACAAGATTATGAAGGGAATAGATAGGATAGATGCGGGCAGGTTGTTTCCACTGGCGAGTGAAAGCAGAACTAGGGGGCATAGCCTCAAAATAAGGGGAAGTAGATTTAGGACTGAGTTTAGGAGGAACTTCTTCACCCAAAGGGTTGTGAATCTATGGAATTCCTTGCCCAGTGAAGCAGCAAAGGCTCCTTCATTAAATGTTTTTAAGATAAAGATAGATAGATTTTTGAAGAATAAAGGGATTAAGGGTTATGGTGTTCGGGCCGGAAAGTGGAGCTGAGTCCACAAAAGATCAGCCATGATCTCATTGAATGGCGGAGCAGGCTCGAGGGGCCAGATGGCCTACTCCTGCTCCTAGTTCTTATGTTCTTATGTTCTTATTTCAAAAGTTGCAGGTAATACAAAGGTTGGAAACTTTCTCAACTGTTGATGAGGATGGTCTTGAATTTCAAAAGGACATCGATATATTGATGGATTGGGTTCAATGCAGAGATGTGTGAGGTGATTCGTTTTGTCAGGAAGAACATGGAGAGACAGCATAAAATAAATGGAGAGACTCTAAAGGAGGTGCAGGTACGGAGGGATCTCAGTCTATAGGTACAAAGTCATTGAACGTGGCAGGATATGTTAAGCGAGCAGTTAATAAAAGATGCAGCATCTTAAGCTTTATTAAGAGGGGCATTGAGTACCTTGAGTAAGGAGGTCACAATGAACTTGTATAAGACACTAGTGAGGCTTCATCTGGAGACTGAGTCCCATTCTGGGTGCCATACTTGAGGAAAGATGTAAAGGCTTTGGAATGAATACAGAGGAGATTCACAAGAATGATTCCCGGGATAAAGAACTGCAGTTGTGAGGATAGATTGGAAAGACTGGGGCTGTTTGTGATAGTGATGTTTAAGGGGCATCTTGACAAGTACATGAATAGGATGGGAATAGAGGGATACGGGGCCCGGAAGTGTAGAAGATTTTAGTTTAGACGGGCAGCATGGTTGACGCAAGCTTGGAGGGCCTGTTCCTGTGCTGTATTTTCTTTTGTTCACCTTGGAGAAAAGGAGGATGAGAGGAGATTGTATAAAGGGATGCAAGATCCTGAGGGCTATGGGACAGGGTAAATAGCAAGAAACTGTTTCCGCTCAAGAGAGCATCAAGAATTAGAGGGCACAGCACAATTAGGGAAGCACAAGTGGATAGCACTGTGGCTTCACAGCGTCAGGGTCCCAGGTTCGATTCCCCACTTGTTCACTGTCTGTGCGGAGTCTGCACGTTCTCGTGTCTGCGTGGGTTTCCTCCGGGTGCTCCGGTTTCTTCCCACAGTCGAAAGACGTGCAGGTTAGGTGGATTGGATTGGTCATGATTACTGCCCTTAGTGACCAAAAAGGTTAGGAAGGGTTATGGAGATAGTGGCTTAACTGGGTCGGTGGAGACTCGATGGGCTGAATGGCCTCCTTCTGCATTGTATATTTTATGTACTGGTCTATGTACTTCAAAATAATTAGCAAAAGGTTGTAAAAGTGATAACAGGAAAGCATTTTTCATCCAGAGTGTGTTTGGAATCTAGAACAAACTGGCTGAGGTAGGTTTAATCGAGGTATTCAAAATGGAATTGGATTGCTATCTGAAAAAAGAATGTGCAAGGTTATGGGGATAAGGCAGGGGACGGGGGAATAGGTAGAATGGTCTTTCAGAAAGCCAGTGTTGACTTGATGGGCCAAATGGCTTCCTTCTGCACTGTAAAGATTCTGTGATTCCCCATTAACCACAGCCTGCCATCCTGGAAATAACCCATTTATACCTACTCTGTTTCTGGCCATTGACCAATTCCCAATCCATGCCACACAAAAGGTTGCTGCATAAGATCAAGATGCATGGCATTAAGGGGAAAGTAATAGCATGGATAGAGGATTGGTTAATTAATAGAAAGCAAAGAGTGGGGATTAATGGGTGTTTCTCTGGTTTTCAATCAGTAGCTAGTGGTGTCCCTCAGGGATCAGTGTTGGGCCCACAATAGTTCACAATTTATATGGATGATTTGGAGTTGGGGACCAAGGGCAATGTGTCCAAGTTTGCAGACGGCACGAAGATGAGAGGTAAAGCAAAAAGTACAGAGGATACTGGAAGTCTGCAGAGGGATTTGGATAGGCTAAGTGAATGGGCTAAGGTCTGGCAGATGGAATACAATGTTGACAAATGTGAGGTTATCCATTTTGGTAGGAATAACAGCAAAAGGGATTATTATTTAAATGATAAAATATTAAAACATGCTGCTGTGCAGAGAGGCCTGGGTGTGCTAGTGCATGAGTCGCAAAAAGTTGGTTTTCAGGTGCAACAGGTGATTAAGAAGGCAAATGGAATTTTGTCCTTCATTGCTAGAGGGATGAAGTTTAAGACTAGGGAGGTTCTGCTGCAATTGTATAAGGTGTTAGTGAGGCCACACCTGGAGTATTGTGTTCAGTTTTGGTCTCCTTACTTGAGAAAGGACGTACTGGCACTGGAGGGTGTGCAGAGGAGATTCACTAGGTTAATCCCAGAGCTGAAGGGGTTGGATTACGAGGAGAGGTTGAGTAGACTGGGACTGTACTCGTTGGAATTTAGAAAGATGAGGGGGGATCTTATGGAAACATATAAGATTATGAAGGGAATAGATAGGATAGATGCGGGCAGGTTGTTTCCACTGGCGGGTGAAAGCAGATTTAGGGGCATAGCCTCAAAATAAGGGGAAGTAGATTTAGGACTGAGTTTAGGAGGAACTTCTTCACCCAAATGGTTGTGAATCTATGGAATTCCTTGCCCAGTGAAGCAGTAGAGGCTCCTTCATTAAATGTTTTTAAGATAAAGATAGATAGTTTTTTGAAGAATAAAGGGATTAAGGGTTATGGTGTTCGGGCCGGAAAGTGGAGCTGAGTCCACAAAAGATCAGCCATGATCTCATTGAATGGCGGAGCAGGCTCGAGGGGCCAGATGACCTACCCCTGCTCCTAGTTCTCATGTTCTAATGTTCTTTGTTCCTGATGTCAGACTAAAGGGTCTGGAGATCCCAGTTTTCTCTCTCCCTCCTTTCTGAAATAGTGGGGTTATATAACCATTCCAAAGTCTGCAGAGTTTTGAAAGATGATCATTTCTGCGTGCACTACGTCAACAGCCACCTCCTTTAACATTTTAAAGTTACTGGGCCAAAACATTACCCCCAGGGAAAGGAAAAAAAATCACCAAACATTTTTCAACAAAACAATATTATTCAGTTTAAAATTAAGTGAATTAAAAACAACAGAACATTAACAGCCACTATTAAATTGAAGACTCGGACTGATTTCAGTACCGATAGCAACCTGTCCATGATTTGCGTGTCAGCCTCACATGATTTCAATCTTGTGTTTAACATGATAATTATCAAATCTTGATAATTCATTGCTTAATATTCCTCCGACTTCAAATCAAATAAATACTTGGCAAAAACAACAATGATAAAAAACAAAGGATTTAGAATTACAAGAAGAAAAAAATGAAATGTTATGCTGGAATTACCAAAAAAAAAATAGCTACTTGACCTGGCTGCTGAGGGTTAACCTCCAATGATGCAGTTACAGTATAAATTTCTCCCATGCCCTCTTGGAGCAGCATCAGGAGGAGCCCAGCTCCCAATGCCCATTTGCTGATTACCATGTTGAGTACAGCGGATGTGCCTTGCCACCACTGCTGGTGCCCCTCTCATGCAGTATGAATGAAGTTATCCCTGGAACAAAAAACTTGTATGAGGAACAGTTCAGGACTCTGGGTCTGTACTCGTTGGAGTTGCGAAGGATGAGGGGGGATCTTATTGAAACTTACAGGATACTGTCAGGCCTGGATAGAGTGGAAGTGGAGAGGATGTTTCCACTTGTAGGAAAAACTAGAAGCAGAGGACACCATCTCAGACTAAAGGGACGATCCTTTAAAACAGAGATTAGGAGGAATTTCTTCAGCCAGAGGGTGGTGAACCTGTGGAACTCTTTGTCTGTGGAGGCCAAATCACTGAGTGTCTTTAAGACAGAGATAGATAGGTTCTTGTTTAATACTCCCAGGTGCAAGGGTACGTGATGTCTCGGATCGTGTTTTCCGGGTCCTTAAGGGGGAGGGGGAGCAGCCCCAAGTCGTGGTCCACATTGGCACAAACGACATAGGTAGGAAAGGGGATAAGGATGTCAGGCAGGCTTTCAGGGAGCTAGGATGGAAGCTGAGAACTAGAACAAACAGAGTTGTTATCTCTGGGTTGTTGCCCGTGCCACGTGATAGTGAGATGAGGAATAGGGAGAGAGAGCAATTAAACACGTGGCTACAGGGATGGTGCAGGCGGGAGGGATTCAGATTTCTGGATAACTGGGGCTCTTTCTGGGGAAGGTGGGACCTCTACAGACAGGATGGTCTACATCTGAACCTGCGGGGCACAAATATCCTGGGGGGGAGATTTGTTAGTGCTCTTTGGGGGGGTTTAAACTAATGCAGCAGGGGCATGGGAACCTGGATTGTAGTTTTAGGGTCAGGGAGAATGAGAGTATAGAGGTCAGGAGCTCAGATTTGACATCGCAGGAGGGGGCCAGTGTTCAGGTAGGTGGTTTGAAGTGTGTCTACTTCAATGCCAGGAGTATACGAAATAAGGTAGGGGAACTGGCAGCATGGGTTGGTACCTGGGACTTCTATGTTGTGGCCATTTCGGAGACATGGATAGAGCAGGGACAGGAATGGATGTTGCAGGTTCCGGGGTTTAGGTGTTTTAGTAAGCTCAGAGAAGGAGGCAAAAGAGGGGGAGGTGTGGCGCTGCTAGTGAAGAGCAGTATTACGGTGGCGGAGAGGATGCTAGATGGGGACTCATCTTCCGAGGTAGTATGGGCTGAGGTTAGAAACAGGAAAGGAGAGGTCACCCTGTTGGGAGTTTTCTATAGGCCTCCAAATAGTTCTAGGGATGTAGAGGAAAGGATGGCGAGGATGATCCTGGATAAGAGCGAAAGTAACAGGGTAGTTATTATGGGAGACTTTAACTTTCCAAATATTGACTGGAAAAGATATAGTTCGAGTACATTAGATGGGTCGTTTTTTGTACAGTGTGTGCAGGAGGGTTTCCTGACACAGTTTGTTGACAGGCCAACAAGAGGCGAGGCCACATTGGATTTGGTTTTGGGTAATGAACCAGGCCAGGTGTTGGATTTGGAGGTAGGTGAGCACTTTGGGGACAGTGACCACAATTCGGTGACGTTTACGTTAAGGATGGAAAGGGATAAGTATACACCACAGGGCAAGAGTTATAGCTGGGGGAAGGGAAATTATGATGCCATTAGACGCGACTTGGGGGGGATAAGGTGGAGAAGTAGGCTGCAAGTGTTGGACACACTGGATAAGTGGAGCTTGTTCAAGGATCAGCTACTGCGTGTTCTTGATAAGTATGTACCGGTCAGGCAGGGAGGAAGGTGCCGAGCGAGGGAACCGTGGTTTACCAAAGAAGTGGAATCTCTTGTTAAGAGGAAGAAGGAGGCCTATGTGAAGATGAGGTGTGAAGTTTCAGTTGGGGCGATGGATAGTTACAAGGTAGTGAGGAAGGATCTAAAGAGAGAGCTAAGACGAGCAAGGAGGGGACATGAGAAGTATTTGGCAGGAAGGATCAAGGAAAACCCAAAAGCTTTCTATAGGTATGTCAGGAATAAGCGAATGACTAGGGACAGAGTAGGACCAGTCAAGGACAGGGATGGGAAGTTGTGTGTAGAGTCTGAAGAGATAGGCGAGATACTAAATGAATATTTTTCGTCAGTATTCACTCAGGAAAAAGATAATGTTGTGGAGGAGAATGCTGAGATCCAGGTAAATAGATTAGATGGCATTGAGGTACGTAGGGAAGAGGTGTTGGCAATTCTGGACAGGCTGAAAATAGATAAGTCCCCGGGACCTGATGGGATTTATCCTAGGATTCTCTGGGAGGCCAGGGAAGAGATTGCTGGACCATTGGCTTTGATTTTTATGTCATCATTGGATACAGGAATAGTGCCAGAAGACTGGAGGATAGCAAATGTGGTCCCTTTGTTCAAAAAGGGGAGCAGAAAAAACCCCGGCAACTATAGACCGGTGAGCCTCACGTCTGTAGTGGGTAAAGTCTTGGAGGGGATTATAAGAGACAAGATTTATAATCATCTAGATAGGAATAATATGATCAGGGATAGTCAGCATGGCTTTGTGAAGGGTAGGTCATGCCTCACAAACCTTATCGAGTTCTTTGAGAAGGTGACTGAACAGGTAGACGAGGGTAGAGCAGTTGATGTGGTGTATATGGATTTCAGCAAAGCGTTTGATAAGGTTCCCCACGGTAGGCTATTGCAGAAAATACGGAGGCTGGGGATTGAGGGTGATTTAGAGATGTGGATCAGAAATTGGCTAGCTGAAAGAAGACAGAGGGTGGTGGTTGATGGGAAATGTTCAGAATGGAGTTCAGTTACAAGTGGAGTACCACAAGGATCTGTTCTGGGGCCGTTGCTGTTTGTCATTTTTATCAATGACCTAGAGGAAGGCGCAGAAGGGTGGGTGAGTAAATTTGCAGACGATACTAAAGTCGGTGGTGTTGTCGATAGTGTGGAAGGAAGTAGCAGGTTACAGAGGGATATAGATAAGCTGCAGTGCTGGGCTGAGAGGTGGCAAATGGAGTTTAATGTAGAGAAGTGTGAGGTGATTCACTTTGGAAGGAAAAACAGGAATGGGGAATATTTGGCTAATGGAAAAGTTCTTGAAAGTGTGGATGAGCAGAGGGATCTAGGTGTCCATGTACATAGATCCCTGAAAGTTGCCACCCAGGTTGATAGGGTGGTGAAGAAGGCCTATGGAGTGTTGGCCTTTATTGGTAGAGGGATTGAGTTCCGGAGTCAGGAGGTCATGTTGCAGCTGTACAGAACTCTGGTACGGCCGCATTTGGAGTATTGCGTACAGTTCTGGTCACCGCATTATAGGAAGGACGTGGAGGCTTTGGAACGGGTGCAGAGGAGATTTACCAGGATGTTGCCTGGTATGGAGGGAAAATCTTATGAGGAAAGGCTGATGGACTTGAGGTTGTTTTCGTTAGAGAGAAGAAGGTTAAGAGGAGACTTAATAGAGGCATACAAAATGATCAGAAGGTTAGATAGGGTGGACAGTGAGAGCCTTCTCCCGCGGATGGAAATGGCTAGCACGAGGGGACATAGCCTTAAACTGAGGGGTAATAGATATAGGACAGAGGTCAGGGGTAGGTTCTTTACACAAAGAGTAGTGAGGCCGTGGAATGCCCTACCTGCTACAGTGGTGAACTCGCCAACATTGAGGGCATTTAAAAGTTTATTGGATAAACATATGGATGATAATGGTATAGTGTAGGTTAGATGGCTTTTGTTTCGGTGCAACATCGTGGGCCGAAGGGCCTGTACTGCGCTGTATTGTTCTATGTTCTATGTTCTAAGGGGATCAGGGGTTATGGGGAGAAGGCAGAAGAATAGGGATGAGAAAAATATCAGCCATGATTGAATAGCGGAGCAGATTCGACGGATGGAGTGGCCTAATTCATCTCCTATGTCTTATGGTCTTATAGTATAATTGCCTTCCTCTCAGTCTGACTCATGGATCACTCTACTGTGAGGGTAATAAACTGGCAAATAGCTTAAGTTTGTTACTGTTGTCTTATTTGTGTTATTTATCAATAACCTTTTTTACGCAATGACTTATATTTTTGTTGCTGCTGTTCAACAATTGAGGTAAATTGCAACCTTTTGAAACTTTGAAAAATTTGAACACAAGGTACAAAACAAAAAGACTGGACACTTCACAAATAGACTGCCTGGACACTTCACAAATAGAAAGCTTAATGATGGGGACTAAAATTCAACACAGGTGCCCCCCCGGCATCCTATGTATTCTGAATGGAGAAGCAGCGAAAGCCGGAGTCAGAATTTGAGGCGTCGCCCCTCCACTAACACATTCTCTTTCTTCCAAGTTGCTTCAGCAATCATAGGACCCTTCCACCCCATTTCCTTTCTGGGTCTCTGTTTTTCTTAGGCTGCTGCATGGCCTGGATTTTGGGCAGGGCCCAACCTGGACAACTCAATAGTCAACAATATACTGTTGACTTCCTCTTCATTGCTGTTGACAAGAGCTGGAGATGACAGGCAGAGGTGGTTAGTGGGGTCCTGCGCTCACCTCCATTTCTGGGCTCTTGCCCAAATCGCCCCCACCTCTCGCCATCTGCCAAAATATGAAGGCAGAATCCACAATAATACAGCTACTGATCACTGCTGCTTTACTTGTAAAAACATGCATGAATAATTGCTTTGCTCAAATCCAAGTTTACCTTTTCTATGAAGCTGTGATTCTGAACATGGATTTCCTACAACACTCGCTGTCACCCCACCCATCCTCCTGCACACACTCTCGCTCTCCTCTATGATCCTTCGCTCACTCCGCTACATGGCCTGAGGTCTTCTGTGTCCCCCACTCCTCTTACCGGTGGGTACTCTAAACGTTCCACTGCTTTCTCCTCTGTCCTCTGCCTCACCTGCTACTGGGCTGGGGTCCGTGACCTCACTCACTCCTGGTACTCACCACAGCCACCAGACCCTTACCTCAAGTGTTCAGTGCTTATCCCCCGCTGGGCGTTTCTCCCCGCTCGGCATTCCTCCCGCTCAGCGTTTTCCACTCACTCAGTGTTGTTTCCCCACTGAGTGCAATTCTCCTTCTCGGTGCGTTTCCCCTGCCCCGTGCTGTTCCCCCAGCCCGCTGCTGTTCCCCCAGCCCGCTGCTGTTCCCCCAGCCCGCTGCTGTTCCCTCGCTCGATGCGTATCTCCCGTTCGGCGCTTTCCCTCACCTAGTGCTGTTCCCCTGGTGGGTGCATTTCTCCCACTGGATGTTGAGCCCCCGCCCGGTGCTTTCCCCCCCCCGGCCGGTGCCGTTCCCCCCACCCGGTGCTGTTCCGCCCGCCCGGTGCTTTCCCCTTGCATGCCGCTAGCCACTTTTCCCCCCTTGTGCTATCTACCCGCTTTCCGTTTTTCTCCCTCGTGCTTCCCCCCCCCCCCCCGCTTGTCGTTTCACCTTTGCTGCTTTCCCCACCCCAGTGTGCTTTTCCCCCTTTCCACTTTCTCCTTGTGCTTTTCCCTTTGCCACTTTCCCCCTTTGCGCTTTTTCCCCTTGCTACTCCCCCCCCCCCCCCCCGTGTGCTTTTCCCCCTTGCCACATTTCCCCCTTGCCACTTTCCCCCCTGTTTGCCGCTTTTCTCCCTCGGGTCTGCTCTGCCATTCAATCATGGCTGATATTTTTCTCATCCCCATTCTCCTGCCTTCTCCCCATAACCCCTAATCCCCTTATTGATCAAGAACCTATCAATCTCTGTTTTCAAGACACTCAGTGATTTGGCCTCAACAGCCGTCTGCGGCAAAGAGTTCCACAGATTCACCACCCTCTGGCTGAAGAAATTCCTCCTCATCTCTGTTTGAAAGGATCGTCACTTTAGTCTGAGATTGTGTCCTCTGCTTCTATTTTTTCCTACAAGTGGAAACATCCTCTCCACGTCAACTCTGTCCAGGTCTTGCAGTGTCCTGTAAGTTTCAATAAGATCCCCCTCATCCTTCTAAACTCCAACGAGTACAGACCCAGAGTCCTCAACTGTTCCTCATACGACAATTTGTTCATTCCGGGGATCATTCTTGTGAATCTCCTCTGGACCCTTTCCAAGGCCAGCACATCTTTCCTTCTATATGGATCCAAAAATGCTCACAATACTCCAAATGGGGTGTGACCAGAGCCTTATACAGCCTCAGAACTACATCCTTGATCTTGTATTCTAGCCCTGTCGACATGACTGTTAATATTGCATTTGCCTTCTTAACTGCTGACTGACGTTAACTTCAAGAGAATCGTGAGCAAGGACTCTCAAGTCCCTTTGTGCTTCTGATTTCCGAAGCATTTCCCCATTTAGAAATGGTCTATGTCTAAATTCCTCCTTCCAAAGTGCATAACCTCACACTTTTCCACATTGTATTTCATTTGCCACTTCATCGCCCACTCTCCTAGCCTGTCCAAGTCCTACTGCAGCCCCCCTGCCTCCTCAATACTACCTGTCCCTCTACAGATCTTTGTATCATCTGCAAACTTAGCAACAATGCCTTCAGTTCCTTCCTCCAGATCATTAATGTATATTGTGAAAAGTTGTGGTGCCAGCACCGACCCCTGAGGCACACCACTAGTCACCGGCTGCCATCCTGAAAAAGACCCCTTTATCCCCCTCTCTGCCTTCTGTCAGTCAGCCAATCCTCTATCCAGGGCAGGATTTTTCCCCTGAACACCATGAGCTCTTAACTTATTTAGCAGTCTCCTATGCGGCACCTTGTCACAGGCCTTCTGGAAATCTAAATAAATCATGTTCACTGGCTCTGCTTTGTCTAATTTCCTTATTACTTCCTCAAAGAATTCTAACAGATTTGTCAGACATGACCTCCCTTTGACAAAGCCATGCTGACTCACTCCTATTTTATCATGCAATTCCAAGTACTCCGCCATCTCATCTTTAATAACAGACTCTAAAATCTTACCAGTGACCGAAGTCAGGCTAACCGGCCTATAATTTCCCGTCTTCTGCCTCCCTCCATCTTAAACAGTGGTGTTACATTAGCCACTTTTTAGTCCTCTGGTACCCTTCCTGCCTCCAGTGATTCCTGAAAGATCATCTCCAATGCCCCCACAATCTCCTCAGCTATCTCTTTTAGAACCCTGGGGTGTAGTCCATTCGGTCCAGGTTATTTATCCACCAGACCTTTCAGTTTCCCCAGAGTAATTCTTGGTAATGGTCACTGCACTCACCTCTGCCCCCTGGTTCTCCTGGAGCTCTGGCATCCCACTGGTGTCTTCCACTGTGAAGACTGATGCAAAGTAACTATTCAGTTCGTCTGCCATTTCTTTAATTCCTATTATTACTTCTCGGGCCACATTTTCCTGTGGTCCAGTGTCTATTTTTGCCTCTCTCTTATCTTTTATATATTGAAAAAAACTCTTCCTTTATATTACTAGCTAGCTTGCACTCATACCTCATCTTCCCCCCCCCCCATATTGCTTTTTTAGTTGCCCTCTGCTCACTTTTAAAGGCTTCCCAATCCTCTGGCTTCCCATTAATCCTCGCCACTTGGTATGCTTTTTCTATAGCTTTTATGCTGTTCTTGACTTTCGGCGTCAGCCATGGATACCTTGTCCTCCCCTTAGCATGTTCCTTCCTCCTTGGGATGAATTTCTATTGTGCCTCGCGAATAACCCCCAAAACCTGCTGCCATTGCTGTTCCACTGTCTTCCCTGCTGGGCTCCTTTTCCAATCAACTCTGGCCAGCTCCTCCCTCATGTCTTTGTAGTTACCCTTATTTAATTGCAATACCGTTACATCTGATCGTCAAAAATACAAATGACAGTGTCCAAAATACTTCTGTTTTGTATGGGTCAATGTCATACTGCGCAGTACCTACCAAACCAGAGAATGTTTTTTTCATTCACTGGATGTTCCTATGTTCTTATGTTAGCTTCGCTGGTTAAGCCAGCATTTGTTCCTCATCTCTAATTGCCCTCGAGAAAGTGGTGGTGAGCGGTCTTCTTTAACTGCTGCAGTCCATGTGGTTTAGACACACCCAGAGTGCTGTTAGGGAGGAAGTTCCAGGTGTTTGATAGTGAAGGAACTGCAATACATTTCAAAGTAGGATGGCAAGAGGAGTTTTTCCAGGTGGCGGATGTTCCTGTGCATTTCCTGCCCTTTCCTTCTAGATGGTGGAGGCTGTGGGTTTCCAAGGTGTTGTGGAAGGAGCCTTGGGGAATTCCCACAGTGTATCTTGTAGGTTGTACACACTGCTGCTACTGCGGGGTCAGGAAGTGAATTACTCGCCACAGGATTCTGAGCCTCTGACCTGCTCTTGCAGCCACAGTATTTATGTGGCTAGTCCAGTTCAGTTTCTGCTCAATGGTAATCCCCAGGATATTGTTAGTGAGGGATTCTGTGATGATAATGCCATTGCATGTCAAGGGACGATGGTTTCTCTCTTATTGGAGATGTTCAAAGCTTGGCACTTGTGTAGCACGAATGTCATTTGACATATTGTGCAAGTATTGCTTCATTTGGACAAGGACTGCTTCAGTGTGAGGAGTTGTGAGCGAAGCTGAATGTTGTGCTGTTATCAGCGAACATCCCCATTTCTGACCTTATGATGGAAGGAACAACAAAGAACAAAGAACAAAGAAATGTACAGCACAGGAACAGGCCCTTCGGCCCTCCAAGCCCGTGCCGACCATACTGCCTAACTAAACTACAATCTTCTACACTTCCTGGGTCCGTATCCTTCTATTCCCATCCTATTCATATATTTGTCAAGATGCCCCTTAAATGTCCCTATCGTCCCTGCCTCCACTACCTCCTCCGGTAGTGAGTTCCAGGCACCCACTACCCTCTGCGTAAAAAACTTGCCTCGTACATCTACTCTAAACTTTGCCCCTCTCACCTTAAACCTATGCCCCCTAGTAATTGACCCCTCTACCCTGGGGAAAAGCCTCTGACTATCCACTCTGTCTATGCCCCTCATAATTTTGTATACCTCTATCAGGTCGCCCCTCAACCTCCTTCGTTCCAGTGAGAACAAACCGAGTTTATTCAATCGCTCCTCATAGCTTATGCCCTCCATACCAGGCAACATTCTGGTAAATCTCTTCTGCACCCTCTCTAAAGCCTCCACATCCTTCTGGTAGTGTGGCGACCAGAATTGAACACTATACTCCAAGTGTGGCCTAACTAAGGTTCTATACAGCTGCAACATGACTTGCCAATTCTTATACTCAATGCCCCGGCCAATGAAGGCAAGCATGCCGTATGCCTTCTTGACTACCTTCTCCACCTGTGTAGCCCCTTTCAGTGATCTGTGGACCTGTACTCCTAGATCTCTTTGACTTTCAATACTCTTGAGGGTTCTACCGTTCACTGTATATTCCCTACCTGCATTAGCCCTTCCAAAATGCATTACCTCACATTTGTCCAGGTTAAACTCCATCTGCCATCTCTCCGCCCAAGTCTCCAGACAATCTAAATCCTGCTGTATCCTCAGACAGTCCTCATCGCTATCCGCAATTCCACCAACCTTTGTGTCGTCTGCAAACTTACTAATCAGACCAGTTACATTTTCCTCCAAATCATTTATATATACAAGGATGAGAATGAGCTATCTGAAAATTGTGTTCACTATGAAGTTATTTTCTCAATTATTCAGAGATTTAAGTTTGTTTATATTTGAAGACTGCTTTAGTATTGTATGCTGAAGAATTTACTTACCACATCACTAGCACTAGAAAACTCATTGTTGACAAGGCTTTCAAGTGCCATCCACCGAACAGGTCTATTCTCATTGTCCCCCAAGCAGTGGTAGTCCATCGGGAAGAGATCCCTGGAAAGAGCATTGTCTGTAATCTTTACCTGAAGGCTTTCGTCAATTCTAGGGTAAATGATAGAGAACTGAATTATTAGCGTTATAATTTAAATGTTCAAAAATGTGAATTTTTAAGTCAGAATAAGTAAAATCTGGTATATATTATCAGATTCTCAAAACGAACACACAGGACAGGCCTTTCATGTAATGAAAATCAAAACAGTCAGGAGTTTATGTGCACGGGTCAAGTCCCGTGAACATTCTCCTGCTGGCACACAAATTATTGTACTTAAAACAGACCTTCATCTGTTATGCATATATTTTTCAACAACTGTACAAAACACAAATTTCCATTTCTGTAGAATTGGCAGAACAACGTGCTTACTACAGACCAATGATTTATGCCAGCTACTTTTCAAAAGATCCGCTTCATATTTCATTTTGAGAGTTTTCCCCCAAAACTACAGAAAGAATTTCAACTGAAACATGGATTTATATGGGCTCCCTTGATCATAAGGGTGGGAAGAAGGGAACATATTTCAATACATACAACAATAGTGCCTTTCATGTAGTAAAACATCCTAAGACACTTCACAGAGGCATTATAAAATATTACACTGAGCCATATCAGGGGATATTTGGTCAGGAAACTAAAAGCTAGGTCAAACTGGTAGGTTTTAAAGCATGTATTAAAGAAGGAAAATGTAATAAAGGATGTAAATTCCAGAGCTTTGGGCATGGGCAACTGAAGACACGGCCAGCAATTGTGGAGGGATTAAAATTAGGGCTGCTGAAGGGGCCAGAAATCTTGTTGGCTTGTGGAGCTGAGGTGGCTAACTGAAATAAGATGGGGGCAAGGTGGAGGGATTTGAGAACAAGGATGAGAATTTTAAAATCAAGACACTGCTCGACAGGAAGATCATGTAGGTCAGCGAGCACTGGGGCTGACAGGGGAACGAACTTGGCATGAGTGAAGACAGGAATAGCAGGATTTTGGATGAGCTCAAGTTTACGGAGGGTAGAATGTGGCAGAGTAGCCAGGAGTGCATTGAATAGTCAGGTTTTGAGATAATAAAGGTCTCTGTATACCAGCTAAGACACACAACAAAGAATAATACAGCACAGGAACAGGCCCTTCGGCCCTCCAGGTGTGCCCTGGTCATGATACCAACCTTGGCCAAAACCCTCAGCACTTCCTTATACCGTATCCCTCTATACCTATCCCATGTATTTGTCAAGATGCCTTTTGAATGCCGTGAATGTACCTTCTTCCACAACCTCCCCTGGCAACGCGTTCAAGGCACTCACTACACTCTGCGGAAAAAAACCTGCCTCGCACATCTCCTCTAAACTTTGCCTCACGGACCTTAACCCTGTGCCCCCTGGTGACTGACCCCTCCACCCGGGGAAAGAATGCCTGTCCATCCAATCTATCCATGCCCCTCATAATCTTGTAGACCTCTATCAGGTCAACCCTCACCCTCTGCCTTTCCAATGAAAACAGTCCGAGTGTATTGAGCCTCTCTGCATAGCTAACACCCTCCAGACCAGGCAACATTCTGCACCCTCTCCAAAGTCTCCACATTATAGAATTGACCGTGCAGAAGGAGGCCATTTGGCCCATCGAGTCTGCACCGGCCCTTGGTAATAGCATCCCACGTAAGCCCATACTCGTAACCCAGTCACCCCACCTAACCTTTTTGCACACTACGGGCAATTTTGCAAGGCCAATCCACCTAACCTGCACATCTTTGGACAGTGGGAAGAAACCGGAGCACCCGGAGGAAACCCACGCAGACACGGGGAGAACATGCAGACTCCGCAGACAGTGACCCAAGCGGGAATCGAACCTGGGACCCTGGAGCTGTGAAGCAACTGTAATAGCAACTGAACATCCTTCTGGTAGTGTGGCGACCAAAATTGCACGCAATGTTCCAAGTGCGGTCTTACCAAGATTCTATACAACTATAGCATGACTTGCCAGTTTTTATGCTCGATACTCCCTCCAATGAAGGCAAGCATCCCGTATGCTTTCTTTTTAAAAAAAAAATGTATTTTTTTACAAACATGTATCAAAACAGGTTGCAGCGAACAAACATCCCAAGAAACATGCTTCCTAACAATCAACTAAACAGTCTGTATAGATTTTTCCCCTTTTTCACTACCCCCCGACGAACAGCCCCTCAAACACGGTCACAACATCCCCCACCTTTCCTCTGAAGAGCCCCATTACTCATACTTTATCTTCTC
Organism: Scyliorhinus torazame; assembly: GCF_047496885.1. Taxonomy (NCBI): domain Eukaryota; kingdom Metazoa; phylum Chordata; class Chondrichthyes; order Carcharhiniformes; family Scyliorhinidae; genus Scyliorhinus; species Scyliorhinus torazame. The sequence goes on from NC_092720.1 coordinate 151,409,926, forward strand.
TAATCGCAGGAAGTCCTGCAGGTCACCCAACCAAGCCGCTACCCCTGGTGGCGATGCTGACCGCCACTCCACCAAAATTCAGAGAGACGAAGGCCACGACATCGGCCTTCCTCCTCTCCATGAGCTCTGGCTCCTCTCGAGACCCCAAATATCACCACCAAATATCACATCCATGCTTCACAATTGATCTCCCCTGCCAACTCTGCTTCCCATTTCTCCTTGATCTTCACCACCCACTTGCCTCCCTCCCCCCCCCAGCCACGTAAATATCCCCAATTCTTCCCTCCCCTTCCACATCTGGGAGCAGCAGTCACTACAGCAGGATGTATCACAGCAAAGTCCCTAACCTGCAGATACCTGAACTCACTCCCCCTCGGCAGCTCTATCCTCTCCCTAAGCTCCTCCAGACTGGCGAACCCTTCCTCCAAATACAGATCCCTCACCTTGACCTGCCCCACTTCCCTCCACCTCCTGTATACACGATCCACTGCCCCCACCCACCGACTCAAACTCATGATTCTAGCACAGTGGCGTTAGCACCAACATCCCTTCCACCTAAAATGCCTCCTCAACTGACTCCATATCTTCACTGTGGACTGCACCGCCGGGCTCCTTGAATACCTACTCGGAGCCATTGGATACGCTGCCGTCACCATAGCTCTCAAACTATACCCCTTACAAGATTCCCCCTCCATCCTAACCAACTCTACCCCTTCTCCTTCCCACCACCACCGCACCTTGTCCACATTCGCCGCCGAAAAATAATGAAGCATGTTCGGCAACGCCAACACCCACTGCTGCCTCTGCCCAGTAGCAGAGTCCTCCCCACCCTCGGCACCTTCCCCGCCCATATAAAGTCAGAAATGATCTTGTCCACTTTCCGAAAAAAGGCCTTTGGTACAAAGATTTGGAGAGCTTGAAAGATAAACAAGAACCTCAGCAGAATATTTATTTTCATCACTTGGACCCTCCCTGCCAGCGTTAGGTGCAGTGCATCCCACCTCTTCAGATCCTCCCAAGCCTCCTCCACCAGCTTTGTTAAGTTCCACTTATGGAGCCCCGTCCATTTCCTCGCTACCTGAATCCCCAAATACCTAAACCTATCCCTCGCTACTGTAAATGGCATCCCCCCTAAATTAGCCCGTTGTGCTAGCTCATTTTCCTGGAATACCTTGCTTTTCCCTACTTGTATCTCCAAACCTCCCTAGTAGGCCCATAATCCTTCCCATACTCTCCAGCGGATCCGAAACACACAGTAAGAGGTCATCGGCATAGAGTGACACCCGATGCTCCCTCTGACCCCTCATAATCCCCCGCCACTCTGCCGACCCCTTGAGAGCCATCGCCAATGGCTCTATGGCCAGCGCAAACAGCGCGAACCGGAAACCATGGCTCAATCGAGAGATTGACTCCCTACTGAAGGACAGATCTGAGACGTTCAAGGCAGACGACCCTGACCTATACAAGAAATCCAGGTACGACCTCCGCAAAGCCATGAGAGAATATCAAACCAAGCTAGAGTCACAGACAGACTCTCGGCGGTTGTGGCAAGGACTAAACAACATAACGGGCTACAAAGCGAAGCCGAACAGTATCTCTGGCAGCAGCGCACCCCTCCCCGATGAACTCAATGCATTCTATGCTTGGTTCGAGCAGGTAACCAACAATCCGCTGCCGAGTGCCCCAGCAGTCCATAATTCACCCATACCCACCATCACAGCTTCCGAAGTCAGATTGGCCTTCCTGAAAGTGAACCCTCGGAGGGCGACAGGCCCAGACGGGATCCCTGGTCGTGCACTCAGAGCCTGCGCGGACCAGCTGGCAGAGGTATTCACGGACATCTTTAACCTGTCCCTACTCCACTCCGAGGTCCCCACCTGCTTCAAGAAGACCACCATCATACCGGTACCAAAGAAGAACCAGGCAACGTGCCTCAATGACTACCGACCAGTGGCCCTGACTTCAGTCGTAATGAAGTGCTTCGAGAGGTTGATCATGAAGCGCATCACCTCCATACTCCCAGAACGCCTTGATCCACTGCAATTCGCATACCGCTGCAACTGGTCCACATCAGACACCATTTCCCTGGCCCTACACTCATCCCTAGAGCATCTCGAAAACAAGGACTCCTACATTAGACTCCTATTTATTGACTACAGCTCCGCCTTCAACACCATAATCCCAGCCAAGCTCTTATCAAAGCTCCAAAACCTAGGCCTTGGCTCCCCACTCTGCAACTGGATCCTCGATTTTCTGACCAACAGACCACAATCAGTAAGAATGAACAACAACACCTCCTCCACAATAGTCCTCAACACCGGTGCCCTGCAAGGCTGCGTACGTAGCCCCCTACTCTACTCCCTGTACGCACACGACTGCGTGGCAAAACTTGGTCCCAACTCCATCTACAAGTTTGCTGATGATACGACCATAGTGGGCCGGATCTCGAATAACGACGAGTCAGAATACAGGCGGGAGATAGAGAACCTAGTGGAGTGGTGTAGCGACAACAATCTCTCCCTCAATGCCAGCAAAACTAAAGAGCTGGTAATTGACTTCAGGAAGCAAAGTACTGTACACACCCGTCAGCATCAATGGGGCCGAGGTGGAGATGGTTAGCAGTTTCAAATTCCTAGGGATGCACATCTCCAAAGTTCTGTCCTGGTCCACCCACGTCGACGCTACCACCAAGAAAGCACAACAATGTTGGCGAGGAGGCCCAAGGCTAACGTGCCTCCGCGGGCGGTGCTGGTGCGGTTTCATCGGTTCGCTGATCGGGTGTGTGCGCTCAGGTGGGCCAAGAAGGAGAGGAGCAGCAGGTGGGAGAACGCGGAGGTTCGAATATACCAGGACTGGAGTGCGGAGGTGGCGAAGAGGGGGGCCAGGTACAATCGAGCGAAGGTGGTGCTGCACAGGAAGGGGGTGAAGTTTGGCATGTTGCAGCCAATGCGACTGTGGGTCACCTACAAGGACCGGCACCATTATTTTGAGTCTCCGGAGGAGGCGTGGGCCTTTGTTCAGGCCGAGAAGGTGGACACAGATTGAGGGTCGGGATGGGCGTTTGGGGACTGCGGTTGATATGTTACTTTTTGAGGGGGGGGCCTTTGCTCTTGGTTTCTTTTTCTTTGTGTTTTTCTCTTTCGGGTCGGTGAGGGTGGTTAGGGCGGGTTGGGCACTGTTTTGGTTGGGTTGGTCGGGGGGCTCTTGGAGGGGGGGGGGGGGGGGTAAGCAAACGGAACAGAGGTGGATGGCCGGCGGTGAGATGGGGCCCCGCGGGGAGGGGGAGGCCTGAGTCGGAGGTGAGGGGACTGGGCCTGTAAAAGGAGCTGCGTCAGAGGTGGCGGGGTCGGGTAGGCGGAAAGCGCGGGCTTTTTCCTACGCTGAAGACTGGAGGGGGTGGGGCCGGGGCGGGGAAGCGAGGGTTGTTTCCCACTCTTAGGATGGAAGGGGGAGGGGGAGAGCCTGTGGGTGGGGAACGGAAGAGGAGGGTGTGTCACAGAATGGGAGGAGTCGAAGGAGAGGCGGGAGTGGCCGGGGTCAGCAGGAGTCAGTTGACTTGTGGAAGTGCAATGGGGGGAGTAAATCAGCTAGGATGGTTCCGAGGAAGTATAGAGAGGTACCTGGAGGCCAACGACAACGGGGAGGTCTGAGTGGGGATGGTATGGGAGGCGCTGAAGGCGAGCTCCCACTAAAAAGGGCGGAGAGGAGCTTCAGGTATTTGGGGGTCCAGGTGGCCAGGAGCTGGGGGGGCCCTGCATTGGCTGAATTTCACAAGGCTGGTGGAGCAAATGGAGGAGTTCAAGAGTTTGGACGCGTTGCCGCTGTCCTTGGCGGGTAGTGTGCAGTCAGTCAAAATGACGGTGCTCCCAAGGTTTTTGTTCCTGTTCCAGTGCCTCCCCGTGTTTATCCCGAAGGCCGATTTTTAGGCGGGTTAACAGGAGTATAATGGGGTTTGTGTGGCGCGAGGGACTCAGAGGGTGAGAAGGATGTTCCTGGAGCGGAGTAGATAGGGGGGGACTGGCGCTGCCCAACCTCTGTGGGTACTACTGGGCCGCCAATGCGACGATGGTGCGCAAGTGGGTGATGGAGGGGGAGGGGGCTGCATGGAAGAGGCTGGAGACGGCGTCTTGTGTGGGTACGAGTCTGGGGGTGCTGGCAACGGCGCCGCTGCTGCTCCCTCCAAAGAGGTATACCACGAGCCCGGTGGTGGTGGCTGCCCTCAAAATCTGGGGGCAGTGGAGGCGGCACAGGGGGGGAAGTTGGGGCCTCGCCGTGGACCCCAATACGGGGGAACCACCGATTCGTCCCAGGGAGAACAGATGGAGGGTTTTCGGGGTGGCACAGGGCAGGGATACGAAAGTTGGGGGCCTGTTTGTGGACGGGAAGTTCGCGAGCCTGGGTAAGCTGGAGGAGAAGTACGGGCTCCCCCCAGGGAACACCTTCAGGTACGTACAGGTAAGGGCGTTTGTCAGACGGCAGGTCTGGGGGGGTGGGAGTGGGGAAGATCTCGGAAACTTACCAGGTGATGCAGGAGGAGGAGGAGGCCTCGGTGGTGGAGGTGAAAGGTAAGTGGGAGGAGGAGTTGGGAGCGGAGATTGAGGAAGGGACGTGGGCAGATGCCCTAGGGAGGGTGAACTCTTCCTCTTCGTGTGCGAGGCTCAGCCTCATACAGTTTAAGGTGCTGCACAGGGCACACATGACCGGGACAAGGATGAGCCGGTTCTTTGGGGGTGAGGACAGGTGTGTTACGTGCTCAGGGAGCCCTGCAAATCACACCTGTTCTGGGCGTGCCCAGCGCTGGAGGAATTCTGGAAGGGCGTAGCGAGGATGGTGTCGAGGGTGGTAGGATCCAGGGTCAGACCGGGCTGGGGGCTCGCAATATTTGGGGTGGCAGAGGAGCCGGGAGTGCAGGAGGCGAAAGAGGCCGGTATTCTGGCCTTTGCGTCCCTGGTAGCCCGGCGAAGGATTCTTCTTCAGTGGAAGGATGCGAGGCCCCCAAGCGTGGAATCCTGGATCAACGATATGGCGGGGTTTATTAAATTGCAGAGGGTGAAATTCGCCTTGAGAGGGTCGGTACAAGGGTTCTTTAGGCGGTGGCAACGTTCTTAGACTTCCTGGCAGAACGGTAGACATTGGTCAATGGCAGCAGCAACTCGGGGGGTGGGTTTACTTTATTTCTGTTTCTATTATTTACACTGGAGGGTCCGAGCGGGTGTATTACTTGTTGTGTTAAGTTGGGGTGTTAATGTTAATTTATTATTTATATGTACAGTGGGGAGGGGGGTAGGGAGGGTTTCTTTTCTAGACCATGTTTTGTACTTAACCCTGTTGGGTTCCTTTTTCATTTTGTTGTTGATATTTTATGAAAACCTGAATAATAATAATTTTTTTTCAAAATAGAAAAACAACTGAATAGGTACTCTAAATGTTAAGTATCTCACTCCAAATTCTCAAAACAATTAATCATTTTTTTCTCTCGCCAAAATGTTCTGTTTCTGGAAATGATTTCAAATGTGAAAATATCTGTCTCAATAAACATGAGCAAACTTATTATTTTAACTTCCTACACATTATGCAATGATCATTCAGTTCTCCAATTTTCAAAGGCATATGGCAGGATCAATTAAAATAACTTCTTGAGTTTCCTTCCTCAACACGTACTCAATGGCATTCATTTTCTCCTTTCCGCATCAACAACCGCAGAGTCACTGGCCAGAATTTTCCAATCCTTCTTAGATACCCTGAACTGGAGGGGCACCAGTATCCTGGGTGTGGGGAGGTTTGCTAGAGCTCTTTGGGAGGGCTTAAACTAGTTTGGCAGGGGGATGGGAACCAGAGCTATGGATCAGAGGATAGGGTAGCTGTTGAACAGGCAGAAATAGTATGCAGCAAGTCTGAGGAAGTATAGACAGTTGGTAGGGCAAAGTTGCACTCAGTGGAATGGGTTAAAGTGTGTCTGTTTCAATGCAAGGAGTGTCAGGAATAAGAGAGATGAACTTAGGGTATGGATCAGTACTTGGAACTACGATGTTGTGGCCATTACGGAGACATGGATTTTACAGGGGCAGGAATGGTTGTTAGATGTTCCGGGGTTTAGATGTTTTCAGAAGAATAGGGAGGGAGGTAAAAGAGGAGGGGGAGTGGAACTGTTAATTAGGGACTGCACCACAGCTGCAGAAAAGGAGGAAGTTGAGGTGGGTTTGTCTACTGAGTCAGTATGGGTGGGTCAGAAACAAGAAAGGAGCAGTCACTTTATTGGGAGTTTTCTATAGACCCCCCAATAGCAGCAGAGAGATAGAGGAACAGATTGGGCGGCAGATCTTGGAAAAGTGCAGAAGTAACAGAGTTGTTGTCATGGGAGACTTCAACTTCCCTAATATTGACTGGAACTTCCTTAGTGCAAATGGTTTGGATGGAGCAGATTTTATCAGGTGTGTATAGGAAAGATTCTGACTCAATGTGTAGATAGGCCGACTAGGGGGGAGGCCATATTGGACTTGGTGCTCGGCAACGAACCAGGCTAGGTGTCAGATGTCTCGGTGGGAGAGCATTTCGGTGACGGTGACCACAACTCCTTGACCTTTACCATAGTCATGGAGAGGGATAGGAACACATAGTATGGGAAGGTATTTAATTGGGGAAGGGGAAATTATATTGCTATTAGGCAGGAGCTGAGGAGCATAAAGTGGGAATAATTGTTCTTGGGGAAATGCACAACGTTAATGTGCGGATTGTTCAAAGAGCACTTGCTGCAAGTGCGGAATAGTTTTGTCCCACTGAGACGAGGAAGGAATGGTAAGATGAAGGAGCCTTGGATGACATGAGAAGTGGAGCTTCTAGTCAAGAGGAAGAAGGGAGCTTACGTAAGGTTGAGGAAGCAAGGATCTTACTCGGCTCTCGAGGGTTACAAGGTAGTCAGGAATGTCCTCAAAAATGGACTGAGGAGAGCTAGAAGGGGGCGTGAAAAAGCCCTGGTGGGAAGGATTAGGGAAAACCCCAAGGCGTTTTACACTTATGTGAGAAATAAGAGGATGATCAGAGTGAGAGTAGGGCCGATCAGGGATAGTGGAGGGAACTTGTGCCCAGAGTCTGAGGAGATGGGGAGGCCCTAAATGAACACTTTGCTTCAGTATTCACTAGCGAGAGGGACCTTGTTGCCCATGAGAACAGTGTGAACCAGGTTAATAGACTCGAACAGTTTGATATTAAGGAGGATATGCTGGAAATTTTGAAACTCATCTGGATAGATAAATCCCCTGGGCCTGATGGAATATACCCAAGCTTACTACGTGAAGCGAGGGAGAAGATTGCTGCGCCGTTGGCAATGATCTTTGCGCCCTCACTCTCCACTGGAGTAGTACCGGATGATTGGAGGTAGGCGAATGTTGTTCCCCTGTTCAAGAAAGGGAATAGGGAAATCCCTGGGAATTACATACCCATCAGTCTTACGGCTGTGGCGAGCAAAATATTGGAAAGGATTCTGAGAGATAGGATTAATGATTATTTGGAAAAACATAGTTTGATTAAAGATAGTCAGCATGGCTTTGTGAGGGGCAGGTCACAGGCCTCATTGAATTCTTTGAGGATGTGATGAGACACATTGATGAAGGTTGGGCCGTGGATGTGGTGTATATGGATTTCAGTAAGGCATTTGATAAGGTTCCCCATGGTAGGCTCATTTAGAATGTGAGGGGGCATGGGATACATGGAAATTTGGCTGTCTGGATACAGAACTGGCTGGCCGAAAGAAGACAGCGAGTGGTAGTGGACGGAAAGCGTTCCGTCTGGTGACCAGTGGTGTCCTGCAAGGAGCTGTTCTGGGACCTCTGCTCCTTGTGATTTTTATAAATTACTTGGATGAGGAAGTGGAAGGGTGAGTCAGTAAGTTTGCCGATGACATGAAGGTTGGGGGAGTTGTAGATAGTGTTGAGGGTTGTTGATGGTTACAACAGGACATTGACAGGATGCAGAGCTGGTCTGAGAAATGGCAGATGGAGTTCAACCTTGATAAATGTGAATTGATTTATTTTGGGAGGTCGAATTTGAATGCTGAATACAGGGTTAAAGGAAGGATTCTTGGAAGTGTGGAGGAACAGAGGCATCTTGGGTCCACGTACATAGATCCCTCAAAATTGCCACTCAGGGTGATAGGGTTACAGAGGTTGTTAAGAAGGCGTATGGTGTGTTGGCTTTCATTAATAGGGGGATTGGGTTTAAGAGTCGTGAGGTTTTGCCACAGCTTTATAAAACTCTAGTTAGACCACACTTGGAATATTGTGTCCAGTTCTGATTGCCTCATTATAGGAAGTGTCATGTGAGAGTACCTTTAAGACATGGATGTTTAAGCAATTGTCATGTGAGGGTACCTTTAAGACATGGATGTTAAGGCAATGTACCTTTAAGAAAACAGTGATGTCAGAGAGTGGGTAGAGCTAGGTTTTACGTCAGCCATTTTGCAGGTTTTTAGTGTCAGTTTTGGAAAAACAGCTTGTGTGTGTCTGTGGGTTTCCAGAGAGCTGCAGATTTTGCAGTTTAGTTTTGCAGTTGGAAAAAGCAGTTTGTGTGTGTCCAGAGAGCTGCATGAAGAAAACAAGGTGCTGGAGCTGAAGTTAACCAAGCTAATATATCTCTGCCATTCTACAGAAAATATATATATCTTTTAATCTGATGTGATACTGTTTAAAGGTGTTAAGTCTCTTGGAAGTTTGAAGGAACATTTTAAGGAGTTATTTACTGTTGCAATATTTTCTGAGTTATCTTTGAAGTAAGGGGTGTTAAGAAATCCAATGTTCATTTGAGATGTTAAGTTGAGTTCATGGAATAAACAGTGTTTTGTGTTTAAAAACCCACGTGTCCATAATTGTAATCCCACACCTAGGGAAAAATCTGTGTGCGAGGAAAAGCAACAAATCCATTAAAGGGAGAGGTTGGTTGAACTCCATGATACATTTTGGGGTTCTGAAAACGCCTCGCCCACAACAATTGGGGGCTTGTCCGGGATAAAAGTCTATCTGTTGGATTGGCTTTTGTGAACTTAAAGACAGTGAAGGATTGATGCTTTTAAGGTGTGGTATTTTAGTTTAAGTGGGGAGTGTGTTGTGAACAATGGCTCTTTCCGAGGCTCAGAAGTTTTTGGGGGGTGGAGACTGTCACACGTAGTACTTTACGGACAGAAACGAAAAGCAGACTGTTAGATTTGGCAAGAACATTGCAGTTAACATTACCTGACAAAATGTGATAAAGATGAGGTAATTAGGGCGGTGGTTAAGCATTTAAAGTTGCCTGAGATAGAGTTCGACTCATTGGAAATGGCAAAAATTAAGTTGCAAATTAAACAAATGGAACATGAGAAAGAATTAAAGCGGCTGGCATGCGAGAGTGAGAGAGAGGAAAAAGAGAGAGAGAGGAAAAAGAAAAGGAGAGAGAAGAAAGAAGAAAAGAAGTAGCCCTAGCAGAACAAAAAGAAAAAGGGAGATACAGATTATCATAGATTATCATAGAATTTACAGTGCAGAAGGAGGCCATTCGGCCCATCGAGTCTGCACCGGCTCTTGGAAAGAGCACCCTACCCAAGGTCAACACCACCACCCTATCCCCATAACCCAGTAACCCCACCCAACACTAAGGGCAATTTTGGACACTAAGGGCAATTTATCATGGCCAATCCACCTAACCTGCACATCTTTGGACTGTGGGAGGAAACCGGAGCACCCGGAGGAAACCCACACACACACGGGGAGGATGTGCAGACTCCACACAGACAGTGACCCAAGCCGGAATCGAACCTGGGACCCTGGAGCTGTGAAGCAATTGTGCTATCCACAAGGCTACCGTGCTGCCCACGGGGAAAAAGATCAGGGGAAAAGATAAAGAGAGGGAGTTTGAACTTCAGAAAATGGCCATGAAACATGACAATCAGTTAAAATTGGCAGACGTAAAGGGAAACGTACAGTTGGATGATAGTGATGAGGATAGTGAGAATGAGCGTCATAGTCGAAAGCTTGGCGGGAATCTATTTAAATAAGTCCAAGCATTGCCTAGGTTGACGAGAAGGAAATGGAAGCCTTTTTCATTTCATTTGAGAAGGTAGCTAAACAAATGAAATGGCCACAGGACATGTGGGTGTTACTGATTCAAACAAAGCTGGTAGGTAGAGCTAGTGAAGTGTTTGCATCACTAGTGCCTGAAGCTTACAGACAAAGGTTTCGAAATTTAAGGAAAGAATTTGGTCAAACATACATGGAGTTTGAAAGGCTCAGAGTAATTTTGATAGATGGATAAGGGCTTTGAAAATAAGACCAAACGTATGAAGCTCACAGAGAAATTATACTTTTGGAGGAGTTTAAAAATTCAATTCCTGACGTAGTGAGAACTCATGTGGAAGAACAGAGGGTTAAAACTGCGTGATTAGCAGCGGAAATGGCAGATGATTATGAATTAGTTCATAAATCAAAGCTTGGTTTCCGACATCAGTTTCAGCCTGTGAGGGATAGAAACTGGGGACATGAGAAATACTCAAGTGGTAAAGGTAAAGGTGATCTGATGGGAGATAATAAAGAGAGTGTACCTCAAATTAAAAAAGAAATCCAGGAGGGTGGAAAGAAATGAAAAGTTTCAGATGTTTTCACTGTAATAAACTAGGCCAAAAGTCACAGTGTTGGTGGTTGAAGAAAAGCACTGGGAAGGCTGATGTGGTACAACAGGATAAGACAGTGGGGTTTGTTAGAGTGGTAAAGGAAAGCCCAAGGGAAGTGAAGGAGGTGCAAACGATTGTACAGCCTGTTCAAGAAGTAATTGTTAAAAAGGTGCCAGATGTCTTTAAAGAATTTACTTGTGTGGGTAAAGTTTACTCACGTGTATCAGGAGGAGCAGGTAAAGAAGTCACAATTTTAAGAGATACAGGGGCTAGTCAATCTTTAATGGTAAGAGATGAGGAATTATGTAGTTTGGGAAGAATGTAGCCAGAAAAGGTGGTGATATGTGGAATTCAGGGTGAGAGGAGTAGTGTTCCATGATATAAGGTAAGGTTGGAAAGTCCAGTGAAGAGTGGTGAAGTGGTAGTAGGAGTAATAGATAAACTATCTTGTCCAGGAATACAGTTTATCTTGGGTAATGATGTAGCTGGATCGCAGGTGGGAGTGATGCCTACTGTGGTTGATAAGCCAGTGGAAAATCAGTCAACTGAAGTGTTGAAGGATGAATATCCTGGGATTTTTCCGGGTTGTGCAGTAACAAGGTCGCAAAGTCACAGGTTAAGACAAGAGGAGAAATCAAAGAGTGAAGACGAAGTTCAAGTGCAATTATCAGAAACGATTTTTGATCAGATGGTTGAAAAAGAACAAGAACAGGTGGAGGATGAGGCGGATATTTTTAGTTCAGGAAAATTGGCGGAGTTACAACAGAAAGATGTAGAAATAAATCAGATATATCAGAAAGCATATACGGACGTCCGGGTGCGGCGATGACCAGCTGAGTCGCACGTTTCGGCAGCTCCCTGTGAAACGGACTTTTGGGCTCTTGATAGGAGCCCCAACGGCAATTTTAACGGCTAAAAACACCGTGCGGTAAACCAGGAGGGTGTTCCCCCTGGACACAGATGGAAAAAGGAGAGGAAAGTGGCCGGATTGCAGCGGATCCTTTGGAACAACGGCAAGGAAGGCAAGCAAAAACCAAGATGGCGTCGGAAGGTGGCAGTTTCATATGGGGCCCTGAACAACAAGAGTTCTTGAAATGCTGCGTGGAGGAGATAAAAAAGGAAATGAAGAAAGAGTTGTTGGCCCCGATACTCCAGGCGATCGAAGGGCTAAAGGAGGAACAAAAGACCCAGGAGCAGGAGCTTCGGGTCGTGAAGGCGAAAGCAGCCGAGAATGAGAACGATATACAGGGCCTGGTGGTGAAGTCGGAGATACAGGAGGCACACCAGAAACGATGTGTGGAGAGGTTGGAGGCACTGGAAAACAACGCAAGGAGGAACAACCTGAGGATTCTTGGCCTTCCTGAAGGTGTGGAGGGGGCGGACGTCGGGGCATATGTGAGCACGATGCTGCATTCGTTAATGGGAGCGGAGGCCCCGACGGGTCCGTTGGAGGTGGAGGGAGCATACCGAGTGATGGCGCGAGGACCGAGAGCAGGAGAAACTCCCAGAGCCATAGTGGTGAGATTCCTCCGTTTTAAGGATAGAGAAATGGTCCTTAGATGGGCGAAGAAAACTCGGTGCAGTAAATGGGAGAACGCGGTGATCCGCGTTTATCAAGACTGGAGTGCGGAGGTGGCGAGAAGGAGGGCGAGCTTTAATCGGGCCAAGGCGGTACTTCACAAAAGGAAGATAAAATTTGGAATGCTGCAACCGGCAAGACTGTGGGTCACATATCAAGGGAGGCACCACTACTTTGAGACGGCGGATGAAGCGTGGACTTTTATTGTAGAAGAAAAACTGGAATGAGTGGATTATGAAAAAGAACGTTTGGACAAAGTGGTGGGGCGAATGGGGGGGGGCGAAGAGGGGTTTTATGTTCTAATCCTGCGGTATGGTAACTTTTCTTTCTCCCACAGGTGGTGATGGGGGGAGGTGGGGAGGGAGAGGAGATGGGGCGTTGGCCATGGGAGGCGGGGCCGAGGGAGAGGCGCGGGCTCGGCTCCTGCGCTATGATAATTATGGCGGGAATAGAGAAACAGGAAGGAGGGGGCGTCGCACGGTGCGAGCCGTGGTCACGGGGGGAAGCAGAGGTCAGCCAGAGTTTGCTGACTTCTGGGAGCAACATGGGGGGAGTAATTACGCTAGCGGGGGGTCTAGCGGGGGGGGGGTGGGAGGGGGGAATTACTGGGTTGCTGCTGCTGGGGAAAGGGGGGAGTGGGTACGGGAGAGGATGGGCGGGGGGGCACCGCCTGGGGGAGATACAGCTGCGTGGGAACTGGGTGAGAAGCTGGAAAAAGATGATGGCTAACCGGCAAGGGGGGGGGGGGGTGGGAAGCCCCCCAACTCGGCTGATCACGTGGAACGTGAGAGGGCTCAACGGGCCGATAAAGAGGGCACGAGTACTCGCACACCTTAAGAAACTTAAAGCAGATGTGGTTATGTTACAGGAAACGCACCTGAAACTGATAGACCAGGTTAGGCTGCGTAAAGGATGGGTGGGGCAGGTGTTCCATTCGGGGCTGGATGCGAAAAACAGGGGGGTGGCTATATTAGTGGGGAAGCGGGTAATGTTCGAGGCAAAGACTATAGTGGTGGATAACGGGGGCAGATACGTGATGGTGAGTGGCAAATTACAGGGAGAGATGGTGGTTTTGGTAAACGTGTATGCCCCGAACTGGGATGATGCCAACTTTATGAGGCGAATGCTAGGACGCATCCCGGACCTAGAGACGGGAAAGCTGATAATGGGGGGAGACTTTAACACGGTGTTGGAACCAAGGCTGGATAGGTCGAAGTCCAGGACTGGTAGGAGGCCGGCAGCAGCCAAGGTGCTTAAGGATTTTATGGAGCAGATGGGAGGTGTGGACCCGTGGAGATTCAGTAGACCTAGGAGTAAGGAGTTCTCGTTTTTCTCCTATGTCCATAAAGTCTATTCGCGCATAGACTTTTTTGTGTTGGGTAGGGCATTGATCCCGAAGGTGAGGGGAACGGAATATACGGCTATAGCCATTTCGGATCATGCCCCACACTGGGTAGACTTGGAGATAGGGGAGGAAACAGGAGGGCGCCCACCCTGGAGAATGGACATGGGACTAATGGCGGATGAGGGGGTGTGCCTAAGGGTGAGGGGATGTATTGAAAAGTACTTGGAACTCAATGACAATGGGGAGGTTCAGGTGGGAGTGGTCTGGGAGGCGTTGAAGGCGGTGGTTAGGGGGGAGCTGATATCAATAAGGGCACATAAAGGGAAGCAGGAGAGTAAGGAACGGGAGCGGTTGCTGCAAGAACTTTTGAGGGTGGACAGACAATATGCGGAAGCACCGGAGGAGGGACTGTACAGGGAAAGGCAAAGGCTGCATGTGGAATTTGATTTGCTGACTACAGGCGCTGCAGAGGCATATGGGGAGAAGGCGAGCAGATTGCTGGCACACCAATTGTGGAAAAGGGGAGCAGCGAGGGAAATAGGGGGAGTGAGGGATGAGGAAGGAGAGATGGAGCGGGGGGCGGAGAGAGTGAATGAAGTGTTCAAGACATTTTATAAAAAATTGTATGAAGCTCAACCCCCGGATGGGAAGGAGAGAATGATGGATTTTTTGGATCGGCTGGAAATTCCCAAGGTGGAAGAGCAGGAAAGGGTGGGACTGGGAGCACAGATCACGGTAGAAGAAGTGGTGAAAGGAATTAGGAACATGCAGACGGGAAAGGCCCCGGGACCGGACGGATTCCCAGTTGAATTTTACAGAAAGTATTTGGACTTGCTCACCCCGGTACTGACGAGGACCTTTAACGAGGCAAAGGAAAGGGGACAACTGCCCCCGACTATGTCTGAAGCAACGATATCGCTTCTCTTAAAGAAGGAAAAGATCCGCTACAATGTGGGTCCTACAGACCAATTTCCCTCCTAAATGTGGATGCCAAGGTCCTGGCCAAGGTAATGGCAATGAGAATAGAGGAATGTGTCCCGGGGGTGGTTCACGAGGACCAAACTGGGTTTGTGAAGGGGAGACAGCTGAACACGAATATACGGAGGCTGTTAGGGGTAATGATGATGGCCCCACCAGAGGGTGAAACGGAGATAGTAGTGGCGATGGATGCCGAGAAAGCATTTGATAGAGTGGAATGGGATTATCTGTGGGAGGTGTTGAGGAGATTTGGTTTTGGAGAGGGGTATGTTAGATGGGTGCAGCTGTTGTATAGGGCCCCAGTGTGGTCACGAATGGACGGGGATCGGCATATTTTCGGCTCCATAGAGGGACAAGGCAGGGATGTCCTCTGTCCCCATTACTGTTTGCACTGGCGATTGAGCCCCTGGCGATAGCGCTGAGAGGTTCCAAGAGATGGAGGGGAATACTTAGGGGAGGAGAAGAACACCGGGTATCTTTATATGCGGATGATCTGCTACTATATGTGGCGGATCCGGCGGAGGGGATGCCAGAAATAATGCGGATACTTGGGGAGTTTGGGGATTTTTCAGGGTATAAATTGAACATGGGGAAGAGTGAGCTGTTTGTGGTGCATCCAGGGGAGCAGAGTAGAGAAATAGAAGACCTACCGTTGAGGAAGGTAACAAGAGACTTTCGTTACCTGGGGATCCAGATAGCTAAGAATTGGGGCACATTGCACAGGCTAAATTTAACGTGGTTGGTGGAACAGATGGAGGAAGATTTCAAGAGATGGGATATGGTAGCACTGTCAATGGCAGGGAGGGTGCAGGCGGTTAAGATGGTGGTCCTCCCGAGATTCCTCTTTGTGTTTCAGTGCCTCCCGGTGGTGATCACGAAGGCTTTTTTTAAAAGGATAGAAAAGAGCATCATGGGTTTTGTTTGGGCCGGGAAGACTCCAAGAGTGAGGAAGGGATTCTTACAGCGTAGTAGGGATAGGGGGGGGCTGGCATTACCGAGCCTAAGTGAGTATTATTGGGCCGCTAATATTTCAATGGTGAGTAAGTGGATGGGAGAGGAGGAGGGAGCGGCGTGGAAGAGATTAGAGAGGGCGTCCTGTAGGGGGACCAGCCTGCAGGCTATGGTGACAGCCCCATTGCCGTTCTCACCGAGGAACTACACCACGAGCCCGGTGGTGGTAGCTACACTGAAGATTTGGGGACAGTGGAGACGACATAGGGGAAAGACCGGAGCATTGGGGGGGTCCCCGATAAGAAACAACCATAGGTTTGCCCCGGGGGGAATGGATGGGGGATATGGAATGTGGCAAAGAGCAGGAATAACGCAACTGAAAGATCTATTTGTGGACGGGAAGTTCGCAAGTCTGGGAGCGCTGACCGAGAAATATGGGTTGCCCCAAGGGAATGCATTCAGGTACATGCAATTGAGGGCTTTTGCGAGGCAACAGGTGAGGGAATTCCCGCAGCTCCCGACACAAGAGGTGCAGGACAGAGTCATCTCAAAGAAATGGGTGGGGGACGGTAAGGTGTCGGATTTATATAGGGAAATGAGGGACGAAGGGGAGACTATGGTGGACGAACTAAAAGGGAAATGGGAAGAAGAGCTAGGGGAGGAGATCGAGGAGGGGCTGTGGGCAGATGCCCTAAACAGGGTAAACTCGTCGTCCTCGTGCGCCAGGCTAAGCCTGATTCAGTTTAAGGTATTACACAGGGCACATATGACTGGAACACGGCTCAGTAAATTTTTTGGGGTGGAGGATAGGTGTGCGAGGTGCTCGAGAAGCCCAGCGAATCATACCCATATGTTTTGGTCATGCCCGGCACTACAGGGGTTTTGGGTGGGGGTGACAAAGGCGCTTTCAAAAGTAGTAGGAGTCCGGGTCGAACCAAGCTGGGGGTTGGCTATATTTGGGGTTGCACAAGAGCCGGGAGTGCAGGAGGCGAGAGAGGCCGATGTTTTGGCCTTTGCGTCCCTAGTAGCCTGGCGCAGGATATTGCTAATGTGGAAAGAAGCCAAGCCCCCGGGGGTGGAGACCTGGATAAATGATATGGCGGGGTTCATAAAGCTAGAGCGGATTAAATTCGTCCTAAGGGGGTCGGCTCAAGGGTTCACCAGGCGGTGGCAACCGTTCGTCGAATATCTTGCGGAAAGATAGATGGGGGAAAAAAGAAGGGAGCAGCAGCAGCCCAGGACTTGGGGGGGGTGGGGGGGGTGGGGGGGGGGGGGGTATAGCCTGTGACAAGGCAGTTGCCAATTAGGGCTAGTTTTCATTTTTGTTATTTAATATTTATTTATTTGTAGTTTTTTGTTTATATAAAAAAGGTCATTATTATCTGTATTGTTATAATGTTGTGTAAAGGATGCACAATGTACTGTGTTGGTTGACCAAAAATGTTCAATAAAATATTTATTAAAAAAAAAAGAAAGCATATACGGAAGAGGAATCGGAGAGTATCCCAGAGTATTATCGTAAAAATGATGTCTTGATGAGAAAATGGAGACCTGTACATATGCAGGCGGATGAAAAGTGGGCAGAAGTTCATCAAGTAGTGTTGCCGGTAGGGTATAGAAAGGAGGTGTTGTGAGTTGCACATGAGGTACCAGTGGAGGTCATTTGGGAATAAGGAAAACTCAAGCTAAAATCCAGAAACATTTTTATTGGCCTGGACTACATAAAGATGTAGTTAAATTTTGTCAATCATGTCACACATGTCAAGTGAAAGGGAAACCTCAAGCAGTGATAAAACCAGCACCCTTAATACCCATTCCAGCATTTGAGGAACCTTTTACAAGGGTCCTAATCGATTGTGTAGGACCGCTTCCTAAAACAAAAAATGGGAATCAATATCTTTTGACTGTAATGGATGTGTCTACTAGGTTTCCAGAGGCCATGCCAGTACGTAATATTACAGCTAAAAGGATTGTGGAGGAGTTACTGAAATTCTTTACTCGATATGGACTACTCACAGAAATTCAATCGGATCAAGGATCAAATTTTACTTCAAAGTTATTCAAAGAAGTTGTGGATAGCTTCGGAATAAAACAATCTAATCAACTGCGTACCATCCAGAATCGCAGGGATCGTTAGAAAGGTGGCATCAGACATTAAAGACAATGTTGAGGGCTTATTGTCAAGATTATCCAGAGAATTGGGATAAAGGAATCCCATTCGTATTGTTTGCCATTAGGGGTGCACCTAATGAGTCTTCCAAATTTAGTCCTTTTGAACTAATTTTTGGACAAGAGGGTAGAGGACCACTTAAATTGATGAAGGTAAAATTGGTGGGTGAGAAATCGGAAATTACACTATTGGATTAGGTGTCAAATTTTGGTGAACGATTAAATAGAGCAGGTGAATTGTCTAGACAACATTTGAAAGTTGCACAAAATGTGATGCTGACAAGAAATCCAAAGTTCGTAGTTTTGCGAGTGGGGATAAAGTTTTAGTGTTGTTACCAGTGGTAGGGGAGTCTTTAAAAGCTAGGTTTTGTGGACCGTATCAGATTGAAAGGAAATTAAGTGAGGTGAATTATGTGGTAAAAACACCAGATAGAAGGAAGACTCACCGAGTGTGTCATGTGAATATGCTTAAAAGGTACTTTGAAAGGGAAGGAGAGAAAAAGGAGGTTTTAATGATTCTAACTCAAAGTGACGAACCAAATCCAGATGACTGTGAATTTGACATACCTCAAATTAAATTGGAAAATGAGGATGTTCTTAAAAATTGGGATGAATTGTTAAGTTACATTCCAGAGGAAAAACAAACTGACCTGAAAGAGGTATTGATATCACCTGGGCAAGTTTGTAGAGATAAATTGGGAAGTACTAAAATGACGATACATGATATAGATGTGGGAAATGCTTATCAAACAACATCCATATGGACTTAATCCTTTAAAATTGGCACAGGTTAACAGAGAGATTGAGAATATGCTGAAGAATGGCACAATTGAAGTGGGTTGCAGCCAATGGAGCTCACCCATAGTGATGGTACCTAAACCAGATGGTACCCAACGGTTGTGTGTGGACTATCAAAAGGTGAATGCTGTTACAAGAACAGACTCTTATCCTATCCCACGTTTGAAGGATTGCATTGAGAAAGTGGGACAATCTGCTTTTATTTCCAACTTCCAGACATTGAAAGAACATTTAAAACATTGTATGGAGTTCTTCGGCCGACTTCAGGCGGTTTGGTGATGAACCTAGCCCAAAGTTAATTTGGAGAAGCCCGAATCACTTTCCTTACGGAGTTGCCGTTATCCTCAAGACGAAGGGAAATAATGCGATTTCTTAACATGAATGAATTTGATCGAACCTTTGTGCAAAGGTTTGGTGGCGTGATTACTCCACTGATGGACTTGCTAAAGAAACCTAAAAAATTTCAATGGACAGCGTACTTTCAACAGGCATTTGACTGCCTGAAAGCAGTGATCACCAATGTTCCTGTATTGGAGAATTGCAAGGGAATCTGTGATCAGATTGAACTAAATTATCTGATTCTGAAGAGAAATGCCGAGGAGTTGAGGAATGGATGGATCGTGCAGAGACTTTGTTCAAAGAGACTGTCAATCGAGAAGGATTTTGGTTGGAGGAAGAGCAAAGAAAAATGGATTATATTATTATACCTGTTTGAGTGTGTTGCTTTCTTTAAATGAAAAGTATTTACTGTGTGCAGTTCTGAGTGGATGGTGCAAAAGTGAAAAACGAAACCATCTTGAAGTTGATGTTTTTTTTTCTTGGGGGGAGGTGTCATGTGAGAGTACCTTTAAGACATGGATGTTTAAGCAATGTACCTTTAAGAAAACAATGATGTCAGAGAGTGGGTGGGGCTGAGGTCAGGTCAGCCATTTTGCAGTTTTTAAGTTTCAGTTTTGAAAAGTGCTTGGCTGGTTTTGCTGAGAGCAGCTTCAAAGTGCCTGGCTGTTTTGCTGTGAGCTGATTAAAAGGAGAAAGCCAGTTTGAGACAGCAGC
Source organism: Scyliorhinus torazame (assembly GCF_047496885.1). Lineage (NCBI taxonomy): Eukaryota > Metazoa > Chordata > Chondrichthyes > Carcharhiniformes > Scyliorhinidae > Scyliorhinus > Scyliorhinus torazame. Next base: position 151,429,435 of record NC_092720.1, read on the forward strand.
TTGAGAAGTTCTGGTTTGCTGTGAGTTGCTTGAAGGGAGAAAGCCAGATTTGAAAAGAGCTTGGGGAGTGTCTGTGTTTTGCAGTGAACTGGATCTCTGCCATGAAAGACTATCTCTGGATCATTTGGGTGATTTAAACTTATAACAGTGAAGCCTTTAACTTGATGTGATTTTGTTTAAAGGTGGAAGTTTGAAGGAATATTTTTAGGAATTATTTACTGTTGCAATATTTTCTGAGTTATCTTTGAAGTAAGGGGTGTTAAGAGATCCAATGTTTATTTAAGATGTTAAGTTGAGTTCATGGAATAAACAGTGTTTTGTGTTTAAAAACCCATGTGTCCATAAATTGTAATCCCACACCTAGGGAAAAAGCCGTGTGCTAGGAAAAGCAACAAATACATTAAAGTTGGTTGAACTCCATGATACATTTTGGGGTTCTGAAAACGCCTCGCCCATAACAGAAGGATGTGGATGCTTTGGAGAGGGTACAGAGGAGATTTACCAGGATGCTGCCTGGACTGGAGGGCATGTCTTCTGAAGAAACGTTGAGGGAGCTAGGGCTTTTCTCACTGGAGCGAAGAAGGCAGACAGGTGACTTGATAGAGGTGTATAAGGTCATGAGTGGCATGGATAGAGTGGATAGAACATGGAACAGCACAGACGAGGACCTTCGGCCCTCGATGTTGTGCTGAGCTTTGTCCGAAACCAAGATGAAGCTATCCCACTCCCACAGCACAGTACAGGCCATTCAGTCAACGATGTTGTGCCGACCATTTATCCTAATTTACTGCTGCCCATGTGCCTGTCGAAGAGTCGCTTAAATGTCCCTAATGACTTTTGAGTCCACTACCTCTGCTGGCAGTGCATCCCACACACCCACCACTCTCTGTGTAAAGAACCTACCTCTGGCATCTCCCCTAGACCTTCCTCCAATCACCTGAAAATTATGTCCCCTCGTGACAGCCATTTCCACTCTGGGGAAAAGTCTCTGGATAATATTATCCGTCCGGGATAATATGGTGAAGATCACTTCAACCCTTCTGACCGTGGCAGCCGCTGGCTGCGCACAGCTAAAGGCTACCGCTGATCGGGACTTGGCAATTCTCGTAATGTGAGCACCTGACAGCTCCGAAGTGGATCCCTGTGGGTACACAGGTAATGGCGCAAGGAGTCGTTGCTGCCAAGCTTTGCGAAAGTCAAGGAGACACAGCCGGAGTGGGAAGTTGGAACTTGGGAATTTGTAACAGTGAGGTAATTCGGTGCAGAGTGGGAGAAGGTGCTTTTTCCCGACTGTTTTGTTCTCTCTCTTTCTTCTGGCCTGTAACTTTTAATCTGCAGGGAGAGAACCAGAGAGCATCTGAGAACCTGGAAATGTAACTGATTTTTATTTTTTTGATTACCTTTTCAAATTGTGTGTTGCGGTGGGGAGGGGGGGAAATGAAGTGACATCACAGTAAAGCTGTGACCTGATTGGCTGGTTGGGAAGCTACACTAAATTAAAAAATTAAGCATTGTTAAACTAATTAAACATAATTACTTAATTATAATTTAGAGGGGTAGCTAAGCCAGAGATCGGAGAGTACTGTATTGAGCTTTCACATTTATAGTAGAAATCTAGTGCCAGGAAACATATAGTTAACAGTAACTTTAAAAAAAAACTTTTAAATTTAATTTACTAATTATTTGACGCAATGTCAGTTAGAGGGGTGCAGTGCTCTGACTGTGAGATTTGGCAGCTCCAGGAGGCTTCCAGCGTCCCGGATGGCTTCATCTGCGGAAAGTGCACCCAACTGGAGCTCCTCACTGACCGCATGGTTCGGTTGGAGCAGCAGTTGGATGCACTTAGGAGCATGCAGGTGGCGGAAAGCATCATAGATAGCAGTTATATAAATGTGGTCACACCCAAGGTGCAGGCAGAGAAATGGGTGACCATCAGAAAGGGCAGGTAGTCAGTGCAGGAATCCCCTGTGGTTGTCCCCCTCTTGAACAGATACTGTCAAGGGGGGATAGCCTATCAGGGGAAAACAGCAGCAGCCAGAGCAGTGGCACCACGGCTGGCTCTGATGTTCAGAAGGGAGGGTCAAAGCGCAGAAGATCAATAGTCATAGGAGACTCTATAGTCAGGGGTACAGATAGGCGCTTCTGTGGACGTGAAAGAGACTCCAGGATGGTATGTTGCCTCCCTGGTGCCAGGGTACAGGATGTCTCCGAACGGGTAGCGGGCATCCTGAAGAGGGAGGGCAAACAGGCAGAGGTCGTTGTACATATTGGGACTAACGACATAGGCAGGAAGGGGCATGAGGTCCTGCAGCAGGAGTTCAGGGAGCTAGGTAGAATGTTAAAAGACAGGACCTCTAGGGTTGTAATCTCGGGATTACTCTCTGTGCCACGTGCCAGTGAGGCTAGAAATAGGAAGATAGAGCAGCTAAACACGTGGCTAAACAGCTGGTGTAGGAGGGAGGGTTTCCGTTATTTGGACCACTAGGAGCTCTTCCCGGGCAGGTGTGACCTGTATAAGAAGGATGGGTTTCATCTAAACTGGAGAGGCATAAATATCCTGGCTGCGAGGTTTGCTCGTGTCACACGGGAGGGTTTAAACTAGTATGGCAGGGGGGTGGGCACGGGAACAATAGGTCAGAAGGTGAAAGCATTGAGAGAGAACTAGGGAATAGGGCCAGTATGGCTCTGAGGCAGAGCAGACAGGGAGATGTTGCTGAACACAGCGGGTCTGGTGGCCTGAAGTGCATATGTTTTAATGCAAGAAGTATTACGGGTAAGGCAGATGAACTTAAGAGCTTGGATTAGTACTTGGAACTGTGATGTTGTTGTCATTACAGAGACCTGGTTGAGGGAATGACAGGATTGGCAGCTAAACGTTCCAGGATTTAGATGTTTCAGGTGGGATAGAGGGGGATGTAAAAGGGGTGGCGGAGTTGCCCTACTGAGAATATCACAGCTGTAGTGCGGGAGGACACCTCAGAGGGCAGTGAGGCTATGGGTAGAGATCAGGAATAAGAAGGGTGCAGTCACAATGTTGGGGGTTTACTACAGGCCTCCCAACAGCCAGCAGGAGATAGAGGAGCAGATAGGTAGACAGATTTTAGAAAAGAGTAAAAACAACAGGGTTGTTGTGATGGGAGACTTCAACTTCCCCAATATTGACTGGGACTCACTTAGTGCTAGGGGTTTAGACGGGGCAGAGTTTGTAAGGAGCATCCAGGAGGGCTTCTTAAAATAATATGTAGACAGTCCAACTAGGGAAGGGGCTGTACTGGCCCTGGTATTAGGGAATGAGCCCAACCAGGTGGTAGAAGTTTCAGTAGGGGAGCATTTCGGGAACAGTGACCACAATTCAGTAAGTTTTAATGTGCTGGTGGACAAGCATAAGTGTGGTCCTAGGGTGAATGTGCTAAATTGGGGAAAGGCTAATTATAACAATATTAGGTGGGAACATAGAACAGTAAGCACAGAACAGGCCCTTCGGCCCTCCATGTTGTGCCGAGCATTGTCCGAAACCATGATCAAGCTATCCCACTCCCTGTCATTCTGGCGAGCTCCATGTGCCTATCCAATAACCGCTTGAAAGTTCCTAAAGTGTCCGACTCCACTATCACAGCAGGCAGTCCATTCCACACCATAACCACTCTCTGAGTAAAGAACCTACCTTGGACATCCCTCCTATATCTCCCACGACCAGGGACTCATTCATAACCCATTGCTTTCTGTGGGTTCACTTTCAAAAAGGCTGATCTGACTTCCGATGCTGTTATGGTAGTTAATAATAATAATCTTTATTGTTGTCACAAGTAGGCTCACATTAACACTGCAATGAAGTTACTGTGAAAATCCCCTAGTCGCCACATTCCGGCGCCTGTTTGGGTACACAGAGGGAGAATTCAGAATGTCCAATTCACCTAACAGCACGTCTTTCGGGACTTGTGGGAGGAAACCGGAGAACCCGGAGGAAACCCTCGGCGACACAGGGAGAACGTACAGATTCCGCACAGACAGTGACTCAAGCTGGGAATCTAACCTGGGACCCTGGCACTGTGCTACCGTGCCACGGCATTATGGATGTTACTGAAGAACCTAGATTGGGGGCGGATGTTTGAGGGTAAATCAACATCGGACATGTGGGAGGCTTTCAAGTGTCAGTTGAAAAGAATTCGGGACCGGCATGTTCCTGTGAGGAAGAAGGATAAATACGGCAAATTTCGGGAACCTTGGATAACGAAAGATATTGTAGGCCTCGTCAAAAAGAAAAAAAAGAGGCATTTGTCAGGGCTAGAAGGCTGGGAACAGACGAAGCCTGTGTGGAATATAAGGAAAGTAGGAAGGAACTTAAGCAAGGAGTCAGGAGGGCTAGAAGGGGTCACGAAAAGTCACTGGAAAATAGGGTTAAGGAAAATCCCAAGGCTTTTTACACGTAGATAAAAAGCAAGAGGGTAGCCAGGAAAAGGGTTGGCCCACTGAAGGATAGGCAAGGGAATCTATGTGTGGAGCCAGAGGAAATGGGTGAGGTAATGAATGAATACTTTGCATCAGTATTCACCAAAGAGAAGGAATTGGTGGATGTTGAGTGTGGAGAAGGGTGTGTAGATAGCCTGGGTCACATTGAGATCCAAAAAGACGAGGTGTTGGGCGTCTTGAAAAATATTAAGGTCGCTACGTCCTCAGGGCCTGATGGGATCTACCCCAGAATACTGAAGGAGGCTAGAGGGGAAATTGCTGAGGCTTTAACAGAAATCTTTGGATCCTCACTGTCTTCAGGTGATGTCCCGGAGGACTGGAGAATAGCCAATGTTGTTCCTCTGTTTAAGAAGGGTAGCAAGGATAATCCAGGGAACTGCAGTGGTAGGGAAATTACTGGAGAGAATTCTTCGAGACAGGATCTACTCCCATTTGGAAGCAAATTATTAGTGAGAGGCAGCATGGTTTTGTGAAGGGGAGGTCGTGTCTCACTAACTTGATAGAGTTTTTCGAGGAGGTCACTAAGGTGATTGATGCAGGTAGGGCAGTGGATGTTGTCTATATGGACTTCAGTAAGGCCTTTGACAAGGTCGCTCATGGTAGACTGATACAAAAGGTGAAGTCACACGGGATCAGGGGTGAGCTGGCAAGGTGGATACAGAACTGGCTAGGTCATAGAAGGCAGAGTAGCAGCAATGGAAGGGTGCTTTTCTAATTGGAGGGCTGTGACTAGTGGTGTTCCGCAGGGATCAGTGCTGGGACATTTGCTGTTCATAGTATATATAAATGATTTGGAGGAAAATGTAACTGGTCTGATTAGTAAGTTTGCAGATGACACAAAGGTTGGTGGAATTGCAGATAGCGATGAGGACTGTAGAGGATACAGCAGGATTTAGATCATTTGGAGACTTGGGCGGAGAGATGGCAGATGGATTTTAATCCGGACAAATGTGAGGTAATGCATTTTGGAAGGATTAATGCAGGTAGGGAATATACAATGAATGGTAGAACCCTCAAGAGTATTGAAAGTCAGAGAGATCTAGGTCCACAGGTCAGTGAAAGGAGCAACACAGGTGGAGAAGGTAGTCAAGAAGGCATACGGCATGCTTGCCTTCATTGGACGGGGCATTGAGTATAAGAATTGGCAAGCCATGTTGCAGCTGTATGGAACCTTAGTTAGGCCACACTTGAGTATAGTGTTCAATTCTGGTCGCCACACTACCAGAAGGATGTGGAGGCTTTAGAGAGGGTGCAGAAGAGATTTACCAGGATGTTGCCTGGTATGGAGGGCATTAGCTATGAGGAGCGATTGAATAAACTCGGTTTCTTCTCACTGGAGGGGCGACCTGATAGAGGTCTACAAAATTATGAGGGGCATAGACAGAGTGGATAGTCAGAGGCTTTTCCCCAGGGTAGAGGGGTCAATTACTAGGGGGCATAGGTTTAAGGTGCGAGGGGCAAGGTTTAGAGTCGATGTACGAGGCAAGTTTTTTTTACACAGAGGGTAGTGGGTGCCTGGAACTCGCTACCGGAGGTGGTGGTGGAAGCAGGGACGATAGTGACATTTAAGGGGCATCTTGACATATACATGAATAGGATGGGAATAGAGGGATACGGACCCAGGAAGTGTAGAAGATTGTAGTTTAGTCGGGCAGCATGGGCGGCACGTGCTTGGAGGGCCGAAGGGCCAGTTCCTGTGCTGTACTTTTCTTTGTTCTTTGTTTGTAGCATCCCAATAAGGCTGTGAGGACTGGACAATTGTCCTGAACTCCGGAGGCATCAACACCAGAGAGCCAGCAGCCAGCATGAGAACACCCAAGAGCTGGCCTTCAGGGACATCCCATGACCAGAGAGTGTATGTGTGGACCGGGAAACAATCCAGAGCCCGGTACAGGTCATGTTCCAGCGGGTGTCTGGGGTACAAGGTCAGGGGTCCGGTGCCCAGGAGCCACTGCTGTGGCCGGGGATACTTGTTGAATGGCACCCTGAGAGATGGCTGGGAATGTGAGGGTGTGGGCGCTTGCAGGATCCAAGGGCACTGGGTGGAAGCTATAGCTGATTGTCAGTCTCATACTGTCTCCCACGTTTTTACAGATATTACATTATAGATGATATCTTGCATGGGCCCACCTCCTACCCTGAAGACACGGCCGCCCATCAGGCAAGGGAGGGATCCAGCGAGGGAGGGAGCGACGGTCTTTCGAACAGGCGACGGACAGCACGTGCCACAGGAGGTTCCACCTCAGCAAGATGATGTTGCAGCACATGTGCCATGTCTTTGTGGACGTGGCAGTGAGTGGAGAAGAACAATGACTGCTCCCTGTGGCCATTAAGGTCACCACAGTCCTGAAGTTCTACGTGTCAGGATGATTCCAGAGCTCGTGCAAGGACCTGTGTGGCATATCCCACCCAACAGACGACAAGTGCGTCCATCAAGCCACAGATACCCTGTTTGTCTGGGCTGATGATTACATGAACGTTGACCTGGACCAAACTTATCAAGGTGCCCGGGCACCAGGATTCTCCACCATCACCAGGATGCCCCAGGTCCAGGGGGTAATAGATGGCATGCATGTTGCCTTGCATGCGCCAAGCAGTCCAGGGACACCCTTCATCAGCAGGAAGGAGTTCCACTTGCTGCACGTCCAACTTTTGTGCGACCCACACTTCAAGTGTATGCTTTCCCGGACGTGTGTACAACAGCTACATCTTGGAGCAATCCGAGATCCCGGCACCTTCGAGGGACATCCCAGGGTGACCAGTTGGCTCTTGGGGGATTAGGGGTTCCGCTTAGGACATAGCTATTAACACCACCACAGAGGCCAGCGACCGATGCGGACACCTGATATACCGAGGTCTACATACCCACCCGGGCAGCCACTGACTGGTGCATCGGACTCCTGAAAATGCCGTTCCGATGCTTCAACCACTCTGGTGGTGTACTGCAATACCCACCTCGAAGGGTTGTCCGCTTTGTGGTCTGCTGTGCCCTCCACAACCTGGTACAGCAGCCGGGCAACATGGTAGAGGTGGAGGAGGCACATGCGCCCTCCGAGGAGGAGGGGCTGGACCAGGAAGGGTGGGAGGACAAGCCTGTGGAGAACTCTCAGAAGCAGCCGGAGGGGGATGACAGGTGGCGGTGAGGGTCAAACATGCCCGGAGGACCAGGAAGGTCTTCATCCTTGCCCGCTTCCCATTGGACATGGCTTTGTCCATCAATTCTCCTCTTCCGCCCCTTCCCACCCACCGTCCCCCACAGCGGCTCCCCTCCACCCGGCCCGCCTCACACTACAAACCTCCCCCCCCCCCCCCAGCCCCGGCTATTCCCTCACCCATCCATTACCCGCCCCCTTGGCGCTCCTCCCCCCACCAACCTCAGACCTCACAAAGGTGAAGACGCTGGAGTCAGGATGGAGACTCCGCCAGATGTCCAGACTTAGGATACATCGGATGGAGAGGAAAACTGCAGGGGGTGGGCACAATGGAAATGTGGAGCTTGTTCAAGGAACAGCTACTGCGTGTCCTTGATAAGTATGTACCTGTCAGGCAGGGAGGAAGTGGTCGAGTGAGGGAACCGTGGTTTACTAAAGCAGTCGAAACACTTGTCAAGAGGAAGAAGACTTATGTAAAGATGAGACATGAAGGTTCAGTTAGGGCGCTCAAGAGTTACAAGTTGGCTAGGAAGGACCTAAAGAGAGAGCTAAGAAGAGCCAGGAGGGGACATGAGAAGTCTTTGGCAGGTAGAATCAAGGATAACCCTAAAGCTTTCTATAGATATGTCAGGGATAAAAGAATGACTAGGGTAAGAGTAGGGCTAGTCAAGGACAGTAGTAGGAAGTTGTGCTTGGAGTCCGAGGAGATAGGAGAGGTGCTAAATGAATATTTTTCGTCAGTATTCACACAGGAAAAAGACAATGTTGTTGAGGAGAATACTGAGATTCAGGCTACTAGACTAGATGGGCTTGAGGTTCATAAGGAGGAGGTGTTAGCAATTCTGGAAAGTGTGAAAATAGATAAGTCACCTGGGCCGGATGGGATTTATCCTAGGATTCTCTGGGAAGCTAGGGAGGTGATTGCTGAGCCTTTGGCTTTGATCTTTAAGTCATCTTTGTCCACAGGAATAGTGCCAGAAGACTGGAGGATAGCAAATGTTGTCCCCTTGTTCAAGAAGGGGAGTAGAGATAACCCCGGTAACTATAGACCAGTGAGCCTTACTTCTGTTGTGGGCAAAATCTTGGAAAGGTTTATAAGAGATAGGATCTATAATCATCTGGAAAGGAATAATTTGATTAGAGATAGTCAACACGGTTTTGTGAAGGGTAGGTCGTGCCTCACAAACCTTATAGAGTTCTTTGAGAAGGTGACCAAACAGGTGGTTGAGGGTAAAGCAGTTGATGTGGTGCATATGGATTTCAGTAAAGCGTTTGATAAGGTTCCCCATGGTAGGCTACTGCAGAAACTACGGAGGCATGGGATTCAGGGTGATTTAGCAGTTTGGATCAGAAATTGGCTAGCTGAAAGAAGACAAAGGGTGGTGGTTGATGGGAAATGTTCAGACTGGAGTCCAGTTACTAGTGGTGTACCACAAGGATCTGTTTTGGGGCCACTGCTGTTTGTCATTTTTATAAATGACCTGGAGGAGGGCGTAGAAGGATGGGTGAGTAAATTTGCAGATGACACTAAAGTCGGTGGAGTTGTGGACAGTGCGGAAGGATGTTACAAGTTACAGAGGGACTGCAATAATAAGCTGCAGCGCTGGGCTGAGAGGTGGCAAATGGAGTTTAATGCAGAAAAGTGTGAGGTGATTCATTTTGGAAGGAATAACAGGAAGACAGAGTACTGGGCTAATGGTAAGATTCTTGGCAGTGTGGATGAGCAGAGAGATCTCAGTGTCCATGTACATAGATCCCTGAAAGTTGCCACCCAGGTTGAGAGGGTTGTTAAGAAGGCGTACGGTGTGTTAGCTTTTATTGGTAGAGGGATTGAGTTTCGGAGCCATGAGGTCATGTTGCAGCTATACAACACTCTGGTGCGGCTGCATTTGGAGTATTGCGTGCAATTCTGGTCGCCGCATTATAGGAAGGATGTGGAAGCATTGGAAAGGGTGCAGAGGAGATTTACCAGAATGTTGCCTGGTATGGAGGGAAGATCTTATGAGGAAAGGCTGAGGGACTTGAGGTTGTTTTCGTTAGAGAGAAGAAGGTTAAGAGGTGACTTAATTGAGGCATACAAGATGATCAGAGGATTGGTTAGGGTGGACAGTGAGAGCCTTTTTCCTCGGATGGTGATGTCTAGCACGAGGGGATATACCTTTAAATTGAGGGGAGATAGATATAAGACAGATGTCAGAGGTAGGTTCTTCACTCAGAGAGTAGTAAGGGCGTGGAATGCCCTGCCTGCAACAGTAGTGGACTCGCCAACACTAAGGACATTCAAATGGTCATTGGATAGACATATGGACAATAAGGGAATAGTGTAGATGGGCATTAGAGTGGTTTCACAGGTCGGCGCAACATCGAGGGCCGAAGGGCCTGTACTGCGCTGTAATGTTCTATGTTCTAAGTCAAAAAACCCAACCAGGTTCCTTAACTTCACCACCGCACGAGAGCTGCTCAGGGTACCAAGGTGGTCCTTTGTTGTCCCGAGGTTGCAATTAAAATCTCCCCCAGGACAATGCACTCACCTGTGGAGATGGTGCCAAGATGAGCGGACACTTGCTCGAAGAAAGTACTCTGCTGCCGGCCAGCCTGGAGAGTGTAGACATTCACAAAATGAAGTACCTTGCCCCCCCCCCCTCGTGGACCATCAGCCGCAACAATCTGCATGGCACTGGCTCCTTGATCCCCACGATCTCCAGTTGAAAATGTGGGGCCAACAAGATGACTCAAGTAGACCCCCCCTCCCACCCCTCGGGCCACCCCAGGAGCCACATGGATTTGTCTCCCGAAGCGGTGTGGGTTTCTTGTGGGAAGCACGCTGCATACTTCCTGTCCCGGAGGACCAAGAAGCTCTGGAACCTGCAGAGTGCGTCCCTGCTGCCGTCGATGTTAAGACTGGCTATGGACATCTCCATATCAGCAGTAAAGTGCCACCTTCACCGTCACCGTTCTAGTGCTTGGAGGGAGCAGAAGAATTCGGCGAGGAACGATTTAAGCTAGTCAGTCGCATCCAGATCTCCCGCCTCTTTAACATAGGCGTGGGAAGACTTAATGAGCAGCACGCTATGTCAGGCCACTGGTCGAGGGCTGGCTGTACTCGATTCCAGAGACTGCGGTTGGCATGTGGAAAAGTCTAGCGTTCCCTTGAGGGTGAGGGGCGACTCTGTGTCGGGCACGAGGGAGACCACTGCCCCGCTATAGATGGACTCAAAATCCGAGACCAAAAAATGCAGAAGGTTTCCCCTTTGTGGGAGGCTTTGAAAATCTCCTCTAATACCTTCTCCCAGGCCAAGCAGACAAATGCCTGGTGCCCAGAAGGAGTAGATGTGCTTGAGGGGAGTACTCGTCAGTCATTAGAAGGAACAACGCCACCTTGGAAGGTACCTCCTCCAGTAGTCGGAGGTGGGGGAGGAGGAGTTCCGTAGGGAGGTAGGGTGGGATTTTGGAAAGTATGACCATCTCGGCAGTGGCCTCAAGAGGGTCCACTGCCATGTAGGTCCCGCCCATCATAAGCCCCTATTCAAGGGCGAGGTGGACTGCCCTCTCAGCCCTCAGGAAAAACATGACCCTCCTGTACATATGGGAGGCGGCCACAATGGCCCCGGCCATTGCAAGAACGCACGCCTCGATGCTCACGGGGGGTGAGCGTGGCTTTTGGCCCCTAGCTTCTGGGTTTGGATCGGGTGTAGTCGAGGCTGAAGAGGCCATCACCCCCCGCATCGGTTGCTCTGGACTGCCCCTCCACCGCCGGAGGGGCAAGTGCTGTGCCCACCCCTATGTGGGCTTTGTCGTATCAGTTAGATTTGGAAATAGATGGGGGTAAGGGAAGTGAGGGAGAATAATGTACTCTCCCCCTAGGGGAGTGACAAGGGTAGGAAGGGAAGAGGGATTAAGGGACACAGCGGAAAGAGGAGGATGGGGCACCGTGGATGGACTGGTACCTGATGGGAGACTTCTGTTGAGCTGGAGGGTAGGAGGGTAGGGGAGCAAAAGTAGACCTTCAGCCCCGGAGCAGGGCCCAGCTATCACAGTCTGTACTCCCACCCTAGGACGACCACATCAGTGTAAAGTACGTGCTGGTGTGCATAGTCTTCAGCCAGTGAGGGGCCCAGCAAACTACAGACCATACTCCCACCCGAGGACGACCACACCAACATGAAGAGCCGCTGGAGGATATCAGCAAACACACTGCCCACTGGATCATCCTGTCCTGGAACAAGCACACCTGATGGAAGAAAAAGGCTTCATCCTTGCTGAAGGCAGTTGTTGATGGATGGGAGGACCAGGTGGGCCAGGACCCTCAGTCCAGAAGGGGTCCAGCAAACAAGCAATCCAAAGGGCTCCGTTCCCACCTCAATCTTGAACTTGCTTTCTTCTTGTCCTTCTTTCTTTTCTCTCTCCAGGCAGCTCGACAGCAACCAACCCTGGGAACTGATGAGCAGCAATAAGAGAGAAAAAAAGAGAGACACAGACACAGAGACAGAGAAAGAGCGTGCAAGAGAGAGCGGGCGAGGAGGAGAGAGCGTGCGAGAGAGCCACTTCCTAACTCCAGTATGTCTGGACTGTGAGTGCCTGCTTGGCTGAGTGTGAGTGCTTTCGGAGTTGTGTGAACACAGGGAGTTAGGTGAAACTTTATCTGAAAAGACTGAGTGAGGAGTTCAGTCCGGGCAGGAATGGAGCAAGGGCGAGTTTCATAAACACCAAGATCAATTCCTGTCCTCATTGACTTCACAGTCAGCGTCACAGTGAAACACTCATGAATATAAAAAGGACAGCATGGTAGCACAAGTGGATAGCACTATGGCTTCACAGCGCCAGGGTCCCAGGTTCGATTCCCTGCTGGGTCACTGTCTGAGTGGAGTCTGCACGTTCTCCCTGTGTCTGCGTGGGTTTCCTCCGGGTGCTCCGGTTTCATCTCACAGTCCAAAGACGTGCAGGTTAAGTGGACTGGCCATGATAAATTGCCCTTAGTGTCCAAAAAGGTGAGGAGGGGTTATTGGGTTACAGGGATAGGGTGGAAGTGAGGGCTTAAGTAGATCGGTGGAGTCTCGATGGGCCAAATGGCCTCCTTCTGCACTGTATGCTCTAGGTTTTCTTTGCTTTTTTGTTTGGAGGATAACTGAGAAACAGCACGAGTGTAAGCCAGGGTCATTATAATACAGTAATATAAGTAAACAAAGTAGGTAAGGGAAGTAAAGTTAGCCCAAGGGAGATAAGTAAATAGTATTCTTATATAGCTTAAGTTTTGTTAAAAGGGGCTTAAGGGTAGACAAGGGAGGAGAGCTTGCAACCGTGATATATGCCTCCTGTACTATGTGGTAAATCATGGAAGCTTCAATTGGCTCTGGTGATGTGCAGGACGTGTGTCAAACTGCAGCTACTGGTTAACCGCATTTTGGAGTTGAGGGTGGATACGCTGTGGAGCATCCGCAATGCTGAACATGTTGTGGATAACAAAGAACAAAGAAATGTACAGCACAGGAACAGGCCCTTCGGTCCTCCAAGCCCGTGCCGACCATGCTGCCCGACTAAACTACAATCTTCTACACTGCCTGGGTCCGTATCCCTCTATTCCCAATCTATTCGTGTATTTGTCAAGATGCCCCTTAAATGTCACTATCGTCCCTGATTCCACCACCTCCTCCGGTAGCGAGTTCCAGGCACCCACTACCCTCTGTGTAAAAAACTTGCCTCGTACATCTACTCTAAACCTTGCCCCTCTCACCTTAAACCTATGCCCCCTAGTAATTGACCCCTCTACCCTGGGGAAAAGCCTCTGACTATCCACTTTGTCTATGCCCCTCATAATTTTGTAGACCTCCATCAGGTCGCCCCTCAACCTCCGTCGTTCCAGTGAGAACAAACCGAGTTTATTCAACCGCTCCTCATAGCTACTGCCCTCCATACCAGGCAACATTCTGGTAAATCTCTTCTGCACCCTCTCTAAAGCCTCCACATCCTTCTGGTAGTGTGGCGACCAGAATTGAACACTATACTCCAAGTGTGGCCTAACTAAGGTTCTATACAGCTGCAACATGACTTGCCAATTCTTATACTCAATGCCCCGGCCAATGAAGGCAGGCATGCCGTATGCCTTCTTGACTACCTTCTCCACCTGTGTTGCCCCTTTCAGTGACCTGTGGACCTGTACTCCTAGATCTCTCTGACTTTCAATACTCTTGAGGGTTCTACCATAACATGTTCAGTGAGGTGGTCACACCGCAGGGGAGGAGGACTGAACAGGCAGAAAGGGTGTGGGTGACCACCAGGTAGAAGGTGGGTAGTGCAGGGGTCCTCTGAGGCCATCCCCCTTTCTAACAGATAGATTTTGGATACTGTTGGGAGAGATGACTGTGTAAGGGAAAGCAGTGGCAGCCAACTTCATGGCACCATGGGTGGGTCTGCTGCAAAAGAGGGGAGGAAGAATGTCATGGCTATAGTCGTAGGGGGATCAATTGTAAGGGGAACTAACAGGTGTTTCTGTGATTGCAAAAGAGACTTCAGCATGTAATGTTGCCTCCATGTTCAGGTTCAGGGGTGTCACTGAGCAGCTGCAGGGCGTACTGAAGGGGGAGAGCAAACAGACAGATACCGAGGTACATATTGGTACCAACGATATTAGCACAAAAACGGAATGAGGTCCTGAAAGCAGTTCAGGGAGCTTGGAAGTAGATTAAAAGCAGGACCCAGAGGTAGCAATCTCTGCATTACCTCCACATGTTAGTGAGTATAGAAATAGGAGATTAGTCCAGATGAACAATGCGTGGCTGGAGAGATGGTCCAGGAGGGAGGACTTTAGATTTCTGGGACATTGGGACCGTTTTGGGGGACAGTGGGACCTGTACAAGGCGGACGGTTTGCCCCTGAACTGAAATGGGACCAGTGGCCTTGCAGGGAGGTTCGCTAGTGCTTTTGGGAGGATTTAAACTAACTTGGCAGGTACCTGGGATCCTCAGAGAAGATTTAGCATGGGTAGAAGCACAGCCAAAATTAGAGGAGACATCAAGTGAGTCAGGAAAGCCTGAATGCTGAGACTAGTTAAGTCACCAAGGAGTTTGGCAAGATTGGCAAGTATTTATTTTAATGCAAGGAGTTTGACGAACAAGGCAGATAAACTGAAGGCTCACATTAAAACATGGAGATAAGATGTTACTACTGAGACATGGTTAAGAGAGGGGTAGTATTGACAGCTCAATATTCCAGGATACAGAATCTTTAGGCGAGGTAGGGAAGGAGGGAAAACAGGATGGGTTGTTACAATTTTGATCAGGGAATAAATTACAGCAGTAAGGAGGGGTGACAGCTTAGAAGGCTCTTCAACTGAGGCCATATGGGTAGAACCTAAAAACCAAAATGGTGCAATTACATTGGTGGGAATGTTCTATAGGTCCCCAAACAGTCCGAGAGAAATAGAAGAGCAGATACGTAGGCAAATTTCAACAAAGGGAAAAGTAATACGGAATGATAGTGGGGGATTTCAACTTCCCAAATTTTGTTTTTAATGTTTTTATTGGCTTTCACATTTTTATGTTACACATTCCAGTTCATACTTCAAATTTACAAGTTAAATTCCCCAATATTAACTGGAGAAGCCAAAGCGTAAAGGTTTAGAGGGAGCAGAATTCTTAAAATGCATCCAGGAGAACATTTTGAGCCAGTCGTAGAAGGACCTACAAGAGAAGGGGCAGTGCTGGACTTAATTTTTGGTCACAAAACTGGGCAAGTGGTTGAAGTATCAGTGGGGGAACATTTTGCAGTCAGTGATCATAACTCCATTAGATTCGGATTGTTATGGAAAAGGACGAGGATGGGCCTGAGATCAAAGATCTAAATTGGGGGAAGGCTGATCTTAGTAAGATCAGATATCTCATCCCTAAAAGTGCAAACTTGATAATGCAACATCCCATCAGGACTCACTGAAACAACAGCCAGGTTCTGCTCAAGTCCTACTGAATCAAAAGGCAGCAGCATAATCTTCAGGTATGTTTCTTCAGGATAAATTTGGGTTCTTTCATATTGGTGGCTACAGACTATCTTTTCAAGACCTAAAATTCCATAATATCCGAGAATATGATAGAAAAATAGAATGGTTACAACCCAGGATGAGGCCATTCTATCTGTCATGTCTGTGCCAGCTCTGCAAGTGAAACTCACCTCAACCCACACCCCAGTCCTTTATGGGAAGCACCTTCAAAGAGCTGTACCAAACACAAAACTGAGTACATTGGAAGGAATGAAGATCACTGACATCACTGCATAAGCACTACATGCCCCAAAACAAGCATCAGTTCATCAAAATACAGGGAACTGAAGATGTTAATAAACCAGACCATCCACAACTGGTTGAGGTGAATGAAAATCAGACTGCAGTACTTTCAGGAGCATTACTCGTTGCCAATTCTACCAAGGTCGTGCACAGAATGTTTTTGCTCTTGGAACCGGACTACAAACGGTTGAGGGTTACAATAATAGAGAAAACAAATAATGGAAAAACATTTCAGCTACAGATCAACTGATGTGCTATAGCCTTGGTTCTCATCCTTTTTGATTGAAGACCAATTTTTTTGCGTTCAAATTAGTTATACAATGATACGTATTAATTTTATTTTACTTACTTAATATGAAACCTATTGGTGGTGCTCGTTTCCAAATCGCAATGGCCTCACCTGTCTCACCTTCTTCAGCCCCTTCAACCATCCAAGATCTCTGTACTCTTCCAATTCTAAACTCATGCTCTCTTGATTTTCATCACTTTATCATTAGTATCCTGAAAACTGGTTAGACCCAAAACTCTGGAAATCCTTCCTGATGCCTCTCTGTGCCTATTTTACTCATCTCATTTAAATTACTCCATGAAATCCACCTCTTCCCCTATTCTTTTGGTTACATTTGTTAATACTTTCTTATGTGTCTCTGTGACAAATTTTGTTTGACAAAACTCATGTGAAATGCTTTTGTTGCACCTTCGTTGTAGGAAAACGCGCATAGATCAAAGTTGTTTACATAGATACATAGACGATAGGAGCAGGAGGAGGCCTTTTGGCCGTTCGAGCCTACTCTGCCATTCATCACGATCATGGCTGATCATCCAACTCAACAGCCTAATCCTGCTTTCTCCCCATTGCCTTTGATCCCATTCTCCCCAAGTGCTATATCCAGCCTCCTCTTGAATATATGCAATGTTTTAGCATCAACTACCTCTTGTGGCAATGAATTCCACAGGCTCACCACTCTTTGGGTGAAGAAATGTCTCCTATTCTCTGTCTGAAATAGTTTACCTGAATCCTCAGACAAGGTTAGTTTCGGGAGTTCAGTTCCGGGAGCGGCCACAGGGAGCAAGTGCTGCTGGGAGAGGCAAGTGCTGTTTAAAAAGTTCCTTACCTTGCAGGTCAGCCGTTAGTTTCGGGAGTTCAGTTCCGGGAGCGGCCACAGGGAGCAAGTGCTGCTGGGAGAGGTAAGTGCTGTTTAAAAAGTTCCTTACCTTGCAGGTCAGCCGTTAGTTTCGGGAGTTCAGTTCCGGGAGCGGCCACAGGGAGCAAGTGCTGCTGGGAGAGGTAAGTGCAGTTTAAAAAGTTCCTTACCTTGCAGGTCAGCCGTTAGTTTCGGGAGTTCAGTTCTGGGAGCAGGCCTATTGGCTGACTGTAAATCAGGAAGGATACAAAAGGTGTGGCTGAAGTGCCTTTAGAAACGGAGTGCTGGAAGCAAACAGAGTGTATCTGAGTTTGGGTAAGAGGTGAGTGAGGGCTGTGTTTTTTTTTGGAGTTTGGTGTTTGGGGTTGAGTTTCCAAAAAAAACCCCACAATTATTTAAGTAAATTAATTAACTAGTTAAGGGAATTTGGTGCTCATCTTAAGGAGGTGCAGAGAAGCAGACCTGTGAGGGAGTCTCGGGAGCAATTACATCACAGCCAGCAGGTAAGTGATTGGCTTGTGACTGGTAAGTGATTTTTCTTTTCTCTTTGACTTTCTCTTAGCTGTGTAGTGTAGTTCAAATTTAACTTCAGGTTTAAGTCATGGCAGGAGAGCTCAGACCCGTGTCATGCTCCTCTTGTGAGATGTGGCAATTCAGGGACCCTTCTGGTGTCCCTGACTCCTTCATCTGCAAGAAGTGTGTCCAACTGCAGCTCCCGTTAGACCGTTGACTGCTCTGGAGCTGCGGATGGATTCACTTTGGAGCATCCGCGATGCTGAGGAAGTTGTGGATAGCATATACAATGAGTTGGTCACACCGCAGATTAAAATTACTGAGGCAGATAGGGAATGGGTGACCAACAGACAGAGGAAGAGTAGGAAGGCAGTGCAGGGATCCCCTGCGGTCATCTCCCTCCAAAACAGATTTACCGTTTTGGAAACTGTTGGGGGAGATGGCTCACCAGTGGAAGGTGGCAGCAGCCAGGTTCATGGCACCGTGGCTGGCTCTGCTGCACAGAAGGGCGGGAAAAGAGTGGCAGAGCTATAGTGATAGGGGATTCAATTGTAAGGGGAATAGACAGGCGTTTCTGCGGACGCAAACGAGAATCCAGGTTGGTATGTTGCCTCCCTGGTGCAAGGGTCAAGGATGTCTCGGAGCGGCTGCAGGGCATTCTGGAGGGAGAGGGTGAACAGCCAGCTGTCGTGGTGCATATAGGCGCCAACGATATAGGTAAAAAAACGGGATGAGGTCCTACAAGCTGAATTTAGGGAGTTAGGAGTTAAACTAACAAGTAGGACCTCAAAGGTAGCAATCTCAGGATTGCTACCAGTGCCACGTGATAGTCAGAGTAGGAATGACAGGATAGCTAGGGTGAATACGTGGCTTGAGAGATGGTGCAAGAGGGAGGGTTTCAAATTCCTGAGACATTGGAACCGGTTCGGGGGAGGTGGGACCTGTACAAATCGGACGGTCTGCATCTGAGTGGGACCGGAACTAGTGTTCTCGGGGGTGTGTTTGCTAGTGCAGTTGGGGAGGGTTTAAACTAATGTGGCAGGGGGAGGCGAACCGATGTAGGAAGTCAGTGGGGACGGAATCAAAAGGCAGGAAGGGAGAGTGTGTAAAGCATGGCCAGAGAAAGTATAGAACATAGAACGATACAGCGCAGTACAGGCCCTTCGGCCCACGATGTTGCACCGAAACAAAAGCCATCTAACCTACACTATGCCATTATCATCCATATGTTTATCCAATAAACTTTTAAATGCCCTCAATGTTGGCGAGCTCACTACTGTAGCAGGTAGGGCATTCCACGGCCTCACTACTCTTTGCGTAAAGAACCTACCTCTGACCTCTGTCCTATATCTATTACCCCTCAGTTTAAAGCTATGTCCCCTCGTGCCAACCATTTCCATCCGCGGGAGAAGGCTCTCACTGTCCACCCTATCCAACCCCCTGATCATTTTGTATGCCTCTATTAAGTCTCCTCTTAACCTTCTTCTCTCTAACGAAAACAACCTCAAGTCCATCAGCCTTTCCTCATAAGATTTTCCCTCCATACCAGGCAACATCCTGGTAAATCTCCTCTGCACCCGCTCCAAAGCCTCCACGTCCTTCCTATAGTGCCGTGACCAGAACTGTACGCAATACTCCAAATGCGGCCGTACCAGAGTTCTGTATAGCTGCAACATGACCTCCTGACTCCGGAACTCAATCCCTCTACCAATAAAGGCCAACACTCCATAGGCCTTCTTCACAACCCGAACAACCTGGGTGGCAACTTTCAGGGATCTATGTACATGGACACCTAGATCCCTCTGCTCATCCACACTTCCAAGAGCTTTACCATTATCCAAATATTCCGCATTCCTGTTATCCCTTCCAAAGTGAATCACCTCACACTTCTCTACATTAAACCCCATTTGCCACCTCTCAGCCCAGCTCTGCAGCTTATCTATATCCCTCTGTAACCTGCTACATCCTTCCACACTATCGACAACACCACCGACTTTAGTATCGTCTGCAAATTTACTCACCCACCTTTCTGCGCCTTCCTCTAGGTCATTGCTAAAAATGACAAACAGCAACGGCCCCAGAACAGATCCTTGTGGTACTCCACTTGTAACTGAACTCCATTCTGAACATTTCCCATCAACCACCACCCTCTGTCTTCTTTCAGCTAGCCAATTTCTGATCCACATCTCTAAATCACCCTCAATCCCCAGCCTCCGTATTTTCTGCAATAGCCTACCGTGGGGAACCTTATCAAACGCTTTGCTGAAATCCATATACACCACATCAACTGCTCTACCCTTGTCTACCTGTTCAGTCACCTTCTCAAAGAACTCGATAAGGTTTGTGAGGCATGACCTACCCTTGACAAAGCCATGCTGACTATCCCTGATCATATTATTCCTATCTAGATGATTATAAATCTTGTCTCTTATAATCCCCTCCAAGACTTTACCCACTACAGACGTGAGGCTCACCGGTCTATAGTTGCCGGAGTTGTCTCTGCTCCCCTTTTTGAACAAAGGGACCACATTTGCTATCCTCCAGTCCTCTGGCACTATTCCTGTAGCCAATGATGACATAAAAATCAAAGCCAAAGGTCCAGCAGGGCAGAGAGCAAGGAAAGTCTACATCAAACTGCATTTATTTCAATGCAAGGGGCCTGACGGGCAAAGCGGATGAACTCAGGGCATGGATGGGCACATGGGACTGGGATATTATAGCTATGACTGAAACATGGCTAAGGGAGGGGCAGGACTGGCAGCTCAATGTTCCGGGGTACAGATGCTATAGAAAGGATAGAACAGGAGGTAAGAGAGGAGGGGGGAGTGGCGTTTTTGATTAGGGAGAACATCACGGCAGTACTTAGAGGGGATATATCCGAGGGTTCGCCCACTGAGTCTATATGGGTGGAACTGAAAAATAAGAAGGGAGAGATCACCTTGATAGGACTGTACTACAGGCCCCCAAATAGTCAGCGGGAAATTGAGGAGCAAATATGTAAGGAGATTACAGATAGCTGCAAGTAAAATAGGGTGGTAATAGTAGGGGACTTTAACTTTCCCAACATTGACTGGGACAGCCATAGCATTAGGGGCTTGGATGGAGGGAAATTTGTTGAGTGTATTCAGGAGGAATTTCTCATTCAGTATGTGGATGGACCGACTAGAGAGGGGGCAAAACTTGACCTCGTCTTGGGAAATAAGGAAGGGCAAGTGATAGAAGTGCTAGTGAGGGATCACTTTGGGACAAGTGACCATAATTCCATTAGTTTTAAGATAGCTATGGAGAATGATAGGTCTGGCCCAAGAGTTAAAATTCTTAATTGGGGCAAGGCCAATTTTGATGGTATCAGACAGGAACTTTCAGAGGTAGATTGGGGGAGACTGTTGGCAGGCAAAGGGACGGCTGGTAAATGGGAGGCTTTTAAAAATGTGTTAACCAGGGTTCAGGGTAAGCACATTCCCTTTAGAGTGAAGGGGCAAGGCTGGTAGAAGTAGGGAACCCTGGATGACTCGAGATATTGAGACTCTGGTCAAAAAGAAGGAGGCATATGACGTACATAAACAACTGGGATCAAGTGGATCCCTTGAAGAGTATAGAGATTGTCGAAATAGAGTTAAGAGGGAAATCAGGAGGGCAAAAAGGGGACATGAAATTGCTTTGGCAAATAATGCAAAGGAGAATCCAAAGAGCTTCTACAGATACATAAAGGGAAAAAGAGTAACTAGGGACAGAGTAGGGCCTCTTAAGGATCAACAAGGACATCTATGTGCAGAGCCACAAGAGTTGGGTGAGATCCTGAATGAATATTTCTTATCGGTATTCACGGTGGAGAAAGGCATGGATGTTAGGAAACTAAGGGAAATAAATAGTGATGTCTTGAGAAGTGTGCATATTACAGAGGAGGAGGTGCTGGAAGTCTTAAAGCGCATCAAGGTAGATAAATCCCCGGGACCTGATGAAATGTATCCCAGGATGTTGTGGGAGGCTAGGGAGGAAATTGCGGGTCCCCTAACAGAGATATTTGAATCATCGGCAGCCACAGGTGAGGTGCCTGAAGATTGGAGAGTAGCGAATGTTGTGCCCTTGTTTAAGAAGGGCAGCAGGGAAAAGCCTGGGAACTACAGACCGGTGAGCCTAACGTCTGTAGTAGGTAAGTTGCTAGAAGGTATTCTGAGAGACAGGATCTACAAGCATTTAGAGAGGCAAGGACTGATTCGGGGCAGTCAGCATGGCTTTGTGCGTGGAAAATCATGTCTCACAAATTTGATTGAGTTTTTTGAGGGAGTGACCAAGAAGGTAGATGAGGGCAGTGCAGTAGACGTTGTCTACATGGACTTTAGCAAAGCCTTTGACAAGGTACCGCATGGTAGGTTGTTGCAGAAGGTTAAAGCTCACGAGATCCAGGGTGAGGTTGCCAATTGGATTCAAAATTGGCTGGACGACAGAAGACAGAGGGTGGTTGTAGAGGGTTGTTTTTCAAACTGGAGGCCTGTGACCAGTGGTGTGCCTCAGGGATCGGTGCTGGGTCCACTGTTATTTGTGATTTATACAAACAAAACAAAGAAACAAAGAAATGTACAGCACAGGAACAGGCCCTTCGGCCCTCCAAGCCCGTGCCGACCATACTGCCCGACTAAACTACAATCTTCTACACTTCCTGGGTCCGTATCCTTCTATTCCCATCCTATTCATATATTTGTCAAGATGCCCCTTAAATGTCCCTATCGTCCCTGCCTCCACTACCTCCTCCGGTAGTGAGTTCCAGGCACCCACTACCCTCTGCGTAAAAAACTTGCCTCGTACATCTACTCTAAACTTTGCCCCTCTCACCTTAAACCTATGCCCCCTAGTAATTGACCCCTCTACCCTGGGGAAAAGCCTCTGACTATCCACTCTGTCTATGCCCCTCATAATTTTGTATACCTCTATCAGGTCGCCCCTCAACCTCCTTCGTTCCAGTGAGAACAAACCGAGTTTATTCAATCGCTCCTCGTAGCTTATGCCCTCCATACCAGGCAACATTCTGGTAAATCTCTTCTGCACCCTCTCTAAAGCCTCCACATCCTTCTGGTAGTGTGGCGACCAGAATTGAACACTATACTCCAAGTGTGGCCTAACTAAGGTTCTATACAGCTGCAACATGACTTGCCAATTCTTATACTCAATGCCCCGGCCAATGAAGGCAAGCATGCCGTATGCCTTCTTGACTACCTTCTCCACCTGTGTAGCCCCTTTCAGTGATCTGTGGACCTGTACTCCTAGATCTCTTTGACTTTCAATACTCTTGAGGGTTCTACCATTCACCGTATATTCCCTACCTGCATTAGCCCTTCCAAAATGCATTACCTCACATTTGTCCAGGTTAAACTCCATCTGCCATCTCTCCGCCCAAGTCTCCAGACAATCTAAATCCTGCTGTATCCTCAGACAGTCCTCATCGCTATCCGCAATTCCACCAACCTTTGTGTCGTCTGCAAACTTACTAATCAGACCAGTTACATTTTCCTCCAAATCATTTATATATACTACAAAGAGCAAAGGTCCCAGCACTGATCCCTGTGGAACACCACTGGTCACAGCCCTCCAATTAGAAAAGCATCCCTCCATTGCTACCCTCTGCCTTCTATGGCCTAGCCAGTTCTGTATCCACCTTGCCAGTTCACCCCTGATCCCGTGTGACTTCACCTTTTGTACTAGTCTACCATGAGGGACCTTGTCAAAGGCCTTACTGAAGTCCATATAGACAACATCTACTGCCCTACCTGCATCAATCAATTATATTAATGATTTGGATGAGAATTTAGGAGGCATGGTTAGTAAGTTTGCAGATGATACCAAGATTGGTGGCACAGTGGATAGTGAAGAAGGTTATCTAGGATTGCAACGGGATCTTGATCAATTAGGCCAGTGGGCCGACGAATGGCAGATGGAGTTTAATTTAGATAAATGTGAGGTGATGCATTTTGGCAGATCGAATCAGGCCAGGACCTACTCAGTTAATGGTATGTCGTTGGGGAGAGTTATAGAACAAAGAGATCTAGGAGTACAGGTTCATAGCTCCTTGAAGGTGGAGTCGCAGGTGGACAGGGTGGTGAAGAAGGCATTCGGCATGCTTGGTTTCATTGGTCAGAACATTGAATACAGGAGTTGGGACGTCTTGTTGAAGTTGTACAAGACATTGGTACGGCCACACTTGGAATACTGTGTGCAGTTCTGGTCACCCTATTATAGGAAGGATATTATTAAACTGGAAAGAGTGCAGAAAAGATTTACTAGGATGTTACCGGGACTTGATGGTTGAGTTATAAGGAGAGGCTGGATAGACTGGGACTTTTTTCCCTGGAGCGTAGGAGGCTTAGGGGTGATCTTATAGAGGTCTATAAAATAATGAGGGGCATAGATAAGGTAGATAGTCAACATCTTTTCCCAAAGGTAGGGGAGTCTAAAACTAGAGGGCATAGGTTTAAGGTGAGAGGGGAGAGATTCAGAAGGGCCCAGAGGGGCAATCTCTTCACTCAGAGGGTAGTGAGTGTCTGGAATGTGCTGCCAGAGGTAGTAGTAGAGGCGGGTACAATTGTATCTTTTAAAAAGCATTTAGATAGTTACATGGGTAAGATGGGTATAGAGGGTTATGGGCCACGTGCGGGCAACTGGGACTAGCTTAATGGTAAAAACTGGGCGGCATGGACTGGTTGGGCCGAAGTGCCTGTTTCCATGCTGTAAACTTCTTTGATTCTATGTGACCCCTGGTCTGGACACATCCATCATTGGTAACTTCTTCCCTGCATCTACCCTGTCTAGTCCTGTTAGAATTTTCTAAGTCTCCATGAGATCTCCCCTCATTCGTCTAAACTCCAGCGAGAACAATCCCAAACCAGTCAATCTCTCCTCATATGATAGTCCTGCCATCCCTGGAATCAGTCTGGTAAAGCTTCGCTGTACTCCCTCGAGAGCAAGAACAACCTTCCTCAGAGAGGGAGACCAAAACTGCACACAATATTCCATGTGTGGCCTCACTAAGGCCTTGTACAACTGCAGCAACACATCCCTGCTTCTATACTCAAACCTCTCGTAATGAAGACCAACATACCATTACCCTTATGTACTACCAGCGGCACCTGCATGCTTACCTTCAGCGACTGATGCACAAGGACACCCAGGTTTCGCTGCACACTCCCCTCTCCCAATTTACAACCATTCAGGTAGTAATCTGCCTTCCTGTTTTAGCTTCCAAAATGTATAACCTCACACTTATCCAAATTATACTGCATCTGCCATTGGTTAGCCCACTCGCCCAACCTGTCCAGATCATGCTCTAGGATCTCTGCATCCTCGTCACAGTTCACCCTCCCACCTATCTTGGTATCATCTGCAAACTTTGAGATGTTACATTTTGTTTCCTCATCCAAATCATTAATATATATTGTGAATAGCTGGGGTCCCAGCACCGATCCCTGTGGTACCCCACTGGTTACTGCCTAGTTACTTGAAAAGGACCCATTAATTCCTACTCTTTGTTTCCTCTCAACCAACCAGTTTTCTATCCACCTCAATACGTTTCCCCCAATCTTTGGGCAGCACGGTAGCATGGTGGTTAGCACAATTGCTTCACGGCTCCAGGGTCCCAGGTTCGAATCCCGGCTTGGGTCACCGTCTGTGCGGAGTCTGCATGTTCTCCCCGTGTGTGCGTAGGTTTCCTCTGGGTGCTCCGGTTTCCTCCCACAGTCCAAAGATGTGCAGGTTAGGCACGTTGGCCGTGCTAAATTGCCCTTAGTGTCCAAAAATTGCCCTTAGTGTTGGGTGGGGTTACTGGGTTATGGGGCTAGAGGGGAGGTGTGGGCTTGGGTAGGGTGCTCTTTCCAAGAGCCGGTGCAGACTCGATGGGCCGAATGGCCTCCTTCTGCACTGTAAATTCTATGAGATCTATCTCATGTGCTTTAATTTTGCACAATAATCTCTTATGCGGGACTTTGTCAATCGCCTTCTGAAAGTCCAAATATACCACTTTGGCTGGCTCCCCCTTGTCAACTGTACTGGTTACATCTTCAAAGAATTCCAACAGATTTGTCAAGCATGATTTTCCCTTCATAAATCTATGCTGACTCTGATTGATCCTGCCCTGCTTTCCAAATGTGCTGCTATAAAGTCCTTGATAATGGATTCAAGAATTTTCCTCACTACCGATGTTAGGCTTACTGGTCTGTAATTCCCTGCTTTCTCTCTACCTCCCTTTTTAAATATTGGAGTGACGTGAGCTACCCTCCAATCTGCAGGGACAGTTCCAGAGTCTATAGAATCCTGGAAGATGACCACCAATGGATCCACTATTTCCAGAGCCACCACCTTAAGCACTCGGGATGCAGATTTTCAGGCCCTGGGCATTTGTCCGCTTTCAATCCCATCACTTTTCCCAGCACCATTTCTCTACTAATGTTGATCTCCCTCTCCCTAAACCTTTCATTCTCCAACATTTCTGGTATCTGATTTGTGTCCTCTTTTGTGAAGACAGAACCAAAGTATGTATTCAATTGCTCAGCCATTTCTTTGTCCCTTATTATGCATTCCCCTGTTTCTGTCTGTAGGGGGCCTACATTTCTCTTTACCAATCTCTGTCTCTTCACATATCTATAGAAACTCTTAGTGTCAGTCTTTATGTTCCCTGCAAACTTCTTTCACCAAGCCATGGATTGTCCCTCTTACCCATTTTGCTTTTGTGCCAGACAGGAATGAACAATTGCTTCAATTCCTCCATGCGTCCTTTGAATGTTGGCCATTGCCCATCTACTGTCATCCTTTTAAGTAACTTTCCCCAATCTATCAAGACTAACTCGCATCTTTAAAGCTCCCTTTATTAAGATTCAGCACCCTAGTCTCTGAATAAACTACTTCATTCTCCATCTTGATAAAAAATTCTATCATGTTATGGTTGCTCATCCCCAAGGGGTCTCGCACAGCCAGATTGGCAACGATTCCCTTCTTATCACACAGTACCCAGTCTAAGATGGCCTGCTCTCTAGTTGGTTCCTCCACAGTTGGTCAAGAAAATTGGAGAGGATATGGGCATGCCCAGGATTCTGCAGACAGCATGCAAAGTTAACTCGGTGTCAATAGAAGAATTACTCCAGAATAACCCCACAAAAAACGGCAGAGAATCACTTGCGTATTATTTAGCAGACATCATTAGTTATTTCCTGAACGCTTTAAGCTTCACTGAACCAACCTACACCCCCCCCCCCCCTCCCCCCGCCTTCAGAACTACAGCGCCTTTAACAACCCAGTTACAAATGATTGATGGGTTTGTAACAGTGATGTGAGCATGAAAAAGGGGAAATTCTCACTGATTACAACAACTGCTGCCTCTGAGAGAGCAGGGAATCCCACAGCATAACCTGTGGTGGAGCATTGAGTAATAGAGGGCACCTTTTGTATTTCTGTGAAAATCTGCACATGCACTCAGCTTGATGTAACAGGATAATGACGGTGAATGCTGACAATTCACCATGAACACCAATCCCAATACCAGAAAACCTAGGCCAAAGTGGTCTAGCTATGGATGATATTATGAAAGCACAGCTTGACATGCTTCAAACATATTTCACTCCCAGCTGAATAATATAACCAAAGGTGATCAGTAGCTAGTGGTGTCCCTCAGGGGTCAATGTTGGGCCCACAATTGTTCACAATTTACATAGATGATTTGGAGTTGGGGACCAAGGGCAATGTGGCTAAGTTTGCAGACGACACGAAGATGAGTGGTTAAGCAAAAAGTGCAGAGGATACTGGAAGTGTGCAGAGGGATTTGGATAGGCTAGGTGAATGGGCTAGGGTCTGGCAGATGGAATACAATGTTGACAAATGTGAGGTTATCCATTTTGGTAGGAACAACAGCAAAAGGGATTATTATTTAAATGATAAAATATTAAAACATGCTGCTGAGCAGAGAGACCTGGGTGTGCTAGTGCATGAGTCGCAAAAAGTTGGTTCACAGGTGCAACAGGTGATTAAGAAGGCGAATGGAATTGTGTCCTTCATTGCTAGAGGGATGGAGTTTAAGACTAGGGAGGTTATGCTGCAATTGTATAAGGTGTTAGTGAGGCCGCATCTGGAGTATTGTGTTCAGTTTTGGTCTCCTTACTTGAGAAAGGACGTACTGGCACTGGAGGGTGTGCAGAGGAGATTCACTAGGTTAATCCCAGAGCTGAAGGGTTTGGATTACGAGGAGAGGTTGAGTAGACTGGGACTGTACTCATTGGAATTTAGAAGGATGAGGGGGGATCTTATAGAAACATATAAAATTATGAAGGGAATAATAATGCGGGCAGGTTGTTTCCACTGGCGGGTGAAAGCAGAACTAGGGGGCATAGCCTCAAAATAAGGGGAAGTAGGTTTAGGACTGAGTTTAGGAGGAACGTCTTCACCCAAAGGGTTGTGAATCTATGGAATTCCTTGCCCAGTGAAGCAGTAGAGGCTCCTTCTTTAAATGTTTTTAAGATAAAGATAGATAGTTTTTTGAAGAATAAAGGGATTAAGGGTTATGGTGTTCGGGCCGGAAAGGGGAGCTGAGTCCACAAAATATCAGCCATGATATTTTGTGGAGCAGGCTCGAGGGGCCAGGTGGCCTACTCCTGCTCCTAGTTCTTATGTGATATCATCCACAGGTGACCACTTGGTGAAACATGGTCAAACACAGCTTTTTGGGTTGAATTCCATTTGCCACTGCTCTGCCCACCTGCCCACAAAGAAGGGCAGTAATAACATTAGAGAGATTAACCTAGAAAGAGAGGAGGTTGTGAATGGTCATGGATGCTTAAAAGTAGACAAGTTCCAGGAGCAGATGAAATGAATCTCAGGCTGCTGAGTGAGGCAACGGTGGAAACAGGATAGGCTTTGGCAATAATCTTCAATTCTTCTCTGGCAGGAAGGGATAAACCAGGAAACTACAGGCCAGACAGTCTAACCTCAGTGGTGGGAAACTATTGGATAAAATTCTGAGAGTTACAATTAATCTGCATTTGGAGAGGCAGCGGTTAATCAACAACAGCCAGCATGGTTTTATTCAGGGAAGGTCATGTCTGACCAAATTGATTGAATTTTTTGAAGAGGTGCCCAGGTGTGAGATGAGGGAAATGCATTTGATGTAGTCTAGTAGATTTCAGCAAGGCTTTTGCTAAGCTCCCACATGAGAGACTGACAGTGAAGGTCCATGGGATCAAAGGAAATTTGGCAAATTGGATCCAAAATTGGCTGAGCGACAGGAAGCAGAGGGCGATGATCGAGGAGTATTTTTCTGACTGGAAGCCTGTGTCCAGTGGAATCCCTCAGGGATCAGTGTTGGGACCCTTGCTGTTTATATAAATTATATAGATATGAATGTGGGAGGGTTTATCTGTAAGTTTGCAGATGATACAGAAATCGGTGCAGTGGTAAATAGTGAGGAGGCATTGATTACAGGAGGAAAGAGATGGGCGGTCAGATGGGCTGGTCAGGGCAAATGTAATTTAATCCGGATAGGTATGAGGTGATGCATTTGGGCAGGACAAACAAGGCAAGGGAATACATGAGAAACGGCAGGGTCCTGGGAAGCACCGTGGATCAGAAGGATCTTGGTGACTCCGAGGGTGAGAAGGGTGTTCCTGGAGCGGAGTAGGGATGGGAGGGGGCTGGCGCTGCCCAACCTCTGTGGGTACTACTGGGCAGCCAATGCGGTGATGGTGCGCACGTGGGTGATGGAGGGGGAGGGGGTGGCATGGAAGAGGCTGGAGACGGCGTCTTGTGAGGGCACGAGTCTGGAGGCGCTGGCAACGGCGCCGCTGCCGCTCCCTCCAATGAGGTAGACCACGAGCCCGGTGGTGGCGGCTGCCCTCAAAATTTGGGGGCAATCGAGGCAGAGGGGAAAGTGGGGGCCTCTGTGTGGACCCCCATACGGGGGAACCACCGGTTTGTCCCAGGGAGAATAGATGGAGGGTTTTCAGGGTGGCACAGGGCAGGGATAAGAAGGTTGAGGGACCTGTTTGTGGATGGGAAGTTCGTGAGCCTGGGTGAGCTGGAGGAGAAGTACGGGCTCCCCCCGGGAAACGCCTTTAGGTATCTACAGGTAAGGGCCTTTGCCAGCAGCAAGTGGTGGAATTCCCGCTGCTGCCGCCGCGCACGGTACAGGACAAGGTGCTCTCGGGAGTGTGGGTTGGAGAGGGGAAGATCTCGGCAACATATCAGGTGATGCAGGAGGAGGAGGAAGCCTCGGTGGAGGTGCTGAAAGGTAAGTGGGAGGAGGAGTTGGGGGAGGAGATCGAGGAGGGGACGTGGGCAGATGCCCTAGGGAGGGTGAACTCTTCCTCTTCGTGCGCGAGACTCAGCCTCATACAGTTTAAGGTGCTGCACAGGGCACACATGACCAGGACAAGGATGAGACGTTTTTTGGGGGGTGAGGACAGGTGTGTTAGGTGCTCAGGGAGCCCAGCAAACCACACCCATATGTTCTGGGCATGCCCAGCACTGGAAGAATTTTGGAAGGGCGTAGCGAGGACGGTATCGAGGATGGTAGGATCCAGGGTCAAACCGGGCTGGGGGCTCGCAATATTTGGGGTTGCAGAGGAGCCGGGAGTGCAGGAGACGAAAGAGTCCGGTATTCTGGCCTTTGCATCCCTGGTAGCCCGGCGAAGGATTCTTGTTCAGTGGAAGGATGCGAGGCCCCCAAGATTGGAATCCTGGTTCAACGATATGGCGGAGTTTATTAAATTTGAGAGGGTGAAATTTGCCTTAAGGGGACCGGTGCAAGGGTTCTTCAGGCGGTGGCAACCATTCTTGGACTTCCTGGCAGAACGGTAGACAATGGTCAGCAGCAGCAGCAACCAGGGACCGGGGGGGGGGGGGGGGGGGGGGGGGGGGGGTGTTCTATTTTATTTTTGTTTGCCTATACTGGGGGATCTGAGGGGCTGTATATATTTGCTATGTGTTTCGGCGGGTGTTAATATATTGTTTATGTATAGGGGGAGGGGGGCACTGGGCTGTTTTGTTTTGTATTTAATTCTATTGGGTTCCTTTTACATTTTGTTGTTGATATTTTGTGAAAACCTAAATAAAAATTATTTAAAAAAAAAAAGAAGGATCTTGGTGTGCATGTAGCCTGGTCCCTTAAAGTAGCAGAGCAGGCAGATACATTGGTTAAGGCATATGGTATACCTTTTATTATCTAGAGTATTCTGTACAGTTTGGAATCCACATTATAAGAGGGATGGATAGCACTGGAAACGGTGCAGAGGAGATTTACCAGGATGTTGCCTGGGCTGAAGAGCGATTGGATATTTGTGGATTGTTTTCCTTGGAGCAGAGGAGATTGAGTGGGGGACATGACTGAACACAGAACAAAACAGCACAGGAACAGAGGCCCTCCAAGACTGTACTGGTCATGATACCAACCTTGGCCAAAACCCTCAGCACTTCCTTGTGCTGTATCCGTCTACACCCATCCTATTCATGTATTTATCAAGATGCCTTTTGAACGCCGTTAATGTATCTGTTTCCACAACATCCCCTAGCAATGCGTTCCAGGCACCCACCCTCTGCTTAAAAAACCTGCCTCGCACATCTCCTCTAATCTTTGCCCCACGGACCTTAAACCTATGCCCCCTCCGACCTGAGAAATAATGCCAGCCCATCCACTCTATCCATGCCCCTCATAATCTTCTAGACGTCTATCAGATTACCCCAAAACCTCCGTCTTTCTAACGAAAACAGTCCGAGTCTATTCAGCCTCTTCCCATAGCTAATACCCTCCAGACCAGGCAACATCCTGGTATACCTCCTCTGCATCCTCTCCAAAGCTTCCACATCCTTCTGGTAATGTGGCGACCAGAATTGTGCACAATATTCCAAGTGCGGCCGTACCAAGGTTCGATACAACTTGTAGCATGACTTGCCAGTTTTAAAATGCCCAGTCGGCATTTTGAATGTGATCCTGCATGCCCAGATCTCCCTGACTTTCTATATTTCTAAGAGTTTTGCCATTTACGGTATATTCCCCTTCTATGTTAGACCTACGAAAATGCATCACCTCACATTTGTCAGAAGTAAGCTTCATTTGCCATTTCTCTGCCCAAGTCTCCAACCTATGTCGGCAATCCAGTTTTACACTCGGCGTAGAACTCGACCAACGTTTTCGATGGATTTTGTGGTTTCAGTGATCGCCTTTAACACCATCTCGATTAGTTGATTGTGGTAGGGTGATGAGATTTTCAAGAGTCAATATTAATATATTGAAAAGCTCTTGGAAGGCAGGACTTGGTGATGCTTGACATGTTGGACAACCAAAAGCAGATGTCTGGGGGGATGGGTAGTTGAAGGTATGAAGATGACATCCCTGAAATGTATCATGTCTGAGTTGACAACCCCAAACCACCCACTCTTTTAAGATAGTTTGACCATTTTTCCCGTTGCACCCATCCCGAGACCGGAAATTCCTTCCCTCCTGAGGTCAACGGACTGTTAAAGGGTGAAGTGGGAAATGGTTCAGAAGGGCACTTGGCACAGAAGATGGCTGCCTGACACACATGATAGAGACACAGAGAATAAAGCAGACATAACTGATGCCTGGAGCCCAGTGGGACAGATAGGAACAGATCCAGGACAAAGGGAGCCAGACAGGAAGATTAAGAAATACATAAATGCGGGACACCACTTGAATAAAGCTGACTTCAGCCAAGGTGTACTCAATGATATGCTAATACGAATGTCTTGGGCCATTTCCTAAAACAAAGGGACAATCAATACTGCTTTTCTGCTGCTATCTGTAACCTGTAACCTCTTTAACTATAACCATGTGTAAATGGCAAAACGCTTACAAATAGCGATGTACAATCTATAAAATATTTAAAGATAACAAGGTGATAATTGCTTTGTATCTGGGCTCATTGTGAACCCAAAGTATAAAATGAATGACTGCCATTCAAACCACGAGAAAGGATCGCTACCGTACCGCGGGGTACGTACGCTTTCTCCCGAAGCTTCGTGTAACAATAAACTGCACTGATTGAACACAGCAAGTCTGACTCCCGAAGTGGTTGATTTTCCCACAACAAAGGGGTTGTCAAATTTTGTGGTGGACGGGATTGGAAGATTTTGCCATAGACTATTGGTTTGATGGCATTTCTGCCTCATTTTCTTTAAAAGAAAACTGAATGAAGACTTAATTTGTCACAGGATCCCAGAATCCTCTATTCTGTCTAACTTCACTGTGCAATGCACAATGCTCAGAACAATTTCCATTTAATTTTCACAATGGGTTCTAACACTCAACATTTTCAGACAGAGTCTGGATTTTAATCAAATTAGCCTGCCTGAAGTGTGGAAGATTTTGTTTGCACCCAAAGCTGGAAAGCACACGGTCTTTGACATGCCATGGTTTAACTAAATTTCTCGACCACCTTCCTCAGCAATGATTGGCAGTTTACTGATGGGCTACCACAAGTGCAGCTCGGGGTTGGCACCACTGTGAATGACCCAGAGGCTGACTGTCTCCTGATTCGCAGCTGGTTGTCGGGTTAATTATGGAAGGTCATGGGTGCAAATTGTACGAGGTCTTGGGGTAAATTAATGGTGACTGCTGTTCAGCATAAAGTTCCGAGTGTCATACGTGCTTGCTTTTTTCATGGTACAGGAAGCGTTTCCACATCTGACGCATTGGTTATTGTGTCCGTCTTCCTCCATTCTTGAACTTGAGCCACAATAAGCTCAAACATAAGTGAAATTGATCCCTGCTTCCCTGAATTCCACTCAACTGGGTTGTACTGACAAACACTCACCACTCTGCATTTCCTGTCCCCAAAAGACACAATCTTGACCTTTGGCCAATTATAAATCAGCATCAGGACAACCTGAACGGCAACATGATTTTTCAGGCTCCCAACTCACCCATACATTAAAGTCAGCAAACAGGACATTTGAACAACTTTAAGTAAAATGTCAGGGTACCTAATGTTTAATGAAAATTCAGTCCGAGCAAAGCTGGGATGTCTGGTCACCCAAATTTGTCAAACAAAGAACAAAGAAATGTACAGCACAGGAACAGGCCCTTCGGCCCTCCAAGCCCGTGCCGACCATGCTGCCCGACTAAACTACAATCTTCTACACTTCCTGGGTCCCATCCTATTCATATATTTGTCAAGATGCCCCTTAAATGTCCCTATCGTCCCTGCTTCCACTACCTCCTCCGGTAGCGAGTTCCAGGCACCCACTACCCTCTGCGTAAAAAACTTGCCTCGTACATCTACTCTAAACCTTGCCCCTCTCACCTAAACCTATGCCCCCTAGTAATTGACCCCTCTACCCTGGGGAAAAGCCTCTGACTATCCACTCTGTCTATGCCCCTCATAATTTTGTATACCTCTATCAGGTCGCCCCTCAACCTCCTTCGTTCCAGTGAGAACAAACCGAGTTTATTCAATCGCTCCTCATAGCTAATGCCCTCCATACCAGGCAACATTCTGGTAAATCTCTTCTGCACCCTCTCTAAAGCCTCCACATCCTTCTGGTAGTGTGGCGACCAGAATTGAACACTATACTCCAAGTGTGGCCTAACTAAGGTTCTATACAGCTGCAACATGACTTGCCAATTCTTATACTCAATGCCCCGGCCAATGAAGGCAAGCATGCCGTATGCCTTCTTGACTACCTTCTCCACCTGTGTTGCCCCTTTCAATGACCTGTGGACCTGTACTCCTAGATCTCTTTGACTTTCAATACTCTTGAGGGTTCTACCATCCACTGTATATTCCCTACCTGCATTAGACCTTCCAAAATGCATTACCTCACATTTGTCCGGATTAAACTCCATCTGCCATCTCTCCGCCCAAGTCTCCAGACAATCTAAATCCTGCTGTATCCTCCGACAGTCCTCATCGATATCCGCAATTCCACCAACCTTTGTGTCGTCTGCAAACTTACTAATCAGACCAGTTACATTTTCCTCCAAATCATTTATATATACTACAAAGAGCAAAGGTCCCAGCACTGATCCCTGTGGAACACCACTGGTCACAGCCCTCCAATTAGAAAAGCATCCTTCCATTGCTACTCTCTGCCTTCTATGGCCTAGCCAGTTCTGTATCCACCTTGCCAGCTCACCCCTGATCCCGTGTGACTTCACCTTTTGTACTAGTCTACCATGAGGGACCTTGTCAAAGGCCTTACTGAAGTCCATATAGACAACATCTACTGCCCTACCTGCATCAATCATCTTAGTGACCTCCTCGAAAAACTCTATCAAGTTAGTGAGACACGACCTCCCCTTCACAAAACCGTGCTGCCTCTCACTAATACGTCCATTTGCTTCCAAATGGGAGTAGATCCTGTCTCGAAGAATTCTCTCCAGTAATTTCCCTACCACTGAAGTAAGGCTCACCGGCCTGTAGTTCCCGGGATTATCCTTGCTACCCTTCTTAAACAGAGGAACAACATTGGCTATTCTCCAGTCCTCCGGGTCATCCCCTGAAGACAGCGAGGATCCATTGTCGTTGCAATGTGTTAATTAACTAGTTTTGAAATAATGCTTTTAACTAATAAAGAAAATGTAATTAAGATAATACTTTTTACAAAACATATTAGGTTTCTTGCCAATATTCTCCAAATCACACTGCCAAGAGAATAACTTTTAGCGTTGCTGGGCCTTTCATGAAGATATTTTTCATCCTTTCATGAGATGTGAGCTTAACTGGCTGGGCCAGCATTTATTGCCATCCCTAATTGTCCTTGGGAAGGTGGTGGCCTTCTTGAATCGCTGCATCCACAGTGCTGTTACAGAGGGAAGTCCAGGATTTTGTCCCAACGATGTGAAGGAATGGTGATTTATTTCCAAGTCAGGATGGTGACCACTTGTAGGGGAACTTCAGCTGGTGGTGCGCCAGGTATCTGCTGCCCTTGTTCTTCTAGATGATAGTGGCCTTGGGTTTGGAAGGGGTTGTCGAAGAAGGCTTGGTGAGATCCTGCAGTGCATCTTGTAGATCGCGCACACAGCTGCAACTGTGCGTTGGTGGAGGGAGTGAAACTTTGTGGAAGGGGTACCAATCAAGTAGGCGCTTTGTCCTGGATGGTGTCGAGCTTCTGCAGTGTTGTTGAGAGTTGCATTCATCCAGGTAAGTGGAGAATATTCCAATACACTCCTGACTTGTAGGTGGTGGATGGGCTTTGGTGCGTCAGGTGCTGAGATACTCACTGCAGGAATTTGAGCCTCGAACTGCTCTTGTAGCCACAGTAATTATATGGATAGTCCAGTTCAATTTCTGGACGTAATTCCTCGGCTGTTGATAGCGGGTGATTCAGTGAGGATAATGCCATTGAATGTCGCAGGGGGTTGGTTAGATTCTCTCTTCTTGGGGATGGTCATTGCCTGCACTTATATGGTACAAATGTTACTTGCCATTTGTCAGCCCAAGACTGGATATCGTCCAGGTCTTCCTGCATTTGGCTATGGAATAATGGGTCAAATGCTGCTTGATGTCAGGGGCAGTCACCTCACCTCTGGAATTCAGCTCTTTTGTCCCTGTCTGAACCAAGGCTGTAATGAGGTCAGGAGCTGAGTGATCCTGGCAGAACCCAAACTGATTGTCAGTTAGCAGGTTAGCTCAGTAAGTGCCACAGCCGTGTTGATGGCTCCTTCCATCATTTTATTCATGATCTCGAGTAGACAGATGGTGCGGTATTGGCTGGGTTGGATTTGTCCAGCCTCTTGTGTACAGGAGCCCACATTGTCGAGTAGATGCCAGTGTTGTAGCTGTACTGGAACGGTTTGGCTAGGGGCGTGGCAAGTCTTCAGGACTATTGCCGGAATATTGTCAGGGCTCACAGCCTTTGCAGCATCCAGTGCCTTCAAGCACTGCGTATCAGTGTGTCTCATATGGAGTGCATTAAATACTCATTAAGTACTCAGTCCAATTTCAGTCCTTTCAGACTACTTAACTGGTTGATACAATTGAGTGACGATAGTCACCCAAGGTCAGAATTGACCCCAGGTCCATGGCGCTGTGAGGCAGCAGCACGAGGCACTGTGCCACCGTGCTGCCTGGAGTCACATGTAGGCCAGACCATGCAAGAGTAACAAATTTCCGACCTGAGGAACATCAGTGAACCGGTTTTACGACAATCGACAGTGATTTCATGATCATTATGACCAAGACTTGCTTTTAATTCCAGATTTGTTAATTGAATTGTTGCGCTTCAAACCCTTGTCACCAGAGAATTAACCTAGACGCCTGGATCTAGCCCAGTGGTAATCTCGACTGGCAAGATTACCACTGCCACCACCTCTCATCAAGTTAGGATTTCCCCACTGCTTTGTGGAAATAAAGTCCACAATAACACCATTCATACTTACAAATCTCCAGGAATTGAATCAACATGGTTTGCACTGAGTGCTGAATTTGGTGCATTTGAGTGCTATAGTGCGAGTTTGGTGACTGAGGGAGTATAAGGCTTCATTTTTATCTAAAGTCTAGTCTTTCTTTTATTTAGTTAATTAACTTAAAAGTTGCTGTTTGGTTTAGAAGAAGGTGAATTTTCAATCAGCGTTAAACAAAGATTCTACTTGTAGGTACTTGCAGCTGGAGCTTGTTAATTAGTTAATTGGATGAGGTCAGTTTTCAGAGGCTAGATTCACAGTATAAAAGTGATCCCCTACAGTGCAGACTTTGTTTGTACTGAGTGCTGAATTTGGTGCATTTGAGTGCTATAGTGAGAGTTTGGTGACTGAGGGAGTGCTGAATTTGGTGCATTTGAGTGCTATAGTGAGAGTTTGGTGACTGAGGGAGTTAGGTGAGGCGGGAGTAAGGTGCTCCTTTCATTTCCATTTCCTACATTTCCTCAAAGAGCGTGAAGGGAGCCGGGAGTTTGCAGAGAGTGCAGCTGACTGGGAGCAGAGTCGGAGGGCGGACGTCCAATTGGTCCATAGGGCAACTATATTCTGTAAGGTAAGAGGGGATGGAGGCTAGGCCAGTTGCATGCTCCTCCTGTAGGATGTGGGTGGTGAAGGATACCACCGGTGTCCCCGCTGATTATACCTGCGGGAAGTGCACCCAACTCCAGCTCCTCAAAGACCGTGTTAGGGAACCGGAGCTGAAGCTGGATGAACTTCGGATCATCCGGGAGGCAGAGGGGGTGATAGAGAAGAGTTACAGGGAGGTAACCACACCCAAGGTACAGGACAAGAGTAGCTGCGTTACTGTCAGGAAAAAGAAAACAAACAGGCAGACAGTGCAGGGATCCCTCGTGGGCGTTCCCCTTCAAAACAAGTATACCGTTTTGGATGCTGTTGGGGGGGGGGGGGGGGGAATGACCTATCGGGGGGAAGGCCCTAGCGGCCAGGTCCCTGAGTCTGGCTCTGGGGCTCAGAAGGGAAGGAGGGAGAATAGAAAAGCAATAGTAGTAGGAGATTCAATGGTTATGGGAATAGATAGGAGATTCTGTGGTTACGAGCGAGACTCCCGGAAGGTATGTTGCCTCCCGGGTGCCAGGGCCAGGGATGTCTCGGATCGTGTCTTCAGGATCCTTAAGGGGGAGGGGGAGCAGCCAGAAGTCGTGGTGCACATTGGTACCAACGACATAGGTAGGAAAAGGGGTGTTGAGGTAATAAATGAGTTTAGGGAGTTAGGCTGGAAATTAAAAGCCAGGACAGACAGAGTTGTCATCTCTGGTTTGTTGCCGGTGCCACGTGATAGCGAGGCGAGGAATAGGGAGAGAGTGCAGCTGAACACGTGGCTGCAGGAATGGTGTAGGAGGGAGGGCTTCAGGTATTTGGATAATTGGAGCGCATTCTGGGGAAGGTGGGACCTGTACAAGCAGGACGGGTTGCATCTGAATCAGAGGAGCACCAATATCCTGGGAGGGAGGTTTTCTACTACTCTTCGGGAGGGTTTAAACTAATTTGGCAGGGGAATGGGAACCGGATTTGTCGTCCAGCAACTAAGGTAGCCGATATTCAGGACGCCAAAGCATGTAGTGAGGCAGTGGGGAAGGGAACACTGACAAAGAAGAGTACTTGCAGGCACGGAGATGGGTTGAAGTGTGTATACTTCAACGCAAGAAGCATCAGGAATAAGGTGGGTGAACTTAAGGCATGGATCGGTACTTGGGACTACGATGTGGTGGCCATCACGGAAACTTGGATAGAAGAGGGGCAGAAATGGTTGTTGGAGGTCCCTGGTTATAGATGTTTCAATAAGATTAGGGAGGGTGGTAAAAGAGGTGGGGGGGTGGTATTGTTAATTAGAGATAGTATAATAGCTGCAGAAAGGCAGTTCGAGGAGTATCTGCCTACTGAGGTAGTATGGGTTGAAGTCAGAAATAGGAAAGGAGCAGTCACCTTGTTTTCTATAGGCCCCCCAATAGTAGCAGAGATGTGGAGGAACAGATTGGGAAACAGATTTTGGAAAGGTGCAGAAGTCACAGGGAGAAGTCACAGGGTAGTAGTCATGGGTGACTTCAACTTCCCAAACATTGAGTGGAAACTCTTTAGATCAAATAGTTTGGATGGGGTGATGTTTGTGCAGTGTGTCCAGGAAGCTTTTCTAACACAGTATGTAGATTGTCCGACCAGAGGGGAGGCAATATTGGATTTGGTAATGAACCAGGGCAAGTGATAGATTTGTTAGTGGGGGAGCATTTTGGAGATAGTGACCACAATTCTGTGACTTTCACTTTAGTAATGGAGAGGGATAGGTGTGTGCAACAGGGCAAGGTTTACAATTGGGGGGAAGGGTAAATACGATGTTGTCAGGCAAGAATTGAAGTGTATAAGTTGGGAACATAGGCTGTCAGGAAAGGACACAAGTGAAATGTGGAACTTGTTCAAGGAACAGGTACTACGTGTCCTTGATATGTATGCCCCTGTCAGGCAGGGAAGAGATGGTCGAGTGAGGGAACCATGGTTGACAAGAGAGGTTGAATGTCTTGTTAAGAGGAAAAAGGAGACTTATGTAAGGCTGAGGAAACAAGGTTCAGACAGGGCGCTGGAGGGATACAAGATAGCCAGGAGGGATCTGAAGAAAGGGAGTAGGAGAGCTAAGAGAGGGCATGAACAATCTTTGGCGGTTGGATCAAAGAAAGCCCCAAGGCCTTTTACACATATGTGAGAAATAGGAGAATGACTAGAGCGAGGGTAGGTCCGATCAAGGACAGTAGCGGGAGATTGTGTATTGAGTCTGAAGAGATAGGAGAGGTCTTGAACGAGTACTTTTCTTCTGTATTCACAAATGAGAGGGGCCGTATTGTTGGAGAGGACAGTGTGAAACAGACTGGTAAGCTCGAGGAAATACTTGTTAGGAAGGAAGATGTGTTGGGCATTTTGAAAAACTTGAGAATAGACAAGTCCCCCGGGCCTGACGGGATATATCCAAGGATTCTATGGGAAGCAAGAGATTAAATTGCAGAGCTGTTGGCAATGATCTTTTCGTCCTCACTGTCAACAGGGGTGGTACCAGGGGATTGGAGAGTGGCGAATGTCGTGCCCCTGTTCAATAAAGGGACTAGGGATAACCCTGGGAATTACAGGTCAGTTAGTCTTACTTTGGTGGTAGGCAAAGTAATGGAAAGTGTACTGAAGGATAGGATTTCTGAGCATCTGGAAAGACACTGCTTGATTAGGGATAGTCAGCATGGATTTGTGGGGGGTAGGTATTGCCTTACAAGTCTTATTGAATTTTTTGAGGAGGTGACCAAGCATGTGGATGAAGGTAAAGCAGTGGATGTAGTGTACATGGATTTTAGTAAGGCATTTGATAAGGTTCCCCATCGTAGGCTTATGCAGAAAGTAAGGAGGCATGGGATAGTGGCAAATTTGGCCAGTTGGATAACGAACTGGCTAACCGATAGAAGTCAGAGTGGTGGTGGATGGCAAATATTCAGCCTGGATCCCAGTTACCAGTGGTGTACCGCAGGGATCAGTTCTGGGTCCTCTGCTGTTTGTGATTTTCATTAATGACTTGGATGAGGGAGTTGAAGGGCGGGTCAGTAAATTTGCAGATGATACGAAGATTGGCGGAGTTGTGGATAGTGAGGAGGGCTGTTGTCGGCTGCAAAGAGACATAGATAGGATGCAGAGCTGGGCTGAGAAGTGGCAGATGGAGTTTAACCCTGAAAAGTGTGAGGTTGTCCATTTTGGAAGGACAAATATGAATGCGGAACATAGGGTTTACGGTCGGGTTCTTGACAATGTGGAGGAGCAGAGAGATCTTGGGGTCTATGTTCATAGATCTTTGAAAGTTGCCACTCAAGTGGATAGAGCTGTGAAGAAGGCCTATGGTGTGCTAGCGTTCATTAACAGAGGGATTGAATTTAAGAGCCGTGAGGTGATGATGCAGTTGTACAAAACTTTGATAAGGCCACATTTGGAGTACTGTGCACAGTTCTGGTCGCCTCATTTTAGGAAGGATGTGGAAGCTTTGGAAAAGGTGCAAAGGAGAATTACCAGGATGTTGCCTGGAATGGAGAGTAGGTCTTACGACGAAAGGTTGAGGGTGCGAGGCCTTTTCTCATTAGAACGGAGACAGATGAGGGGCGACTTGATGGAGGTTTATAAGATGATCAGGGGAATAGATAGAGAAGACAGTCAGAGACTTTTTCCCCAGGTGGAACAAACCATTACAAGGGGACATAAATTTAAGGTGAAAGGTGGAAGATATAGGAGGGATATCAGAGGTAGGTTCTTTACCCAGAGAGTAGTGGGGGCATGGAATGCACTGCCTGTGGAAGTAGTTGAGTCGGAAACATTAGGGACCTTCAAGCAGCTATTGGATAGGTACATGGATTACGGTAGAATGATATAGTGTAGATTAATTTGTTCTTAAGGGCAGCACGGTAGCATTGTGGATAGCACAATTGCTTCACAGATCCAGGGTCCCAGGTTCGATTCCGGCTTGGGTCACTATCTGTGCGGAGTCTGCACATCCTCCCAGTGTGTGTGTGGGTTTTCTCCGGGTGCTCCGGTTTACTCCCACAGTCCAAAGATGTGCAGGTTAGGTGGATTGGCCATGATAAATTGCCCTTAGTGTCCAAAATTGCCCTTAGTGTTGGGTGGAGGTGTTGACCTTGGGTGGGGTGCTCTTTCCAAGAGCCGGTGCAGACTCAATGGGCCGAATGGCCTCCTTCTGCACTGTAAATTCTATGATAATCTATGATGAATCTAGGACAAAGGTTCGGCACAACATCGTGGGCCGAAGGGCCTGTTCTGTGCTGTATTTTTCTATGTTCTCTATGTTATATGGTGATAAAAGTGAAATTAGTGATCATACTGATCTGGGAAATATTCAAACCCTTTCACACTTTCCATTCCGCAGCAATTGCAATTTGGGTATATTTTGCCATTCCAAATTACTACGCTATCCACAAGTGAACAAGATTTTTGAACATATGCCATTCAAGTTACTCAGGCAGTGTAAAAACAGAGGCCAATGAACTAGAAATTGTATGCGCAATTTCTTGTACTTACACACAATTTCTTGTAGCTAGGTCTTTATGAATAACTTCTCTCCTGGCCAAGTAACTCATCCCACAAGCAATCTGAATGGCCATATGTACAAGGTCCTGCTGGGATATTGCCTGTAAAAAATGCATGATAACAATTACTATGAATTAATCAATTTCAACAAAACTCAGTTAGTGCAAATTGAGATAGAATTATACAGCACCGGAGGCATAGGTTCAGGTAGTGGGCACAAAGAGAGAGATTCTCCATCAATGTTACAATGTTGTTCTCACCCAAGTGGTCAAGGTCAGTGAATTAATCCTCAAATGGCATATTCTACCAATTGCACCAACAGCCTCAAACTCCCCTCCATTCGCCACATCCCATTCACTCTCTCTCAATAGTGATTCACACCTCAAATTCATAGCATCAGGGCAGCACGGTGGCACAGTGGGTTCGCCCTGCTGCCTCACGGCACCAAGGTCCCAGGTTCGATCCCGGCTCTGGGTCACTGTCCGTGCGGAGTTTGCACATTTTCCCCGTGTTTGCGTGGGTTTCGCCCCCACAGCCCAAAGGTGTAGGTGGATTGGCCACGCTAAATTGCCCCTTAATTGGAAAAGATTAATTGGGTACTCTAAATTTAAAAAAATCATAGCATCACCCCAACCTCAGACACTGAGCACTATCACAAGTCTCAAAGCGGCATGTATGTGGTCAATGGCACCCTACACAACGGGAAAGACCCAATATCCTACTGAAGCATGCTCTGTCTCTGATTATAACTGACATACCGCTTGAAACTAGTGGGAAATACTTCTTCCTTTCCAGATGGAGGGGACAGTGTTCATGATCATTGGAGTGGCTATGTCTGAGGCATGGGCAGCAACTGAACTGAAACCACAGAAGATGACAGTATACTGATATCCAATCCTCCTCTTCACTTCCCACTGATCCCACTAACTTTTCCGACAGATGTTTTAAGGATGCACCTCTCGCTTTTCCCTCACTGCGACCTGATTTTTGTGTCTCTCTCTTTTCAGATAATAAATAACTAGAATGTGGACAGGAAAAAGAGGCGGTAGAGAAAGAGCAAACTGATCAGGAAGAAACACCATCACCAACTCTGACCTGTGCAGCCACCAGCTCAGATACTAAGATGGTGTGTACTTCACACACAGCATAGAGGTTACATTTACATTGAGAGATTGGACCCGAGTGGGCTGCAGACAGGTCTGAGGAAAAGGTTGGCACAAATGCCATTACGTTGGGGAGACAGTGAAGTTACACATGAGTTCTATTGCAATGGGTTCAGATGTGGACTTCAACGGACGGAGTACAGAGGAAAATAAATGGGTATGCAGTCACTGCCAAGGAGCATGGAGGAGTTAAGAACCAACTTTCTACTGGCTTTTTGTTAAGCACCAACTTCCCACTGGCCTTTGTACAGAGCTTGGAACAAATTATAGTATGAAAATGGTGGTTACTCCATAAGAATAACTGCGGATCTAGACATGTCTGATGGCCAATGTCTCATCTTCAATTGCAGCAAAAACAGAAGCCATGCAACATAAAAGCACTGCAGTGAAACTTCATGCAAGTCCAGCTGGGATCCATGCTCGATCAGACTGCTGCCATCAGTGCTCAAAGGGGCTTTCAGAGCCTCAACAGTTCAGCAATCTGTGCTCCAGCAAAAACAATTAAGAATGTTTGTGCTGTTGCCCCAGAGAAGTTGCAGTGGCTCCGTAGAGCACAAACGTTTCCACCCCCTCTTAGGATGACAGCATTCACCCTTCTCCCATTGTCACTCCACCCATGCTTCTGCATGTGCCAAGATGATGCAGTCAAAAGCTAGAGTCAGAACTGTGAAAGGTTACCCTGCAAGGCTGCCTGCAGTCTCCCTAGTGTACGTAAACAGCCTTTCACCAGCCAAACTGCACAGCAGCATTAGGACAACCAAACTCCTGCTGAAGATGGGCATTAAGGGAATACGGAAGATGATTGGTTGACTTTTATACAGAATAAAGGACTGTTTTCTTCATGGCATTTTTTAAATTTCAGCATGGTGACCAAGAGGACTGGAGGAAGGGGGACATTGAGCGTTTATGCAATAGGGACACACCATGTTGAGTTTCAAAGGAGTAAGGAGAGCCTGGATGACCTCAACTTTAATGCTAGGAGTATCATAGAGAAGACAGTTGAGTTAAGAGCGTGTTTTGACACGTGGAGGTGTGATGTTGTTGCCATCACAGAAATGTGGTTGAGGGAGGTGCAGGACTGGCACCTCAATATTCTGGGGAGAGGATCTTCAGGCAGGGCAGGGGAGGATGTAAAAGAGGTGGTATTGCATAATTAATTTAGGAGTCAGGAGGGACGATATCTTGGGAGGGTCTTCAAATGACACTTTGTGGGTAGAGCGTAGAAATAAAAAAGGGGCTCTGACACTGCTGGGAGTGTATTATAAACCAGCAAATAGTCAGCAGGCATTAGGGGAGCAGATATATAGACAATTCACTGAGGTGTATAAAAACAATAATGGAGTAATTATATCAGGGGATTTCAATTTCCCCAACATTAATTGGGATAGCCACATTTTAAAGGGTTTAGAGGGAGCAGATTTCTTGAAATGTATTCAAGAGAACTTTTTATATCTACATGTCAAAAGGTCCAACAAGGGATGGTGCAGTGCTTGACCTAGTTTCTGGGGAACAAAGCCGGGCAGGTGTTCGAGGTAAGAATGGGAA
This sequence comes from Scyliorhinus torazame, assembly GCF_047496885.1. NCBI lineage: Eukaryota > Metazoa > Chordata > Chondrichthyes > Carcharhiniformes > Scyliorhinidae > Scyliorhinus > Scyliorhinus torazame. Next base: position 151,474,176 of record NC_092720.1, read on the forward strand.
GTATTTTAGTGATAATGACCATGTTACTGTATGTTTCAAATTTGTCATTGAAAAGGAAAAAGATGGTCTGCAAAAAACATTTTGAATTGGGGGGGGGGGGGCTAATTTTATTAAAATAAGGCAGAACTTGGCCGAGGTAGACAGGGAACAACTACCTCTAAGTAAATCTACAGAAGAACAATGGTGGGCGTTCAAAATGGAATTGGCGAGAGTCCAGGTGCAACATGTTCATTTTAGGTGACATATAAGAGCATCAAGTCCAGAGAACCCTGGATTCTAGGAATATTCAGGACTGGACAGGGAGGAAACGAGAGGCTTTTAACAGGTATAGAGGGGCAAATCCACAGAGATCCTTGTGGAATATAGAAAGTGCGGGGGAAACTCAAAAAAGTAATTCGAAGAGCAAAGAGGGGGAATGAAAAAGCATTGCCGGGTAAGATTAGGGAAATCCCAAGATATTCCCCAAGTATATCAAGGGAAAAGGATTACCAGGGAAAGAGTAGGGCCCATTAGGCACCAAGGGGTAATCTGTGAGTCGAGCTAGATGACATTGGTCAGGTGTTAAATGAGTATATCACATGTCTTCACTTTGGAGCAGGATATTGGTACAGAATTCAGACAGAGGGTCTATGAGGTTCTTGAAAAGTTTGACACAGGGAGTGAGGAGGTACTGGAGGGTTTGGTGGGCTGAAAAAGGGACACATCTCCAGATACAGATGAGGTGCACCACAGGCTGTTGTGGGAGGTAAAGGAGGGAATTGCAGGGGCTATGACTCAAATTTTCAATTCTTCTCTGGCCACAGGGGAGATACCAGAGGACTGGAGGACGGCTAATGTGGTTCCACTTTTCAAGAATGGTGGTAGAGATAAACCACGAAATTACAGACCAGTGAGTCTCACATCAATGGTCGGGAGGCAGCACCGTGGCGCAGTGGGTTCGCACTGTGGCCTCACGGCGGCGAGGTCCCAGGTTCGATCCCGGCTCTGGGTCACTGTCCGTGTGGAGTTTGCACATTCTCCCTGTGTTTGCGTGGGTTTCGCCCCCACAACCCAAAGATGTGCAGGGTAGGTGGATTGACCACGCTAAATTGCCCCTTAATTGGAAAAAATGAATTGGGTACTCTAAATTAAAAAAAAAAAAATCAATGGGAGGGCAACTATTGGAGAAAATTCTGAAGGACAGAATCAATCTCCACTTGGAGAAACAAGGTTTGATCAGGGACAGTCAGCATGGTTTTGTTAGAGGGAGGTCACGCCCTAACAAATTTTGATTGAATTTTTTGAGGTGGTCACAGGCACCCTGTGCGCACCGCAGATAGAACAAAGAAAAGTACAGCACAGGAACAGGCCCTTCGGCCCTCTAAGCCTGTGTCGACCATGCTGCCTGTCTAAACTAAAATCTTCTGCACCTCTGGGGTCCGTATCCCTCTATTCCCATCCTATTCCCATCCTATTCATGTATTTGTCAAGATGTCCCATTAACATCATTGTCCCTGCTTCCACCACCTCCTCCGGCAACGAGTCCCAGGCACCCATTACCCTCTGTGTAAAAAAACTTGCCTCATACATCTTCTCTAAACCTTGCGCCTCGCACCTTAAATCTATGCCCACTAGTAATTGACACCTCTACCCTGGGAAAAAATCTCTGACTATCCACTCTGTCTATGCCCCTCATAATTTTGTAGACCTCTCTCAGGTCACCCCTCAACCTCTGTCGTTCCAGTGAGAACAAACCGAGTTTATTCAACCTCTCCTCATAGCTAATGCCCTCCATACCAGGCAACATCCTGGTAAATCTCTTCTGCACTCTCTCTAAAGCCTCCACATCCTTCTGGTAGTGTGGCGACCAGAATTGAACACTATACTCCAAGTGTGGCCGAACTAAGGTTCTATACAGCTGCAACATGACTTGCCAATTTTTATACTCAATGCCCTGGCCAATGAAGGCAAGCATGCTGTATGCCTTCTTGACTGCCTTCTCCACCTGTGTATCCCCTTTCAGTGACCTGTGGACCTGTACACCTAGATCTCTCTGACTGTCAATACTCTTGAGGGTTCTACCATTCACTGTATATTCCCAATTGCATTAGACCTCCTCACATTTGTCCGGATTAAACTCCATCTGCCATCTCTCCACCCAAGTCTCCAAACGATCTAAATCCTGCTGTAGCCTCTGACAGTCCTCATCGCTATCCGCAATTACACCAAGGGAATGGAATATAAGAATAGGGAAGTTTTAATAAAACTATACAAGGGCACTAGTTAGACCACACCTAGAATACTGTGAACAGTTTTGGGTCCTTATTTAAGGAAAGAATAGGGAAGTCTTAATAAAACTAAACAAGGGCACTAGTTAGACCACACCTGGAATACTGTGAACAGTTTTGGGTCCTTATCTAAGGGAAGATATCCTGACATTGGAGTCAGTCCAGAGAAAGTTCACTAGGTTGATCCCGGGCATGGAGGGATTTTCTTATGAGAAGTTAAGGAGGTTGGATCAGTACTCATTGGAGTTTGGAAGAATAAGAGCAAACTTACTGAGACATGTAGGACTCTCAGGAGGCTTGACAGGATGGATGCTGAGAGGATGTTTCCTCTTGTGGGAGAGTCTCGGACCAGTGGGTGTAATCCAGAGTAAGGGTTCGCCAATTTAAGGCAGAGATGAAGAATTTCTTCTCTCAGACTAACACCCCAAGTATCGATGCGGCAGTTACGGTTAATCAGCAAGGTTAGGTGGACCAATCGCCTGCATGCCTGATAAAAGACTCCCAAGAAACACTCTTTACTCTGAGTTTGTCACAGTAGGCAGTTATCAGGAGGGCAAAGGAAACATTTCAGGGACGTCATGAAAGCCTCTCTGAAAAATTGCAACATCCCCACTGATCTGTGGCTATCTTTTGCTCCAGACTGCCCAAACTGGAGAGGAAGCACCTGCAAAGGTGCCAACCATTTTGAACGTCTCTGGTAGGCCCATGTGGAGGCCAAGCGCAAACAGCAAAAGGAATGCATCAAAACCTGAGCTTCCCATCCATCTGCCTCATCAGACACTACCTGCCCCACCTCAGGATGGACCAGTGTGGTTCCAGCATTGGAAGTTTTAGTTACCTCAGGACCCACAACCCGGGAGTAGAACAAAGTAATCCTCGGTCCCAAGCCTAAGAATAAGGAGCAATTCACATATTGCCATTTCATATTATGAATCATATATAATAATTTATATAATTCATATCATATATATTATACAATAACCTTAATGTAAAAGTGTTACATGTAAACAGTGTTTTATTAATGTTTCAAAGAAAACAGGCAAATGCAAACTTAATAGCAATTTGCAGTCTATTCTATTGATGTGGGTTGTAATCTCGGGATTACTCCCTGTGCCACGTGCCAGTGAGACTAGAAATAGGAAGATAGAGCAGCTAAACACGTGGCTAAACAGCTGGTGTAGGAGGGAGGGTTTCCATTATCTGGACCACTGGGAGCTCTTCCGGGGCAGGTGTGACCTGTATAAGAAGGACGGGTTGCATCTAAACCGGAGAGGCATAAATATCCTGGCCGCGAGGTTTGCTAGTGTCACACGGGAGGGTTTAAACTAGTATGGCAGGGGGTTGGGCACGGGAGCAATAGGTCAGAAGGTGAGAGCATTGAGGGAGAACTAGGGAATAGGGACAGTGTGGCTCTGAGGCAGAGCAGAGAGGGAGAAGTTGCTGAACACAGCGGGTCTGGTGGCCTGAAGTGCATATGTTTTAATGCAAGAAGTATTACGGGTAAGGCAGATGAATTTAGAGCTTGGATTAGTACTTGGAACTATGATGTTGTTGCCATTACAGAGACCTGGTTGAGGGAAGGGCAGGATTGGCAGCTAAACGTTCCAGGATTTAGATGTTTCAGGCGGTATAGAGGGGGATGTAAAAGGGGAGGTGGAGTTGCGCTACTGGTTCGGGAGAATATCACAGCTGTACTGCGAGAGGACACCTCAGAGGGCAGCGAGGCTATATGGGTAGAGATCAGGAATAAGAAGGGTGCAGTCACAATGTTGGGGGTTTACTACAGGCCTCCCAACAGCCAGGGGGAGATAGAGGAGCAGATAGGTAGACAGATTTTGGAAAAGAGTAAAAACAACAGGGTTGTGGTGATGGGAGACTTCAACTTCCCCAATATTGACTGGGACTCACTTAGTGCCAGGGGCTTAGACGGGGCGGAGTTTGTAAGGAGCATCCAGGAGGGCTTCTTAAAACAATATGTAGACAGTCCAACTAGGGAAGGGGCCTGGTATTGGGGAATGAGCCCGGCCAGGTGGTAGATGTTTCAGTAGGGGAGCATTTCGGTAACAGTGACCACAATTCAGTAAGTTTTAAAGTACTGGTGGACAAGGATAAGAGTGGTCCTAGGATGAATGTGCTAAATTGGGGGAAGGCTAATTATAACAATATTAGGCGGGAACTGAAGAACATAGATTGGGAGCGGATGTTTGAGGGCAAATAAACATCTGACATGTGGGAGGCTTTCAAGTGGCAGTTGAAAGGAATTCAGGACCGGCATGTTCCTGTGAGGAAGGAGGATAAATACGGCAATTTTCGGGAACCATGGATGACGAGAGATATTGTAGGCCTCGTCAAAAAGAAAAAGGAGGCATTTGTCAGGGCTAAAAGGCTGGGAACAGACGAAGCCTGCGTGGAATATAAGGAAATTAGGAAGGAACTTAAGCAAGGAGTCAGGAGGGCTAGAAGGGGTCACGAAAAGTCATTGGCAAATAGGGTTAAGGAAAATCCCAAGGCTTTTTACACGTACATAAAAAGCAAGAGGGTAGCCAGGGAAAGGGTTGGCCAACTGAAGGATAGGCAAGGGAATCTATGTGTGGAGCCAGAGGAAATGGGCGAGGTACTAAATGAATACTTTGCATCAGTATTCACCAAAGGGAAGAAATTGGTAGATGTTGAATCTGAAGAAGGGTGTGTAGATAGCCTGGGTCACATTGAGATCCAAAAAGACGAGGTGTTGGGTGTCTTAAAAAATATTAAGGTAGCTAAGTCCCCAGGGCCTGAAGGGATCTACCCCAGAATACTGAAGGAGGCTGGAGAGGAAATTGCTGAGGCCTTGACAGAAATCTTTGGATCCTCGCTGTCTTCGGGGGATGTCCCGGAGAATAGCCAATGTTGTTCCTCTGTTTAAGAAGGGTAGCAAGGATAATCCCGGGAACTACAGGCCAGTGAGCCTTACTTCAGTGGTAGGGAAATTACTGGAGAGAATTCTTCGAGACAGGATCTACTCCCATTTGGAAGCAAATGGACGTATTAGTGAGAGGCAGCACGGTTTTGTGAAGGGGAGGTCGTGTCTCACTAACTTGATAGAGTTTTTCAAGGAGGTCACTAAGATGATTGATGCAGGTGGGGCAGTGGATGTTGTCTATATGGACTTCAGTAAGGCCTTTGACAAGGTCCCTCATGGTAGACTAGTACAAAAGGTGAAGTCACACGGGATCAGGGGTGAGCTGGCAAGGTGGATACAGAACTGGCTAGGCCATAGAAGGCAGAGAGTAGCAATGGAAGGATGCTTTTCTCATTGGAGGGCTGTGACCAGTGGTGTTCCACAGGGATCAGTGCTGGGACCTTTGCTCTTTGTAGTATATATCAATGATTTAGAGGAAAATGTAACTGGTCTGATTAGTAAGTTTGCAGACGACACAAAGGTTGGTGGAATTGCGGATAGCGATGAGGACTGTCGGAGGATACAGCAGGATTTAGATTGTTTGGAGACTTGGGCAGAGAGATGGCAGATGGAGTTTAATCCGGACAAATGTGAGGTAATGCATTTTGGAAGGTCTAATGCAGGTAGGGAATATACAGTGAATGGTAGAACCCTCAAGAGTATTGAAAGTCAAAGAGATCTAGGAGTACAGGTCCACAGGTCATTGAAAGGGGCAACACAGGTGGAGAAGGTAGTCAAGAAGGCATACGGCATGCTTGCCTTCATTGGCCGGGGCATTGAGTATAAGAATTGGCAAGTCATGTTGCAGCTGTATAGAACCTTAGTTAGGCCACACTTGGAGTATAGTGTTCAATTCTGGTCGCCACACTACCAGAAGGATGTGGAGGCTTTAGAGAGGGTGCAGAAGAGATTTACCAGAATGTTGCCTGGTATGGAGGGCATTAGCTATGAGGAGCGGTTGAATAAACTCGGTTTGTTCTCACTGGAACAAAGGAGGTTGAGGGGAGACCTGATAGAGGTATACAAAATTATGAGGGGCATAGACAGAGTGGATAATCAGAGGCTTTTCCCCAGGGTAGAGGGGTCAATTACTAGGGGGCATAGGTTTAAGGTGAGAGGGGCAAGGTTTAGAGTAGATGTACGAGGCAAGTTTTTTACGCAGAGGGTAGTGGGTGCCTGGAACTTGCTACCGGAGGTGGTGGAAGCAGGGACGATAGTGACATTTAAGGGGCATCTTGACAAATACATGAATAGGATGGGAATAGAGGGATACGGACCCAGGAAGTGTAGAAGATTGTAGTTTAGTCGGGCAGCATGGTCGGCACGGGCTTGGAGGGCAGTCCTGTGCTGTACATTTTTTTGTTCTTTGTGGACAATAATGAAACAGACCAGACAAGCCAGCGAGAAAGGATAGGGCAACTCCATGAACATTCTATTATATGCTTATTGAATGACTGGTCACACAATCAAAGCACCGTACGTGTTAGAAATCTGGTATAAAAATAAAAACTGCTGGTCAGGCAGCATCTGTGGAGAGAGGAAGAATTAATGTTTAAGGTCAGTGACCTTTCTGATCATCAACCCAAAACATTAACTCTGAACAGCCTTTACTGTGGTTGTAGATTGTGCCTTTGCCATTAATTTTTACAGATGCACAAGTTGAGGACCTGGATTCGATCCCGGCCCTGAGTCACTGTCCGTGTGGAGTTTGCACATTCTCCCCGAGACTGCGTGGGTATCACCCCCACATCCCAAAGATATGCAGGTTAGGTGGATTGGCCAGGCTAAATTGCCCCATAATTGGAAAAAAGATTGGGTACTCTATATTTATAATAAACATTTTTTTTTTTTACAGGTGCATTATAGAGCACGTCCTCTCTGGCTGCATCACAGCCTGGTATGGCAACTGCTCGCCAAGACCGTAAGAAAGTCGTGAAAATGCAAACCCACCTCCCATCCATTGACTCTGTCTACACCTCCCGTTGCCTTGAGAAAGCAGGCAACATAATCAAAAACCCTTCCCACCCGGGTTATCCTCTTTTCCAACTTCTTCCATGGGGCAGGAGATACAAATGTCTGAGAACATGGACTAACAGATTCAAAATGAACTTCTTCCCCGCTATTACTAGACTCCTGAATGACCCTCTTACGGGCTTAAATGATCACTTCGCACATCTTCTCAACTGAGTTGTACTATACTCCGTTTGCTTATCCGATACCTGTGCCTATGTATTTACATTGTGTATTGATACATATCCTATATTCTTACATGGATGGGCCGATCTGTCTAGACTGTACACGGAACAGTACTTTTCACTGTATCTTGGTACATGTAACAATAAATCAAATCCAATCCAATTCAATCCATAGAATCCCTACAGTGCGGAAGGAGCCCATTTGACCCATTAAGTCTTCACCAATGCTGCGAAAGAGTACCCTATGTAGACCCACACCCCCACCCTATCCCAGTAACTCCACCTAACCTGCATATCTTTGGACTGTGGGAGGAAACTGAAGCACTCGGAGGAAACCCACGCAGACACGGGGAGAATGTGCAAACTCCACCACAGTCACCCAAGGCCGGAATTGAATCCGAGCCCCTGGTGATGTGAGACAATAGTGCCAACAATTGTGCCACCCTGCCACAGGCAATGAGTTCACAGATCACATCCAATATAGACAGATATTGAATAAATCAGAAATAACAGCAATTTCATCCTATTTAGATATTTACTACGCTCAATGTTAGGTTACATTGAAGAAAATCTTCCCATAAACATACAGATAGAAATTTCCTTTCTTCCAGTTCTATTGCGAAAGCTCATCTGAACATGACATTTTTGGGAATATTTTACAGACCTATGCAAATCCAACCCAGTTATTTTGTGTGATGTAGACATCAAATTCATGGAATTGGGAGAACTCTATTGCGATATATAGAAAACTGGTTGGCAGAAAGGAAACAAAGAGCAGGAATTAACGGGTCCTTTTCAAATTGGTAACTAGTGGGTGCCATAGGGATCGGTGCTGGAACCCCAGCTATTCACAACATCTATTAATGATTTGGACGAGGGAACAAAATGTAACATCTCAAAGTTTGCAGATGATACCGAGTTGGGTGGAGGGTGAACTGTGACGAGGATGCAGAGATCCTTCAGCATGATCTGGACAGGTTGGGTGAATGGGCAAATCAATGGCAGATGGAGTATAAATGTGTGGTTATTCACTTTGGAAGCAAAAACAAGGCAGCAGATTATTATTTAAAATAACTTTAGAGTGCCCAATTAATTTTTTCCAATTAAGGGCCAATTTAGCATGGCCAATCCACCTACCCTGCACATCTTTGGGTCTTGGGGGTGAAACCCAAGCAAACACGGGGAGAATGTGCAAACTCCATATGGACGGTGACCTAGGGCTGGAATCGAACCTGGGACCTCGTGAAGCAGAAATGCAAACCACTGCGCCCAAGACAGATTACTACCAGAATGGCTGTAAATTGGGAGAGGGGAGTGTGCAGCGGGACCTGGGTGTCCTTGTGCACCAATCGCCGAAGGTAAGCATGCAGGTGCAGCAGGTGGTAAAGAAGGCAAATGATATGTTGGCTTTGATTGCAAGAGATTTTGAGTACAGGAGCAGGGATGTGTTGTTGCAATTGTACAGAGCCTGGGTGAGGCCACACCTAGAATATTGTGTGCAGTTCTTGTCTCCTTTTCTGAGGAAGGATGTCTTGCTCTCGAGGGTGTGCAGCGAAGGTTTACCAGACTGATTCCGGGGTCAGCGAGACTGACTTATGAGGAGAGATTGACTAGGTTAGGATTGTTTTCACTGGAGTTCAGATGAATGAAGGGGATCTCGTAGCGACTTCTCAAAGTGAAGGGCCGAATAGCCTCCTCCTGTTCCTTGGTCCTTTGTTCGTCACAGAAAATTTGTTACAAAAGCAACTCAGTCACTATTTTATTCCAATTCATTAGATTTAGGATTTTTTCAAATTGAGCTCGAGGGATAGGGTTAGTATGTTCGCAAATTCAGCTCGAAGGATAGGGTTGGCATGTTCGCAAAGTCTAAAATTAAAAAATCAGGGCTGGATTCTCCAGTCCCCCAGCCGCGTGATCCACGGCGGTGTGATATTCGCTGGCGGTGGGATTCTGTCTTCCCACCGTTTATCAATGGGATTTTTCATCGAAGCCACCCATGCTGCTGGGAAACACGAGGGCAGTGGTCGCAACGGCCGAGGATTCCGGCCGAGGATTTTGACAGGAAATTCTTCCCCTATTTATAAGATTGAGGATTCCTTAGAATGGCATTTACTCCCGCCCCGCCCCCCAACAGCAGAGCTGGTGCTTACTTAAGACCAGAAGACACAGGAGTGGAAATAAGGCCATTCGGCCCATCGAGTCCACTCCACCATTCAATCATGGCTGATTTCAACTCCATTTACCCGCTCTCTCTCCATAGCCCTTAATTCCTCGAGAAATCAAGAATTTATCAACTTCTGTCTTAAAGACACTCAACGTCCCGGCCTCCACCGCCCTCTGTGGCAATGAATTCCACAGACCCACCACTCTCTGGCTGAAGAAATTTCTCCTCATCTCTGTTCTAAAGCGACTCCCTTTTATTCTAAGGCTGTGCCCCCGGGTCCTAGTCTCCCCTGCTAATGGAAACAACTTCCCTACATCCACCCTATCTAAGCCATTCATTATCTTGTAAGTTTCTATTAGATCTCCCCTCAACCTCCTAAACTCCAATGAATATAATCCCAGGATCCTCAGACGTTCATCGTATGTTAGGCCTACCATTCCTGGGATCATCCGTGTGAATCTCCGCTGGACCCGCTCCAGTGCCAGTATGTCCTTCCTGAGGTGTGGGGCCCAAAATTGCTCACAGTATTCTAAATGGGGCCTAACTAATGCTTTATAAAGCTTCAGAAGTACATCCTTGCTTTTATATTCCAAGCCTCTTGAGATGAATGACAACATTGCAATTGCTTTCTTAATTACGGACTCAACCTGCAAGTTTATCTTTAGAGAATCCTGGACTAGGACTCCCAAGTCCCTTTGCACTTCAGCATTATGAATTTTGTCACCGTTTAGAAAATAGTCCACGCCTCTATTCTTTTTTCCAAAGTGCAAGACCTTGCACTTGCCCACGTTGAATTTCATCAGCCATTTCTTGGACCACTCTCCTAAACTGTCTAAATCTTTCTGCAGCCTCCCCACCTCCTCCATACTACCTGTCCCTCCACCTATCTTTGTATCATCGGCAAACTTAGCCAGAATGCCCCCAGTCCCGTCATCTAGATCGTTAATATATAAAGAGAACAGCTGTGGCCCCAACACTGAACCCTGCGGGACACCACTCGTCACTGGTTGCCATTCCTTTATGAATTTAGCAAGCTTGTTAATTCTACCACAATTAACACATTGTTTGGGCATTAGTTGTCATTTAAAATCTAGCACATTTATCAATGACTTCAGTCTTAGCACGACCACGAATAAGACAGTGCTGCACTTTTAGCAACACAATCTCTCTGAGAAGTGGTAGCTGGTTTAGAGTGTCAAATTGTGAAGACAGATTGTGTTACCTCAGCTTCTATTCTTTTAGAGATTGAGGGGTGTTTGGAGATTGAAGGAAGATATTTAAAATGGCAGTATGTAGTTTACATAAATGAGTTGGATATGAATATTGATCAGTAAGTTTGCAGATGAAACAAAAATTGGTGGGGTGCTAAATAGGAGGATATTGGATTACAGGAGGATATAGTCTGGTCAGATGAGCTGATCAGTGGCAAATGGAGAGGCAGCACAGTAGCACAGTGTTTAGCACTGTGGCTTCACAGCACCAGGGTCCCTGGTTCGATTCCCCGCTGGGTCACTGTTTGTGCGGAGTCTGCACATTCTCCCGTGTCTGCGTGGGTTTCCTCCGGGTGCTCCAGTTTCCTCCCACAGTCCAAAGATGTGCAGGTTCTTTGGATTGGCCATGCTAAATTGCCCTTCGTGTCCCAAAAGGTTAGGAGGGGTTATTGGGTTACGGGGATAGGGTGGAAGTGAGGGCTTAAGTGGGTCGGTGCAGACTCTATGGCCTGAATGGCCTCCTTCTGCACTGTATGTTCTATGTAATCCGGATAAATGCTAGGTGATGCCTTGTTTGCCCTACCTAAGTGTAAGAGAATACACAATGAACAGCAGTGACCCAGGTAAGCACCAAGGATCAGAGGAGCATTGGTGTGCATGTACGCCGGTCCCTTAAGGTGGATGCAGTGGTTAAGGCGGCATATGATATACTTGCCTTTATTAGCCGAGGCATAGAGTTGGAGAGCAGGAAGGTTATGCTGAAACTGTGTACAACTTAGGTCATAGTTAGAGTATTGTGTGCAGGTCTGGAATCCACATTATAGGAGGGATGTGATAGCACTGGAAAGGGTGCAGAGGAGAGTTACCAGGATCGAAAATGCTGGAAAATCTCAGCAGGTCTGGCAGCATCTGCAGTGAGAGAAAAGAGCTAATGTTTCGAGTCCGATGACTCTTTGTCAAAGCAATTTGCTTTTATCCAGATTTACCAGGATGTTGCCTGGGTTGGAGAGCTTTAGTTATGAATGAAGAGGCATGGGATCAACTGGATTGTTTCCTTAGAGCAGAGGAGACCGAGGGGAGACATGATTGAGATGTATAAAATTAAGAGGGACATAGATAGAGTAGTCAGGAAGACACATTTCCCCTTGGTGGTAGGATCAATGACCAAATTTAAAGTAGAGGAAGGGGGGCTTAGAAAGGATGTGAGGAAAATCTTCTTGACCCAAAGGGTTGTGAGAGTCTAGAACTTAATATCTGAAAAGTTGGTGGAGGTAGAGACCCTCATTACATTTAAGGAGCATTTAAATGTGCACTTGCGATACCAAGGCATATAACGCCAATTGCTGGAAATTGGGGTTAGAATACTTAGGTGGTTGTTTTTGACTGGTGCAGATGTGATGAACCAAAGGGCCTTTTCTGTGCCGCAGACCTCTGACTCTAAAAGGATTTGATGGTGTCGATAACTGAGGAGCTAAATGCTTTGATGGGGAATTCTAGAACAAGAGGGCACACTCTTAAAATTAGAGCAGAGCCATCTGGATGTTAAATCAAAAATCAAACAAATGGTCGAAGAAATATGGAATCCTTCCCCCATAATCACCCACCACTAAAGGCTGCAGATGCTGTGGCTCAATTGCAGCTTTCAAGATAGATTGATGAATTTTTGTTAGCTAAGGGTTGAGGGATAAGGATTAAAGGTGATTAAATGGAGTTGAGGTAAAGATCAGCCATGATCTAACGGTGATACAGACTAGCCTATTCCTATATCCAATGCTCAAATGCGCTAATTACCAGCAGCACTGGCTGAGATTTACATTAGCTGCAGATGTCCTTAAAAATCAGTTGGGTCAGGACGGCACGGTGGCAGTGGTTAGCTCTGCTGCCTACGGTGCTGAGGACCCGGGTTCGATCCCAGCCCTGTCCGTGGGTCACCGTCCGTGTGGTGTTTGCACATTCTACCCGTGTCTGCATGGGTCTCACCCCCACAATCCAAAGATGTGCAGGTTAAGTGGATTGGCCACTCTAAATTGCCCCTTAATTGGAAAAAATAAATAATTGTAATTAAATGTAATATTTTAAAAATCAGGTGGGTCATACTGATCTTTCCCATATTGCGTGGCAACAACTTGTGCATTGCAGAACAAGGCCAGCAGTGCAGTGCGGGTTCAATCCTCTAACCTAATAATAAAACCCATTGGTGTGAGGTAAGTACCATATTTTATTATTATTATTTTTTAAAAAAAAATTAATTTAGTTGTTAGCCAGGTCTTGGTAGAAAGTTAGAGGGATGGCAGGGAAGGGAGTGCAATGTTCCTCCTGCAGGATGTTTGAGGTGAGGGGTGCCGTTAGTGTCCTTGCTGATTTTACCTGCAGGAAGTGCTGCCATCTCCAGCTCCTCCAAGACCGAGTTAGGGAACTGGAGCTGGAGTTGGAAGAACTTCGGATCATTCGGGAGGCAGAGGGGGTCATAGATAGCAGCTTCAGGGAATTAGTTACACCAAAGATTGGAGATAGATGGGTAACTGTAAGAGGGACTGGGAAAAAGCAGTCAGTGCAGGGATCCCCTGCGGTCGTTCCCCTGAGAAACAAGTATACCGCTTTGGATACTTGCGGGGGGGACGGGACTTACCAGGGGTAAGCCATGGGGTAGGGGCCTCTGGCACGGAGTCTGTCCCTGTTGCTCAGAAGGGAAGGGGGGAGACGAGCAGAGCATTAGTAATTGGGGACTCGATAGTCAGGGGCACAGATAGGAGATTTTGTGGGAGCGTGAGAGACTCACGTTTGGTATGTTGCCTCCCAGGTGCAAGGGTACGTGATGTCTCGGATCGTGTTTTCCGGGTCCTTAGGGGGGAGGGGGAGCAGCCCCAAGTCGTGGTCCACATTGGCACTAGCGACATAGGTAGGAAAGGGGACAAGGATGTCAGGCATGCTTTCAGGGAGCTAGGATGGAAGCTCAGAACTAGAACAAACAGAGTTGTTATCTCTGGGTTGTTGCCTGTGCCATGTGATAGTGAGATGAGGAGTAGGGAGAGAGAGCAATTAAACATGTGGCTACAGGGATGGTGCAGGCGGGAGGGATTCAGATTTCTGGATAACTGGGGCTCTTTCTGGGGAAGGTGGGACCTCTACAGACAGGATGGTCTACATCTGAACCTGAGGGGCACAAATATCCTGTGGGGGGGAGATTTGTTAGTGCTCTTTGGGGGGGTTTAAACTAATGCAGCAGGGGCATGGGAACCTGGATTGTAGTTTTAGGGTAAGGGAGAATGAGAGTATAGAGGTCAGGAGCACAGATTTGACGTCGCAGGAGGGGGCCAGTGTTCAGGTAGGTGGTTTGAAGTGTGTCTACTTCAATGCCAGGAGTATACGAAATAAGGTAGGGGAACTGGCAGCATGGGTTGGTACCTGGGACTTCGATGTTGTGGCCATTTCGGAGACATGGATAGAGCAGGGACAGGAATGGATGTTGCAGGTTCCGGGGTTTAGGTGTTTTATTAAGCTCAGAGAAGGAGGCAAAAGAGGGGGAGGTGTGGCGCTGCTAGTCAAGAGCAGTATTACAGTGGCGGAGAGGATGCTAGATGGGGACTCATCTTCCGAGGTAGTATGGGCTGAGGTTAGAAACATGAAAGGAGAGGTCACACTGTTGGGAGTCTTCTATAGGCCTCCAAATAGTTCCAGGGATGTAGAGGAAAGGATGGCGAGGATGATCCTGGATAAGAGCGAAAGTAACAGGGTATTTAACTTTCCAAATATTGACTGGAAAAGATATAGTTCGAGTACATTAGATGGGTCGTTTTTTGTACAGTGTGCAGAGGAGGGTTTCCTGACACAATATGTTGACAGGCCAACAAGAGGCGAGGCCACGTTGGATTTGGTTTTGGGTAATGAACCTGGCCAGGTGTTGGATTTGGAGGTAGGAGAGCACTTTGGGGACAGTGACCACAATTCGGTGACGTTTACGCTAGTGATGGAAAGGGATAAATATACACCGCAGGGCAAGAGTTATAGCTGGGGGAAGGGCAATTATGATGCCATTAGACGCGACTTGGGGGGGGGATAGGTTGGAGAAGTAGACTGCAAGTGTTGGGCACACTGGATATGTGAAGCTTGTTCAAAGATCAGCTACTGCGTGTTCTCGATAAGTACGTACCGGTCAGGCAGGGAGGAAGGCTTAGAGCGAGGGAACCGTGGTTTACCAAAGAAGTGGAATCTCTTGTTAAGAGGAAGAAGGAGGCCTATGTGAAGATGAGGTGTGAAGTTTCAGTTGGGGCGATGGATAGTTACAAGGTAGCGAGGAATGATCTAAAGAGAGAGCTAAGACGAGCAAGGAGGGGACATGAGAAGTATTTGGCAGGTAGGATCAAGGAAAACCCAAAAGCTTTCTATAAGTATGTCAGGAATAAGCGAATGACTAGGGTAAGAGTAGGACCAGTCAAGGACAGGGATGGGAAGTTGTGTGTGGAGTCTGAAGAGATAGGCGAGATACTAAATGAATATTTTTCGTCAGTATTCACTCAGGAAAAAGATAATGTTGTGGAGGAGAATGCTGAGACCCAGGCGATTAGAATAGATGGCATTGAGGTGGGCAGCACGGTAGCATGGTGGTTAGCACAATTGCTTCACAGCTCCAGGGTCCCAAGTTCAATTCCCGGCTTGGGTCACTGTCTGTGCGGAGTCTGCACATCCTCCCCGTGTGTGCGTGGGTTTCCTCCGGGTGCTCCGGTTTCCTCCCACAGTCCAAAGATGTGCAGGTTAGGTGGGTTGGCCATGCTAAATTGCCCTTAGTGTCCAAAATTGCCCTTAGTGTTGGGTGGGGTTACTGGGTTACGGGGATAAGGTGGAGGTGTGCGGTTGGGTAGGATGCTCTTTCAGAGAGCCGGTGCAGACTCGATGGGCCGAATGGCCTCCTTCTGCACTGTAAATTCTATGATTAAAAAAGAGGTACGTAGGGAAGAGGTGTTGGCAATTCTGGACAGGCTGAAAATAGATAAGTCCCCGGGTCCTGATGGGATTTATCCTAGGATTCTCTGGGAGGCCAGGGAAGAGATTGCTGGACCTTTGGCTTTGAATTTTATGTCATCATTGGCTACAGGAATAGTGCCAGAGGACTGGAGGATAGCAAATGTGGTCCCTTTGTTCAAAAAGGGGAGCAGAGACAACCCCGGCAACTATAGACCGGTGAGTCTCACGTCTGTAGTGGGTAAAGTCTTGGAGGGGATTATAAGAGACAAGATTTATAATCATCTAGATAGGAATAATATGATCAGGGATAGTCAGCATTGCTTTGTGAAGGGTAGGTCATGCCTCACAAACCTTATCGAGCTCTTTGAGAAGGTGACTGAACAGGTAGACGAGGGTAGAGCAGTTGATTTGGTGTATATGGATTTCAGCAAAGCGTTTGATAAGGTTCCCCACGGTAGGCTATTGCAGAAAATACGGAGGCTGGGGATTGAGGGTGATTTAGAGATGTGGATCAGAAATTGGCTAGCTGAAAGAAGACAGAGGGTGGTGGTTGATGGGAAATGTTCAGAATGGAGTTCAGTTACAAGTGGAGTACCACAAGGATCTGTTCTGGGGCCGTTGCTGTTTGTCATTTTTATCAATGACCTAGAGGAAGGCGCAGAAGGGTGGGTGAGTAAATTTGCAGACGATACTAAAGTCGGTGGTGTTGTCGATAGTGTGGAAGGATGTAGCAGGTTACAGAGGGATATAGGTAAGCTGCAGAGCTGGGCTGAGAGGTGGCAAATGGAGTTTAATGTAGAGAAGTGTGAGGTGATTCACTTTGGAAGGAATAACAGGAATGCGGAATATTTGGCTAATGGTAAAGTTCTTGGAAGTGTGGATGAGCAGAGGGATCTAGGTGTCCATGTACATAGATCCCTGAAAGTTGCCACCCAGGTTGATAGGGTTGTGAAGAAGGCCTATGGAGTGTTGGCCTTTATTGGTAGAGGGATTGAGTTCCGGAGTCAGGAGGTCATGTTGCAGCTGCACAGAACTCTGGTACGGCCGCATTTGGAGTATTGCGTACAGTTCTGGTCACCGCATTATAGGAAGGACGTGGAGGCTTTGGAGCGGGTGATGGATTTGAGGTTGTTTTCGTTGGAGAGAAGAAGGTTAAGAGGAGACTTAATAGAGGCATACAAAATGATCAGGGGGTTGGATAGGGTGGACAGTGAGAGCCTTCTCCCGCGGATGGAAATGGCTGGCACGAGGGGACATAGCTTTAAACTGAGGGGTAATAGATATAGGGCAGAGGTCAGAGGTAGGTTCTTTACGCAAAGAGTAGTGAGGCCGTGGAATGCCCTACCTGCTACAGTAGTGAGCTCGCCAACATTGAGGGCATTTAAAAGTTTATTGGATAAACATATGGATGATAATGGCATAGTGTAGGTTAGATGGCTTTTGTTTCGGTGCAACATCGTAGGCCGAAGGGCCTGTACTGCGCTGTATTGTTCTATGTTCTATAATTCCCGTATTAGCCTCCCTGAACAGGTGCGGAATGTGGCGACTAGGGGCTTTTCACAGTAACTTATTGAAGCCTACTTGTGACAATAAGCGATTATTATTATTATTACACAGTAATTTTCGTCCGCATTAGGAACTTTGTCTCACTATATATATATGGACTGAATTCAAAGCATTGGCATTGCTACTGAAAGTGAAGATTGCTGCAAACAGAAATTGGATTATATTATCAAGGAATGCTAGATACCAGAATTAAAATAAACATCCTGCTATTTTATCTTTGGGCCCTAATCCAAAGCTTTGTCTTGTACACAAAAGCCAGCAAAGGCTTAACTTCACACTTCCTGTTCACATGAAAATTGATTCAATCCTGACAGCTTGAAACATTAGCAAACTATATTCAAATAATAGTTTTAAATGGTTGATGAATGAAGAATGTCAGTAAATCTTAATGCAACCAAATTATGAAAGCCTTTCATAGACTCTCTTAACCAACTGAAGCCTGCATTCATTTTATTACATAACTCTGTATCATGGTCTTTGAGCTGATTTACAAATTTGCTCAGTGCGACAAGCAAAAATTCAGCATCACCAGCTCTTACAGCGTGTACACACAGGACACCTGTCAGCAGTGCTAGGTGTTATAGTTCACCAACTGGAATTGAAGGACATGTAAAGTGCACTGCATTACACTTTCTTGCCAATTTCTCCCATCTTTTTAAAGATTGAGGGCTAGAAATTAATGTGCCCCGAGGGCACTGGGTCACAATTGGTCCGTTTAGCTCAAGAGGTGGTGGGAAAACACAAAACCCCTGTACCCTCCTCATTTGAATGATTGTGCCACTCACTATCTGGTACATCTCCAATCCTGCTCTCTGCCCCATAATGCTCCTGCACAAGCTCTGCACACAGCAGGAGGCCCCAACAGCATTGTCATACCTGCGCAGAGGAAGATGGTTGTGGTGGTTGGAGGTCAATCATCTCAGTTCCAGGACATCACTGCAGAGGTTCCTCAGGTGCCCAAGGCTCAACTATCTTCAGCTGCTTCATCAATGACTTCCCTTCTATCATAACGTCAGAAGAGGGGATGTTCGCAGATGATTGCTTAATATTCAGCACCATTCGCGACTCCTCAGATAATGAAGCAGTTCATGTCCAAATGCAAGAAGACCTCGAAGTATCCAGGCTTGGTGGCAAGTTACATTTGCTCCACACAAGTTCCAGGCAAAGACCATTTCCTACAAGAGAGGATCTAACCATCGCCCTTTGACATTAAATAGCATTACCATTGCTGAATCCCCCACAGTGAACATCCTGGGGTTACCACTGATCAGAAACTGAACTGGGTGAGCCATATTATTACTGTGGTAGGGAAATTACTGGAGAGAATTCTTCGAGACAGGATCTACTCCCATTTGGAAGCAAATGGACGTATTAGTGAGAGGCAGCACGGTTTTGTGAAGGGGAGGTCGTGTCTCACTAACTTGATAGAGTTTTTCGAGGAGGTCACTAAGATGATTGATGCAGGTAGGGCAGTAGATGTTGTCTATATGGACTTCAGTAAGGCCTTTGACAAGGTCCCTCATGGTAGACTAGTACAAAAGGTGAAGTCACACGGGATCAGGGGTGAACTGGCAAGGTGGATACAGAACTGGCTAGGCCATAGAAGGCAGAGGGTAGCAATGGAGGGATGCTTTTCTAATTGGAGGGCTGTGACCAGTGGTGTTCCACAGGGATCAGTGCTGGGACCTTTGCTCTTTGTAGTATATATAAATGATTTGGAGGAAAATGTAACTGGTCTGATTAGTAAGTTTGCAGTTGACACAAAGGTTGGTGGAATTGCGGATAGCGATGAGGACTGTCTGAGGATACAGCAGGATTTAGATTGTCTGGAGACTTGGGCGGAGAGATGGCAGATGGAGTTTAATCCGGACAAATGTGAGGTAATGCATTTTGGAAGGGCTAATGCAGGTAGGGAATATACAGTGAATGGTAGAACCCTCAAGAGTATTGAAAGTCAAAGAGATCTAGGAGTACAGGTCCACAGGTCATTGAAAGGGGCAACACAGGTGGAGAAGGTAGTCAAGAAGGCATACGGCATGCTTGGCTTCATTGGCCGGGGCATTGAGTATAAGAATTGGCAAGTCATGTTGCAGCTGTATAGAACCTTAGTTAGGCCACACTTGGAGTATAGTGTTCAATTCTGGTCGCCGCACTACCAGAAGGATGTGGAGGCTTTAGAGAGGGTGCAGAAGAGATTTACCAGAATGTTGCCTGGTCTGGAGGGCATAAGCTATGAGGAGCGATTGAATAAACTCGGTTTGTTCTCACTGGAACGAAGGAGGTTGAGGGGCGACCTGATAGAGGTATACAAAATTATGAGGGGCATAGACAGAGTGGATAGTCAGAGGCTTTTCCCCAGGGTAGAGGGGTCAATTACTAGGGGGCATAGGTTTAAGGTGAGAGGGGCAAGGTTTAGAGTAGATGTACGAGGCAAGTTTTTTACGCAGAGGGTAGTGGGTGCCTGGAACCCACTACCGGAGGAGTTAGTGGAAGCAGGGACGATAGGGACATTTAAGGGGCATCTTGACAAATATATGAATAGGATGGGAATAGAAGGATACGGACCCAGGAAGTGTAGAAGATTGTAGTTTAGTCGGGCAGTATGGTCGGCACGGGCTTGGAGGGCCGAAGGGCCTGTTCCTGTGCTGTACATTTCTTTGTTCTTTGTGGATACCAGAGCAGGTCAAAAGCTGGAAATCCTACACTGAGTAACTCACGTCCTGACCCTCCACAAAAGCCTGTGCACAAGGCACAAGTCAAGAGTGTGATGGAATACTCTCCACTTGCCTGGATGAGTGCGGCTCCAACACCATTCAGGATAAAGCAGCCCGCTTGATTCCACAAACTTTCAATCCCTCCACCATTTATAAAAGTGGCAGCTGTGTGTACCGTCTACAAGATGCACTGCAGTAATCCGCCAAAGTTTCTTAGGCAACACCTTTCAAACCCAAGATCACGACCATTTAAAAGAGGCATTGTCAAACCCGGCGGCGGGACCAGCGGGTGGGTTGCAGGCGGGTGTCGGGAGGGTCGCGGAGCCGTCCGCCACTGCGCTCCCGATCACGTAAATTCGTGCACAACAGCCACAGTAGCCGGCTTTTAATAATGCCGGCTGCAAGCGGCCTTCAAAATGGCTGCGAACGTTTAAAGAAAATGTGGTCGCACTGCACATGCGTGCCATATCATCGGTGTGCATGCGTAAAACTATGCACATGCGCGCCGGTGATCGGGCACGCATACGAAGTGCCGCCGCTTTTTTTCTTAAAACGGTCGCAGCTTTTTTTTACAAGTGCGGGGGTTTTTTATTCATTTTATTTTTAAAATTTTATTTATTTATTTCATTTACAAGTTCGGGGGGAAATTATTTGATAAATGTTTACAGGAAAACAATGCAGAACTTTGGACAGATGGAGGCTCCATACTTTCCGACACCAGAAGGCTTCACCTTCATCCAACAGGTTCCATTGGAGGAGCATGTACGACGGCCAAAGGGACCCAAAACCATTTCCTTCATTTTTGTCACCAGCAAACAAGGTAAGAGAAAATGCTGGGTCATGCCGGTCGGCCGGCGTGGGTCGCGAAGGACGGCCGGCGCGGGTCGCAAAGGACGGCCGGCGCGGGTCGCAAAGGACGCCCGGCGCGGGTCGCAAAGGACGCCCGGCGCGGGTCGCGAAGGACGGCCGGCGCGGGTCGCGAAGGACGGCCGGCGCGGGTCGCGAAGGACGGCCGGCGCGGGTCGCAAAGGACGGCCGGCGCGGGTCGCAAAGGACGGCCGGCGCGGGTCGCAAAGGACGGCCGGCGCGGGTCGCAAAGGACGGCCGGCGCGGGTCGCAAAGGACGGCCGGCGCGGGTCGCAAAGGACGGCCGGCGCGGGTCGCAAAGGACGGCCGGCGCGGGTCGCAAAGGACGGCCGGCGCGGGTCGCAAAGGACGGCCGGCGCGGGTCGCAAAGGACGCCCGGCGCGGGTCGCAAAGGACGCCCGGCGCGGGTCGCAAAGGACGCCCGGCGCGGGTCGCAAAGGACGCCCGGCGCGGGTCGCAAAGGACGCCCGGCGCGGGTCGCAAAGGACGCCCGGCGCGGGTCGCAAAGGACGCCCGGCGCGGGTCGCAAAGGACGCCCGGCGCGGGTCGCAAAGGACGCCCGGCGCGGGTCGCAAAGGACGCCCGGCGCGGGTCGCAAAGGACGCCCGGCGCGGGTCGCAAAGGACGCCCGGCGCGGGTCGCAAAGGACGCCCGGCGCGGGTCGCAATAGACGCCCGGCTTGGGTCGCAAAGGACGGCCGGCTTGGGTCGCAAAGGACGGCCGGCTTGGGTCGCAAAGGACGGCCGGCTTGGGTCGCAAAGGACGGCCGGCTTGGGTCGCAAAGGACGGCCGGCTTGGGTCGCAAAGGACGGCCGGCTTGGGTCGCAAAGGACGCCCGGCTTGGGTCGCAAAGGACGGCCGGATTGGGTCGCAAAGGACGGCCGGCTTGGGTCGCAAAGGACGGCGGGCTTGGGTCGCAAAGGACGGCCGGCTTGGGTCGCAAAGGACGGCCGGCTTGGGTCGCAAAGGACGGCCGGCTTGGGTCGCAAAGGACGGCCGGCTTGGGTCGCAAAGGACGCCCGGCGTGGGTTGCAAAGGACGCCCGGCGTGGGTCGCAAAGGACGGCCGGCTTGGGTCGCAAAGGACGGCCGGCTTGGGTCGCAAAGGACGGCCGGTGTGGGTCGCAAAGGACGGCCGGCGCGGGTTTGAAAAACACTGATCTAGAAGGACAAGAGCAGCAGATATCAGGGAACACTACCACCTGGAGGTTTCGCTCCAAGTCACTCGCCATCCTGACTTGGAAATATATCGCCGTTCCTTCCTGTCACTGGGTCAAAATCCTGGAACTCCCGCCCTAACAGCACAGTTCCTACACCACAGGGACTGCAGCAGTTCAAGAAGGCAGCCCACCACCACCTTCTTAAGAGCAATAAATGCTCTTAAGGGCAATAAATGCCCTTAAGGCCTAACCAGCGACGCCCACAACCCGCAAATTAATTTAAAGAAGTCTCCAGTCCTGCTCTCTGCCCCATAATGCTCCTGGGCAAGCTCTGCACAAAGGAGGCCACAACAGTATTGTTGATCTGGCCGATCACTTGGTATGGGCTGCCTGCCAGGCTTAAAGGCAGGCTACTTCTTAAGGTGAAGCTGCACAGAAAGATTGCTTAAATAGAAATTCTTGGAAACTGCAAAGCGGACAGAAGATTTATTGTGGAGAATTCACATCGAACATCCATATATACCACCTCAACCTCACACACCACATAATTCTGCCAACCACTTGCATTCTTCCCTCTCTCTCAGAAGAGTAGGAAGGAAATAGAAGGAAGCAGAGAAGAAAAGTGAGACACGATGCTTACAAGCCTGCATCTGCTCTGCATTAAGCTGCTGGCTGCAATGGGACGTACCGCACCTCGTCAAAATGATGGCATCCTCCTGTCTTATGCTCGTTCTTAGCAAGTTTGCGGATCACACTAAGATTGCTGCAGTTGCGGATGGTGAAGATTGTCAGAGAATACAGCAGGATATAGATAGGCTGCAAAATTGGGCGGAGAAATGGCAGATGGATTTTAATCTTGACAAATGCGAGGTGATGCATTTTGGGAGATCCAATTCAGGTGGGAGCTATAAAATAAATGGCAGAACCATCAGGAGCAGAGAGACACAGAGGTCTGGGCGTGCAGTTCACAGATCCTTAAAAGTGGCAGCAAAGGTGGAAACGGTGGTAAAGAAGGCATATAGCATGCTTGCCTTCATTGGACAGAATCCAAAGTTCACAAATTATGTTAGTTATATAGAACGTTGGTTAAGCCACATTTGGGATACTGTGTCCAATTCTGGTCACCACACTACCAGAAGGACGTGGAGGCTTTGGAGAGAGTGAAGAAAAGGTTCACCAGAATGTTGCCTGGTATGGAGGGCATTAGCTATGAGGAGAGATTGAATAAACTGGGATTGTTCTCCCTAGAAAAACGGAGGTTGAGGGGCGACCTGATAGAAGTTTATAATATTATTAGCGGCATAGATAGGGAAAATAATTGGAGGCTTTTCCCCCGGAGTAGAAATGACAATTACAAGGGGGCACATGTCTAAGGTGAGGGGGTAAAGGTTCAGTGGAGGTGAGCGGGGAAAGCTTTCACACGGAGGGTGGTGGTGGCCTGGAATGAACTGCCAAGTGAAGAGGTTGAGGCAGATACGTTAGCAACCTTTAAGACTTATCTGGATAGGCACATGAACAGACGGGGTTTAGAAGGACACAGGCAGATTGGTCTAGATAGGACACGTGATCGGTGCAGGCTTGGAGGGCTGAAGGGCCTGTTCCTTTGCTGTACTGTTCCTTGTATCAAACTCATCCTCTTCTTGCTTTCTGGCTTGATGATCAAGTTGCAGATGGTATGACTATGGACTTTCTGACTTCCCTCACAACAATCAACCATCTTCATCCAGACACACATGAAATGCAATCCACACACATGTTATGCAATCCACACACATGATATGCAATCCATACACGATATGTAATCCATAAACATGATATGTAATCCATACATATGTAATCCATACACAATGTAATCCATACACATATGTAATCCATACACATATGTAATCCATACACGATATGTAGTACATACACATATGTAATCCATACACATGATATGTAATCCATACACATATGTAATCCATAGACATATGTAATCCATACACATGATATGTAATCCATATGCATGAAATGTAATCCATACACATGAAATGTAATCTGTACACATGTAATCCGTACACATGAAATGTAATCCATACACATATGTAATCCATACACATGATATGTAATCCATACACATGATATGTAATCCATACACATGTAATCCATACACATATGTAATCCATACACTTGATATGTAATCCATACACTTGATATGTAATCCATACACTTGATATGTAATCCATACACTTGATATGTAATCCATACACATGATATGTAATGCAGCCACTGCAGTGCCAGGGGGAGGAAAGGGCAACAAGTCACATCATTGATTGGCACATGCAGCACTAGCTCAGACACTGGTACTTCACTTTAATTCAAGGTTTACCTTGGAGCTGGCATCAGAAAATTGCAAGTCACAGGGCACTGGGAGATGGTGTCATAGTGGTAATGTCACTGGACTGTAATCCAGATGTTCAGTCTAAAGCTCTGGGTAGAACAAAGAACAAAACAGCACAGGACCAGGCCCTTCAGCCCTCCAAGCCTGCACCCGACCATGGTACCAGCCTAAACTAAAATCATAGATTATCATAGAATTTACAGTGCAGAAGGAGGCCATTCGGCCCATCAAGCCTGCACCGGCTCTTGGAAAGAGCACCTTACCCAAGGTCAACACCGCCACCCTATCCCCATAACCCAGTAACCCCACCCAACACTAAGGGCAATTTTGGTCACCAAGGGCAATTTATCATGGCCAATCCACCTAACCTGCACATCTTTGGACTGTGGGAGGAAACCGGAGCACCCGGAGGAAACCCACGCACACACGGGGAGGATGTGCAGACTCCGCACAGACAGTGACCCAAGCCCATGTGCACTTACGCAGTCCTTAACCTTCCATTCCCACCCTATTCATATATTTGTCCAGATGCCCCTTAAATCCGCTATCGTACCTGCTCCCACCACCTCCCAGGCAGCACTTTCCATATATTTACCACCCTCTGTGTAAAAAAACTTGCCTCGCACATCTGTTCTAAACTTTTCCCCATGCACTTTAAACCTATGCCCCCAAGTACTTGACTCTCCTACCCGAGGAAAGAGCATCTGACTATCCACACTATCAAGCAAAGAACAAAGAAAAGTACATCACTTGAACAGCCCCTTTGGCCCTCCAAGCTTGTGCCGACCATGCTGCCCATCTAAACTAAAATCTTTTGCACTTCCGGGGGCCGTATCCCTCTATTCCCATCCTAGTCCTGTATTTGTCAAGATGCCCCTTAAACGTCACTATCGTCCCTGCTTCCACCACCTCCTCCGGCAGCGGTTCCAGGCACCCACTACCCTCCGTGTAAAAAACTTGCCTCATACATCTCCTCTAATCCTTGCCTCTCGCACCTTAAACCTATGCCCCCTAGCAATTGACCCTCTACCCTGGGAAAAAGCCTCTGATTATCCACTCTGTCTCTGCCCTTCATAATTTTGTAGACCTCCATCAAGTCGCCCCTCAACCTCCGTCGTTCCAGTGAGAACGAAACCTAGTTTATTCAACCTCTCCTCATAGCCAATGCCGTCCATACCAGGCAACATCCTGGTAAATCTCTTCTGCACCCTCTCTAATGCCTCCACATCCTTCTGGTAGTGTGGCGATCAGAATTGAACACCATACTCCAAATGAGGCCTAACTAAGGTTCTACACAGCTGCAACATGACTTGCCAATATTTATACTCAATGCCCCGGCCACTAAAGGCAAGCATGCCGTATGCCTTCTTGACCATCTTTCCAACATGCGTTGCCATTTTCAGTGATCGATGGACATGCACGCCCAGATCTCTCTGTCAGTACTCGCAAGAGTTCTACCATGTATTGTGTAATTCCTACATGCATTGGACCTTCCAAAGTGCATTACCTCTTACCTGTCCGGATTAAACTCCATCTGCCATTTCTCCACCCAAGACTCCAACCAGCTTATATCCTGCTATATCCTCTGACAATCCTCTTCCAACAATTTTTGTGTCACCTGCGATCTTACGAAATCAGACCAGCTACAATTTCTTTCAAATCATTGATCTTCACCACAAACAAAGGCCCCTGAACTGATCCCTGTGGAATACCGCTAGTCACAGCCTTCCATTCAGAAAAACACCCTTCTGCTGCCACCCTATGTCTTCTGTGCCCAAGCATGTTCTTTATCCAACTTGCCAGCTCTCCTCTGATCCCGTGTGACTTCACCTTTTGTACCAGTCTGCCATGAGGTACCTTGTCAAAGGCTTTACTGAAGATCAAAGGCTTTACTGAAGTAATCTCAGCTAGTCTCGGTAATGGACTGTTGTAAAAACCCCATCTGGTTCACTATGTCCTGTAAGGAAGGAAATCTACCGTCCTTACCCGGTCTGACTTACATGTGACTCCAGATACACAGCAATGTGAGTGACTCTTAACTGGCCTGGTAAGCCACTTAATTCAAGGGCAACGAGGGATGGGTAACAAATGCTGGCTTTGCCAGTGATGTCCACATTCCATGAAACAATAAAAAAAATGAGTGTACCGCAACTAAGACAGGGGTAAAGCATGGCCTTGTTTGTCAATTCACGAGAAGGCAAAGTGGCAGACCTATTGCTGTGAAGGACTCAGATGAGGACATCAATGGGACGGGTTTAATTCCCCGCTGGGTCACTGTCCGTGCGGAGTCTGTACGTTCTCCCCGTGCCTGCGTGGGTTTCCTCCGGGTGCTCCGGTTTCCTATCACAGTCCAAAGACATGCAGGTTAGGTGGATTGGCCATGTTAAATTGCCCTTCGTGTCCAAAAAGGTTAGGAGGGGTTATTGGGATATGGGGACAGGGTGGAAGTGAGGGCTTAAGTGGGTCGGTGCAGACTTGATGGGCTGAATGGCCTCCTTCTGCACTGAATGTTCTATGTTCATACTGGAGACTGCTGATGGTTATGCATGCAGCCGCCTGTCACTGTGTGGAACATGGAGGAGTCTGGCTCTAATTTGGCACTGGGCATGACGTGAACCTTGCCATCTTCTCTATCTCCCTATCATCCAGCAGCCGCAGGCAATGCCATTGCTGCCTCCAAACCTGTTGCAGCCTGTGTCTGTGTGCAAATCAACGACACGTCTGCGCTCGATGTGACAATTTACTTGTTATGTTGTGGGGTGCAGATATCCGGAGGGGGGTGGTGGTGGTGGGGTGGGGTGGACGGGGACGGGGGGGGGGGGGGAAGAGAACGGGACGGGACGGGAATGCAAGTCTTGCCTCTTCTTCTATTTACGGAGATATATTCAGCTAGAACTATCCTTAAAGGTATTTCACTTTAAAACTAGCTGTCACCTTGGATACAGCCTACATTTTCATTCTTTTGAATTAAATACAGTATCAGAATATGTTTAATTTTTTAAAGAACTTTCATGTGTTGATTATTTTCGGCCAAAAATATAAATGGAACATAGAACATACAGTGCAGAAGGAGGCCATTCGGCACATTGAATCTGTACCGACCCACATTAAGCCCTCACTTCAATCCTGTCCCTGGAACCCAATAACCTCACCCAACCTTTTTGGTCACTAAGGGCAATTTATCATGGCCAATCTGCCTAACCTGCACGTCTTTGGACTGCGGGAGGAAACCGGAGCACCCAGAGGAAACCCACGCAGATACGGGGAGAACGTGCAGACTCCGCAGACAGTGACCCAGCGGGGAATCAAACCTGGGTGCCTGGCGCTGTGAAGCCACAGTGCTATCCACTTGTGCTGCCGTGCTGCAAAGTCGTTTTGTACAGGAGGAAACTGGATAAAATGTTTTGCCTTGTCAAATAGCATACTGCGCCAGCAGAGACTGTGCCAACAAACTTCAAATGCACCAATGCTCAAAGGAATTGTGCAAATAGAGTACATTTAGTTTATTAAATACATATTGTTTGTTCCCATGCAATCTCAATGCCTGTTACGACTGAGATATGGATCATCTAGAGTGTTTACTTCCATGTATTTGAGTTTTGCATACATGTTGGAATGCATTGTTTTGCTGATTAATTTCAGAGGAATTCCAAGTTTAGCTTCATGCTTCAATTTACTGAACAAGCTGAACATATTCAGCTGGTATGGAATCTGTGGCTGTAGCTTTGGAGCAGAAAAGGCTCATTGGCATACTGCTACAAACATATGGGGCGGGATTCTCCCAGTCCTGTACCGGGCCGGAGAATCCCTGCAACCGCGCCACGCCGCCGGCATGCGATTCTCCGTGGGAGCGGAGAATTGGCACCATTGGCGCAGCGCCGGTCACTCTACGTGGCCGGGCAGCCGATTCTCTGGCCTGGATGGGCCTAGCGGTCGCTCTAAAAAGGAAGATTCCCACCACCGCTGTCCACACCTGCTCGCAGCCGGCAGGAACACTGCGCGCAGAGTTGGGGGGCGGTCTGTGTGTGTGTGGGGGAGGGAGGAGGGGTGAGGGGGTCTCCGGCTTGGGGGAGCCTCCACTGGGTCCTGGCCCACGATGGAGGCCCACCGATCGGCTGGTCGGCCTCTCGCTCCCTGGCCTATTTTCTTACGCGCCGGCCGCTGAACTCCTGCGTCGGGGCCGGGGCATTGAGGAAGGCCACCGCGCATGCACGGGTTGGCGCTGGCGCCACTGTGCATGTCCTCGTTGACGCCGGCGCCACTGCACATGCGCGGATCCCGCGGTGCACAGTTCGCGGGAGTCTGGAGCAGCGTGAACCGCTGTAGAGGCCAGAATCGATACTCCCAGCGGCCCGTTAACGCCGTTGTGAAACGTGACGCCGTTTCCAACGGCGTGGACACTCTGCCGCCGAATGGGAGAAAACCGCCCGGGATCTCAACTCAATTCTGCTGGCATAATTCATCTAATGCCAATTGCCAAACTATTGTCAGCAACCCTCAGCATGCTTGGCACAATAGATATAGATTGCTGCCTTCAATCCTAGGTACATGGAAGAGGTTGCATTTGTTAGAATGGTACTTGCAGCTCCAGAGCTGAAAGCTGCCCAAGAACAAAACTGTAAGATATCTATTCAAGGAGCTGACTCCAATGAATAAAAACACGCAGCTTGACAGATTTCCCAACTGAGTTACTGCGCTGTCACATTGATTGAATCAGTTTGCTTTGTGTTATTCCCCAGAAAAGAATAAATGTACAGCTTCTCCTGGACAGTTGCTCCTGTTGATAATGAAATGAAATGCAAATCTATTATTGTCACAAGTAGGCTTCAAGTGAAGTTACTGTGAAAAGCCCCTAGTCGCCACATTCCGGCACCTGTTCGGGGAGGCCGGAACAGAAATTGAACCATGCTGCTGGCCTGCCTTGGTCTGCTTTAAAAGCCAGCTCTTTAGCCCTGTGCTAAACCAAGCAGCTTAGAACATAAGAACTAGGAGCAGGAGTAGGCCATCTGGCCCCTCGAGCCTGCTCCACCATTCAATGGCTGATCTTTTGTGGACTCAGCTCCACTTGAGTATAAGAATTGGCAAGTCATGTTGCAGCTGTATAGAACCTTAGTTAGGCCACACTTGGAGTATAGTGTTCAATTCTGGTCGCCACACTACCAGAAGGATGTGGAGGCTTTAGAGAGGGTGCAGAAGAGATTTACCAGAATGTTGCCTGGTATGGAGGGCATAAGCTATGAGGAGCGATTGAATAAACTCGGTTTGTTCTCACTGGAACAAAGGAGGTTGAGGGGAGACCTGATAGAGGTCTACAAAATTATGAGGGGCATAGACAGAGTGGATAGTCAGAGGCTTTTCCCCAGGGTAGAGGGGTCAATTACTAGGGGGCATAGGTTTAAGGTGAGAGGGGCAAGGTTTAGAGTAGATGTACGAGGCAAGTCTTTTACGCAGAGGGTAGTGGGTACCTGGAACTCGCTACCGGAGGAGGTAGTGGAAGCAGGGACGATAGGGACATTTAAGGGGCATCTTGACAAATATATAAATAGGATGGGAATAGAAGGATACGGACCCAGGAAGTGTAGAAGATTGTAGTTTAGTCGGGCAGTATGGTCGGCGCGGGCTTGGAGGGCCGAAGGGCCTGTTCCTGTGCTGTACATTTCTTTGTTCTTTGTTCCAGCCCGAACACCATAACCCTTCATCCCTTTATTCTTCAAAAAACTATCTATCTTTATCTTAAAAACATTTAATGACGGAGCTTCTACTGCTTCACTGGGCAAGGAATTCCATAGATTCACAACCCTTTGGGTGAAGAAGTTCCTCCTAAACTCAGTCCTAAATCTACTTCTCCTTATTTTGAGGCTATGCCCCCTAGTTCTGCTTTCACCCGCCAGTGGAAACAACCTGCCCGCATCTATCCTATCTATTCCCTTCATAATTTTATGTTTCTATAATATCCCCCTCATCCTTCTAAATTCCAACGAGTACAGTCCCAGTCGACTCAACCTCTCCTCGTAATCCAACCCCTTCAGCTCTGGGATTAACCTAGTGAATCTCCTCTGCACACCCTCCAGTGCCAGTACGTCCTTTCTCAAGTAAGGAGACCAAAACTGACAGAGGTTTGCAATACTCCAGGTGTGGCCTCACTAATACGTTATACAATTGCAGCATAACTTCTCGAGTCTTAAACTCCATCCCTCTAGCAATGAAGGATAAAATTCCATTCGCCTTCTTAATCACCTGTTGCACCTGTAAACCAACTTTTTGCGACTCATGCACTAGCACACCCAGGTCCCTCTACACAGCAGCATGTTTTAATATTTTATCTTTTAAATAATAATCCCTTTTGCTGTTATTCCTACCAAAATCGATAACCTCACATTTGTCAACATTGTATTCCATCTGCCAGACCCTAGCCCATTCACTTAGCCTATCCAAATCCCTCTGCAGACTTCCAGTATCCTCTGCACGTTTTGCTTTACCACTTATCTTAGTGTTGTCTGCAAACTTGGACACATTGCCCTTGGTCCCCAACTCCAAATCAGCTTGGTGTCAATATGAAGTCAAATACCAGAACAAAGTACTGATAAGCATATACATAGAACATAGAAAATAGAAAATACAGCACAGAACAGGCCCTTCGGCCCACGATGTTGTGCCGAACTTTTGTCCCAGATTAAGAACAAATTAATCTACACCCCATCATTCTACCGTAATCCATGTACCTATCCAATAGCCGCTTGAACGTCCCTAATGTTCCCGACTCAACTACTTCCACAGGCAGTGCATTCCATGCCCCCGCTATTCTCTGGGTAAAGAACCTACCTCTGACATCCCCCCAATATCTTCCACCATTCACCTTAAATTTATGCCCCCTTGTAATGGTTTGCTCTACCCGGGGAAAAAGTCTCTGACTATCTACTCTATCTAGTCCACTGATCATCTTGCAAACCTCTGTCAAGTCTCCCCTATCCTTTTCCGTTCTAATGAGAAAAGGCCCAGCACCCTCAACCTTTCCTTGTAAGACCTACTGTCCATTCCAGGCAACATCCTGGTAAATCTCCTTTGCACCTTTTCCAAAGCTTCCACGTCCTTCCTAAAATGAGGCGACCAGAACTGCACACAGCACTCCAAATGTGGCCGTACCAAGGTTTTATACAGCTACATCATCACCTCACGGCTCTTAAATTCAATCCCTCTGCCAATGAACGCTAGCACACCATAGGCCTTCTTCACAGCTCTATCCACTTGAGTGGCAACTTTCAAAGATCTATGAACATAGACCCCAAGATCTCTCTGCTCCTCCACATTGTCAAGAACCCGACCGTTAACCCTATGTTCCGCATTCATATTTGTCCTTCCAAAATTGACAACCTCACACTTTTCAGGGTTAAACTCCATCTGCCATTTCTCAGCCCAGCTCTGCATCCTATCTATTTCTCTTTGCAGCCGACAACAGCCCTCTTCACTATCCACAACTCCACCAATCTTCGTATTGTCTGCAAATTTACTGACCCACCCTTCAACTCCCTCATCCAAGTCATTAATGAAAATCACAAACAGCAGAGGACCCAGAACTGATCCCTGTGGTACGCCACTGGTAACTGGGCACCAGGCTGAATATTTGCCATCCACCACAACTCTCTAACTTCTATCGGTTAGCCAGTTTGTTATCCAACTTGCCAAATGTCCCACTATCCCATACCTCCTTACTTTCTGCATAAGCCTACCATGGGGAACCTTATCAAATGCCTTACTAAGATCCATGTACACTACATCCACTGCTTTTCCTTCATCCACGTGCTTGGTAACCTCCTCAAAGAATTCAATAAGACTTGCGAGGCAAGACCTACCCCTCACAAATACGTGCTGACTATCCCTAATCAAGCAGTGTCTTTCCAGATGCTCAGAAATCCTATCCCTCAGTACCCTTGCCATTACTTTGCATACCACCGAAGTAAGACTAACTGGCTTGTAATTCCCAGGGTTATGCCTAGTCCCTTTTTTGAACAGGGGCACGACATTCGCCACTCTCCAATCCCTTGGTACCACCCCTGTTGACAGTGGGGACGAAAAGATCATTGCCAACGGCTCTGCAATTTCATCTCTTGCTTCCCATAGAATCCTTGGATATATCCCGTCAGGCCCGGGGGACTTGTCTATCCTCAAGTTTTTCAAAATGCCCAACACATCTTCCTTCCTAACAAGTATCTCCTCGAGCTTACCAGTCTGTTTCATACTGTCCTCTCCAACAATATGGTACCTCTCATTCGTAAATACTGAAGAAAAGTACTTGTTCAAGACCTCTCCTATCTCTTCCGACTCAATACACAATCTCCCTTGATCGGACCTACCCTCGCTCTAGTCATTCTCATATTTCTCACATGTGTAAAAGGCCTTGGGGTTTTCCTTGATCCTACCCGCCAAAGATTTTCTATGCCCTCTCTTAGCTCTCCTAATCCCTTTCTTCAGTTCCCTCCTGGCTATCTTATATCCCTCCAGCGCCCTGTCTGAACCTTGTTTCCTCAGCCTTAAGTAAGTCTCCTTCATCCTCTTAACAAGACATTCAAACTCTCTTGTCAACCATGGTTCCCTCACTCAACCATCTCTCCCCTACCTGACAGGGACATACATATCAAGGACACGTAGTATCTGTTCCTTGAACAAGTTCCACATTTCAATTGTGTCCTTCCCTGACAGTCTATGTTCCCAACTTATGCCTTCAGCATTGATCCTCCTTTTTTTCCTGAGGTATGTTTACCTCATGTAAAAGGACTTAAAAGTGCCTGATCCATTTAAGTAAATAGTGGACAATGTTTTTGCTAAATTTGAGTTCAAGAACTGGCTCTTTCATTGGAAAGACTATAATACTGAGAATTGTTTACGGGTTAGGTTGTTCTCATCATTACTCAGATTCTTTTTGGAGCTTTGCCAGGTTGCACTTTATATTCAGGGCGACTTGCCTAAAGTCATCCAAACCAGTCCAAATGTTTATGCAACATCAAGAGTAAATTACTTTCAGCATAAATTCAGTTTTCAAGATTTTCTGTTCTGGTTTAAAAAAAACATGGTGATAGAAGTCAGACCTACTCATCAAACTGGCCACACATTTAGATTGAAGTCATCACCATGCCAAGTTTCCATGAATTGCATCAGTTTGTGGGCTTTGCAGGTTTTTTTGCTTTTTGAAAGAAAAAGGGCAAATATGAGCAGGCCCCTTTTAGATGCTCCTGAATATAATTTTTCCTTTTAATTGACTAGGAAACTGACTATTGCTCACCAATATAACCAGTAAACATTTCTGTACATTTTTTAAAGATAATCTATTATTTAAACTCGGCTTGCCTCCAAGTGAACTAGTTACTGAATAAATCTGGCAACTACCTGATGTGGAAAATCATCTAGGTATGTCCTGTCTACAAAAAGTAAAACAAATTCAAACCCGCCAATTACCGCCCCATCAGTTTATCTCAGTTTATCAGCAAAGTGAAGGAAGGGTTTGTCGATAGTGCTATCAAGTGCACTTCCACATCAATAACCCGCTTACTAATGTTCAGTTTGGGTTCCATCAGGGACATTTGGCTTCAGGACTCATCTTAGCCTTGGCCCAAACATGGACAAAAGAGCCGAACTCAAGAGGTGAGGGGAGAGTGACTGTCCTTGACATCAAGGCAGCATTTGACCAAGTGTATCTTAAAGAGCCTGAGTAAGATTGAAACCAATCAGGATCAGGGGAAAACACTCCAAAAATTGGAGTCATACCTAACACAAACGAAGACGATTCTGGTTGTTGATCAATCCCAGGATATTGCTGCAGGAGTTTGTCAAGGGAGTGGTTTCAGGACACTCCCATCTTCATCTGCATCAACACCTTCCCTCCATCGTAAGGTCAGAACTGGGGATGTTCGTTGAAAGAAATGGTGGCTTCTTGCAAGCATGGACCTGAACTGAGATTCATGGATTTCCACTATTTTTCTTAATCCCTGGTCTATGACTCTTGCCCATATCGTGAAGAGATGTGGTAGGATTTAACTCCTTTGTATACAATCTTGAATGTCTCTCTCAACTTTGAATATTGGTATAAAAGCTTTGCCTCCATGCCCTAGGGATTTTGTCTCCATGCTCTTGGGATTTTGTCTCCTGAGGCATTCCTGAGTAGCTTGTTCAGGTACTGGGCCCTATATTTACCGTGACAGGTCCATACTTTTCCTGATATCTCATCCAGTCCTACTGCTTTGCAGTTTATAATTCCTTTCACTGTTGTTCTGATTTTTTTCCACATTGAATCATCCATGATTTGTATCTACCACTCCTGGTCTTATTTTTCAGGTTTTCTTCATTCATAAGCCGGTTAATGTATAGCTCCATCTCTTTGATTTCATCTTCTTTTGGTAAGGTTACTCAACCCGCATCCTTGATTGTATGTACATTCCAGACATCTTTTAGTCACCCATTGTTCTTTCTTTTAACCCATCTTTTGTTAACCTTTCCCAAATCATTTGTTAACCTACATCTAGCAGCTGTTATTCTGAAGATATACTTTTGTCATTCTTTGGTATCCAGATTTCCTTTTATTGTTGCCTCTAATAATGTGATAAAAACTGCACAGTACTCTAGGTGTGATCTCACCAATTTCCTACGCAGTTGTAGCACGACTTCTACTTGTATACAGGTAAATCCTATTTTTCCGAAATGGGTGTTCATTCTGTAAAATCAGGATTTTCCACAAAACTAGTATTGTGTAGTTCACTGGCTTATTTGTGAATTAGTTTAAATGTAGCTCAATATCACGGCTGCCAGTCCTTGGGAGTCTGCCCTTTTGAATTATGGTGCAAATTCCACAGTGCTGCCCAAGACAAACAATGCTTCTGTTCCAAAACAAATGGTAATCCGTGAAGCTCGTGCTTGCTATCAGAAGGTTCAGGCTTAGAGTCAAATGACTGGAATGTAGCCCGACAATCTAAAATAATAAACATTTGTCAACCCTAAAATACTGTAGAACTTTCAATGGCTTAAAGTTAATTAGGAGGGGAGCAAAAGGAGAAGGCAAGAAGCAGAGAGAGGGAATGCTGACTCACATTACTTCACATTTTCCCACATTACACTCCATCTGTTAAATGTTTCCCCACTCAACTTGTTCCAACCTACCTTTGTATTTTCAGCAAATTTGGCTACAATAATGTTGGTTCCTTCATCCAACTCAGTAATGTAGATCACTGAGCCCTGAGACAATCCATTACTTACAGTTTGCCAACTTGAAAATGATCCAGTAATTTTGACTTTCTATTTCCTGTTAGTCCTCTATTCATGCTAATATATTAGTCCCAGGTTTTATCTTGTGTAGTTATCTCTGATGGGGCTCTTTATTAAATGCCTTGGAAATCTAAATGCATGGAATCCCCTTCATCTACCTTACTGGTAACATCATCAAAGAACAGTAATAAATTTGTCAAACACAGTTTACCTTTCATAAAACCATGTTGACTCTGCTTTATTGTATTATGATTTAATAAATGCCCTGCTACAACTTCGTGAATACTTAATTCTAGCTTTTTCCCCCCAATAACAAATATTAGTTTAACTGCTAACATTACAGTCTTCCTTTCTGCCTCCCTCCTTTCTTGAACAGGTGTTAACATCTGTAGTTTTCCATTCTGCTGGGATCTTGCCAGAATCTAGGGAATTTTGAAAGATTACACCAATGTATCCATTATTCCCGCAGCCATTTACTTAAGGCCATAGAATGCAGGCCATCAGGTCTAAGAGATTTCTCAGCCTTCAATCCCATTAGTTTTCTTTGTATCTTTCCTCACAAGATCATCATTGTTCCAAGTTCCTCTCTCTTTTTGCTTCTTGATTTTCTGTTACTCTTGGGATGCTTTTGATGTCTTCTACCATAAATACAGATACAAAATATTTGTCAAAATCTCTGATATTTTCTTGTTTTCTATTATTAATTCCTCAGTCCCTTCTAAGGGACCATTACTTACTTCAGCTACTTTCTTCCTTTCTGTAAACTCATAGCAACTCTTCTTGTCTGTTTTTATTTCTTACTAGTTCATTCTCATATTCTAATTTCTCCCTCTATTTATTTATTCATCCTTTGCTGGTTCCTAAAACCTTTCCAAATGTCTGACCTACAACTAATTTTTGGATCATTGTATATCTTTTCTTTCAATTTGATACCATTCTTAACTACCTTAGTTGACCATAGATGGGTCATACTTCTTGTAAGATCATTCTTGCTCAGCAAACTCTATCTTTGAGTTAGGAAGTATCTTCATTAATCTGTGACTGAATCATAGAATTTACAGTGCAGAAGGAGGATATTCAGCCCATCGAGTCTGCACCGGTTCTTGGAAAGAGCACCCTACCCAAGGTTAACACCTCTATCCTATCCCCATAACCCAGTAACCCCACCCAACACTAAGGTCAATTTTGGACACTGCTTTAGAACATACAGTGCAGAAGGAGGCCATTCGGCCCATCGAGTCTGCACCGACCCACTTAAGCCCTCACTTCCACCCTATCCCCGTAACCCAATGACTCCTCCTAACCTTTTGGTCACTAAGGGCAATTTATCATGGCCAATCCACCTAACGTGTACGCCTTTGGACTGTGGGAGGAAACCGGAGCACCCAGGGGAAACCCACGCAGACACGTTGAGAACGTGCAGACTCCGCACAGACAGTGACCCAGTGGGGAATCGAACCTGGGACCCTGGTGCTGTGAAGCCACAATGCTATCCACTTGTGCTACCGTGCTGCCCTGGTCTTACTTTTTAAAATATTTTCCCAGTCCGCTGTAGCCAACTCTGTCTTTATATCTTTCTAATTGCCTCAGAATTTATGACTTTAGTTTTAGTTTCTTACCCTCGAATGAATATGAAATTCTGACATGTTATGATCACTGTTTCCTCGTAGAATCTTTAGAGGCTTTAATTAATTCTCTCTCATTCTACATTAGCTGGTGTAAAATAATTTTCTCCCTGGTTGGTTCCACAATGAGTCGTTCGAAGGAATTGCTCCAAATGCACGAAGAACTCATCCTCCAGGCTACCTTTGCCAATTTAATTTGTCCTATCTTCATGAAGGAATCGCCCACAATTATTGCACAATTGATCAACTCACATTATTTCCTGATTTTTGCTGTCCTAAAATGTAGCTACTGTAAAAGAGGCTCTCATTTACTCCCACCAGTAATTTATTTCCCTTGCAATTTCTTATCTCCATGCAAACTGATACTACATCTTGATCTTGAGCCAAGATCATTTCTCATTACTATGCTTTATTAGCAGAGCTAGGTGACCTAATTTTACTTTCTTCCTTTCATGCTATAATGTCAAGTCCCATGAATATTTAGCTCCCACGTGAGCATCTTGAAACATTATCTCTGTAAGAACTATCAGATCATAACCATTAATATCTATTTGTGCCTCCAATCAATCCATCTTGTCACAAATGCAGGCTCCATTCTGATAAATTGTGATTCATTTAGTCTTGTTGCCATTTTTTCTTACTCTACTCTATTTACTATAGTCTGTATGCTTTGTTCTGTCACTTTCAATCTCATTGACCATATAATTACCCTGCATTTTTATATTGTCCTTTCTCTTTAACTTTCTGAATTTCCATCCACCTCTATTTCCAAGAGCCGGTGCAGACTCGATGGGCCGAATGGCCTGCTTCTGCACTGTAAATTGTATGATTCTATGATTCTATTTCATTCAAAACCCCATCTAGTTATTTGATTGTCCAGATCTCTGGCCACAATGGTACAAAATATTTCTCCAGCACTGTGCAATGAATCAAAACCTAATTTTCAACATGATTATGTGAGCCAAGGATTTAACTGCCTATTACTTCATGCCATATTGCTTGCGGCTCTGGTAGTAATCCAGAGATTAGTTCTGCTTTTTAATTTAGCCCCTTGCTGCTCATACCTTCTCAGGAGAACCTCTTTCTTAGACCTACTTGGACCATTACAATGGATTTTTCCTCTCCCACTAAATTCTCCAAGAGCAAATTTCCTTAACCATGCTATTGAGGAGGCAACACAGCCTTCAGGGCTCCCATTCTTGTTTTCACAGAACTATATATAATCCCCAAACAATAGTGTCCCCTTCCACTACTACATTCCTGTTCACTCCTCGAACTTGCAATCAAGTGCTCTCATCCTCTCTCTGCAGTCACTGTTCTTGTCCGCACAGGCTGAACTCCTATCATACTTATGGAACATGTGCCACCTTCTGGAACCCCATACTTGCCTCATTCGTAGTCACACCCTCGCTGTAAAATGCTGCCTGGAAGTGGATTTAATGGCAGATTTTGTACTTGTGAAAGGCAAACACATCTTCTCAAAACTAGTGCAATTCTGGGCACAATTTGCACCCAACTATGTCCAAAGTGGAAGCTCCATGTCACAATATTCCCTTTAATGTGTTGCCACATTCTCTCCTCTTATATTTTTTCTAAATAAAAAATCATATTTAAAATGAATTCAGCATTTAAGTATCGACATTTAATAACAATCCTTGACTTTCTTTGATCGTTTGTGTGAGAGATTTGATGTTCTTTGTGCCACTTTCATCAATAGTCTTAATTCCTCTTCATGCTTATCTCATGTAAATTCAGTTCAACTTCTACCTCTACATGGCCCGATGGAACACTGTTCACCTCTCTTGTAAAGAATCAGCATAGTTCATGCCATATTTTTTCATAGAATTTACAGTGCAGAAGGAGGCCATTCAGCCCATCGAGTCTGCACCAGCTCTTGGAAAGAGCACCCTACCTAAGGTCAACACTTCTACCCTATCCCCATAACCCAGTAACCTCACCCAACACTAAGGGCAATTTTTGGACACCAAGGGCAATTTTATCCTGGCCAATCCACCTAACCTGCACATCTTTGGACTGTGGGAGGAAACCGGAGCACCCGGAGGAAACCCACGCACACACGGGGAGGATGTGCAGACTCCGCACAGACAGTAACCCAAGCCGGAATCGAACCTGGGATCCTGGAGCTGTGAAGCAATTGTGCTATCCACAATGCTACCGTGCTGCCCATATGGACGAAAGATTTCATGAGGTTGATTGTGGTGAACATTCCAGAGTTAGGATACAGGGCCACTGAAAGACAGGTTTTCTTATTGTTATCATTTGTAAATGTTTATCCAGCTGGAAGATTTTCAGAACGTTTGTACCATATTTGTGGTTTGAGCACAAATTAGGTCACAAGGTAAGGTTACAACACAGCAAATGCAATCGTATATACCACAGAATTGGACCCTTTTTCCAGAGATGAAATTGCCATGAGATGCCTAATATTGTGTTCTAAACTTGAGGGAAAGCAGCAAAAAGGTGTGTTTACTGATTGTCCAGGGGGTGTGGCAACAGACAAGACAGGATCTGGCAGAATCTAAACCTTGGTCGTGGCTTTTAGATCATAGAATTTACTGTGCAGGAGGCCAGTCGGCCCATCGAGTCTGCACCGGCTCTTGAAAAGAGCACCCCACTTAAGCCCACACCTCCAACTCACCCCCATAACCCCACCGAAGATTATTTTGGGGGACACTAAGGGCAATTTAGCATGGCCAATCCACATAACCTGTACATCTTTGGACTGTGGGAGGAAAGCGGAGCACCCGGAGGAAACCCACGCACACACGGGGAGAACATGCAGACTCCACACTGACAGTGACCCAAGTCGGGAATCGAACCTGATGGGTGGATCACTGAACATAATGGGTGGATTAGAGCACAGAAGCACGAGAGGGCTTGTAAGAAAGTGGTAGCTTTTTCTCCACCATTCCCCTTCATCAGACTAAAAAGGGTGAAATACGCAGAATATATGTATTGTTCTGTGAGCCTGAGTTAGAACATAAGAACATAAGAACCAGAAGCAGGAGTAGGCCATCTGGTCCCTCGAGTTGGTTCACTTAGATTTCAGTTTAAAAAATGCAAAGGTTGATTGCCAGATTTCCCTCCTGTACCAATATAATACCAGATGTATTTATATCTGGATGTTTTTTTTTTTTAATAAGAGTTCATGAGGTTTAGTTCAGGATGCACAAGGGGAATGATTCTCACTGGAATGTGCAGAATATTAGTAAGCTGTGTAATGGGTGTGGGCACATAATAGGTCCGCTGGATGAGGTGGAATTTCTCTGACAGTTGCTGGAAAGATAAGATGTTATGGTTGTGGATAGATAGTGTTGGCTAACCTGGAAATGCAGGCTCGAGTTGGGTAATAACCATAATAACTATTCCAGCAGTCTGGAACAGAGTTTTAGTACAGAATGGATTGCTATGGTGGGTCACTCTTTCCATACAACTCCCTAGTGCAATCTACGTTTCATTCACTGTGATGTAAGAAGCAGAAAATAATGTAAGAATGCTCCATAACAGGACAAATGCTTTGAGTTTGAATATCAATCTGCTTTTGGTTAAGATAACCAATAAGATAACAGGAGAGCAATAGTTATTGGGGACTCGATAGTTAGAGGGACAGATAGACGGTTCTGTGGCAGCGAAAGAGACTCACGGATGGTCTGTTGCCTCCCGGGTGCCAGGGTCCGTGACGTCTCGGACCGTGTTTTCAGAATCCTGAAAGGGGAGGGGGAGCAGTCACAAGTCGTTGTACACATCGGTACCAACGACATAGGTAAGAGTCTATGGTGATTTAAAATAGGAATTTAGGGAGCTAGGGTGGAAGCTGAGAGCCAGGACAAACCTGTTGTCATCTCTGGTTTGTTGCCGGTGCCACGTGCTAGTGAGGTGAGGAACAGGGAGAGAGTGCAGATAAACACGTGGCTGCAGGGATGGTGTAGGAGGGAGGGTTTCAGGTACGTGGATAATTGGAGCACATTCTGGGGAAGGTGGGACCTATACAGACAGGACGGTTTGCACCTGAACCAGAGGGGCACCAATATCCTGGGAGGGAAATTTGCTACGGCTTTTCGGGGGGGGGTTTAAACTAATTTGTCAGGGGGCTGGGAAAACGAGCTGTAGTCCAGAAGCCAGTGTTGAGAGTAGTGAGGGACTGAGGAGGGTATCAAGGTCGCAGGAGTGTACCGGCAGACAGAAAGGTGGGTTGAAGTGTGTCTACTTCAATGCAAGGAGCTTCCGGAATAAGGTAGGTGAACTTGGAGCGTGGATTGGTACTTGGGATTACGATGTTGTGGCCATTACGAAGACATGGTTAGAACAGGGACAGGAATGGTTGTTGGAAGTTCCGGGGTATAGATGTTTCAGTAAGAGTAGGGAAGGTGGTAAAAGTGGTGGAGGAGTAGCATTGTTAATCAAGGATAGTTTAATGGCTGCAGAAAGGCAGTTTGAAGGGGATCTGCCTACTGAGGTAATATGGGCCGAAGTTAGAAATAGGAAAGGAGCAGTCACATTGTTAGGAGTTTTCTATAGGCTCCCAAATAGAACATAGAACATTACAGCGCAGTACAGGCCCATCGGCCTTTGATGTTGCGCCGACCTGTGAAACCACTCTTGAAGCCCATCTACATTATTCCCTGATCGTCCATGTGTCTATCCAATGACCATTTGAATGCCCTTAGTGTTGGCGAGTCCACTACTGTTGCAGGCAGAGCATTCCACGCCCTAACTACTCTCTGAGTAAAGAACCTACCTCTGACATCTGTCTTTTATCTATCTCCCCTCAATTTAAAGCTATGTCCCCTCGTGCTAGACATCACCATCTGAGGAAAAAGGCTCTCACTGTCCACCCTATCCAATCCTCTGATCATCTTGTATGCCTCAATTTAGTCATCGCTTAACCTTCTCTCCAACGAAAACAGCCTCAAGTCCCTCAGCCTATCCTCATAAGATCTTCCCTCCATACCAGGCAACATTCTGGTAAATCTCCTCTGCACCCTTTCCAATGCTTCCACATCCTTCCTATAATGTGGCGACCAGAATTGCACGCAATACTCCAAATGCGGCCGCACCAGAGTTTTGTACAGCTGCAACCTGACCTCATGGCTCGGAAACTCAATCCCTCTACCAATAAAAGCTAACACACCATACGTCTTCTTAACAACCCTCTCAACCTGGGTGGCAACTTTCAGGGATCTATGTACATGGACACCGAGATCTCTCTGCTCATCCACACTGCCAAGAATCGTACCATTAGCTCTGTCTTCCTGTTATTCCTTCCAAAGTGAATCACCTCACACTTTTTTGCATTAAACTCCATTCGCCACCTCTCAGCCCAGCGCTGCAGCTTATCTAATTCCCTCTGTAACTTGTAACATCCTTCCGCACTGTCCACAACTCCACCGACTTTAGTGTCATCTGCAAATTTACTCACCCATCCTTCTACGCCCTCCTCCAGGTCATTTATAAAAATGATAAACAGCAGTGGCCCCAAAACAGATCCTTGTGGTACACCACGAGGAACTGGACTCCAGTCAGAACATTTCCCATCAACCACCACCCTTTGTCTTCTTCCAGCTAGCCAATTTCTGATCCAAATTGCGAAATCACCCTGAATCTCATGCCTCCGTATTTTCTGTAGTAGCCTACCGTGGGGAACTTTATCCAACGCTTTACTGAAATCCATATACACCACATCAACTGCTTTACCCTCATCGACCTGTTTGGTCACCTTCTCAAAGAACTCAATAAGGTTTATGAGGCACGACCTACCCGTCACAAAGTCGTGTTGACTCTCTCTAATCAAATTATTCCTTTCAAGATGATTATACATCCAATCTCTTATAAACCTTTCCAAGATTTTGCCCACAACTGGAAGTAAGGTTACCTGGGTTGTCTCTACTCCCCTTCTCGAACAAGGGGACACCATTTGCTATCCTCCAGTCTTCTGGCACTATTCCTGTAGCCATAAATGACTTAAAGATCAAAACCAAAGGCTCAGCAATCTCCTCCCTAGCTTCCCAGAGAATCCTAGAATAAATCCCATCCGGCCCAGGGGACTTATCTATTTTCACACTTTCCAGAATTGCTAACATCTCCTCCTTATGAACCTCAAGCCCTTCTCGTCTAGTAGCCTGCATCTCAGTATTCTCCTCGACAACATTGTCTTTTTCCTGTGTGAATACTGACGAAAAATATTCATTTAGCACCTCTCCTATCTCCTCAGACTCCAAGCACAACTTCCCACTACTGTCCTTGACTGGCCCTATTCTTACCCTAGTCATTTGTTTATTCCTGACATATCTATAGAAAGCTATAGGGTTATCCTTGATCCTTCTTGCCAAAGACTTCTCATGTCCCCTCCTGGCTCTTCTTAGCTCTCTTTAGGTCCTTCCGAGCTAACTTGTAACTCTTGGGCGCCCTAACTGAACCTTCATGTCTCATCTTTACATAAGCCTCCTTCTTCCTCTTGACAAGTGTTTCGACTGCTTTAATAAACCACGGTTCCCTTGTTCGACCACTTCCTCCCTGCCTGACAGGTACATACTTATCAAGGACACGCAGTAGCTGTTCCTTGAACAAGCTCCGCATTTCCATTGTGCCCATCCCCTGCAGTTTTCCACTCCATCCGATGCATCCTAACTCTTGCCTCATCGCATCATAATTGCCTTTCCCCCAGATATAACTCTTGCCCTGCGGTATATACCTATCCCTTTCCATCACTAAAGTAAGCTTAATCGAATTGTGGTCACTATCACCAAAGTGCTCACCAGCCTCCAAATCTAACACCTGTCCTGGTTCATTACCCAGTACCAAATCCAATATGGCCTCGCCTCTCGTTGGTCTATCTACATACTGTGTCAGGAAACCCTCCTGCACACACTGGACAAAAATGGACCCATCTAAAATACTCGAACTATAACGTTTGAACAAGGGAACAACGGTGCAGACTCAAAAGGCCGAATGGCCTCCATCTGCACTGTAAATTCAATGATAATCTGTGATTAATCTAGGACAAAGGTTCGGCACAACATCGTGGGCCGAAGGGCCTGTTCTGTGCTGTATTTTCTATGTTCTATGTTTCCAGTCAATATTTGGAAAGTTAAAGTCCCCCATAATAACTACCCTGTTGCTTTCGCTCCTATCAAGAATCATCTTTGCAATCCTTTCCTCTACATCTCTGGAACTTTTCGGAGTCCTATAGAAAACCCCAAACAGGGTGACCTCTCCTTTCCGGTTTCTAATCTCAGCCCATACTA
This sequence comes from Scyliorhinus torazame, assembly GCF_047496885.1. NCBI lineage: Eukaryota > Metazoa > Chordata > Chondrichthyes > Carcharhiniformes > Scyliorhinidae > Scyliorhinus > Scyliorhinus torazame. The sequence goes on from NC_092720.1 coordinate 151,518,742, forward strand.
CCTCTGTAGACGAGTCCTCATCAAACGTCCTTTCTGCCACCGTAATACTTGACTAACAATGCCACCCCTCCCCCTCTTTTACCACCTTCCCTGAGCTTACTGAAATATCTAAACCCTGGCAACTGCAACAACCATTCCTGTCCCTGCTCTATCCATGTCTCCGAAATGGCCACAACATCGAAGTCCCAGGTACCAACCCATGCCGCAAGTTCACCCACCTTATTCCGGATGCTCCTGGCATTGAAGACACACTTTAGACCACCATCCTGCCTACCGGTACACTCCTGCAACTTTGAAACCTTATTCATGACCTCACTATTCTCAACCTCCTGTATACTGGAGCTACAATTCAGGTTCCCAAGCCCCTGCTGAACTAGTTTAAACCCTCTCGAAGAGCATTAGCAACTTCCCCCCCCAGGATATTGGTACCCCTCTGGTCCAGGTGTAGACCATCCCATTTGTAGAGGTCCCACTGACCCCAGAATGAGCCCCAATTATCCAGAAGTCTGAAACCCTCCCTCCTGCACCATCCCTGTAGCCACGTGTTCAATCCTCTCTCTCCCTATGCCTTGTCTCCCTATCACGTGGCACGGGTAACAACCCAGAGATAATAACTCTGTTTGTCCTAGATCTAAGTTTCCACCCTAGCTCCCTGAATTCCTGCCTTACATCCCTATCCCTTTTCCGACCTATGTCGTTGGTACCTATGTGGACCACGACTTGGGGCTGCTCCCCCTCCCCCTTAAGGATCCCGAAAACACGATCCGAGACATCACGCACCCTGGCACCTGGGAGGCAACACATCAACCGCGAGTCTCTCTCATTCCCACAGAATCTCCTATCTAGCCCCCTAACTATGGAGTCTCCAATGACTAATGCTCTACTCCTCTCCCCCCTTCCCTTCTGAGCAACAGGGACAGACTCTGTGCCAGAGACCTGTACCCCATGGCTTACCCCTGGTAAGTCGTCCCCTCCAACAGTATCCAAAGCGGTATACTTGTTACTAAGGGGAACGACCACAGGGATCCCTGTACTGACTGCTTCCTTCCAGCCACTCACACCGTCACCCATCTATCTTTATTCTTCGGAGTAACTACAATCCTGAAGCTTCTATCTATGACCACCTCTGCCTCCCGAATGATCCGAAGTTCATCCAGCTCCAGCTCCAGTTCCCTAACGCGGTTTCTGAGGAGCTGGAGTAATAGAGATGTGGAGGAAGAAATTACAAAACAGATTATGGATAGGTGTGGAGGTCTCAGGGTAGTTGTCATGGGTGACTTTAATTTTCCAAATATTGATTGGAACCTCGACAGGTCGAACAGTTCGGATGGGGCAGCTTTTGTACAGTGTGTGCAGGAGGGTTTCCTGACACAATATGTGGATAGGCCGACAAGAGGGGGGACCACATTGGATTTGGTGCTGGGTAATGAACCGGGGCAAGTGTTAGGATTGTTTGTGGGAGAGCACTTTGGAAATAGTGACCACAATTCGGTGTCTTTCACTATTGCAATGGAGAGGGATAGGGCCATACGGCAGGGCAAGGTTTATAATTGGGGGAGGGGTAATTATGTTGCGATTAGGCAAGAATTAGGGAGCATAAGATGGGAACAGAAACTGTCAGGGAAAGGCACAAATAAAAAGTGGAGCTTGTTCAAGGAACAAGTACTGCGTGTCCTTGATAGGCATGTCCCTGTCAGGCAGGGAGGAAATGGCCGTGTGAGGGAAGCATGGTTCACAAAAGAGGTTGAATGTCTTGTCAAGAGGAAAAAGGAAGAGTATGTAAGGATGAGAAAACAAGGTTCAGGAGGGTCGCTTGAGGGTTACAAGGTAGCAAGGAATGAGCTGAAAAAAGGGCTTAGGAGAGCTAGGAGGGGGCATGAGAAGTCCTTGGCTGGTCGGATCAAGGAAAACCCCAAGGCTTTTTACTCTTATGTGAGAAATAAAAGAATGACCAGGGTGAGGGTAGGGTAAAGGACTGTGCATGGAGTCAGAAGAAATAGGAGAGTCTTTGAATGAATACTTTTCTTCAGTGTTCACAAAGGAGAGGGGCCATGTTTTTGAGGATGAGAGTGTGATTCAGGCGGGTAGGCTGGAGGAAGTAGATGTTCTGAGGAAGGATGTATTAGCAATTTTGAAAAACCTAAGGGTCGAGAAGTCCCCTGGGCCAGATGGGATATACCCAAGGATTCTTTGGGAGGCAAGGGATGAGATTACAGAGCCTTTGGCTTTGATCTTTGGGTCCTCGCTGTCCACGTGGATAGTGCCAGAGGACTGGAAAGTGGCGAATGTTGTTCCTCTGCTCAAGAAAGGGAATAGGAATGACCCTGGTAATTATAGGCCAGTTAGTCTTACTTCGGTGGTCGGTAAGATAATGGAAAAGGTCCTGAAGGATAGGATTTATGACCATTTGGAAAGATGCAGCTTAATCCGGGATAGTCAACACGGATTTGTGAAGGGTAGGTCTTGCCTCACAAATTTGATTGAATTCTTTGAGGAGGTAACTAAGTGCATAGATGAAGGTCGAGCAATTGATGTCAAAGAACAAAGAACAAAGAAATGTACAGCACAGGAACAGGCCCTTCGGCCCTCCAAGCCCGTGCCGACCATACTGCCCGACTAAACTACAATCTTCTACACTTCCTGGGTCCGTATCCTTCTATTCCCATCCTATTCATATATTTGTCAAGATGCCCCTTAAATGTCCCTATCGTCCCTGCTTCCACTACCTCCTCTGGTAGCGAGTTCCAGGTACCTACTACCCTCTGCGTAAAAAACTTGCCTCGTACATCTACTCTAAACCTTGCCCCTCTCACCTTAAACCTATGCCCCCTAGTAATTGACCCCTCTACCCTGGGGAAAAGCCTCTGACTATCCACTCTGTCTATGCCCCTCATAATTTTGTATACCTCTATCAGGTCGCCCCTCAACCTCCTTCGTTCCAGTGAAAACAAACCGAGTTTATTCAATCGCTCCTCATAGCTTATGCCCTCCATACCAGGCAACATTCTGGTAAATCTCTTCTGCACCCTCTCTAAAGCCTCCACATCCTTCTGGTAGTGTGGCGACCAGAATTGAACACTATACTCCAAGTGTGGCCTAACTAAGGTTCTATACAGCTGCAACATGACTTGCCAATTCTTATACTCAATGCCCCGGCCAATGAAGGCAAGCATGCCGTATGCCTTCTTGACTACCTTCTCCACCTGTGTTGCCCCTTTCAATGACCTGTGGACCTGTACTCCTAGATCTCTTTGACTTTCAATACTCTTGAGGGTTCTACCATTCACTGTATATTCCCTACCTGCATTAGACCTTCCAAAATGCATTACCTCACATTTGTCCGGATTAAATGTCGTATACATGGATTTTAGTAAGGCGTTTGATAAGGTTCCCCACGGTCGTCTCATGGAGAAAGTAAGGAGGTGCGGGATAGAGGTAAATTTGGCCAATTCGGTAAGTAACTGGCTATCACATAGAAGACAGAGGGTGGTGGTGGATGGAAAATTTTCAGACCAGTTACCAGCGGTGTACCACAGGGATCAGTGCTGGGTCCTCTGCTATTTGTGAGTTTTATCAATGTCTTGGAGGAGGGGGCTGAAGGGTGGGTCAGTAAATTTGCTGATGACACCAAGATTGGTGGAGTAGTGGATGAGGTGGAGGGCTGGTGTAGGCTGAAAAGAGACATTGTTAGGATGCAGAGTTGGGCCGAAAAATGGCAGATGGGGTTTAACCCTAATAAATGCGAGGTGATTCATTTTGGTAGAAAAAATTTGAATGCGGATTACAGGGTCAACGGCAGGGTTCTGAGGTATGTGGAGGAACAAGATGATCTTGGGGTTCATGTCCACAGATCTCTGAAGGTTGGCACTCAAGTGGATAGAGCCGTGGCTTATAGCGTTTATTAACAGGGGGCTTGAGTTTAAGAGCCGCGGGGTTATGCTGCAACTGTACAGGACCCTGGTGGGACCACATTTGGAGTATTGTGTGCAGTTCTGGTCACCTCATTATAGGAAGGATGTGGAAGCCTTGGAAAGGGTGCAAAGGAGATTCACCAGGATGCTGCCTGGTTTGCAGGATAGGTCTTATGAGGAAAGGTTGAGGGAGCTAGGGCTTTTCTCTTTGGAGCGGAGGAGGATGAGAGGTGATTTAATAGAGGTTTATAAGATAATGAGGGGGATAGATAGGGTGGACGTTCAGAGACTATTTCCTCGGGTGGATGTAGCTGTTACAAGGGGGCATAACTATAAGGTTCAGGGTGGGAGATATAGGAGGGATTGTCCGAGGTAGGTTCTTTACTCAGAGAGTGGTTAGGGTGTGGAATGGACAGCCTGCTGTGATAGTGGAGTCGGACACTTTAGGAACTTTCAAGCTGTTATTGGATAGGCACATGGAGCACACCAGAATGACTGGGAGTGGGATAGCTTGAGCTTGGTTTCGGACAATGCTAGGCACAACATCGAAGGCCGAAGGGTCTGTTCTGTGCTGTACAGTTCTATGTTCTATAACATTTGGTCTGTCAGTTCTACCTCCAATTTTGTACAACTATGAACTCGCAACTGTGGTTATCATATACTTATTTTTCTTAATAGGTTGGCGGGTTGTGTTCGCAGACATCTTCAACCTCTCCCTACTCCGTTCAAGGTTTCCACCTGCTTCACGAAGACCACCATCATACCGATGCCAAGAAGGACCGGGCAATGTGCCTCAACGACTACAGTCCGGTGGCCTTGACATCTATCATTATGAAGTGCTTCGAGAGGTTGACGCGACACATCAACTCCACTCTTCCAGAATGACCTGATCCACTGCAATGCGCATACCGCCACAATCGGTCCACAGCAGATGCTATATCCTTGGCCCTATACTCTTCCCTGAAGCATCGCGACAAGGACTCCGATGTGAGACTCCTATTCATTGATTACAGCTCCTCCTTCAACACCATAATCCCAATCAAGCTCACATCCAAACTCCACAAATTAGGACTTGGCTCCTCCCTCTGCAACTGGATCCTCGACTTCTTGACCCATAGACCACAATCAGTAAAGATAAAAACGGCATCTCCTCCACAATAATCCTCAATACCAGAGCCCCACAAGGCTGTGTACTTAACCCTCCCAGCAGGGGTTATTGGGTTACGGGGATAGTGTGGAAGTGAGGGCTTAAATGGGTCAGTGCAGACGCGATGGGCCGAATTGCCTCCTTCTGCACTGCATGTTCTATGTTTGTTCATACCACACACACACACACACACACACACCACGAGTGTGTGGCAAAACTCGGCTTCAACTCCATCCACAGGTTTGCTGATGACACGACTGTAGTAGGACGAATCTCAAACGATGAGTGAGAGTATAAGGGAACCTAGTGGCATGGTGCAACGACAACAATATTTCCCTCAAATGTCAGCAAAACTAAGCAGCCGGTCATTGATTTCAGGAAGCGAAATGTCGTACATAACCTGTCTGCGTCAATATTTGTTAAAAAAAAGCATTTTGTTACAAACTTGTATCAAAGCACTTGTATCAAAGCAGGTTACAGCAAGTAAACACACCGGGAAACATACTTCGCAACAATCAACTGTACATATTTTTTGCCTTTTTCACCCCCCCCCCTCTCCATCACCCGCCCCCCACCCCCACCACCCTGCGACAAACAGCTACTCAAACACAGTCACAAACATCCCCCAACGTTTCTCAAACTCCCCCGCTGAGCCCCTTAACTCATACTTTATCCTCTCTAACCGCAGGAAGTCGTACAGGTTACCCAAACAAGCTGCTACCCGCGGTGGCGATGCCGACCGCCACTCCAGCAAAATTTGTCGCCGTGCAATCAGAGAGGCGAAGGCTATGACATCGACCCTCCTCCTCTCCATGAGCTCCGGCTCTCTGAAACCCCAAATATCGCCACCAATGGGTCCGGGTCCACCTCCTCCTCCACTAGCCTCGCTAAGACCACGAACATTCCCACCCAGAATCTTCCCAATTATTGGCAACCCCAAAAACACGTGCACGTGATTCGCTGGCCCCCGCCCACACTTCTCACAATCATCTCCTACCCCCTGAAAGAGCCCACTCATTCTCGCCCAAGTCATATGCACCCTGTGCACCACCTTAAACTGTATCAGGCTCATCCTTGCACAAGAGGAGGTCCCGTTTACCCTTTGCAGTGTCTCACTCCATACTTCCCAATTTGATCTCCCCTCCCAACTCCGCTTCCCATTTCTCCTTGATCTTCACCACCCGCTCACCTCCCTGCTCCCCCAGCCACTTATATATATCCCCAAATTTTCCCTCCCTTTCCACATCCGGAAGCAGCAGTCACTCCAGCAGGGTGCATCCCGGTAACCCAGGGAACCCCTTCCGGACCTTTCGTGCAAAGTCCCTAACCTGCAGATACCTGAACTCACTACCCCTCGGCAGCTCTACCCTCTCCCTGAGCTCCTTCAGACTGGCGAACCCGTCTTCCAAATACAAATCTTTCACCTTGACCTTCACCTCACTTCCCTCCACCTCTTGTATACACTATCCATCCCCCCCCGGCTCAAACTCATGATTCTCGCACAGCGGTGTTAGCACCAACATCCCTCCCACCCTAAAATGCCTCCTCAGCTGATTCCATATCAATAGTTTGTTCCCCTCAATAACAGGTACACCATTTTGGATACTGTTGGGGGGGGGGGGGGGGGGGGGGGTCGACCTACAAGAGGTAAGCCAAGGTGACCAGGTCTCTGGCACTGAGTCTGTCCCTGTGGCTCAGAAGGGAAGGGGGGAGATCAGGGGAGCATTCGTTATTGGGGACTCTATAGTTAGAGGTACAGATAGGCGGTTCTGTGGCAACGATAGAGGCTCACGGTTGATGTGTTGCCTCCCGGGTGCCAAGGTCCGTGACGTCTCTGACCGTGTTTTCAGGATCCTTAAGGGGGAGGGGGAGCAGCCACAAGTCGTGGTACACATCGGTACAATGGTGGGAAAAGGGACGGTGATGTAAAACAAGAATTCAGGGAGCCAGGGTGGAAGCTGAGAGCCAGGACAGACCGTGTTGTCATCTCTGGTTTGCTGCCAGTGCCACGTGCTAGCGAGGTGCGGAACTGGGAGAGTACAGTTAAACACGTGGCTACAGGGATGGTGTAGGAGGGTTTCAGTTACTTGGATAATTGGAGCACGTGTGGGCAGCACGGTAGCATTGTGGATAGCACAATTGCTTCACAGCTCCAGGGTCCCAGGTTTGAATCCGGCATGGGTCACTGTCTGTGCGGAGTCTGCACATCCTCCCACTGTGTGCGTGGGTTTCCTCCGGGTGCTCCGGTTTCCTCCCACAGTCCAAAGATGTGCAGGTTAGGTGGATTGGCCATGATAAATTGCCCTTAGTGTCCAAAATTGCCCTTAGTGTGTCCAAAATTGCCCTTAGTGTTGGGTGGGGTTACTGGGTGATGGGGATAGGGTGGAGGTGTTGACCTTGGGTAGGGTGCTCTTTCCAAGAGCCGGTGCAGACTCGATGGGCCAAATGGCCTCCTTCTGCACTGTAAATTCTATTCTGGGTAAGGTGGGACCTGTACAAACAGGACGGGTTACACCTGAACCAGAGGGGCACCAATATCCTGGGAGGGAAATTTGCTACAGCTCTTCAAGGGGGGGTTTAAACTAATTTGGCAGGAGGATGGGAAACTGATTTGTAGTCCAGCAGATAGCGTTGCTGGAGTTCAGGAAGGTGAGGGTAGTGCAGTACCGAGGAAGGTACCAAGGTCACAAGAGTGGACCTGCAGGCATGAAGGTGGTTTGAAGTGTGTCTACTTCAATGCGAGGAGCATCAGGAATAAGGTTGGTGAGCTTGAAGCATGGATTGGTACCTGGGACTACGATGTTGTGGCCATTACGGAGACATGGATAGAACAGGGGCAGGAATGGTTGTTGGGGGTTCAGATGTTTCAGTAAGATTAGGGAAGGTGGTAAAAGAGGTGGAGGAGTAGTATTGTGAATCAAGGATAGTATAATGGCTGCAGAAAGGCAGTTTGAGGAGGATCTGTCTACTGAGGTCGTGTGGGCTGAAGTTACAAATAGGAAAGGAGAGGTCACTTTGTTAGGAGTTTTCTATAGACCCCCAAACAGTCACAGAGATGTGGAGGAAAAGATTGCAATGCAGATTTTGGATAGGTGCAGTAGTCACAGGGTAGTTGTCATGGGTGACTTTAACTTTCCAAATATTGATTGGAACCACTATAATTCGAATAGTTCGAATGGGGCTGTTTTTATCCAGTGTGTGCAGGAGGGTTTCCTCACACAATATGTGGGTAGACCGACAAGAGGCGGTGCCACATTGGATTTGGTACTGGGTAATGAACCGGGCCAAGTGTTAGATTTGGTTGTGGGAGAGCACTTTGGAGATAGTGACCACAATTCAGTGACTTTCACTATAGCAATGGAGAGGGATAGGAACATACGGCAGGGCAAGGTGTATAACTGGGGGAAGGATAATTACGATGCGATTAGGCAACAATTGGGAGCATAAGATGGAAACAGGAACTGTCAGGGATAGGCACAATTGAGATGTAGAGCTTGTTCAAGGAGCAAATACTATGTGTCCTTGATATGTATGTCCCTGTCAGGCAAGGAGGAAATGGTCAAGTGAGGGAACCATGGTTTACAAAAGAGGTTGAATGTCTTGTCAAGAGGAAGAAGGGGGCTTATATAAGGATGAGAAAACAAGGTTCAGTTAGGGCACTTGAGAGATAGAAGATAGCTAGGAAAGAGCTCAAGAAAGGGCTTAGGAGAGCGAGGAGGGGGCATGAGAAATTCTTGGCGGGTAGGATCAAGGAAAACCCCAAGGCCTTTTACACTTATGTGAGGAATAAAAGATTGACCAAGGTGAAGTTAGGGCCGGTCAAGGACAGTAGTGGGAACGTGTGCATGGAGTCTGAAGATATAGGAGAGGCCCTAAATGAATACTTTTCTTCAGTGTTCACAAAGGAGAGGGGCCATGTTGTTGAGGAGGATAGTGCGATATAGGCTGGTAGGCTGGAGGTAGGTAGGTATTCGGAAGGAAGATGTGTTAGAAATTTTGAGAAGCCTGAGGATAGGTAAGTTCCCTGGGCCTGATGGGATATATCCTAGGATTCTTTGGCAGACGAGGGATGAGATTGCAGAGCCTGAGATTGCTTTGATCTTTCTGTCCTCACTGTCTCCAGGAATAGTGCCAGAAGACTGGGGAGAGGCGAATGTTGTCGCCTTGTTCAAGAAAAGGAATAGGTATCACCCTGGGAATTATAGGCCTGTTAGTCTCACTTCGGTCATAGGTAAATTATTGGAAAGGGTCCTGAGGGATAGGATTTATGATCATTTGGAAAGATACAGCTTAATCCAGGATAGTCAGCACGGATTTGTGAGGGGTAAGTCTTGCCTCACAAGTTTGATTGTATGCTTTGAGGAGGTAACTCAGTACATAGATGAAGGTAGAGTAGTTGATGTCGTATACATGGATTTTAGAAAGGCCTTTGATAAGGTGCCCCATGGTCGGCTCATGCAGAAAGTAAGGAGGCATAGCATAGAGTGAAATTTGGCCGATTGGATCAGGAACTGGCTATCACATAGACGGTGGTGGTAGATGGTAAATTTTCATCCTGGAGCCCAGTCACCAGCAGTGTACCACAGGGATCAGTGCTGGGTCCTCTGCTATTTGTGATTTTTATCAATGACTTGGATGATGGGTTAGTAAATTTGCTGATGACACCAAGATTGGTGGAGTAGTGGACAATGTGGAGGGTTGTTGTCGGCTGCAAAGAGACATTGATAGGATGCAGAGCTGGGCTGAAAAGTGGCAGATGGAGTTTAACTCTGATAAGTGTGATGTGATTCATTTTGGTAGGACAAATTTGAATGCGTATTACAGGGTTAACGGCAGGGTTCTGAAGAATGTGGAGGAGCAGAGTGATCTCGGAGTTCATGTCCATAGATCTCTGAAAGTTGCCACCCAAGTGGATAGAGCAGTGAAGAAAGCCGATAGTGTGTTAGCGTTTATTAACAGGGGGATTGAGTTTAAGAGCCGTGAGGTTATGCTGCAACTGTACAAGACCTTGGTTAGACCACATTTGGAGTATTGTGTGCAGTTCTGGTCACCTCATTGTAGGAAGGATGTGGAAGCATTGGAAAGGGTGCAAAGGAGATTTACCAGGATGCTGCCAGGATTGTAGGGTAGGTCTTATGAGGAAAGGTTGAGGGAGCTAGGGCTTTTCTCACTGGAGCGAAGGAGGATGAGAGTGACTTAATTGAGGTGTATAAGGTGATGTGAGGGATAGATAGAGTGGACGTTCAGCGACTTTTTCCTCGGGTGGATGTAGCTGTTACAAGGGGGCATAAGTATAAAGTTCATGGTGGAAGATAGAGGAGGGATGTCAGAGGTAGGTTCTTTACTCAGAGAGTGGTTGGGGCGTGGAACGCACTCCCAGCTATGGTAGTGGAGTCAGACACTTTAGGAACTTTCAAGCGGTTATTGGATAGGCATATGGAGTGCACTAGAATGATTGGGAGTAGATTGATTTGATCTTAAGTTTCAGACTAGTTCAGCACAACATCGTGGGCTGAAGGGCCTGTACTGTGCTATAATGTTCTATATCGACTGCACCATTGGGCTCCCCGAATACCTACTCGGAGCCATTGGCAATGCTGCCGTCACCATAGCCCTCAAACTGGACCCCCTTACAAGATTCCTCCTCTATCCTACCCACTCTACCCCTTCTGCTTCCCACCACCGGCGTGCCTTGTCCACATTCGCCACCCAATAATAATGAAGCAAGTTCAGCAACGCCAAACCCCCCTGCAGCTCTGCCTCTGTAGCAGAGTCCACCCACCCTCGGCACCTTCCCCGCCCATACAAAGTCCGAGATGATCGTGTCCACTTTCCGAAGAAAGGACTTTGGTATAAAGATCGGGAGAGCCTGAAAGATAAACAAGGACCTCAGCAGAATATTCATTTTCAACACTTGGACCCTCCCCACCAACATTAAGTGCAGTGTATCCGACGTCCTAAGATCCTCCCTGGCCTCATCCACCAGCTTTGTTAAGTTCCACTTATGGAGCCCCGTCCACTCCCTCGCTACCTGAATCCCCAAATACCTAAACCTATTCTTCGCTACCGTGAATGGCAACCCCCCGAAATTAGCTCGCTGTGCCAGCTCATTCACCGGGAATACCGGCTTTTCCCTACATTCAGCTTGTATCCCGGGTACCCTCCAAACCTCCCCAACAGGCCCACAATCCTTCCCATACTCTCCAATGGATCCGAAACATACAGCAAGACATCAGCGGCACAGAGTGACACCCGATGTTCCCTGTCCCTTCGTTATCCCCTGCCACTCTGCCGACCCCCCAAGAGCCATCGTCAATGGCTCTCTGGCCAGCGCAAACAGCAGACAGCGGGCACCCCTGCCTCGTACCCCTGTCTAAGTCAAAGCTTCATGAGCTCATTTTATTCATCCTCACCCTCGCTCTTGGCGCCGCATACAGCAACTGCACACATGCCACAAATCTCGGCCCAAACCCAAGCCTTCCCAAAACTTCGAACATGGACCGCCACGCCACCCGATCAAATGCCTTCTCCGCATTCTTGGACACCACCATCTCCGGTACCCTCAACGGATTCATCACCACATTCAACAACCGTCTTATATTACTCGCAAGCTGCCTGCCCTTCACAAAGGCTGTTTGATCTTCTGAAACCACCCCCGGGACACAGTCCTCCATCCTCCCCGCCAACAACTTAGCCAATACTTTCACATCCATGTTCAATAGTGATGTGGGTCCTTCCCCTTTTTTGTGATTATTGCCTGTGTCATCGTCTCTGGCAACTCCCCCTTCTCCAGTGCTTCATTAAACACCCCCAACAGATGTGGTGCCAGGTCCGCTGCAAATTCCTTATAAAATTCCACCGGGTACCCATCCGGCCCAGGGGCCTTCCCCAACTTCATACCCCTGATACTATCCAGCACTTCCCTCTGCCCCAGGGGCTCCTCCTACATCTGCCTCTTTGCTTCCTCCACCTGGGGAAATTCTAGCTTGTCCAGAAACCGCCCCATGTCCCCCTCCTCTCCCCCTGGATCCACCTCAAAGTCCCTGGTAATACTCTCTAAATGCCGCAGTCAACTTCCCTGGCTCCGACAGCACATCCCCAGCCCCAGTCCGTATCTTCAATATTTCCCTGGATGCATCCTGCCTCCGCAGCTGGTGCGCTAGCATGTGGCCCGCCTTCTCCCCATACTCGTATTGCACCCCTCTTGCCCTACGCAGTTGCTCTACGCCCTCCCTGTTGTCAGCCTGCCAAATTGCCCCTGCAACTTTTTCCTCCTCGCCAATCCTTCCACGGTGGGCACCCTCGAATATTCCCTGTCCACCTCCACTATCTCTCGCTCAGTAGATGGTCATGTTCCGCCCTCCTTTCCTTATTCACACAAACTGTAAACAAAATAATTTCTCCCCGGACCACTGCCTTCAGTGCTACCCAAAAAATGCCCGGCGACACCTCCCCATTCTGATTCAACGCCACATAATCCCTAATCACCAACCGCACCTCATCACAAAAACCTCCATCCGCCAACAACCTCGAGTCAAACCTCCACGCCGGCCTCTGCTCTCGTCCCGTTCTAAACCGAATATCCAGCCAGTGGGGTGCATGGTTCGAGATAACCATCCCCACAGGGGCAGCACGGTAGCATTGTGGATAGCACAATCGCTTCACAGCTCCAGGGTCCCAGGTTCGATTCCGGCTTGGGTCACTGTCTGTGTGGAGTCTGCACATCCTCCCCGTGTGTGCGTGGGTTTCCTCCGGGTGCTCCGGTTTCCTCCCACAGTCCAAAGATGTGCAGGTTAGGTGGATTGGCCATGATAAATTGCCCTTAGTGTCCAAAATTGCCCTTAGTGTTGGGTGGGGTTACTGGGTTATGGGGATAGGGTGGTGGTGTTGACCTTGGGTAGGGTGCTCTTTCCAAGAGCCGGTGCAGACTCGATGGGCCGAATGGCCTCCTTCTGCACTGTAAATTCTATGATAATCTATGACTTACTCTGCCCCCTCCACCCCAACCAAAATCTCCCGACTCGCTACAAAGTAATCAATCCTCGAATACACCTTATAGACGTGTGAAAAGAAGGAATGCTCCCTTCCCCTGAAAACACCATGGGTCCACCATACCCATCCTCTCCATAAACCCGCCCAGCTCCCTTGCCATTCGTACCCTACCCATCGACCTGGGGCTCGTCCTATCCACCCTCGGCACCCAGCACACAGTTAACATCTCCTCCCATGATCAACTGGTGCGTGGCCAAATCCAGGATTGTGCCAGCAACCCTCTCATAAAACACACATCATCCCAATTTAGCACATACACATTTACCAACATTACCGGTGCCCCTTCCAATACCCCACTCACAATCACATTTCTCCCATCCGGATCCGATCTTTCACAAATCCCATTTTTCTGCTCGTTAAAATTGCCACACCCCTCGATTTCAAATCAAACCCCGAGAGAAAAACCTGCCCGACCCACACCTTCCTTAACCTAACGGAGGTGTGTCTCCTGCAGAAAGACAACCGCTGCTTTCAAGGTCCTGAGGTGCACGAAAACCGTGACCTTTTAATCGTCCCATTCAGTTCCCGGACGTTCCACATCACCAACCTTACCGGAGGCTTGCGCCTCCAATCCCCTCTACCGTCCGTCATCTTCCCCACTTAACTCCTGCCCCTTTAATTCCACTCTGTACCTAGCACATCCCAGATTGCCCCTTTCTCCACCCTTGACCATGTAATCTCTCACCCCCTGCCACGTCACAGAAACCTCCCCCCCCCCCCCCCCCCTCCCCTTCCCTATCTTCCCCCCGCCCAACATCCCCTTTACCCCCTCCCTCCGGCCACCTCTCTTGGCCTTCTCCCCCACCACCTCACTTCCGTTCACCAGCATAACCTGCTAGCGCAGCTGCCCCTGCCCAAAGTCACCTCCTAATGACCTCCGCCTGCCGCTCCCCCCCACTCCTCAGCTCAAGGAAGAAGGCTTCCTGCTGACCTTACCCTCCCCCACCTAAACACTACCTGAACTCCAGGCAGCATTATCCAAAAGCAAGCAAACAAATATTAAACACAAACAGCCTCATAAAACAGGAGGGGGGAGGCAATATCCATCCCCACATAAACTTTTCACCCCTACATCTCCTTACAATCTCAATATTGAACAGCAAACCCCCCCCCCCCCCCCGCCCACCCAAAAAGACAAAAATCCCCCAATCCCTAAACCCACTTCAAACATGCTCTCAACCGTTACAAAGCATTGGTTCCCAAGCTTTGTCCGCTCAGTTCTCCCCCAGTTTATGCTCCTTAATGAAGTCTGGGGTCTCGAAATAATACTCCCGGCCTCCGAATGTCACCCATAATATCGCCGGGTCGAGCATCCCAAACCTGATCTGCTGCCAGCACAGCACCGCCTTGGCCTTGTTGAAACCTGTCCGCAGCTTTGCCAACTCGGCTCCGATGTCCTGATAAATTCGGACATTATTTCCCTCCCATTCGTAGGTACGCATCTCCCTGACCCACAAATTTATGGAGTCTCACGATCACCGCCCGCGGCGGTTCCCCAGCTCTAGGCTTCTACCTCAGGCATCTACGCGCTCGGTCCACTTCAGGCGCCTTATCTAGCACCCCTTTTGCCACCAGCCCCGTCAGCATCCTCGCAACGCATCTCGTGGCATTCACACCTTCCACTCCTTCAGGCAGGCCCACTATTCGCAGGTTCTGTCTTCTCAAGGTATTCTCCTACTCCTCCACTTTTGCCCTCAACATTTTACAAAGGTCTCCTTGGAGCTCCACCTCCGCCTCCAGAGCCACCCACCACATGATCACTGTGGTCCAAGATCACTCCTTCAATCTCCCAAATCTGTGACCTCTGCACCTCCAAACACCTCTCCACCCGTTCCAGAGAACTCTTCAGGGGTGCCACAGCTTCTGCAATGGCCTTTGCATGATCCTCACGCATTTCTTTCCTCTGTTTATGGAATTCTTCCTTGATAAAGGCCATCAGTTCCTGTATCTGGGGCTTTCCAGCTTGCCCCTCCCCCACCTACATGCTGGAAGAGACTGTGCAGCACAAGATTGTTTCAACTTTCCAGCCAAATCTCTCACTGTTTTCTGCCAGGTCTGCTGATCCAAAGACATACCACTCCAGGGGTAAACTACTCCTCCAACATTCACCGAGATCTTTTCATCAAAGTTCCACCCAGTTCTGTGTAAAAAGAGCTCTTTTCTGTGACTTTAAGCAGGAGCAGCCCTCTATGTGACCATTCACTCCATGGTCACAACCGGAAGTCTCCTGTCTGCATCAATGGTGCCGAGGTGGAGATGATTGACATCTTCAAATTCCGAGGTGTATACATCACCAACAATCTGTCCTGAACCACCCATGTCGACGTTACTACCAAGAAAGCACAACAGAGCCTATACGTCCTCAGGAAACTAAGGAAATTCGGCATGTCCACATTGACTCTTACCAATCTTCACCGATGCACCAGAGAAAGCATCCTAACTGGCTGCTTCAGAGCCTGGGATGGCAACTGCTCGGACCAAGACTGTAAGAAACTACAGAGAGTCGTGAACACAGCCCAGTCCATCAGGCGAAACCTCTCCAATCCTTTGACTCTGCCTACATCTTCCGCTGCCTTGGGAAAGCAGACATCATATTCAAAGACCCTTCCCACTCAGGTGATTCTCTCTTCCAACCGGCAGAAGATACATAAGTCTGAGAACATGCACGAATAGATTCAAAAACAGCTTCTTCCCTGCTGCTACCAGACTCCTGAACGACCCTCTTATGGATTGAACTGATCAATTACGCATCTTCTCGAGTGTTATAGCACTATACTCCTTATGCGTCACCCAATGTCTATGCATTTACCGTTTGTATTTATTGTATGTCCTATGTTTTTTCATGCATGGAACAATCTGCCTGGACCGCAGAATATTTTCACTGTACCTCGCTACACGTGACAATAAATCTAAATCTAACCAGTCCTCTATCCATGCTAATATATCAGTCCAACACCATTCAGCTTTTATGTTGTGCAGTAATATTTCATGGGTCACCTTATTAGATGCCTTTTGGAAATCAAATACACAACATCTACTGGTTCCCCTCTATCCATTCTTCTGGCTATGTCCACAAATAACGGTAATAAATTTGACAAATACAATTTTGTTTTCACAAAACCATGTTGATTCTGTCTGATTATATTGAGTTTCTAGATGTCTTCCTATTCCCTCGTTAATAATGGATTCTAGTACTTTACCAATGTTAAGACTTTCGGCTAACTGGTCTGTAGTTTTCAGTTTTTTCCTCTTTTCATGAACAGAAAGTGCTACATTTGCAGTTTTCCAATCTACCTGGACTTTTCTAGAATCAAGGGAATTTTGGAAGGTTACAACCGATGCATCCACCATCTCTCCAGCCACTTAGTTTACGACCCTAGAATGGAGGTCATCAGGTAAAGGGGGCTTGCCAGCCTTAAGTAGCACTTGGATTCCCATAACGGTTTCTAGTGATTGTTTCAAGTCCCTTTTTCCTGTTGGTTTTCTAATACTCTGGGATTTTTATTGCGTCTTCTATTGTGAAGAAGGCTCTGCCATTTTCTAATTTAGCATTATTAATTACCCTGTCTCACTCGAAGGGGTTAGGTACCACCCGAAACCTCCTTCATTAACCATACATAGAACATTACAGCGCAGTACAGGCCCTTCGGTCCTCGATGTTGCGCCGGCCTGTGAAACCACTCTAAAGCCCATCTACACTATTCCCTTATCGTCCATACGTCTATCCAATGAACATTTGAATGTCCTTAGTGTTGGCGAGTCCACTACTGTTGCAGGCAGGGCATTCCATGCCCTTACTACTCTCTGAGTAAAGAACCTACCTCTGACATCTGTTTTATATCTATCTCCCTTCAATTTAAAGCTATGTCCCCTCGTGCTAGACATCACCATCCGAGGAAAAAGGCTCTCACTGTCCACCCTATCCAATCCTCTGATCATCTTGTGTGCCTCAATTAAGTCTCCTCTTAACCTTCTTCTCTCTAACGAAAATAGCCTCAAGTCCCTCAGCCTTCCCTCATAAGATCTTCCCTCCAAACCAGGCAACATTCTGGTAAATCTCCTCTGCACCCTTTCCAATGCTTCCACATCCTTCCTATAATGCGGCGACCAGAATTGCACGCAATACTCCAAATGCGGCCGCACCAGAGTTTTGTACAGCTGCAACATGACCTCATGGCTCCGAAACTCAATCCCTCTACCAATAAAATCTAACACACCGTACGCCTTCTTCACAACCCTCTCAACCTGGGTGGCAACTTTCAGGGATCTATGTACATGGACACCGTAGATCTCTCTGCTCATCCACACTGCCAAGAATCTTACCATTAGCCCAGTACTCTGTCTTCCTGTTATTCCTTCCAAAATGAATCACCTCACACTTATCTGCATTAAACTCCATTTGCCACCTCAGCCCAGCGCTGCAGCTTATCTATGTCCCTCTGTAACTTGTAACATCCTTCCGCACTGTCCACAACTCCACCGACTTTAGTGTCATCTGCAAATTTACTCACCCATCCTTCTACGCCCTCCTCCAGGTCATTTATAAAAATGACAAACAGCAGAGGCCCCAAAACAGATCCTTGTGGTACACCACTAGTAACTGAACTCCAGTCTGAACATTTCCCATCAACCACCACCTTCTTCCAGCTAGCCAATTTCTGATCCAAACTGCTAAATCACCCTGAATCCCATGCCTCCGTATTTTCTGCAGTAGCCTACACATGGTGCAGCCTTCTGGTAGAGGCCATCTTCCTAATGGAATAGAGTTATGAAATATCTTAAATGGCAGCCACTGTTTCTCTACCATTTTCCCTTTTAATCTATTTCCTCTGTCCACTTAAGCCAACCCTGTTCTCATACCCTTGTAATTGCCTTTAAATGTTAAGACACCAGTTGTGGACCCACATTTCTCACTGTCAAACAAGGTTAAATTTTGCCATATTATTGCCTAGAGGATACTTTGCTTTGAGATCTTGAATTAATTATGTCACCTCACCAGGTTCAAAATAGCCTGGTCTCTGGTAGATTCCAGAATGTATTCTTCAACGAAACAGTCTTAAATACACTCAATGAACTAATTTTCCACGTTGCATAGAATCATTGAATTTACAGTGCAGAAGGAGGCCATTCAGCCCATCGAGCACCCTACCCAAGGTCAACACCTCCAGCCTATCCCCATAACCCAGTAACCCCACCCAACACTAAGGGCAATTTTGGACACTAAGGGCAATTTATCCTGGCCAATCCACCTAACATGCACATCTTTGGACTGTGGGAGGAAACCGGAGCACCCGGAGGAAACCCACGCACACACGGGGAGGATGTGCAGACTCCGCACACACAGTGACCCAAGCTGGAATCGAACCTGGGACCCTGGAGCTGTGAAGCAATTGTGCTATCCACAATGCTATCGTGCTGCCCCTGTTACCTGTTCCAATCTGAATTTCCCAGTCTACGTGAAGATTAAAGTCATAGATTATCATAGAATTTACAGTGCAGAAGGAGGCCATTCGGCCCATCGAGTCTGCACCGGCTCTTGGAAAGAGCACCCTACCCAAGGTCAACACCTCCACCCTATCCCCGTAACCCAGTAACCCCACCCCAACACTAAGGGCAATTTTGGACACTAAGGGCAATTTATCATGGCCAATCCACCTAACCTGCACATCTTTGGACTGTGGGAGGAAACCGGAGCACCCGGAGGAAACCCACGCACACACGGGGAGGATGTGCAGACTCCACACAGACAGTGACCCAAGCCGGAATCGAACCTGGGACCCTGGAGCTGTGAAGCAATTGTGCTATCCACAATGCTACCTTGCTGCCCCTCATGTCACTCATGATTATTGCAGCATCTTTTCTTGCAAGCCCCCATTATCACTTGATGTATATGGCGACATGGTAGCACAGTAGTTAGCACTGTTGCTTCACCGAATTCTCCCTCAGTGTACCTGAACAGGCGCCAGAGTGTGGCAACTAGGGGATTTTCACAGTAACTTCATTGCAGTGTTAATGTAAGCCTACTTGTGACAATAATAAAGATAATTATTCAGTCCTGTGTAGTTGAGATGGTTATGAGATCTGTAAACTACTCATACAGCAACTACTTTCCTTTGCAATTTTTCATTTCCACCCAAACCATGATCATTTCTCATTATTGGATTGATTTAATCTTTCATTAACAGAGATACTCCACCTCCTTTTGTTGTTCCCATCTGTAAATCCAAAATGCCAAATACACTTGAATATTCAGGTCCCAGCCTAGGTCTCCTTGCAACCATATCTTTGGAATAGCTATCATATCATACAAGTGGATAGCACTGTGGCTTCACCAGCGCCAGGGTCCCAGGTTCGATTACCCGCTGGGTCACTGTTTGTGCGGTGTCTGCACTTTCTCCGTGTCTGCGTGGGTTTCCTCCAGGTGCTCCGGTTTCCTCCCACAGTCCAAAGATGTGCAGGTGAGGTGGATTGGACATGCTAAATTGCCCTCAGTGTCCAAAAAAGGTTGGAGGGATTATTGGGTTACGGGGACAGGGTGGAAGTGAGGGCTTAATTGGTCGGTACAGGCTTGATGGGCCGAATGGCCTCTTCCAGCACTGTATGTTCTTTCGAAGAGCAAACAGAATGCACAATTGTTTTTTTCCTATTGTGAACAATAAAGTTGGGTTTTCCCAGCCCTGTCACAGGGGATGCCGTGAGACATTCAAATGTCCATTGTACACTCGAGATAACAGATGCCACATGTTTTTTTTTTAGGTCCGGCATTCAACTATTGTATATAGGAAATGTAAAAAAAATAGTGCTATTACTAGTGCTGTTACCTGGGGATTGTTGGCCTCAGCAAGCTTGCACTGTCGAAGGAAGAGTTTCAAATTCCCCCAATTCATGTAGGGCAGCAGTACCAAGGGCCTCTCTCCATCCTCTATACAAACATGACTGATGGGCAGCAGGTTTCTGGTCAAAAAATTAGCAAAATATCAGTCACCACCAAACAACATAGTTTTACTACTTTCTATTTTCCAAACCAGCATACTGAACGCATTAACCCATGCAACAGGTGAACAGTTTTAGGCCCATAACATCAGACATGTTTCTCCGTTAGTGACAAATCGTCCTAAATAAGTTACAAGATTCAAATTTATAATTCAGTACATGAAGAAACTAAGTCAGAACGCCAGTGGAGGAATGGAATCCAAACAGTGATCTTAGTATGCATGGCATCTTACATAGCTCCTAGGAAATGTAATTTAATTCCTCAACAAAAATATAAAATGAAGAGTAGAAAGAGTGGGGCTGGTTTAGCACACTGGGCTAAATCGCTGGCTTTGAAAGCAGACCAAGGCAGGCCAGCAGCGCGGTTCAATTCCCGTACCAGCCTCCCTGAACAGGCGCCGGAATGTGGCGACTAGGGGCTTTTCCTAGTAACTTCATTTGAAGCCTACTTGTGGCAATAAGCGATTTTCATTTCATTTCATTTCATTTCAGAAAGGGCAAACTCAGTTTTTTCAGCCTGGAATTTTATTTATTATGTATTTTGGACAAGACCATGAAATATTATACACAACCCCTACTTAGCTATGCGGAGAGGCTGAATAGACTTAGACTGTTTTCATTTGGAAGACGGAGGTTGAGGGGCGGTCTACAAGATTATGAGGGGCATGGATAGATTGGATGGGCAGGCACTCTTTCCCAGGGTGGAGGGGTGAGTCACCAGGGGCATAGGTTTAAGGTCCATGGGGCAAAGTTTAGAGGAGATGTGCGAGGCAGGTTTTTTTACACAGAGGGTGGTGAGTGCCTGAAACATAGTGCCAGGGGTCGTTGTGGAAGCAGATACATTAAAAGTGTTCAAAAGGCATTTTGACAAATACATGGATTGGATGGGTATAGAGGGAAATGGCACCATAAGTACTGAAGATTTTGTTCAGTACAGGCTATGAGGGCTGAAGGGTCTATTCCTGTGCTGAATTGTTCTTTGTTGAAGCAGGCTTTAAAAGTGACTGGCACAATGACAATCAGACAGCACCGTATGAGGCAAAAGGAGAAAGATTATTTTTAAAGCAGCTTGGTTTTGGAGCTCACTATTAAAAACTAGAATGCTTAGGAATGCAGGAACAGGAGAGGGTATTATAGCTCCTCTAACCTGCCCCATCATTCATTGAGGCCGTGGCACATCTGTGAGCTAGATCCATTAAATCCACGATTGCCCAATATCCCTGAATACATTGAGAACAAAAATCCATCAATCTCCGTTTTAACAATTAAGTATCAATTGCCACTGTCATAGAGAGCTTCAAATTTGTACTTCCCTTTATGTGTTAAAATGTTTCCTGATTTGACTTCTGAAAGCTCAGTATTTATTTGTCAGACTATACCCACTAGTCTTAAATTTCACAACTGATGGAAATGATTTTTATCTGCTTCCTGTTCTTTTTTCCTTAATATTTTGAAAAGGATGATGAAGTCACCAGTAAACTTTTAATACTTAATGAATTCAACTTTAGTAGACGGCATAGTGAACAAAGAACAAAGAACAAAGAAATGTACAGCACAGGAACAGGCCCTTCGGCCCTCCAAGCCCGTGCCGACCATGTTGCCCGACTAAACTACAATCTTCTACATTTCCTGGGTCCGAATCCCTCTATTCCCATCCTATTCATGTATTTGTCAAGATGCCCCTTAAATGTCACTATCGTCCCTGCTTCCACCACCTCCTCCGGCAGCGAGCTCCAGGCACCCACTACCCTCTGCGTAAAAAACTTGCCTCGTACATCTACTCTAAACCTTGCCCCTCTCACCTTAAACCTATGCCCCCTAGTAATTGACCCCTCTACCCTGGGGAAAAGCCTCTGATTATCCACTCTGTCTATGCCCCTCATAATTTTGTATACCTCTATCAGGTCTCCCCTCAACCTCCTTCGTTCCAGTGGGAACAAACCGAGTTATAGAATCATAGAAGTTTACAGCATGGAAACAGGCCCTTCGGCCCAACCAGTCCATGCCTCCCAGTTTTTACCATTAAGCTAGTCCCAGTTGCCCGCACTTGGCCCATAACCCTCTATACCCATCTTACCCATGTAACTATCCAAATGCTTTTTGAAAGACACAATTGTACCCGACTCTACTACTACCTCTGGCAGCCCATTCCAGACACTCACTACCCTCTGAGTGAAGAAATTGCCCCTCTGGGCCCTTCTGAATCTCTCCCCTCTCACCTTAAACCTATGTCCTCTAGTTTTAGACTCCCCTACCTTTGGGAAAAGATGTTGACTATCTACCTTATCTATGCCCCTCATTATTTTATAGACCTCTATAAGATCACCCCCAAGCCTCCTACGCTCCAGGGAAAAAAGTCCCAGTCTATCCAGCCTCTCCTTATAACTCAAACCATCAAGTCCCGGCAACATCCTAGTAAATCTTTTCTGCACTCTTTCTAGTTTAATAATATCCTTTCTATAATAGGGTGACCAGAACTGCACACAGTATTCCAAGTGTGGCCGTACCAATGTCTTGTACAACTTCAACAAGACGTCCCAACTCCTATATTCAATGTTCTGACCAATGAAACCAAGCATGCCGAATGCCTTCTTCACCACCCTGTCCACCTGCGACTCCACCTTCAAGGAGCTATGAACCTGTACTCCTAGATCTCTTTGTTCTATAACTCTCCCCAACGCCATACCATTAACTGAGTAGGTCCTGGCCTGATTCGATCTGCCAAAATGCATCACCTCACATTTATCTAAATTAAACTCCATCTGCCATTCGTCGGCCCACTGGCCTAATTGATCAAGATCCCGTTGCAATCCTAGATAACCTTCTTCACTATCCACTGTGCCACCAATCTTGGTGTCATCTGCAAACTTACTAACCATGCCTCCTAAATTCTCATCCAAATCATTAATATAAATCACAAATAACAGTGGACCCAGCACCGATCCCTGAGGCACACCACTGGTCACAGGCCTCCAGTTTGAAAAACAACCCTCTACGACCACCCTCTACTCTAAACCTTGCCCCTCTCACCTTAAACCTATGCCCCCTAGTAATTGACCCCTCTACCCTGGGGAAAAGCCTCTGATTATCCACTCTGTCTATGCCCCTCATAATTTCTGTCGTCCAGCCAATTTTGAATCCAATTGGCAACCTCACCCTGGATCCCGTGAGCTTTAACCTTCTGCAACAACCTACCATGCGGTACCTTGTCAAAGGCTTTGCTAAAGTCCATGTAGACAACGTCTACTGCACTGCCCTCATCTACCTTCTTGGTCACTCCCTCAAAAAACTCAATCAAATTTGTGAGACATGATTTTCCACGCACAAAGCCATGCTGACTGCCCCAAATCAGTCCTTGCCTCTCTAAATGCTTGTAGATCCTGTCTCTCAGAATACCTTCTAGCAACTTACCTACTACAGACGTTGGGCTCACCGGTCTGTAGTTCCCAGGCTTTTCCCTGCTGCCCTTCTTAAACAAGGGCACAACATTCGCCACTCTCCAATCTTCAGGCACCTCACCTGTGGCTGCCGATGATTCAAATATCTCGGTTAGGGGACCCGCAATTTCCTCCCTAGCCTCCCACAACATCCTGGGATACATTTCATCAGGTCCCGGGGATTTATCTACCTTGATGCGCTTTAAGACTTCCAGCACCTCCTCCTCTGTAATATGCACACTTCTCAAGACATCATTATTTATTTCCCTTAGTTTCCTAACATCCATGCCTTTCTCCACCGTGAATACCGATGAGAAATATTCATTCAGGATCTCACCCAACTCTTGTGGCTCTGCACATAGATGCCCTTGTTGATCCTTAAGAGGCCCTACTCTGTCCCTAGTTACTCTTTTCCCCTTTATGTATCTGTAGAATCTCTTTGGATTCTCCCTTGCATTATTTGCCAAAGCAATTTCATGTCCCCTTTTTGCCCTCCTGATTTCCCTCTTAACTCTATTTCGACAATCTCTATACTCTTCAAGGGATCTACTTGATCCCAGTTGCTTATGTACGTCATATGCCTCCTTCTTCTTTTTGACCAGAGTCTCAATATCTCGAGTCATCCAGGGTTCCCTACTTCTACCAACCTTGCCCTTCATTCTAAAGGGAATGTGCTTACCCTGCACCCTGGTTAACACATTTTTAAAAGCCTCCCATTTACCAGCCGTCCCTTTGTCTGCCAATAGTCTCCCCCAATCTACCTCTGCAAGTTCCTGTCTGATACCATCAAAATTGGCCTTGCCCCAATTAAGAATTTTAACTCTTGGGCCAGACCTATCATTCTCCATAGCTATCTTAAAACTAATGGAATTATGGTCACTTGTCCCAAAGTGATCCCTCACTCGTACTTCTGTCACTTGCCCTTCCTTATTTCCCAAGACGAGGTCAAGTTTTGCCCCCTCTCTAGTCGGTCCATCCACATACTGAATGAGAAATTCCTCCTGAATACACTCAACAAATTTCCCTCCATCCAAGCCCCTAATGCTATGGCTGTCCCAGTCAATGTTGGGAAAGTTAAAGTCCCCTACTACTACCACCCTATTATTCTTGCAGCTATCTGTAATCTCCTTACATATTTGCTCCTCAAATTCCCGCTGACTATTTGGGGGCCTGTAGTACAGTCCTACCAAGGTGATCTCTCCCTTCTTATTTTTCAGTTTATTCTGAGTTTTGAGTTTATTCAACCGCTCCTCATAGCTAATGCCCTCCATACCAGGCAACATTCTGGTAAATCTCTTCTGCACCCTCTTTAAAGCCTCCACATCCTTCTGGTAGTGTGGCGACCAGAATTGAACACTATACTCCAAGTGTGGCCTAACTAAGGTTCTATACAGCTGCAACATGACTTGCCAATTCTTATGCTCAATGCCCCGGCCAATGA
The DNA here is from genome assembly GCF_047496885.1 of Scyliorhinus torazame. Classification (NCBI taxonomy): domain Eukaryota; kingdom Metazoa; phylum Chordata; class Chondrichthyes; order Carcharhiniformes; family Scyliorhinidae; genus Scyliorhinus; species Scyliorhinus torazame. The sequence continues at coordinate 151,543,723 of NC_092720.1, forward strand.
AGGCAAGCATGCCGTATGCCTTCTTGTCTACCTTCTCCACCTGTGTTGCCCCTTTCAATGACCTGTGTACCTATACTCCTAGATCTCTTTGACTTTCAATACTCTTGAGGGTTCTACCATTCACTGTATATTCCCTACCTGCATTAGACCTTCCAAAATGCATTACCTCACATTTGTCCGGATTAAACTCCATCTGCCATCTCTCTGCCCAAGTCTCCAAACAATCTAAATCCTGCTGTATCCTCAGACAGGCCTCATCGCTATCCGCAATTCCACTAACCTTTGTGTCGTCTGCAAACTTACTAATCAGACCAGTTACATTTTCCTCCAAATCATTTATATATACTACAAAGAGCAAAGGTCCCAGCACTGATCCCTGTGGAACACCACTGGTCATAGCCCTCCAATGAGAAAAGCATCCTTCCATTGCTACTCTCTGCCTTCTATGGCCTAGCCAGTTCTGTATCCACCTTGCCAGCTCACCCCTGATCCCGTGTGACTTCACCTTTTGTACTAGTCTACCATGTCAAAGGCCTTACTGAAGTCCATATAGACAACATCCACTGCCCTACCTGCATCAATCATCTTAGTGACCTCCTCGAAAAACTCTATCAAGTTAGTGAGACACGACCTCCCCTTCACAAAACCGTGCTGCCTCTCACTAATACGTGATGTGGAGATGCCGGCGTTGGACAGTGACATCTGACTAATACGTCCATTTGCTTCCAAATGGGAAGATCCTGTCTCGAAGAATTCCCTCCAGTAATTTCCCTACCACTGAAGTAAGGCTCACCGGCCTGTAGTTCCCGGGATTATCCTTGCTACCCTTCTTAAACAGAGGAACAACATTGGCTATTCTCCAGTCCTCCGGGACATCCCCTGAAGACAGCGAGGATCCAAAGATTTCTGTCAAGGCCTCAGCAATTTCCTCTCCAGCCTCCTTCAGTATTCTGGGGTAGATTCCATCAGGCCCTGGGGACTTATCTACCTTAATATTTTTTAAGACACCCAACACCTCGTCTTTTTGGATCTCAATGTGACCCAGGCTATCTACACACCCTTCTCCAGACTCAACATCTACTAATTTCTTCTCTTTGGTGAATACTGATGCAAAGTATTCATTTAGTACCTCGCCCTTTTCCTCTGGCTCCACACATAGATTCCCTTGCCTATCCTTCAGTGGGCCAACCCTTTCCCTGGCTACCCTCTTGCTTTTTATGTATGTGTAAAAAGCCTTGGGATTTTCCTTAACCCTATTTGCCAATGACTTTTCGTGACCCCTTCTAGCCCTCCTGACTCCTTGCTTAAGTTCCTTCCTACTTTCCTTATATTCCACGCAGGCTTCGTCTGTTCCCAGCCTTTTAGCCCTGACAAATGCCTCTTTTCTTTTTGACGAGGCCTACAATATCTCTCGTCATCCATGGTTCCCGAAAATTGCCATATTTATCCTTCTTCCTCACAGGAACATGCCGGTCCTGAATTCCTTTCAACTGCCACTTGAAAGCCTCCCACATGTCAGATGTTGATTTGCCCTCAAACATCCGCCCCCAATCTATGTTCTTCAGTTCCCTCCTAATATTGTTATAATTAGCCTTCCCCCAATTTAGCACATTCATCCTAGGACCACTCTTATCCTTGTCCACCAGTACTTTAAAACTTACTGAATTGTGGTCACTGTTACCGAAATGCTCCCCTACGGAAACATCTACCACCTGGCCGGGCTCATTCCCCAATACCAGGTCCAGTACCGCCCCTTCCCTAGTTGGACTGTCTACATATTGTTTTAAGAAGCCCTCCTGGATGCTCCTTACAAACTCTGCCCGTCTAAGCCCCTGGCACTAAGTGAGTCCCAGTCAATATTGGGGAAGTTGAAGTCTCCCATCACCACAACCCTGTTGTTTTTACTCTTTTCTAAAATCTGTCTACCTATCTGCTCCTCTATCTCCCGCTGGCTGTTGGGAGGCCTGTACAGTGGTTAACAATGCTGCACCATGGGTTCAATTCCGGTCTTGGGTGACTGTGTGGAGTTTGCACTTTCACCCCGTGTCTGCGTGGGTTTCTCTGGGTGCTCCGATTTCCTCCCATAGTCGAACGATGTGCAGGTTGGGCGGATTGGCCAAGATAAATTGCTCCATAGTGTCCAAATAAAAATGTGTGGGTTAGGTTCAGGGGTTGTTGGGATAGGGCAGGGGAATGTATTTGGGGTGGAGTGCTTTCAGAGGTTCGGTGCAGACTTGATGGGCCAAATGGCCTCCTTCTGCACTGTAGGCATTCTATGATTCCAGCTTGTGCAAAAAAAGAGAAATTCCCGGCTTGGGTCACTGTTTGTGTGGAGTCTGCACGTTCTCCCCGTGCCTGCGTGGGTTTCCTCCGGTGCTCCATTTTCCTCCCACAAGTCGCGAAAGACGTGCTGTTAGGTGAATTGGACATTTTGAAATCTCCCTCTGTGTAGCCGAGCAGGCGCCAGAATGGTAGCTTTTCACAGTAACTTCATTGCAGTGTTAATGTATGCCTGTTTGTGACAATAAAGATTCATAGATTATCATAGAATTTACAGTGCAGAAGGAGGCCATTCGGCCCATCGAGTCTGCACCGGCTCTTGGAAAGAGCACCCTACCCAAGGTCAACACCGCCACCCTATCCCCATAACCCAGTAACCCCACCCAACACTAAGGGCAATTTTGGAGACTAAGGGCAATTTATCATGGTCAATCCACCTAACCTGCACATCTTTGGCCTGTGGGAGGAAACCGGAGCACCCGGAGGAAACCCACGCACACACGGGGAGGATGTGCAGACTCCGCACAGACAGTGACCTAAGCCGGAATCGAACCTGGGACCCTGGAGCTGTGAAGCAATTGTGCTAACCACTATGCTACCGTGCTGCCCTAAATTATTATTAAGAATTCATTATTAAGGTTGACACGGGTGTTCGAACGCGAGGGAGACACGTGCGTCCGCGCGCGCGAGGGAGACACGTGCGTCCGCGCGAGGGAGACACGTGCGTCCGCGCGAGGGAGACACGTGTGTTCGAACGAGAGGTTGACACGGGTGTTCGAACACGAGGGAGACACGTGTTCGAGCAGGAGGGAGACACGTGTGTTCGAGCAAGTCGGAGACACGAGTGTTCGAGCGCGAGGGAGACACGCGTGTTCGAGCGTGAGGGCAATAAATGTGTTCAAGCGTGGGGGTGACAGGCGTGTGTGTGTGTGTGTGTGCAAGAGAGACAGGTGTGCACGAGCGCGAGGGAGATGCGTGCGTGCGAGCGTGAGGGAGACATGTGCGCTCGAGTGATAGGAAGATTTCTGTGTTCATGCGTGAGGGAGAAACGTGTGTTTGAGCGCGAGGGCGACACGTGTTTGAGCGCGAGGGAGACACGTGTGTTCGAGCATGAGGGAGACACCTGTGTTCGAGCGCGAGGGAGACACCCGTGTTCGAGCGCGAGGGAGACACCTGTATTCGAGCGCGAGGGAGACACCTGTGTTCGAGCGCGAGGGAGACACCTGTGTTCGAGCGCGAGGGAGACACCTGTGTTCGAGCGCGAGGGAGACACCTGTGTTCGAGCGCGAGGGAGACACGTGAGTTCGAGCAACGGTGAGACGTCTGTGTTCCACCGAGTCGTGCCCATGTGTTCGAGGGAGAGGGAGACGATTGTGTGAGAGTGCGAGAGATGCAGAGGGGGAGACGCCTGCGTGTTTGAGTGCGTGTTTGTGCGCGAGGGAGACGCGTGTGTTCCAGCGCGAGGGAGACAAGTGTTCGAGCGCGAGGGAGACACCTGTGTTCGAGCGCGAGGGAGACACCCGTGTTCGAGCGCGAGGGAGACACCTGTATTCGAGCGCGAGGGAGACACCTGTGTTCGAGCGCGAGGGAGACACCTGTGTTCGAGCGCGAGGGAGACACCTGTGTTCGAGCGCGAGGGAGACACCTGTGTTCGAGCGCGAGGGAGACACGTGAGTTCGAGCAACGGTGAGACGTCTGTGTTCCACCGAGTCGTGCCCATGTGTTCGAGGGAGAGGGAGACGATTGTGTGAGAGTGCGAGAGATGCAGAGGGGGAGACGCCTGCGTGTTTGAGTGCGTGTTTGTGCGCGAGGGAGACGCGTGTGTTCCAGCGCGAGGGAGACAAGTGTTCGAGCGCGAGGGAGGCACGTGCGTTCGAGCACGAGGGAGACATGTGTGTTCAAGTGCGAGGGAGACACGTGTGTTCGAGCGCGAGGGAGACACGTGTGGTCCAGTGTCAGTGAGACACGTGCACCCGAGCGATAGGAAGATTTGTTGGTTCGAGCGTGAGGGAGACACGTGCATTCGTGCGCGAGGGAGACGCGTGTGTTCCAGTGCGAGGGAGACACGTGTTCTAGTGCGAGGGAGACACTTGTTCGAGCGCGAGGGAGACACGTGTGTTCGAGCGTGAGGGAGACATGTGTGTTCGAGTGTGAGGGAGACATGTCTGTTCGAGCGCGAGGGGGACACGTGTGTTCGAGCGTGAGGGAGACATGTGTTCAAGCAACGGTGAGATGTCTGGGTTCCACCGAGACGTGCCCGTGTTTTCGAGGGAGGGGGAGACGATTGTGTGAGAGTGCGAGAGACGCAGAGGGGGAGACGCTTGTGTGTTTGAGCGCGTGTTCGAGCGCGAGGGAGTCACGTGGGTTCCAGCGCGATTGAGACACGCATGTTCGAGCACGAGGGAGACACGTCTGGTCGAGTGCGAGGGAGACATGTGCACTCGAGCGATAGGAAGATTTGTTGGTTCGAGCGTGAGGGAGACACGTGCGTTTGTGCGCGAGGGAGACACGCGTGTTCCAGTGCGAGGGAGACATGCGTGTTCCAGTGCGAGGGAGACACGTGTTCCAGTGTGAGGGAGACAAGTGTTCGAGCGCGAGGGAGGCACGTGCGTTCGAGCGCGAGGGTGACACGCGTGTTCGAGCGCGAGGGAGACACATGTGTTCGAGCAACGGTGAGACGTCTGTGTTCCACCGAGACGTGCCCGTGTGTTCGAGGGAGAGGGAGACGATTGTGTGAGAGTGCGAGAGATGCAGAGGGGGAGACGCCTGTGTGTTTGAGCACGTGTTCCAGCGCGAGGGAGTCACGTGGGTTCCAGCGCGAATGAGACACGCGTGTTCGAGCACGAGGGAGACGTGTATTCAAGTGCGAGGGAGACACGTGTGTTCGAGCGCGAGGAAGACACGCGTGGTCCAGTGCGAGGGAGACATGTGCACTCGAGCGATAGGAAGATTTGTTGGTTCGAGCGTGAGGGAGACACGTGCGTTTGTGCGCGAGGGAGACACGCGTGTTCCAGTGCGAGAGAGACACGTGTTCGAGCGCGAGGGAGACAAGCATGTTCGAGCGCGAGGGAGACACGTGTGTTCGAGCATGAGGGAGACACGTGTGTTCGAGCACGAGGGAGACGCCTGTGTTCGAGCGCGAGGTAGACACGTGCGTTCGAGCACGAGGGAGACGCGTGTGTTCGAGTGCGAGGGAGACGCGTGTGTTCGAGTGCGAGGAAGACACGTTTGTTTGAGCGCGAGAAAGACACGTGTGTTCGAGCAACGGTGAGACGTCTGTGTTCCACCGAGACGTGCCCGTGTGTTCGAGGCAGAGGGAGACGATTGTGTGAGAGTGCGAGAGATGCAGAGGGGGAGACGCCTGTGTGTTTGAGCGTGTGTTAGAGCGTGAGGGAGACTCGTGTGTTTCAGCGTGAGGGTGACTCGTGTGTTTCAGCGCGAGGGAGACACGTGTTCATGCACGAGACATGTGTGTTCAAGCACGAGGGAGACACGTGTGTTCCAGCGCGAGATGACATGTGCACTCGAGCTATAGGAAGATTTGTTGGTTCAAGCATGAGGGAGACACGTGTATTTGAACGCGAGGGAGAAGTGTTCGAGCACGCCGGAGACACGTGTTCGAGCGTGAGGGCGTCACGTGTACTCGAGCATGAGGAAGACACGCATGTTCGAGTGCGTCTGAGCACGAGAGAGACATGTGCGCTCGAGCGATAGGAAGATTTGTGCGCTCGAGCGATAGGAAGATTTGTGCGTTCGAGCGCGAGGGAGACAAGTGTTCGAGCGCGAGCGAGACACGTGTGTTCGAGCGCGAGGGAGTTACGGTTGTTCGAGCGCGAGGGAGTCACGGTTGTTCGAGCGCGAGGGAGTCACGGTTGTTCGAGCGCGAGGGAGTCACGGGTATTCGAGTGCGAGCGAGACACGTGTGTTCGAGCAAGAGGGAGAAACGAGTGTTCAAGCGCGAGGGAGACACGTGTGTTAGAGCACGAGGGAGACACGTGTGTTCGAGCGCGAGGGAGACACGTGTGTTCGAGCGCGAGGGAGACACGTGTGTTCGAGTGCGAGGGAGTCACGTGTGTTTGAGCGTGAGGGGGACACGTGAGTTCGAGCAACGGTGAGACGTGTGTTCCACCGAGTCGTGCCCGTGTGTTCGAGGGAGAGGGAGACGATTGTGTGAGAGTGCGAGAGATGCAGAGGGGGAGACGCCTGCGTGTTTGAGTGTGTGTTTGTGCGCGAGGGAGATGCGTGTGTTCCAGCGCGAGGGAGACAAGTGTTCGAGCGCGAGGGAGGCACGTGCGTTCGAGCACAAGGGAGACATGTGTGTTCAAGTGCGAGGGAGACACGTGTGTTCGAGCGCGAGGGAGACACGTGTGGTCCAGTGTGAGGGAGACACGTGCACCCGAGCGATAGGAAGATTTGTTGGTTCAAGCGTGAGGGAGACACGTGCATTCGTGCGCGAGGGAGACGCGTGTGTTCCAGTGCGAGTGAGACACGTGTTCCAGTGCGAGGGAGACACTTGTTCGAGCGTGAGGGAGACACGTGTGTTCGAGTGTGAGGGAGATATGTCTGTTCGAGCATGAGGGAGACATGTGTTCAAGCAACGGTGAGACGTCTGGGTTCCACCGAGACGTGCCCGTGTTTTCGAGGGAGGGGGAGACGATTGTGAGAGTGCGAGAGACGCAGAGGGGGAGACGCTTGTGTGTTTGAGCGCGTGTTCGAGCGCGAGGGAGTCACGTGGGTTCCAGCGCGAATGAGACACGCGTGTTCGAGCACGAGGGAGACACGTCTGGTCGAGTGCGAGGGAGACATGTGCACTCGAGCGATAGGAAGATTTGTTGGTTCGAGCGTGAGGGAGACACGTGCGTTTGTGCGCGAGGGAGACACGCGTGTTCCAGTGCGAGGGAGACATGCGTGTTCCAGTGCGAGGGAGACACGTGTTCCAGTGTGAGGGAGACATGCGTGTTCCAGTGCGAGGGAGACACGTGTTCCAGTGTGAGGGAGATAAGTGTTCGAGCGCGAGGGAGACAAGTGTTCGAGCGCGAGGGAGGCACGTGCGTTCGAGCGCAAGGGTGACACGCGTGTTCGAGCGCGAGGGACACACGTGTGTTCGAGCAACGGTGAGAAGTCTGTGTTCCACCGAGACGTGCCCGTGTGCTCGAGGGAGAGGGAGATGATTGTGTGAGAGTGCGAGAGTTGCAGAGGGGGAGACGCCTGCGTGTTTGAGTGCGTGCTCCAGCGCGAGGGAGTCACGTGGCTTCCAGCGCGAATGAGACACGTGTGTTCGAGCACGAGGGAGACGTGTGTTCAAGTGCGAGGGAGACACGTGTGTTCGAGTGCGAGGGAGTCACGTGTGTTCGAGCGTGAGGGGGACACGTGTTCGAGCGCGAGGGAGACACGTTTGTTCGAGCGCGAGGGAGACACGTTTGTTCGAGCGCGAGGGAGACACGTTTGTTCGAGCGCGAGGGAGACACGTTTGTTCGAGCCGCGAGGGAGGCACGTGTTCAAGCGTGAGGGAAACACTTGTGTTCCAGTGCGAGGGTGACATGTGCGCTCGAGCAATAGGAAGATTGTGTGTTCGAGCGTGAGGGAGACACGTGTGTTCCAGTGTGAGGGAGACATGTGTTTGAGCGCAAGACAGACACATTTGTTCGAGCACGAGGGAGACACGTTTGTTCGAGCGCAAAGGAGGCACGTTTGTTCGAGCGCGAGGGAGACACGTTTGTTCGAGCGCGAGGGAGACACTTGTGGTCGAGCGCGAGGGAGACACGTGTGTTCGAGCACGAGGGAGACACGTGAGCTCGAGCGCGAGGGAGGCACGTGTGTTCAAGCGTGAGGGAGACACGAGTGTTCGAGTGTGAAGGACTGTGTGTGTGAGGGAGAGGGAGGTGCACGGTGTGTGTGTGAGGGAGAGAGATGCACTGTGTGTGTGTGAGGGAGAGAGATGCACTGTGTGTTTGTGTGAGGGAGAGAGATGCACTGTACGTGTGTGTGTGTGTGAGGGAGAGAGCTGCACTGTGTGTGTGTGCGCGAGGGAGAGAGATGCACTGTGTGTGTGTGAGGGAGAGAGATGCACTGTGTGTGTGTGTGAGGGAGAGGGAGGTGCACTGTGTGTGTGAGGGAGAGAGAGATGCACTGAGTGTGTGCGAGGGAGAGAGAGATGCACTTTGTGTGTGTGAGGGAGAGAGAAGCACCTTGTGTGTGTGAGGGAGAGAGAAGCACCTTGTGTGTAGGAGGGAGAGAGATGCACTGTGTGTGTGTGAGGAAGAGAGAAGCATTTTGTGTGTGTGAGGGAGAGAGAGAGATGCACTGTGTGCGTGAGAGGGAGAGAGATGCACCGTGTGTGTGAGGGAGAGAGATGCACGGTGTGTGTGAGGGAGAGACAGATGCACTGTGTGTGTGTCAGGGAGAGAGATGCACTGTGTGTGTGAGGGAGAGAGAAATGCACTATGTGTGTGAGGGAGAGAGAGATGCAGTGTGTGTGTGAGGGAGAGAGAGATGCACTGTGTGTGTGTGAGGGAGAGAGATGCACTTTGTGTGTGAGGAGGAGGGAGGTGCACTGTGTGTGTGTGAGGGAGAGAGAGATGCACTGTGTGCGTGAGGATGAGAGAGATGCACTGTGTGTGTGAAGGGGAGAAATGCACTTTGTGTGTGTGAGGGAGAGACATGCACTATGCGCGTGAGAGATGTACTGTGTGAATGCGGAAGGGACGTGCACTGTGTGTGTGTGAGGGAGAGAGATGCACTGTGTGTGTGTGAGGGAGAGGGAGGTGCTCTGTGTGTGTGTGAGGGAGAGAGATGCACTGTGTGTGTGAGGGACAGAGAGATGCACTGTGTGTATGAGGCAGAGATGTGCACTGTGTGTGTCTGAGGGAGAGAGATGCACGGTGTTTTTGAAGGGAAGAGATGCAGTGTGTGTGTGAGGGAGATCGATGCACTTGTGTGTGTGTGAGGGAGAGAGAGAGATGCAGTGTGTGTGAGGGAGAGAGAGATGCACTGTGTGTGTGAGGGAGGGAGAGATGCACTGTGTGTGTGTGAGGGAGAGAGAGATGCAGTGTGTGTGTGAGGGAGAGAGAGATGCAGTGTGTGTGTGAGGGAGAGAGAGATGCACTGTGTGTGTGTGAGGGAGAGAGATGCACTTTGTGTGTGAGGAGGAGGGAGGTGCACTGTGTGTGTGTGAGGGAGAGAGAGATGCACTGTGTGCGTGAGGATGAGAGAGATGCACAGTGTGTGGGAGGGAGAGGGATGCAGTGTGTGTGTGTGAGGGAGAGAGATGCACTGTGTGTGTGAAGGGGAGAAATGCACTTTGTGCGTGTGAGGGAGAGACATGCACTATGCGCGTGAGAGATGTACTGTGTGAATGCGGAAGGGACGTGCACTGTGTGTGTGTGAGGGAGAGAGATGCACTGTGTGTGTGTGAGGGAGAGGGAGGTGCTCTGTGTGTGTGTGAGGGAGAGAGATGCACTGTGTGTGTGAGGGACAGAGAGATGCACTGTGTGTATGAGGCAGAGATGTGCACTGTGTGTATGAGGGAGAGACGTGCACTGTGTGTGTCTGAGGGAGAGAGATGCACGGTGTTTTTGAAGGGAAGAGATGCAGTGTGTGTGTGAGGGAGATCGATGCACTTGTGCGTGAGGGGGAGAGAGATGCACTGTGTGTGTGTGAGGGAGAGAGATGCACTGTGTGTGTGAGGGAGAGAGAGATGCACAGTGTGTGTGAGGGAGGGAGAGATGCACTGTGTGTGTGTGAGGGAGAGAGATGCACTGTGTGTGTGTGTGAGAGAGAGACGTGCACTGTGTGTGTGTGTGAGGGAGAGAGAGACACACTGTGTGTGTGTGTGTGAGGTAGAGAGAGATGCACTGTGTGTGTGAGGGAGAGAGATGCAGTGTGTGTGAGGGAGAGAGATGCAGTGTGTGTGAGAGGGAGAGAGATGCACTGTTGGTGGGAGGGAGAGAGATGCACTGTGTGTGTGAGGGAGAGAGATGCACTTTGTGTGTGAGGGAGAGAGATGCACGGTGTGTGTGAGGGAGAGAGAGATGCACTGTGTGTGTGAGGGAGAAAGAGATGCACTGTGTGTGTGTGAGGGTGAGAGATGCACTGTGTGTGTGTGTGAGGGAGAGAGATGCACAGTGTGTGTGTGTGTGAGGGAGAGAGAGATGCACTGTTGGTGGGAGGGTGAGAGATGCAGTGTGAGTGTGTGAGGGAGAGAGAAGCACCTGGTGTGTATGAGGGAGACACGTGCACTGTGTGTGTCTGAGGGAGAGAGATGCACTGTGTGTGTGAGGGACAGAGATGCACTGTGAGTGAGGGAGAGAGATGCACTGTGAGTGTGAGGGAGAGAGATGCACTTTGTGTGTGAGGGAGAGAGATGCACGGTGTGTGTGAGGGAGAGAGAGATGCACTGTGTGTGTATGAGGGAGAGAGATGCACTTTTGTGTGAGGGAGAGGGATGGACTGTGTGTGAGGGAGAGAAATGCACTGTGTGTGAGAGAGAGAGAGCTGCTGTGTGTGTGAGGGACAGAGAGATGCAGTGTGTGTGTGTGTGAGGGAGAGAGGTGGTGTGTGTGTGAGGGAGAGAGATGGACTGCGTGTGTGAGGGAGAGAGATGCACTGTGTGTGTGAGGGAGAGAGATGCACTGTGTGTGTGTGTGAGGGAGAGAGGTGGTGTGTGTGTGTGAGGGAGAGAGATGGACTGCGTGTGTGAGGGAGAGAGATGCACTGCGTGTGTGAGGGAGAGAGATGCACTGCGTGTGTGAGGGAGAGAGATGCACTGTGTGTGTGTGAGGGAGAGAGGTGCAGTGTGTGTGTGTGAGGGAGATAGATGCACTGTGTGTTTGAAGAGTACAGATGCACTTTGTGTGTGAGGGAGAGAGAGATGCACTTTGTGTGTGTGAGGGAGAGAGATGCAGTGTGTGTGTGAGGGAGAGAGATGCGGTGTGTGTGTGAGGGAGAGAGAGATGCACTGTGTGTGAGTGAGGGAGAGAGATGCACTTTGTGTGTGTGAGGGAGAGAGATGCACTTTGTGCGTGAGGGAGAGAGAGATGTACTGTGTATGCGGGAGAGACGTGCACTGTGTGTGTGTGTGAGGGAGAGAGAGATGCAGTGTGTGTGTGAGGGAGAAAGATGCAGTGTGTGTGGGAGGGAGAGAGATGCAGTGTGTGAGTGTGAGGGAGTTCGATGCACTTGTGTGTGTGTGAGGGAGAGAGAGATGCAGTGTGTGTGAGGGAGAGAGAGATGCACTGAGTGTGTGTGAGGGAGAGAGAGATGCACTTTGTGTGTGTGTGAGGGAGAGAGAAGCACCTTGTGTGTGTGAGGGAGAGAGAAGCACCTTGTGTGTATGAGGGAGAGAGATGCACTGTGTGTGTGTGAGGAAGAGAGAAGCATTTTGTGTGTGTGAGGGAGAGAGAGAGATGCACAGTGTGCGTGAGAGGGAGAGAGATGCACCGTGTGTGTGAGGGAGAGAGATGCACGGTGTGTGTGAGGGAGAGACAGATGCACTGTGTGTGTGTCAGGGAGAGAGATGCACTGTGTGTGTGAGGGAGAGAGAAATGCACTGTGTGTGTGAGGGAGAGAGAGATGCAGTGTGTGTGTGTGAGGGAGAGAGATGCACTTTGTGTGTGAGGAGGAGGGAGGTGCACTGTGTGTGTGTGAGGGAGAGAGAGATGCACTGTGTGCGTGAGGATGAGAGAGATGCACAGTGTGTGGGAGGGAGAGGGATGCAGTGTGTGTGTGTGAGGGAGAGAGAGATGCACTGTGTGTGTGAAGGGGAGAAATGCACTTTGTGCGTGTGAGGGAGAGACATGCACTATGCGCGTGAGAGATGTACTGTGTGAATGCGGAAGGGACGTGCACTGTGTGTGTGTGAGGGAGAGAGATGCACTGTGTGTGTGTGAGGGAGAGGGAGGTGCTCTGTGTGTGTGTGAGGGAGAGAGATGCACTGTGTGTGTGAGGGACAGAGAGATGCACTGTGTGTATGAGGCAGAGATGTGCACTGTGTGTGTCTGAGGGAGAGAGATGCACGGTGTTTTTGAAGGGAAGAGATGCAGTGTGTGTGTGAGGGAGATCGATGCACTTGTGTGTGTGAGGGAGAGAGAGAGTGCAGTGTGTGTGAGGGAGAGAGAGATGCACTGTGTGTGTGAGGGAGGGAGAGATGCACTGTGTGTGTGTGTGAGGGAGAGAGATGCACTGTGTGTGTGAGGGAGAGAGAGATGCACTGTGTGTGAGTGAGGGAGAGAGATCCACTTTGTGTGTGTGAGGGAGAGACATGCACTTTGTGCGTGAGGGGGAGAGAGATGTACTGTGTGTATGCGGGAGAGACGTGCACTGTGTGTGTGTGAGGGAGAGAGATGCAGTGTGTGTGAGGGAGAGAGATGCACTGTGTGTGTGAGGGAGAGAGAGATGCACTGTGTGTGAGTGAGGGAGAGAGATCCACTTTGTGTGTGTGAGGGAGAGACATGCACTTTGTGCGTGAGGGAGAGAGAGATGTACTGTGTGTATGCGGGAGAGACGTGCACTGTGTGTGTGTGTGAGAGAGAGACGTGCACTGTGTGTGTGTGTGTGAGGGAGAGAGAGACACACTGTGTGTGTGTGAGGGAGAGAGAGATGCAATGTGTGTGTGAGGGAGAGAGATGCAGTGTGTGTGAGGGAGAGAGATGCAGTGTGTGTGAGAGGGAGAGAGATGCACTGTTGGTGTGAGGGAGAGAGATGCACGGTGTGTGTGAGGGAGAGAGAGATGCAGTGTGTGTGTGTGAGGGTGAGAGATGCACTGTGTGTGTGTGTGAGGGAGAGAGATGCACTGTGTGTGTGTGAGGGAGAGAGATGCACTTTGTGTGTGAGGAGGAGGGAGGTGCACTGTGTGTGTGTGAGGGAGAGAGAGATGCACTGTGTGCGTGAGGATGAGAGAGATGCACAGTGTGTGGGAGGGAGAGGGATGCAGTGTGTGTGTGTGAGGGAGAGAGAGATGTACTGTGTGTGTGAAGGGGAGAAATGCACTTTGTGCGTGTGAGGGAGAGACATGCACTATGCGCGTGAGAGATGTACTGTGTGAATGCGGAAGGGACGTGCACTGTGTGTGTGTGAGGGAGAGAGATGCACTGTGTGTGTGTGTGAGGGAGAGAGATGCACAGTGTGTGTGTGTGAGGGAGAGAGAGATGGACTGTTGGTGGGAGGGAGAGAGATGCACAGTGTGTGTGTGTGAGGGAGAGAGAGATGGACTGTTGGTGGGAGGGAGAGAGATGCAGTGTGTGTGTATGAGGGAGACACGTGCACTGTGTGTGTCTGAGGGAGAGAGATGCACTGTGTGTGTGAGGGACAGAGATGCACTGTGAGTGTGAGGGAGAGAGATGCACTTTGTGTGTGAGGGAGAGAGATGCACGGTGTGTGTGAGGGAGAGAGATGCACTGTGTGTGTGTGGGAGAGAGATGCACTGTGAGTGTGAGGGAGAGAAATGCACTTTGTGTGTGAGGGAGAGAGATGCACGGTGTGTGTGAGGGAGAGAGAGATGCACTGTGTGTGTGTGAGGGAGAGAGATGCACTTTTGTGTGAGGGAGAGAGATGGACTGTGTGTGAGGGAGAGAAATGCACTGTGTGTGAGAGAGAGAGAGCTGCTGTGTGTGTGAGGGACAGAGAGATGCACTGTGTGTGTGTGTGAGGGAGAGAGGTGGTGTGTGTGTGTGAGGGAGAGAGATGGAGTGTGTGTGTGAGGGAGAGAGATGCGGTGTGTGTGTGAGGGAGAGAGAGATGCACTGTGTGTGAGTGAGGGAGAGAGATGCACTTTGTGTGTGTGAGGGAGAGAGATGCACTGCGTGTGTGAGGGAGAGAGATGCACTGCGTGTGTGAGGGAGAGAGATGCACTGTGTGTGTGTGAGGGAGAGAGGTGCAGTGTGTGTGTGTGAGGGAGATAGATGCACTGTGTGTTTGAAGAGTAGAGATGCACTTTGTGTGTGAGGGAGAGAGAGATGCACTTTGTGTGTGTGAGGGAGAGAGATGCAGTGTGTGTGTGAGGGAGAGAGATGCGGTGTGTGTGTGAGGGAGAGAGAGATGCACTGTGTGTGAGTGAGGGAGAGAGATGCAGTGTGTGTGTGAGGGAGAGAGATGCGGTGTGTGTGTGAGGGAGAGAGAGATGCACTGTGTGTGAGTGAGGGAGAGAGATGCACTGTGTGTGAGTGAGGGAGAGAGATGCACTTTGTGTGTGTGAGGGAGAGAGATGCACTTTGTGCGTGAGGGAGAGAGAGATGTACTGTGTATGCGGGAGAGACGTGCACTGTGTGTGTGTGTGAGGGAGAGAGAGATGCAGTGTGTGTGTGTGAGGGAGAAAGATGCAGTGTGTGTGGGAGGGAGAGAGATGCAGTGTGTGAGTGTGAGGGAGTTCGATGCACTTGTGTGTGTGTGAGGGAGAGAGAGATGCAGTGTGTGTGAGGGAGAGAGAGATGCACTTTGTGTGTGCGAGGGAGAGAGATGCACTGTGTGTGTGAGGGAGTGAGATGCACTGTGTGTGTGAGGGAGAGAGAGATGCACTGTGTGTGAGGGAGAGGAAGATGCAGTGTGTGTGAGGGAGAGAGATGCAGTGTGTGTGAGAGGGAGAGAGATGCAGTGTGTGTGAGAGGGAGAGAGATGCAGTGTGTGTGTGAGGGAGAAAGAGATGCACTGTGTGTGTGAGGGTGAGAGAGATGCACTGTGTGTGCGTGAGGGAGAAAGAGATGCACTGTGTGTGTGTGAGGGTGAGAGATGCACTGTGTGTGTGTGTGAGGGAGAGAGATGCACTGTGTGTGTGAGGGAGAGAGATGCACTGTGTGTGTGAGGGAGAGAGAGATGCACTGTTTGTGGGAGGGAGAGAGATGCAGTGTGTGTGTGAGTGAGAGAGAGATGCACTGTGTGTGAGTGAGGGAGAGAGATGCACTTTGTGTGTGTGAGGGAGAGAGATGCACTTTGTGCGTGAGGGAGAGAGAGATGTACTGTGTATGCGGGAGAGAAGCGCACTGTGTGTGTGTGTGTGAGGGAGAGAGAGATGCAGTGTGTGTGTGTGAGGGAGAAAGATGCAGTGTGTGTGGGAGGGAGAGAGATGCAGTGTGTGAGTGTGAGGGAGTTCGATGCACTTGTGTGTGTGAGGGAGAGAGAGATGCAGTGTGTGTGAGGGAGAGAGAGATGCACTTTGTGTGTGTGAGGGAGAGAGATGCACTGTGTGTGTGAGGGAGTGAGATGCAGTGTGTGTGTGAGGGAGAGAGAGATGCACTGTGTGTGTGAGGGAGAGGGAGATGCAGTGTGTGTGAGGGAGAGAGATGCAGTGTGTGTGAGAGGGAGAGAGATGCAGTGTGTGTGAGAGGGAGAGAGATGCAGTGTGTGTGTGAGGGAGAAAGAGATGCACTGTGTGTGTGAGGGAGAGAGAGATGCACTGTGTGTGCGTGAGGGAGAAAGAGATGCACTGTGTGTGTGTGAGGGTGAGAGATGCACTGTGTGTGTGTGTGAGGGAGAGAGATGCACTGTGTGTGTGAGGGAGAGAGAGATGCACTGTTTGTGGGAGGGAGAGAGATGCAGTGTGTGTGTGTGAGGGAGAGAGAAGCACCTGGTGTGTATGAGGGAGAGACGTGCACTGTGTGTGTCTGAGGGAGAGAGATGCACTGTGTGTGTGAGGGAGAGAGAGATGCACTGTGTGTGTGAGGGAGAGAGATGCACTGTGAGTGTGAGGGAGAGAGATGCACTTTGTGTGAGGGAGAGAGATGCACGGTGTGTGTGAGGGAGAGAGAGATGCACTGTGTGTGTGTGAGGGAGAGAGATGCACTTTGTGTGTGAGGGAGAGAGATGCACTGTTGGTGTGAGGGAGAGAGATGCACGGTGTGTGTGAGGGAGAGAGAGATGCAGTGTGTGTGTGTGAGGGTGAGAGATGCACTGTGTGTGTGTGTGAGGGAGAGAGATGCACTGTGTGTGTGTGAGGGAGAGAGATGCACTTTGTGTGTGAGGAGGAGGGAGGTGCACTGTGTGTGTGTGAGGGAGAGAGAGATGCACTGTGTGCGTGAGGATGAGAGAGATGCACAGTGTGTGGGAGGGAGAGGGATGCAGTGTGTGTGTGTGAGGGAGAGAGAGATGTACTGTGTGTGTGAAGGGGAGAAATGCACTTTGTGCGTGTGAGGGAGAGACATGCACTATGCGCGTGAGAGATGTACTGTGTGAATGCGGAAGGGACGTGCACTGTGTGTGTGTGAGGGAGAGAGATGCACTGTGTGTGTGTGTGAGGGAGAGAGATGCACAGTGTGTGTGTGTGAGGGAGAGAGAGATGGACTGTTGGTGGGAGGGAGAGAGATGCAGAGTGTGTGTGTGTGAGGGAGAGAGAGATGGACTGTTGGTGGGAGGGAGAGAGATGCAGTGTGTGTGTATGAGGGAGACACGTGCACTGTGTGTGTCTGAGGGAGAGAGATGCACTGTGTGTGTGAGGGACAGAGATGCACTGTGAGTGTGAGGGAGAGAGATGCACTTTGTGTGTGAGGGAGAGAGATGCACGGTGTGTGTGAGGGAGAGAGATGCACTGTGTGTGTGTGGGAGAGAGATGCACTGTGAGTGTGAGGGAGAGAAATGCACTTTGTGTGTGAGGGAGAGAGATGCACGGTGTGTGTGAGGGAGAGAGAGATGCACTGTGTGTGTGTGAGGGAGAGAGATGCACTTTTGTGTGAGGGAGAGAGATGGACTGTGTGTGAGGGAGAGAAATGCACTGTGTGTGAGAGAGAGAGAGCTGCTGTGTGTGTGAGGGACAGAGAGATGCACTGTGTGTGTGTGTGAGGGAGAGAGGTGGTGTGTGTGTGTGAGGGAGAGAGATGGACTGTGTGTGTGAGGGAGAGAGGTGCAGTGTGTGTGTGTGAGGGAGATAGATGCACTGTGTGTTTGAAGAGTAGAGATGCACTTTGTGTGTGAGGGAGAGAGATGCAGTGTGTGTGTGAGGGAGAGAGATGCGGTGTGTGTGTGAGGGAGAGAGAGATGCACTGTGTGTGAGTGAGGGAGAGAGATGCACTTTGTGTGTGTGAGGGAGAGAGATGCACTGCGTGTGTGAGGGAGAGAGATGCACTGCGTGTGTGAGGGAGAGAGATGCACTGTGTGTGTGTGAGGGAGAGAGGTGCAGTGTGTGTGTGTGAGGGAGATAGATGCACTGTGTGTTTGAAGAGTAGAGATGCACTTTGTGTGTGAGGGAGAGAGAGATGCACTTTGTGTGTGTGAGGGAGAGAGATGCAGTGTGTGTGTGAGGGAGAGAGATGCGGTGTGTGTGTGAGGGAGAGAGAGATGCACTGTGTGTGAGTGAGGGAGAGAGATGCAGTGTGTGTGTGAGGGAGAGAGATGCGGTGTGTGTGTGAGGGAGAGAGAGATGCACTGTGTGTGAGTGAGGGAGAGAGATGCACTGTGTGTGAGTGAGGGAGAGAGATGCACTTTGTGTGTGTGAGGGAGAGAGATGCACTTTGTGCGTGAGGGAGAGAGAGATGTACTGTGTATGCGGGAGAGACGTGCACTGTGTGTGTGTGTGAGGGAGAGAGAGATGCAGTGTGTGTGAGGGAGAGAGAGATGCACTTTGTGTGTGCGAGGGAGAGAGATGCACTGTGTGTGTGAGGGAGTGAGATGCACTGTGTGTGTGAGGGAGAGAGAGATGCACTGTGTGTGAGGGAGAGGAAGATGCAGTGTGTGTGAGGGAGAGAGATGCAGTGTGTGTGAGAGGGAGAGAGATGCAGTGTGTGTGAGAGGGAGAGAGATGCAGTGTGTGTGTGAGGGAGAAAGAGATGCACTGTGTGTGTGAGGGTGAGAGAGATGCACTGTGTGTGCGTGAGGGAGAAAGAGATGCACTGTGTGTGTGTGAGGGTGAGAGATGCACTGTGTGTGTGTGTGAGGGAGAGAGATGCACTGTGTGTGTGAGGGAGAGAGATGCACTGTGTGTGTGAGGGAGAGAGAGATGCACTGTTTGTGGGAGGGAGAGAGATGCAGTGTGTGTGTGAGTGAGAGAGAGATGCACCGTGTGTGAGTGAGGGAGAGAGATGCACTTTGTGTGTGTGAGGGAGAGAGATGCACTTTGTGCGTGAGGGAGAGAGAGATGTACTGTGTATGCGGGAGAGACGTGCACTGTGTGTGTGTGTGTGAGGGAGAGAGAGATGCAGTGTGTGTGTGTGAGGGAGAAAGATGCAGTGTGTGTGGGAGGGAGAGAGATGCAGTGTGTGAGTGTGAGGGAGTTCGATGCACTTGTGTGTGTGAGGGAGAGAGAGATGCAGTGTGTGTGAGGGAGAGAGAGATGCACTTTGTGTGTGTGAGGGAGAGAGATGCACTGTGTGTGTGAGGGAGTGAGATGCAGTGTGTGTGTGAGGGAGAGAGAGATGCACTGTGTGTGTGAGGGAGAGGGAGATGCAGTGTGTGTGAGGGAGAGAGATGCAGTGTGTGTGAGAGGGAGAGAGATGCAGTGTGTGTGAGAGGGAGAGAGATGCAGTGTGTGTGTGAGGGAGAAAGAGATGCACTGTGTGTGTGAGGGAGAGAGAGATGCACTGTGTGTGCGTGAGGGAGAAAGAGATGCACTGTGTGTGTGTGAGGGTGAGAGATGCACTGTGTGTGTGTGTGAGGGAGAGAGATGCACTGTGTGTGTGAGGGAGAGAGAGATGCACTGTTTGTGGGAGGGAGAGAGATGCAGTGTGTGTGTGTGAGGGAGAGAGAAGCACCTGGTGTGTATGAGGGAGAGACGTGCACTGTGTGTGTCTGAGGGAGAGAGATGCACTGTGTGTGTGAGGGAGAGAGAGATGCACTGTGTGTGTGAGGGAGAGAGATGCACTGTGAGTGTGAGGGAGAGAGATGCACTTTGTGTGAGGGAGAGAGATGCACGGTGTGTGTGAGGGAGAGAGAGATGCACTGTGTGTGTGTGAGGGAGAGAGATGCACTTTGTGTGTGAGGGAGAGAGATGCACTTTGTGTGTGAGGGAGATAGATGGACTGTGTGTGAGGGAGAGAGATGCACTTTGTGTGTGTGTGAGGGAGAGAGGTGCTGTGTGTGTGAGGGAGAGAGAGATGCACTGTGTGTGTGTGTGAGGGAGAGAGATGGACTGTGTGTGTGAGGGAGAGAGGTGCTCTGTGTGTGTGAGGGAGAGGAAGATGCACGGTGTGTGTGTGAGGGAGAGGAGATGCACTGTGTGTGTGTGAGGGAGAGGGAGGTGCACTGTGTGTGTGTGGGGAAGAGAGAGATGCACTTTGTGTGAGGGAGAGAGATGCACGGTGTGTGTGAGGGAGAGAGAAGCACCTGGTGTGTATGAGGGAGAGATGTGCACTGTGTGTGTCTGAGGGAGAGAGATGCACTGTGTGTGTGAGGGAGAGAGATGCACTGTGAGTGTGAGGGAGAGAGATGCACTTTGTGTGAGGGAGAGAGATGCACGGTGTGTGTGAGGGAGAGAGAGATGCACTGTGTGTGTGTGAGGGAGAGAGATGCACTTTGTGTGTGAGGGAGAGAGATGGACTGTGTGTGAGGGAGAGAGATGCACTGTGTATGTGAGAGAGAGAGGTGCTGTGTGTGTGAGGGAGAGAGAGATGCACTGTGTGTGTGTGTGAGGGAGAGAGATGGACTGTGTGTGTGAGGGAGAGAGGTGCTCTGTGTGTGTGAGGGAGAGGAAGATGCACTGTGTGTGTGTGAGGGAGAGGGAGGTGCACTTTGTGTGAGTGGGGAAGAGAGAGATGCACTGTGTGTGAGGGAGAGGAGATGCACTGTGTGTGTGTGAGGGAGAGGGAGGTGCACTGTGTGTGTGTGGGGAAGAGAGAGATGCACTTTGTGTGAGGGAGAGAGATGCACTGTGTGTGTGAGGGAGAGAGAGATGCACTGTGTGTGTGTGAGGGAGAGAGATGCACTTTGTGTGTGAGGGAGAGAGATGGACTGTGTGTGAGGGAGAGAGATGCACTGTGTGTGTGAGAGAGAGAGAGGTGCTGTGTGTGTGAGGGAGAGAGAGATGCACTGTGTGTGTGTGTGAGGGAGAGAGATGGACTGTGTGTGTGAGGGAGAGAGGTGCTCTGTGTGTGTGAGGGAGAGGAAGATGCACTGTGTGTGTGTGAGGGAGAGGGAGGTGCACTTTGTGTGTGTGGGGAAGAGAGAGATGCACTGTGTGTGAGGGAGAGGAGATGCACTGTGTGTGTGTGAGGGAGAGGGAGGTGCACTGTGTGTGTGTGGGGAAGAGAGAGATGCACTTTGTGTGAGGGAGAGAGATGCACGGTGTGTGTGAGGGAGAGAGAAGCACCTGGTGTGTATGAGGGAGAGGGAGGTGCACTTTGTGTGTGTGGGGAAGAGAGAGATGCACTGTGTGTGAGGGAGAGGAGATGCACTGTGTGTGTGTGAGGGAGAGGGAGGTGCACTGTGTGTGTGTGGGGAAGAGAGAGATGCACTTTGTGTGAGGGAGAGAGATGCACTGTGTGTGTGTGAGGGAGAGAGATGCACTTTGTGTGTGAGGGAGAGAGATGGACTGTGTGTGAGGGAGAGAGATGCACTGTGTGTGTGAGAGAGAGAGAGGTGCTGTGTGTGTGAGGGAGAGAGAGATGCACTGTGTGTGTGTGTGAGGGAGAGAGATGGACTGTGTGTGTGAGGGAGAGGAAGATGCACTGTGTGTGTGTGAGGGAGAGGGAGGTGCACTTTGTGTGTGTGGGGAAGAGAGAGATGCACTGTGTGTGAGGGAGAGGAGATGCACTGTGTGTGTGTGAGGGAGAGGGAGGTGCACTGTGTGTGTGTGGGGAAGAGAGAGATGCACTTTGTGTGAGGGAGAGAGATGCACGGTGTGTGTGAGGGAGAGAGAAGCACCTGGTGTGTATGAGGGAGAGACGTGCACTGTGTGTGTCTGAGGGAGAGAGATGCACTGTGTGTGTGAGGGAGGGAGAGATGCACTGTGTGTGTGTGAGGGAGAGAGATGCACTGTGTGTGTGAGGGAGAGAGATGCACTGTGTGTGTGTGAGGGAGAGAGATGCACATTGTGTCAGGGAGCGAGATGCACGGTGTGTGTGAGGGAGCGAGATGCACGGTGTGTGTGAGGGAGCGAGATGCACTGTGTGTGTGAGAGAGAGAGGTGCTGTGTGTGTGAGGGAGAGCGAGATGCACTGTGTGTGTGAGGGAGAGAGATGGACTGTGTGTGAGGGAGAGAGATGCACTGTATGTGTGAGAGAGAGAGGTGCTGTGTGTGTGAGGGAGAGAGAGATGCACTGTGTGTGTGTGAGGGAGAGAGATGCACTTTGTGTGTGAGGGAGAGAGAGATGGACTGTGTGTGAGGGAGAGAGATGCACTGTGTGTGTGAGAGAGAGAGGTGCTGTGTGTGTGAGGGAGAGAGATGCACTGTGTGTGTGAGGGACAGAGATGGACTGTGTGTGAGGGAGAGAGATGCACTGTGTGTGTGAGAGAGAGAGGTGCTGTGTGTGTGAGGGAGAGAGAGATGCAGTGTGTGTGTGTGAGGGAGAAAGATGCAGTGTGTGTGGGAGGGAGAGAGATGCAGTGTGTGAGTGTGAGGGAGATCGATGCACTTGTGTGTGTGTGAGGGAGAGAGAGATGCAGTGTGTGTGAGGGAGAGAGAGATGCACTTTGTGTGTGTGAGGGAGAGAGATGCACTGTGCGTGTGAGGGTGTGAGATGCACTGTGTGTGTGTGAGGGAGAGAGATGCACTGTGTGTGTGAGGGAGAGGGAGATGCAGTGTGTGTGAGGGAGAGAGATGCAGTGTGTGTGAGGGAGAGAGATGCAGTGTGTGTGAGGGAGAGAGAGAGTGCAGTGTGTGTGAGGGAGAGAGAGATGCACTGTGTGTGTGAGGGAGGGAGAGATGCACTGTGTGTGTGTGTGAGGGAGAGAGATGCACTGTGTGTGTGAGGGAGAGAGAGATGCACTGTGTGTGAGTGAGGGAGAGAGATCCACTTTGTGTGTGTGAGGGAGAGACATGCACTTTGTGCGTGAGGGGGAGAGAGATGTACTGTGTGTATGCGGGAGAGACGTGCACTGTGTGTGTGTGAGGGAGAGAGATGCAGTGTGTGTGAGGGAGAGAGATGCACTGTGTGTGTGAGGGAGAGAGAGATGCACTGTGTGTGAGTGAGGGAGAGAGATCCACTTTGTGTGTGTGAGGGAGAGACATGCACTTTGTGCGTGAGGGAGAGAGAGATGTACTGTGTGTATGCGGGAGAGACGTGCACTGTGTGTGTGTGTGAGAGAGAGACGTGCACTGTGTGTGTGTGTGTGAGGGAGAGAGAGACACACTGTGTGTGTGTGAGGGAGAGAGAGATGCAATGTGTGTGTGAGGGAGAGAGATGCAGTGTGTGTGAGGGAGAGAGATGCAGTGTGTGTGAGAGGGAGAGAGATGCACTGTTGGTGTGAGGGAGAGAGATGCACGGTGTGTGTGAGGGAGAGAGAGATGCAGTGTGTGTGTGTGAGGGTGAGAGATGCACTGTGTGTGTGTGTGAGGGAGAGAGATGCACTGTGTGTGTGTGAGGGAGAGAGATGCACTTTGTGTGTGAGGAGGAGGGAGGTGCACTGTGTGTGTGTGAGGGAGAGAGAGATGCACTGTGTGCGTGAGGATGAGAGAGATGCACAGTGTGTGGGAGGGAGAGGGATGCAGTGTGTGTGTGTGAGGGAGAGAGAGATGTACTGTGTGTGTGAAGGGGAGAAATGCACTTTGTGCGTGTGAGGGAGAGACATGCACTATGCGCGTGAGAGATGTACTGTGTGAATGCGGAAGGGACGTGCACTGTGTGTGTGTGAGGGAGAGAGATGCACTGTGTGTGTGTGTGAGGGAGAGAGATGCACAGTGTGTGTGTGTGAGGGAGAGAGAGATGGACTGTTGGTGGGAGGGAGAGAGATGCACAGTGTGTGTGTGTGAGGGAGAGAGAGATGGACTGTTGGTGGGAGGGAGAGAGATGCAGTGTGTGTGTATGAGGGAGACACGTGCACTGTGTGTGTCTGAGGGAGAGAGATGCACTGTGTGTGTGAGGGACAGAGATGCACTGTGAGTGTGAGGGAGAGAGATGCACTTTGTGTGTGAGGGAGAGAGATGCACGGTGTGTGTGAGGGAGAGAGATGCACTGTGTGTGTGTGGGAGAGAGATGCACTGTGAGTGTGAGGGAGAGAAATGCACTTTGTGTGTGAGGGAGAGAGATGCACGGTGTGTGTGAGGGAGAGAGAGATGCACTGTGTGTGTGTGAGGGAGAGAGATGCACTTTTGTGTGAGGGAGAGAGATGGACTGTGTGTGAGGGAGAGAAATGCACTGTGTGTGAGAGAGAGAGAGCTGCTGTGTGTGTGAGGGACAGAGAGATGCACTGTGTGTGTGTGTGAGGGAGAGAGGTGGTGTGTGTGTGTGAGGGAGAGAGATGGACTGTGTGTGTGAGGGAGAGAGGTGCAGTGTGTGTGTGTGAGGGAGATAGATGCACTGTGTGTTTGAAGAGTAGAGATGCACTTTGTGTGTGAGGGAGAGAGATGCAGTGTGTGTGTGAGGGAGAGAGATGCGGTGTGTGTGTGAGGGAGAGAGAGATGCACTGTGTGTGAGTGAGGGAGAGAGATGCACTTTGTGTGTGTGAGGGAGAGAGATGCACTGCGTGTGTGAGGGAGAGAGATGCACTGCGTGTGTGAGGGAGAGAGATGCACTGTGTGTGTGTGAGGGAGAGAGGTGCAGTGTGTGTGTGTGAGGGAGATAGATGCACTGTGTGTTTGAAGAGTAGAGATGCACTTTGTGTGTGAGGGAGAGAGAGATGCACTTTGTGTGTGTGAGGGAGAGAGATGCAGTGTGTGTGTGAGGGAGAGAGATGCGGTGTGTGTGTGAGGGAGAGAGAGATGCACTGTGTGTGAGTGAGGGAGAGAGATGCAGTGTGTGTGTGAGGGAGAGAGATGCGGTGTGTGTGTGAGGGAGAGAGAGATGCACTGTGTGTGAGTGAGGGAGAGAGATGCACTGTGTGTGAGTGAGGGAGAGAGATGCACTTTGTGTGTGTGAGGGAGAGAGATGCACTTTGTGCGTGAGGGAGAGAGAGATGTACTGTGTATGCGGGAGAGACGTGCACTGTGTGTGTGTGTGAGGGAGAGAGAGATGCAGTGTGTGTGAGGGAGAGAGAGATGCACTTTGTGTGTGCGAGGGAGAGAGATGCACTGTGTGTGTGAGGGAGTGAGATGCACTGTGTGTGTGAGGGAGAGAGAGATGCACTGTGTGTGAGGGAGAGGAAGATGCAGTGTGTGTGAGGGAGAGAGATGCAGTGTGTGTGAGAGGGAGAGAGATGCAGTGTGTGTGAGAGGGAGAGAGATGCAGTGTGTGTGTGAGGGAGAAAGAGATGCACTGTGTGTGTGAGGGTGAGAGAGATGCACTGTGTGTGCGTGAGGGAGAAAGAGATGCACTGTGTGTGTGTGAGGGTGAGAGATGCACTGTGTGTGTGTGTGAGGGAGAGAGATGCACTGTGTGTGTGAGGGAGAGAGATGCACTGTGTGTGTGAGGGAGAGAGAGATGCACTGTTTGTGGGAGGGAGAGAGATGCAGTGTGTGTGTGAGTGAGAGAGAGATGCACCGTGTGTGAGTGAGGGAGAGAGATGCACTTTGTGTGTGTGAGGGAGAGAGATGCACTTTGTGCGTGAGGGAGAGAGAGATGTACTGTGTATGCGGGAGAGACGTGCACTGTGTGTGTGTGTGTGAGGGAGAGAGAGATGCAGTGTGTGTGTGTGAGGGAGAAAGATGCAGTGTGTGTGGGAGGGAGAGAGATGCAGTGTGTGAGTGTGAGGGAGTTCGATGCACTTGTGTGTGTGAGGGAGAGAGAGATGCAGTGTGTGTGAGGGAGAGAGAGATGCACTTTGTGTGTGTGAGGGAGAGAGATGCACTGTGTGTGTGAGGGAGTGAGATGCAGTGTGTGTGTGAGGGAGAGAGAGATGCACTGTGTGTGTGAGGGAGAGGGAGATGCAGTGTGTGTGAGGGAGAGAGATGCAGTGTGTGTGAGAGGGAGAGAGATGCAGTGTGTGTGAGAGGGAGAGAGATGCAGTGTGTGTGTGAGGGAGAAAGAGATGCACTGTGTGTGTGAGGGAGAGAGAGATGCACTGTGTGTGCGTGAGGGAGAAAGAGATGCACTGTGTGTGTGTGAGGGTGAGAGATGCACTGTGTGTGTGTGTGAGGGAGAGAGATGCACTGTGTGTGTGAGGGAGAGAGAGATGCACTGTTTGTGGGAGGGAGAGAGATGCAGTGTGTGTGTGTGAGGGAGAGAGAAGCACCTGGTGTGTATGAGGGAGAGACGTGCACTGTGTGTGTCTGAGGGAGAGAGATGCACTGTGTGTGTGAGGGAGAGAGAGATGCACTGTGTGTGTGAGGGAGAGAGATGCACTGTGAGTGTGAGGGAGAGAGATGCACTTTGTGTGAGGGAGAGAGATGCACGGTGTGTGTGAGGGAGAGAGAGATGCACTGTGTGTGTGTGAGGGAGAGAGATGCACTTTGTGTGTGAGGGAGAGAGATGCACTTTGTGTGTGAGGGAGATAGATGGACTGTGTGTGAGGGAGAGAGATGCACTTTGTGTGTGTGTGAGGGAGAGAGGTGCTGTGTGTGTGAGGGAGAGAGAGATGCACTGTGTGTGTGTGTGAGGGAGAGAGATGGACTGTGTGTGTGAGGGAGAGAGGTGCTCTGTGTGTGTGAGGGAGAGGAAGATGCACGGTGTGTGTGTGAGGGAGAGGAGATGCACTGTGTGTGTGTGAGGGAGAGGGAGGTGCACTGTGTGTGTGTGGGGAAGAGAGAGATGCACTTTGTGTGAGGGAGAGAGATGCACGGTGTGTGTGAGGGAGAGAGAAGCACCTGGTGTGTATGAGGGAGAGATGTGCACTGTGTGTGTCTGAGGGAGAGAGATGCACTGTGTGTGTGAGGGAGAGAGATGCACTGTGAGTGTGAGGGAGAGAGATGCACTTTGTGTGAGGGAGAGAGATGCACGGTGTGTGTGAGGGAGAGAGAGATGCACTGTGTGTGTGTGAGGGAGAGAGATGCACTTTGTGTGTGAGGGAGAGAGATGGACTGTGTGTGAGGGAGAGAGATGCACTGTGTATGTGAGAGAGAGAGGTGCTGTGTGTGTGAGGGAGAGAGAGATGCACTGTGTGTGTGTGTGAGGGAGAGAGATGGACTGTGTGTGTGAGGGAGAGAGGTGCTCTGTGTGTGTGAGGGAGAGGAAGATGCACTGTGTGTGTGTGAGGGAGAGGGAGGTGCACTTTGTGTGAGTGGGGAAGAGAGAGATGCACTGTGTGTGAGGGAGAGGAGATGCACTGTGTGTGTGTGAGGGAGAGGGAGGTGCACTGTGTGTGTGTGGGGAAGAGAGAGATGCACTTTGTGTGAGGGAGAGAGATGCACTGTGTGTGTGAGGGAGAGAGAGATGCACTGTGTGTGTGTGAGGGAGAGAGATGCACTTTGTGTGTGAGGGAGAGAGATGGACTGTGTGTGAGGGAGAGAGATGCACTGTGTGTGTGAGAGAGAGAGAGGTGCTGTGTGTGTGAGGGAGAGAGAGATGCACTGTGTGTGTGTGTGAGGGAGAGAGATGGACTGTGTGTGTGAGGGAGAGAGGTGCTCTGTGTGTGTGAGGGAGAGGAAGATGCACTGTGTGTGTGTGAGGGAGAGGGAGGTGCACTTTGTGTGTGTGGGGAAGAGAGAGATGCACTGTGTGTGAGGGAGAGGAGATGCACTGTGTGTGTGTGAGGGAGAGGGAGGTGCACTGTGTGTGTGTGGGGAAGAGAGAGATGCACTTTGTGTGAGGGAGAGAGATGCACGGTGTGTGTGAGGGAGAGAGAAGCACCTGGTGTGTATGAGGGAGAGGGAGGTGCACTTTGTGTGTGTGGGGAAGAGAGAGATGCACTGTGTGTGAGGGAGAGGAGATGCACTGTGTGTGTGTGAGGGAGAGGGAGGTGCACTGTGTGTGTGTGGGGAAGAGAGAGATGCACTTTGTGTGAGGGAGAGAGATGCACTGTGTGTGTGTGAGGGAGAGAGATGCACTTTGTGTGTGAGGGAGAGAGATGGACTGTGTGTGAGGGAGAGAGATGCACTGTGTGTGTGAGAGAGAGAGAGGTGCTGTGTGTGTGAGGGAGAGAGAGATGCACTGTGTGTGTGTGTGAGGGAGAGAGATGGACTGTGTGTGTGAGGGAGAGGAAGATGCACTGTGTGTGTGTGAGGGAGAGGGAGGTGCACTTTGTGTGTGTGGGGAAGAGAGAGATGCACTGTGTGTGAGGGAGAGGAGATGCACTGTGTGTGTGTGAGGGAGAGGGAGGTGCACTGTGTGTGTGTGGGGAAGAGAGAGATGCACTTTGTGTGAGGGAGAGAGATGCACGGTGTGTGTGAGGGAGAGAGAAGCACCTGGTGTGTATGAGGGAGAGACGTGCACTGTGTGTGTCTGAGGGAGAGAGATGCACTGTGTGTGTGAGGGAGGGAGAGATGCACTGTGTGTGTGTGAGGGAGAGAGATGCACTGTGTGTGTGAGGGAGAGAGATGCACTGTGTGTGTGTGAGGGAGAGAGATGCACATTGTGTCAGGGAGCGAGATGCACGGTGTGTGTGAGGGAGCGAGATGCACGGTGTGTGTGAGGGAGCGAGATGCACTGTGTGTGTGAGAGAGAGAGGTGCTGTGTGTGTGAGGGAGAGCGAGATGCACTGTGTGTGTGAGGGAGAGAGATGGACTGTGTGTGAGGGAGAGAGATGCACTGTATGTGTGAGAGAGAGAGGTGCTGTGTGTGTGAGGGAGAGAGAGATGCACTGTGTGTGTGTGAGGGAGAGAGATGCACTTTGTGTGTGAGGGAGAGAGAGATGGACTGTGTGTGAGGGAGAGAGATGCACTGTGTGTGTGAGAGAGAGAGGTGCTGTGTGTGTGAGGGAGAGAGATGCACTGTGTGTGTGAGGGACAGAGATGGACTGTGTGTGAGGGAGAGAGATGCACTGTGTGTGTGAGAGAGAGAGGTGCTGTGTGTGTGAGGGAGAGAGAGATGCAGTGTGTGTGTGTGAGGGAGAAAGATGCAGTGTGTGTGGGAGGGAGAGAGATGCAGTGTGTGAGTGTGAGGGAGATCGATGCACTTGTGTGTGTGTGAGGGAGAGAGAGATGCAGTGTGTGTGAGGGAGAGAGAGATGCACTTTGTGTGTGTGAGGGAGAGAGATGCACTGTGCGTGTGAGGGTGTGAGATGCACTGTGTGTGTGTGAGGGAGAGAGATGCACTGTGTGTGTGAGGGAGAGGGAGATGCAGTGTGTGTGAGGGAGAGAGATGCAGTGTGTGTGAGAGGGAGAGAGATGCAGTGTGTGTGAGAGGGAGAGAGATGCAGTGTGTGTGAGAGGGAGAGAGATGCAGTGTGTGTGAGAGGGAGAGAGATGCAGTGTGTGTGAGAGGGAGAGAGAGATGCACTGTGTGTGTGAGGGAGAGAGAGATGCACTGTGTGTGTGTGAGGGAGTGAGAAGCACCTTGTGTGAATGAGGGAGAGACGTGCACTGTATGTGTGTGTGTGTAGGGAGAAGGAGGTGCACTGTGTGTGTGGGAGGGAGAGAGATGCACTGTGTGTGTGTGAGAGAGAGAGAGATGCAGTGTGTGTGTGTGCGTGTGTGTGTGTGAGGGAGAGATGTACTGTGTGTATGAGGGAGAGACGTGCACTGTCTTTGTGTGAGGGAGAGAGATGTGCACTGTGTGTGTGTGAGGGAGAGGTGCACTTTGCGTGTGTGAGGGAGAGAGATGGACTGTGTCTATGTGAGGGAGAGAGATGCACTGTGTGTGTGTGAGGGAGAGAGAGATGCACTGTGTGTGTGTGTATGTAGGGAGGAGGTGGTGCACTGTGTGTGTGTGAGGGAGAGAGTTGCTCTGTGTGTGTGAGGGAGAGAGAGATGCACTGTGTGTGTGTGAGGGAGAGAGATGCACTTTGTGTGTGAGGGAGAGATGCACTTTGTGTGTGTGAGGGAGAGAGATGCACTGTGTGTGTGTGAGGGAGAGACGTGCTGTGTGTGTGAGGGAGAGAGATGCACTGTGTGTGTGTGAGGGAGAGGAGATAGCACTGTGTGTGTGTGAGGGAGAGAGATGCACTGTGTGTGTGAGGGAGAGAGAAGCACCTTGTGTGTACGAAGGAGAGACGTGCACTGTGTGTGTCTGAGGGAGAGAGATGCACTGTGTGTGAGGGAGAGGAGATGCACTTTGTGTGTGAGGGAGAGAGATGCACTTTGTGTGTGAGGGAGAGAGATGGACTGTGTGTGCGTGAGGGAGAGAGATGGACTGTGTGTGTGTGAGGGAGAGAGGTGCTCTTTGTGTGTGAGGGAGAGAGGTGCACTGTGTGTGTGTGAGGGAGAGAGATGCACTGTGTGTGTGTGAGAGAGAGAGGTGCACTTTGTGTGTGTGAGGGAGAGAGGTGCTGTGTGTGTGAGGGAGAGAGATGCACTGTGTGTGAGGGAGAGAGAGATGCACTGTGTGTGTGAGGGAGAGGGAGGTGCACTGTGTGTGTGGGAGGGAGAGAGATGCACTGTGTGTGTGTGAGGGAGCGAGAGATGCACTGTGTGTGTGTGTGTGTGTGTGAGGGAGAGATGTACTGTGTCTATGAGGGAGAGACGTGCACTGTGTGGTGTGAGGGAGAGAGATGCACTGTGTGTGTGTGAGGGAGAGGAGATGCACTGTGTGTATGAGGGGGAGACGGGCACTATGTGTGTGAGGGAGTGAGAAATGCACTGTGTGTGTGTGTGTGTGAGGGAGAGGGTGGTGCAATGTGTGTGTGAGGGAGAGAGAGATGCACTTTGTGTGTGTGAGGGAGAGAGATGCACTGTGTGTGTGTGAGGGAGAGAGAGATGTACTGTGTGTGTGAGGGAGAGAGATGCACTGTGTGTGTGTGAGGGAGAGAGAGATGTACTGTGTGTATGCGGCAGAGACGTGCACTGTGTGTGTGAGGGAGTGAGATGCACTGTGTGTGTGAGGGAGAGAGAGATGCACTTTGTGCGTGAGGGAGACAGAGATGTACTGTGTGTATGCGGCAGAGACATGCACTGTGTGTGTGTGAGGGAGAGAGATGCACGGTGTGTGTGAGGGAGAGAGATGCGCGGTGTGTGTGAGGGAGAGAGAGATGCAGTGTGTGTGTGAAGGCGAGAGATGCACTTTGTGTGTGAGTGAGAGAGATGTACTGTGTTTGAGGGAGAGAGAGATGCACTGTGTGTGTGAGGGAGAGAGATGCATGGTATGTGTGAGGGAGAGAGAGATGCACTTTGTGTGTGTGAGGGAGAGAGAGATGCACTGTGTGTGTGTGAAGGCGAGAGATGCACTTTGTGTGTGAGGGAGAGAGATGCACTGTGTGTGTGAGGGAGAGAGAGATGCACTTTGTGTGTGTGAGGGAGAGAGAGATGCACTGTGTGTGTGTGAAGGAGAGAGATGCACTGTGTGTGTGTGAGGGAGAGAGATGCACTGTGTGTGGGGGAGAGAGATGCAATTTTTGTGTGTGACGGAGAGAGATGCACTGTGTGTGTGTGTGAAGGAGAGAGATGCACTGTGTGTGTGTGAGGGAGAGAGATGCACTGTGTGTGTGAGGGAGAGAGAGATGCACTGTGTGTGTGAGGAGGAGGGAGGTGCACTGTGTGTGTGAGAGGGAGAGGGATGCACTGTGTGTGTGGGGGAGAGAGAGATGCACTTTTTGTGTGTGACGGAGAGAGGTGCAATTTTTGTTTGTGACGGAGAGAGATGCACTGTGTCTGTGTGAGGGAGAGAGGTGCACGGTGTGTGTGAGGGAGAGAGATGCACTGTGTCTGTGTGAGGGAGAGAGATGCACTGTGTGTGTGTGATGGAGAGGGAGGTGCACTGTGTGTGTGAGGAATAGAGATGCACTGTGTGTGTGTGAGGGCGAGGGAGGTGCGAGCGTGAGGTCAGAATCATCTTTCCATCATCACTCCTTCCATTAAAAATCACCAAAGGTAAGAATTGAGGTTTTTTTTAAATAAGAGAACTTTTTAATTATCACCCACTGCTCGAGTGTGTATTAGCTCCAGAGGTTACTGTTAAGGGGCAATTAAACTGTTAAAGGTGGCTTGGCATAGATATAGGTATTTGATTTCTGTGTTAGCACCTATTTTGCAATAAAAAAGCAGCATTGACATTGTGACAATGTTTGGGGTTCCCTGATGCTCTTGAGAAGTCACTGGGGGCTTCGCAACTCGAAACGTTTGGGAAACCCTCAACAGAAGAACCCGAGCTGTGCAGTGATGAACAGCTACTTGCTGTTTAAATGCCATGGGTAACACTGTCAATGACACCTTCCATTACTTTGCTGATAGCGGAGAATTGGCTATGTGTTGAGTGGGGGAAATGTTGGACCATAAGGTTATTGATTCCGATTGAATATAATTCTTGCTGCTCTGGATACCCAGTTTGCAGCTGCAAGATCTGTTCCAAATCTATCCCATTTAGCATGGTGGCAGTGCCATACAACATTGCTCAGTGTGAAGAAAGGATTTAGTCTCCATAATGCCTGTGCAGTGGTCACTCCTATACTTATGGGTACAAACTGGTCCTTTCACACATTACATTATTTTCTGAACACCCTGCCCTATCTTATATTGTTCATCTCATTGTCAGTGTAATCAGCTTTACAGTCTCTGTCTCAGTGCACTGAAGATAGCCAGACCAAAATCTAGAATCTTGGTAGCTCTTCTGTGCTTATTCATTTCAAGCACTACACTGAACTCGATCATATTATCATTTCTATTTGATAAACATCGAGGAGGAAAGCAATTAATCCATGTCTGCTGTGGTGATTGTTTTTAGGGCAGGTTATGTTGATGCCTCATCCCAGAAACTTTGGAGAAGTTTCAGGGCAGTGTAAACGCCAACAGGAGATCGGGTCTCTTAAGCTCCACAAGGGATTTGAATGTCCTTTCTTTTTTATGCCACTGGGGTGGAATGCAGCTTTGTATATAGAATTTTGCTGGTAATCCCTCAGTCTTAATAGGAACAGAGTTTATTGGGTTTTTTTCCAAAATCCAGCCAGAAAAATAAAAATAGAAATAAAAAACAATCCTCATAACATTACTAAATTTAATATGATCTACCCGTGTTGTTTCGGAAATATTTTTTCAGAAAGTAGCCCAGTCACACACACATTCACTACCTTTCTTGCTTATCTCAACCATGAAAGTTAAAATGCCCCATCTGCACAAATTATGACATACAAATATTGTTTATACTCTGCCTTTAATAAATTTCTGCATTTATACAAGCTATCACTTCACTATTGTAGCAGATCCTATTACAGGCTTAAAACCTTTTCTACATCTTAATTTTACCCAGAAAAGTTCCACTGCCAGCTTATCTCTTTTGTCCTCTCTTATCATTGAAGTGATTGCATCCTGAAGCACTGAGGCGACTTTCGCCCAAACTGCACGCTGGGACAGCACAGTCATTCATTATAACCACTTACTTGGTTACAGATAAAGGGTTAATGACCTAGTGTTGAGATTTTGGACGATTCCCTAAGGTATAGATAATTTCAGGGATTGTGTTTAGTCCTAGTTAAAAAGGTCATGGGACAGCTCAGTCAGATACAGATGATGTAATTAATGGGAAGAGCCAGGTAGTTTGCCAAATATTGTTAGGTTGAGCAGAAGGGTCTGACTAGACAGAGATGTACTGGATCTGCTTTTGAAAGGGTCCCTCTCCAAAAATCTCTACACAAGTAATCCTGTTTTGTTAACATTCACCTGAGGAAGGAGCTGAGCTCCGAAAGCTAGTGATTTGAAACAAGCCTGTTGACTTTAATCTGATGTTGTAAGACTTCTTACTGTGCCCACCCCAGTCCAACGCCGGCATCTCCACATCAGGAATAATTATAGTGAAGGTGTATGGCATAATTTAGTGTTTCGTTTCATTTAAGAACTGTTTAACTGTTCATTGTAAAGCTATTTCTTTGATGTTAATATGGTTAGTTCTGTGTTTAAACAGTTAAAAAAAAGTTACTTTTAACATGAAAGATACTAATTGGAGTGAAGTATCCTTTCTTCAGTTTTACAAATTAAAAACTGCTTGGGATTTCTCGCCGGTATCCGAACAAAAATTGGGATCTGGTCTGATATCCACTCTAGTTGAGACTCCTTGAAAGATTCTAGTAAATTAAACACAATTTCCCTTTCATGAAGCCACACTGACTCTGCTTGATTGGATTACGATTTTCCAAATGCGTTGCTGGTCCTTTTTTGACAATTGATTCCAACATTTTTCCAACAATAGATATTAGACAAATTGGCCAACAGTTACCCACTTTTTGCCTCCCTCCCTCTTTGAATATTGGCAGTTTTCCAATCCTCCAGTACTTTTTCCAGAATCCAAGGATTTTTGGAAAGTTACAACTAATAGAAGAATAGAATCCCTTTCAGTGGAAAAAGAAGGCATTCAGCCCAACAAGTCTGCACCAACACTCTGAAAGAGCACCCTCACCAGAGTCCCGCCCTATCCCTGCAATCTCGTAATCCCAACTAACTTGCACATCTTTGGACACTAAGGGCAATTTAGCATTGCCAATTCACCTAATCTGCACATCTTTGGATTGTGGAAGGAAACCACAGCACCTGGAGGAAACCCACGCAGATACGGGGAGAATGTGCAAAATCCACACAGTCACCCAAGACCAGAATTGAACCCAGGACCCTGATGCTGCGAGGCAGCAGCGCTAACCACTGCCACCGAGCCACCCCACTATGCTAGAATTTAAAGAGTAGGCAGAGTCAGCTCAGAGACAGCCAGCTGAGCCAGCTCTCACAGCTCGGTACATGGGAAAGATAGGACATAGCAACCGAGCTAACCAGTGAATACATCTAAAGAAGACCAAACTTTAAAGAAGATTGATTGTCAAGGTGGGCCTGAAGGTCCCTTCAACCAAGCAGAAGGATCCAGAAGCAAGACCTTTTTCCTTTCTGTAAAGACAGTGATTGCAGCTTTTAAAAGAAAAAATATAATAAAATAACTTAATTTAACCTGAAATAGTGGTTATTCCAAAGTCTACTTTACTTACTTAGCAATGCTACTAAGTGGTAAGTAGATGAAATCTTCGGTGAAGGTATGGGTTATACCGGGGGATAACTTGAAAACATAGTTTGACCTGAATAGCACCCACCGAAGCCTGCATTCCCGGAGTCAGGGAGTGAGAATCCCTGTTCACCATTTAGAATGTCGGCCCTTTTTGGTATAGGGGGACTTCTAAGAATCATGGTGAGTTTTCAACAACAATGATTCTTTTATCCCTCTCTTGGAATCTTTCCTCTTTACTGGGATTTTTCTTGCTGTGTCATGAATTACTCCTTAAATATCTGCCACGCTTTTTTACTGTTTTTCCTGCTAATTTATCCACCCAATCCTCTTTCGTTAACTCTAGGTTGGATGTGGTTGTTTCTGCATCACAACTTCCTAGCAGATCTTTTACTTGGAGGTTATTTATTACACATGCCTCATCACCCATTACCAAACAAAGATAGCCTGCATGGTAGCACAGTGGTTCGCACTGTTGCTTCACAGCTCCAGGGTCCCAGGTTCGATTCCCAGCTTGGGTCACTGTCTGTGCGGAGTCTGCACGTTCTGCCTGTGTCTGCGTGGATTTACTCCGGGTGTTCCAGTTTCCTCCCGCAAGTCCTGAAAGACGTGCTGTTAGGTAATTTGGACATTCTGAATTCTCCCTACATGTACCCGAACAAGCGCCGGAATGTGGTGACTAGGGCCTTTCACAGTGACTTCATTGCAGTGTTAATGTAAGCCTAAGTGTGACAATAAAGATTATTATTTAAAAAAGCAAGGTGGTGGCCAGGGAAAGGACTAGACCACTTAAGGACAGTGGGGGAATCTTCGTGTTGAGCCAGAGGAAATGGGCGAGGTACGAAATGAGTGCTTTGCATCAGTGTTCATCAAAGTAAAGGACTTTGTGGATGATGATTCTTGGGTAGGGTGTGTGGACAGTCTGGATCATATTGACACTGAAAAGGAGGTCGTAGTTGGTCTTTTAAAAGATATTAAGGTCGATAAGTCTGCTGAGCAGGATGGGATTTACCCCCAGAATACTGAGCGAAGGAACGGTAGAAATTGCTGGGGCCTTGACTGACATCTTTGTATCTTCATTGGTTATAGGTGAGATCCCAGAGGACTGGAGAATAACTAATGCGGTACCGTTGTTTACGAAAGGTGGCAGGGATAATCCGAGAAAGTATAGGCCGGTGAGCCTCACGTACCGCGGTAGTAGGTAAATTATTGCAGAGAATTCTTAGGGACAGGATTTGTACCTATTTTGAAACAAATGGACTCATAAGCGATGGTTTTGTGAAGGGGAGGTCGTGCCTCACTAACTCGAGTCTTTTGAGGAGGTGGCAAAGATGATTGATGAGGTGAGGGCGGTGGATGTTGTTTACATGGACTTCAGTAACACCTTTGACAAGGTGCCTTATGGCAGACTGATACAAAAGGTGAAGTCTCACGGGACCAGAGACGAGGTGGCAAGATGATGAATACAAAACTGGCTCGGTCACAAAAAGCAGAGGGTAGCAGTAGGGGATGGTGCCTCTGGCACGGAGTCTGGCCCTGTTGCTCAGAAGGGAAGGGGGGAGAGGAGCAGAGCATTAGTAATTGGGGACTCGATAGTCAGGGGCACAGATAGGAGATTTTGTGGGAGTGTGAGAGACTCGTGTTTGGTATGTTGCCTCCCAGGTGCAAGGGTACGTGATGTCTCGGATCGTGTGTTCTGGGTCCTTAAGGGGAGGGGGAGCAGCCCCGAGTCGTGGTCCACATTGGCACTAACGACATAGGTAGGAAAGGGGACAAGGATGTCAGGCAGGCTTTCAGGGATCTAGGATAGAAGCTCAGAACTAGAACAAACAGAGTTGTTATCTCTGGGTTGTTGCCCGTGCCACGTGATAATGAGATGAGGAATAGGGAGAGAGAGCAATTAAACACGTGGCTACAGGGATGGTGCAGGCGGGAGGGATTCAGATTTCTGGATAACTGGGGCTCTTTCTGGGGAAGGTGGGACCTCTACAGACAGGATGGTCTATATCTGAACCTGAAGGGCACAAATATCCTGGGGGGGGGAGATTTGTTAGTGCTCTCTAGGGGGGGGGGGGGGGGTTTAAACTAATGCAGCAGGGGCATGGGAACCTGGATTGTAGTTTTAGGGTATGGGAGAATGAGAGTATAGAGGTCAGGAGCACACATTTGACGTCGCAGGAGGGGGCCAGTGTGCAGATAGGTGGTTTGAAGTGTGTCTACTTCAATGCCAGGAGTATACGAAATAAGGTAGGGGAACTGGCAGCATGGGTTGGTACCTGGGACTTCGATGTTGTGGCCATTTCGGAGACATGGATAGAATAGAGCAGGGACAGGAATGGATGTTGTAGGTTCTGGGGTTTAGGTGTTTTAGTAAGCTCAGAGAAGGAGGCAAAAGAGGGGGAGGTGTGGCACTGCTAGTCAAGAGCAGTATTACGGTGGCGGAGAGGATGCTAGATGGGGACTCATCTTCCGAGGTAGTATGGGCTGAGGTTAAAAACAGGAAAGGAGAGGTCACCCTGTTGGGAGTTTTCTATAGGCCTCCAAATAGTTCTAGGGATGTAGAGGAAAGGATGGCGAGGATGATCCTGGATAAGAGCGAAAGTAACAGGGTAGTTATTATGGGAGACTTTAACTTTCCAAATATTGACTGGAAAAGATATAGTTCGACTACATTAGATGGGTCGTTTTTTGTACAGTGTGTGCAGGAGGGTTTCCTGACACAATATGTTGACAGGCCAACAAGAGGCGAGGCCACGTTGGATTTGGTTTTGGGTAATGAACCTGGCCAGGTGTTGGATTTGGAGGTAGGAGAGCACTTTGGGGACAGTGACCACAATTCGGTGACGTTTTCGCTAGTGATGGAAAGGGATAAGTATACACCGCAGGGCAAGAGTTATAGCTGGGGGAAGGGCAATTATGATGCCATTAGACGTGACTTGGGGGGGGGAATAGGTTGGAGAAGTAGACTGCAAGTGTTGGGCACACTGGATATGTGAAGCTTGTTCAAAGATCAGCTACTGCGTGTTCTCGATAAGTACGTACCGGTCAGGCAGGGAGGAAGGCTTAGAGCGAGGGAACCGTGGTTTACCAAAGAAGTGGAATCTCTTGTTAAGAGGAAGAAGGAGGCCTATGTGAAGATGAGGTGTGAAGTTTCAGTTGGGGCGATGGATAGTTACAAGGTAGCGAGGAATGATCGAAAGAGAGAGCTAAGACGAGCAAGGAGGGGACATGAGAAGTATTTGGCAGGTAGGATCAAGGAAAACCCAAAAGCTTTCTATAGGTATGTCAGGAATAAGCGAATGACTAGGGTAAGAGTAGGACCAGTCAAGGACAGGGATGGGAAGTTGTGTGTGGAGTCTGAAGAGATAGGAGAGATACTAAATGAATATTTTTCGTCAGTAATGACTCAGGAAAAAGATAATGTTGTGGAGGAGAATGCTGAGACCCAGGCGATTAGAATAGATGGCATTGAGGTACGTAGGGAAGAGGTGTTGGCAATTCTGGACAGGCTGAAAATAGATAAGTCCGCGGGGCCTGATGGGATTTATCCTAGGATTCTCTGGGAGGCCAGGGAAGAGATTGCTGGACCTTTGGCTTTGATTTTTATGTCATCATTGGCTACAGGAATAGTGCCAGAGGACTGGAGGATAGCAAATGTGGTCCCTTTGTTCAAAAAGGGGAGCAGAGACAACCCCGGCAACTATAGACCGGTGAGCCTCACGTCTGTAGTGGGTAAAGTCTTGGAGGGGATTATAAGAGACAAGATTTATAATCATCTAGATAGGAATAATATGATCAGGGATCGTCAGCATGGCTTTGTAAAGGGTAGGTCATGCCTCACAAACCTTATCGAGTTCTTTGAGAAGGTGACTGAACAGGTAGACGAGGGTAGAGCAATTGATGTGGTGTATATGGATTTCAGTAAAGCGTTTGACAAGGTTCCCCACGGTAGGCTATTGCAGAAAATACGGAGGCTGGGGATTGAGGGTGATTTAGAGATGTGGATCAGAAATTGGCTAGCTGAAAGAAGACAGAGGGTGGTGGTTGATGGGAAATGTTCAGAATGGAGTTCAGTTACAAGTGGCGTACCACAAGGATCTGTTCTGGGGCCGTTGCTGTTTGTCATTTTTATCAATGACCTAGAGGAAGGCGCAGAAGGGTGGGTGAGTAAATTTGCAGACGACACTAAAGTCGGTGGTGTTGTCGACAGTGAGGAAGGATGTAGCAGGTTACAGAGGGACATAGATAAGCTGCAGAGCTGGGCTGAGAGGTGGCAAATGGAGTTTAATGTAAAGAAGTGTGAGGTGATTCACTTTGGAAGGAATAACAGGAATGCGGAATATTTGGCTAATGGTAAAGTTCTTGGAAGTGTGGATGAGCAGAGGGATCTAGGTGTCCATGTACATAGATCCCTGAAAGTTGCCACCCAGGTTGATAGGATTGTGAAGAAGGCCTATGGAGTGTTGGCCTTTATTGGTAGAGGGATTGAGTTCCTGAGTCGGGAGGTCATGTTGTACGGCCGCATTTGGAGTATTGCGTACAGTTCTGGTCGCTGCATTATAGGAAGGACGTGGAGGCTTTGGAGCGGGTGCAGAGGAGATTTACCATGATGTTGCCTGGTATGGAGGGAAAATCTTATGAGGAAAGGCTGATGGGCTTGAGGTTGTTTTCGTTTGAGAGAAGAAGGTTAAGAGGAGACTTAATAGAGGCATACAAAATGATCAGGGGGTTAGATAGGGTGGACAGTGAGAGCCTTCTCCCGCGGATGGAAATGGCTGGCACGAGGGGTAATAGATATAGGACAGAGGTCAGAGGTCGGTTCTTTACGCAAAGAGTAGTGAGGCCGTGGAATGCCCTACCGGCAACAGTAGTGAACTCGCCAACATTGAGGGCATTTAAAAGTTTATTGGATAAGCATATGGATGATAATGGCATAGTGTAGGTTAGATGGCTTTTGTTTCGGTGCAACATCATGGGCCGAAGGGCCTGTACTGCGCTGTATCGTTCTATGTTCTATGTTTTCTGAATGGCAGGTTGTGACTAATGGTGTTCCACAGGGATCTATGCTGGGGCCTCTGTTGTTTGTAGTATACATAAACGATTTGGAAGAAAATGAAGCTGGTCTGATTACTAAGTTTGCGGATGACACCAAGGTTGGTGAAGTGGCAGACACTGTTGAGGACTGTCAGAGGACACAGCAGGACATAAAGTTGGAGACTTTGGCAAAGAAATGGCAAATAGATTTTAATCCAGACAAACGTGAAGTAATGCACTTTGGCAGGTCTAACATGGAGGGGAAATATACCGTAAATAGCAAAAGTCTTAGAAATATAGAAAGTCAGAGAGATTTCGACGTGCAGGCCCACAGATCTTGAAAGTGGCAACACAAGTGGCAATGTAGTCAAGAAGGCATACGGAATGCTTGCCTTCATTGGACGGGTCATCGAGTATAAAAACTGACCAAGTCATGCTGCAGGTGTATAGAACCTTGGTAAAGCCGCACTTGGAATATTGTGCACAATTCTGGTCAACACACATATCAGAAGGATGTGGAGGCTTTGGAAAGGGTACAGGGAAGGTTTACCAGGATGTTGCTTGGTCTGGAGCGTGTTAACTATATGGAGAGGCTGAATAGACTCCGACTGTTTTCATTAGAATGACCGAGACTGAGGAGTGACCTGATACGAGGTCTACAAGATTATGAGGGGCATGGATAGATTGGATGGGCAGACACTCTTTCACAGGGTGGAGGGGTCAGTCACCTGAGGGCATAGGTTTAAGGTCCATGGGGCAAAATTTAGAGGAGTTGTGCAAGGCGGGTTTTTTTTTAACACAGAGGGTGGCGAGTACCTGGAACTCGTTGCCAGGGGAGCTTGTGGAAGCAGAAACATTAACGCATTCAAAAGGCATTTTGACAAAAACATGGATGGGATGGCTATAGAGGGATAGAGCACAAGGAAGTGCTGAGGGTTTTGGCCAAGGTTGGTATCATGAGCGGTACAGGCTTGGAGGGCCAAAGGGTCTGTTCCTGTGCTGTATTGTTCTTTGTGAGTCATTGGAGGAGCCAGGTCTGTACCATGAAGGGTTTTAGTTTAATTTTCTAGAAGCTGTGAGCCGAACAGCTTTTATAGCAGGTTGTCAGGTTCAGCATTAATCTGACAGACATGATACTGCACGTTGTTTACTTAAAGGGTCTCTTTATCTCTTCAAGCAGTCTACTTAAAATCTTCTTTATCCAGAGGCAGCAAGTAATTCCGTGTTTGCTAACTTTACTTATATGGGGATTTTGATCTGTGATGTGTTTGGCTTGGTTGGAGATAGAGAAGGTATCTGTTAGAAGTTAAATTGTTTTCTTTTAGTGTTAAACATTGTTTAACTGGTAATTATACGCTATATTTCTGTGATGTTAAGGTAGTTTAATACTCTATTAATAATAGTTTGTTTGAATATACTATATCCCTATTTGTGAATGGAATCACTCCTGGAGCGAAGTATCCTTTCCTGACAGTTTTTTTTACAAATTAACGAAACGATTGGGCTTCCTGTCCGGTATCTAACAAATGTTTGTGGCTGGTCCAAGATCCGAACACAGTGCAGACTCGATGAGCCCCTTTCTGCACTGTAGGGATGTTACGAATTCTAATGCACTCTGTAATTTTCAAGTGGATAAATGGAAGGGATGGCAGAGCGGGCAGTGCAATGCTCCTCCTGCAGGATGTTCGAGGTGAGGGACAACGTCAGTGGCCCCGCTGAATTAACCTGCGGGAAGCGCAGCCATCTCCAGCTCCTCAAAGACCGTGTTAGGGAACTGGAGCTGGATGAACTGAGGCTCATTCGGGAGGCAGAGTCGGTTATAGATAGTAGCTACAGAGATGCAGTTACTCCTTAGAATGAAGGTAGCTGGGTGACGTTTAAGAGGGGGAAGAAGCAGTCAGTGCAGGGATCCCCTGCAGTTGTTCCCCTCAATAACAGGTATACCGTTTTGGATACTGTTGGGGGGGGTGGGGACCTACCAGAGGTAAGCCACGGTGACCAGGTCTCTGGCACTGAGTCTGTCCCTGTGGCTCAGGAGGGAAGGGGGTAGAGCAGGAGAGCATTAGTTATTGGAGACTCTATAGTTAGAGGTACAGATAAGCGGTACTGTGGCAACGATAGAGACTCACGGTTGGTGTGTTGCCTCCTGGGTGCCAAGGTCTGTGACGTCTCTGATCGTGTTTTCAGGATCCTTAAGGGGGGGGGGAGAACAGCCACAAGTCGTGGTGCACATCGGTACCAACGACATAGGTAGGAAAAGGGACGGGGATGGAAAGCAGGAATTCAGGATGGAAGCTGAGAGCCAGGACAGACCGTGTTGTCACCTCTGGTTTGCTGCCAGTGCCACGTGCTAGTGAGGTGAGGAACAGGGAGAGAGTGTAGTTAAACACGTGGCTACAGTGAAGGTGTAGGAGGGAGGGTTTCAGTTACTTGGATAATTGGAGCACATTCTGGGGAAGATAGAACCTGTACAAACCTGTACAACAGGACGGGTTACACCTGAACCAGAGGGGCGCCAATATCCTGGGAGGGAAATTTGCTACAGCTCTTCAGGGGGGGGTTTAAACTAATTTGGCAGGGGATGGGAAACTGACTTGTAGTCCAGGAGATAGCGTTGCTAGAGGTCAGGAAGTTGAGGGTAGTGCAGTACCGAGGAAGGTACCAAGGTCACAAGAGTGGACCTGCAGGCATGAAGGTGGTTTGAAGTGTGTCTACTTCAATGCGAGGAGCATCAGGAATAAGGTTGGTGAGCTTGAAGCATGGATTGGTACCTGGGACTACGATGTTGTGGCCATTACGGAGACATGGATAGAACAGGGGCAGGAATGGTTGTTGGGGGTTCAGATGTTTCAGTAAGATTAGGGAAGGTGGTAAAAGAGGTGGAGGAGTAGTATTGTGAATCAAGGATAGTATAATGGCTGCAGAAAGGCAGTTTGAGGAGGATCTGTCTACTGAGGTCGTGTGGGCTGAAGTTACAAATAGGAAAGAACTTTGTTCGGAGTTTCTATAGGCCCCCACACAGTAACAGAGGTGTGGAGGAAAAGGTTGCAATGCAGATTTTGGAGAGGTGAGGTAGTCACAGGGTAGTTGTCATGGGTGACTTTAACTTTCCAAATATTGACTGGAACCACTATAATTCGAATAGTTTGGATGGGGCTGTTTTTATCCTGTGTGTGCAGGAGGGTTTCCTCACACAATATGTGGGTAGACCGACAAGAGGTGGGGCCACATTGGATTTGGTACTGGGTAATGAACCGGGCTAAGTGTTAGATTTGGCTGTGGGAGAGCACTTTGGAGATAGTGACCACAATTCGGTGACTTTCACTATAGGAATGGAGAGGGATAGGAACATACGGCAGGGCAAGGTTTATAACTGGGGGAAGGGTAATTACGATGCGATTAGGCAAGAATTGGGGAGCATAAGATGGAAACAGGAACTGTCAGGATAGGCACAATTGAGATGTGGAGTTTGTTCAAGGAACAAATACTGCGTATCCTTGATATGTA
Organism: Scyliorhinus torazame; assembly: GCF_047496885.1. NCBI lineage: Eukaryota > Metazoa > Chordata > Chondrichthyes > Carcharhiniformes > Scyliorhinidae > Scyliorhinus > Scyliorhinus torazame. The sequence goes on from NC_092720.1 coordinate 151,586,490, forward strand.
TGTTCCTGTCAGGCAAGGAGGAAATGGTCGAGTGAGGGAACCATGGTTTATAAAAAAGATTGAATGTCTTGTCAAGAGGAAGAAGGGGGTTTATGAAAGGATGAGAAAACAAGGTTCAGTTAGGGCACTTGAGGGATACATGATAGCTAGGAAGGAGCTCAAGAAAGTGCTTAGGAGAGCAAGGAGGGGGCATGAGAAGCCCTTGGCGGGTAGGATCAAGGAAAACCCCAAGGGTTTTTACACATGTAGGAATAAAAGAATGACCAAGGTGAAGTTAGGGCCGGTCAAGGACAGTAGTGGGAACGTGTGCATGGAGTCTGAAGATATAGGAGAGGCCCTAAAATGAATACTTTTCATCAGTGTTCACAAAGGAGAGGGGCCATGTTGTTGAGGAGGATAGTGCGATACAGGCTGGTAGGCTGGAGGAGGTAGGTATTCGGAAGGAAGATGTGTTAGAAATTTTGAGAAGCCTGAGGATAGAAAAGTCCCCTGGGCCTGATGGGATATATCCTAGGATTCTTTGGGAAGTGAGGAATGAGATTGCAGAGCCTTTGGCTTTGATCTTTATGTCCTCACTGTCTCCAGGAATAGTGCCAGAAGACTGGGGAGAGGCGAATGTTGTCCCCTTGTTCAAGAAAGGGAACAGGTATAACCCTGGGAATTATAGGCCGGTTAGTCTCACTTTGGTCATAGGTAAATTATTGGAAAGGGTCCTGAGGGATAGGATTTTTGATCATTTGGAAAGATACAGCTTAATCTACGGATTTGTGAGGGTTAAGTCTTGCCTCACAAGTTTGATTGTATTCTTTGAGGAGGTAACTAAGTACATAGATGAAGGTAGAGCAGTTGATGTCGTATACATGGATTTTAGAATGGCCTTTGATAAGGTGCCCCATGGTCGGCTCATGCAGAAAGTAAGGAGGCATGGCATAGAGGGAAATTTGGCCGATTGGATCAGTAACTGGCTATCACATAGAAGACAGAGCGTGGTGGTAGATGGTAAAAACCAGTGCTGCTGAGAATACTAAGCTGCTGTAAAGAAAGCTACAAGCAAAAATAAAGTGTAGCTTGCGGATGGAACAAAAATATTTAATACCTTCCCAGATTATGAAAAGAGAAATATTTCATCAATACATATCAGATTTGATGAATAAAGCCCATTAGACTCTCTCAAGAGTTGGCAGGTCATGTTACAGTTGTATAAGACTTTAGTTCGGCCACATTTGGAATACTGCGTACAGTTCTGGTCGCCACATTACCAAAAGGATGTGGATGCTTTGGAGAAGGTGCAGAGGAGGTTCACCAGGATGTTGCCTGGTATGGAGAGCGCTAGCTATGAAGAGAGGTTGAGTAGATTAGGATTATTTTCATTAGAAAGACGGAGGTTGAGGGGGGACCTCATTGAGGTTTACAAAATCATAGATTTCATAGAATTTACAGTGCAGAAGGAGGCCATTCAGCCCATCGAGTCTGCACCGGCTCTTGGAAAGAGCACCCTACCCAAGGTCAACACTGCCACCCTATCCCCATAACCCAGTAACCCCACCCAAAACTAAGGGCAATTTTGGACACAATTTTTCATGGCCAATCCACCTAACCTGCACATATTTGGACTGTGGGAGGAAACCGGAGCACCCGGAGGAAACCCACGCACACACGGGGAGGATGTACAGACTCCGCACAGACAGTGACCCAAGCCGGAATCGAACCTGGGACCCTGGAGCTGTGAAGCAATTGTGCTATCCACAAGGCTACCGTGCTGCCCCATCATGAGAGGTATAGACACAATGGATAGCAAGAAGCTTTTTCCCATAGTGGGGGACTCAATTAATAGGGGTCACGAGTTCAAGGTGAGAGGGGAAAAGTTTAAGGGAGATATGCATAGAAATTTCTTTACGTAGAGGGTGGTGGGTGCCTGGAACGCATTGCCGGCGGAGGTGATAGAGGCGGGAACGATGGCATCATTTAAGATGTATCTAAACAGATACATGAATGGGCAGGGAGCAGAGGGATACAGATCCTTAGAAAATAGGCGACAGTTTTAGATAGAGGATCTGGATCGGTGCAGGCTTGGAGGGCCGAAGGGCCTGCTCCTGTGCTGTAATTTTTCTTTGTTCTTTGTTCAAATGCCATCAGAAACTAACAAAATGCAGTTTTTGCATTCACCTATTCTAGTGTCTGGGAATGTACCTGTGATGGAGTCCACGCAGTTTGCAGCTCTCTGTCAACATCATTGTTACTTGTACCTCTGAAGCATGGTCTACAAAGAAAACAAACAGAATCAAAATAAACTGCATCTTTTACACATTGTTATCATCATTCCATTCAACAAAAAGTTACAATTCTGTGTTTTGAGTGTGTTGCAAATGGAGCTGCCAAATTGTACTGGGGAAGAGTCAACAAGAATGCAGCAAGAACTTAATCTGAGGCACATGTCAAGGCATCAGAGGAAGGCAAATGTCCTGACACGCAAGTGTTGTTTATACCATTCCTCGTGCTCTGCAGAAAGATATCAATGTTTCCTGGTTTCCTATTTCCATGATAGAGCCATTGTAATCATCAAAAATCTATTAATTTGGAACAATTGTTTCAGGTTTGAGGCCAAAGATAATCACAAACTTTTGTATTAGGGCTCCAAAATGACAGAACCTCATCCTGTTTCTTCCATGGTCTCACAATCCTTGGAATGTTTTTAAAAAGGTATTTCTAATACAAAGCAATACAAACACTGTATCTGAATTGTGCCTAAAATACACAATGGTCTGAATTCCAACGGTGAAGAGAGAGTGGCTGCCTGTCACATCAAGCCAGCATTTGACAGAGTGTGGCATCAAGGAGCCTTAACAAAATTGAAGGCTATAGGAATTGGGGGGTAAACATTCCACTGGTCGGAGTCATTACAAGCACAAAGGAAAATGGTTATGGTGTTTGAATGCCAATCATTTGAGCCCCAGAACTAAGTAACAAATTATTTAATCATGTACGAGAGTACATTGAAGCTTCAACATTTAAAATTACAACTGCACATCTGGTCAATATAGGTAGGCTGAAAGGTCATGAGCCAGAGGACATCGATTTAAGGTGACTGGCCAAAGAACCAAAGGTGAACCACAGCGAGTGTTTGGGATCTGGAATGCATGACCTCAAAGTGTGATGGAGGCGGATTCATTCATGGTTTTTAAAAGGAAATTGGATAAGTGCCGAAAGAGAAAAGATCTGAAGGGCTGCGGGAACAGGGCAGAGCAGCTGGACAAGCTATGCTACTCCAACAGGGACAGTAAGATCACCTTCAACAGGTTGAAGGTGTTGTAACCAATCTAGAACTCTATGAATCATAGGATTTACAGTGCAGGAGGCCATTCAGCCCATTGAGTCTGCACTGGCCCTTGGAAAGAGCACCCCACTTAAGCTCATACCTCCACCCTAACCCCATAATCCTTTGTACAATAAGGGGCAATTTATCATGGCCAATCCACCTAACCTGCACATCTTTCGACAGTGGGAGGAAACCGGAGCACCCGGAGGAAACCCACGCAGACATGTGGAGAATGTGCAGACTTCACACAGTCACCGAGGTCAGGAGTTGAACCCAGGTCTCTGGAGCTGTGAGGCAGCAGTGCTAATCACTGTGCCCCCGTGGAAAGGTGGTGTTCCAAAAGGATCAGAAGACCACTGTTGTTTACCATTTACATGAAAAGAGGCAGAAAATTTTCTGTTATTGGGCGCTCTCCTTTAAAGGCTAACTGATCTTTAATCAACGGAGTTACAGGTCCCACTAACTTTCAAGTACGATCTACTGCAGCTAGCGTGACTGTAGAATGTTGCAATTATCCGGAGTTATAAATGGTGAAAAAAATAGCAGGTTCACCACCTGGCAAATCTTTCTGCATCCAGTCATACACTATTATGACCAGCCTTCAGTTTGTTATCCCATAAAATGAAAACATTTACTTGTTTTCTGTTTTTGCTCCCACAACAGCTGGTGCGAGTCACCAAATAATTTTGATATTACTAAAGTATCCCTATGTTTTACAGGAGGCTTTCGATAGAAAAATCATGGACTGAATTTAATTCAGATATTGCATAATTAGACCATAAGATCATAAGACATAGGAGCAGAAGGCAGCATGGGAGCAGTGGTTGGCTCTGTTGCTTCACAGCTCCAGGGTGCAGGTTCGATACACGGCTTGGGTCACTGGCTATGTAGAGTTTGCATGTTCGCCCTGTGTCTGCGTGGGTTTTCTCTGGGGCTCCGGTTTCCTCCCACAAGTCCCGAAACATGTGCTGTTAGGAAATTTGGACACTCTGAATTCTTCCTCTGTGTACCCGAACAGGCGCTGGAATGAGACTAGGGGATTTTCACAGTAACTTCATTGCAGTGTTAATGTAAGCCTATTTGTGACAATAAATATTATTAATTATTATTATTTGAATTAGGCCACTCAGCCCATCGAGTCTGTTCCGCCATTAATCATGCCTGATATTTTTCTCATTCCCATCCTCCTGCCTTCTCCCCATAACCCCTGATCCCCTTATTAATCAAGAACCTCTCTATCTCGGTCTTAAAGACACTCAAATGATTTGGCCTCCACAGCCTTCTGCGGCAAAGAGTTCCATAGATTCACCACCCTCTGGCTGAAGAAATTCCTCCTACATAAGAACTAGGAGCAGGTGTAAGCCATCTGGCCCCTCGAGCCTGCTCCACCATTCAATGAGATCACGGCTGATCTTTTGTGGACTCAGCTCCACTTTCCGGCCCGAACACCATAACCCTTAATCCCTTTATTCTTCAAAAAACTATCTATCTTTATCTTAAAAACATTGAAGGAGCCTCTACTGCTTCACTGGGCAAGGAATTCCATAGATTCACAACCCTTTGGGTGAAGAAGTTCCTCCTAAACTCAGTCCTAAATCTACTTCCTCGTATTTTGAGGCTATGCCCCCTAGTTCTGCTTTCACCCCCCCAGTGGAAACAACCTGCCCACATCTATCCTATCTATTCCCTTCATAATTTTATGTTTCTATAAGATCCCCCTGCATCCTTCTAAATTCCAACGAGTACAGTCTGTTGCTAACTTTTGGTTGGTTCAATTGGCTCTGTTTTATAACCTTTGCTCTAGAGTCGCCAGGTATCTTTATGATACCGCCACGAGGTCCAAGTTCAAGTAATGATCAATAACTCAGTACACCAATTAGTAAGATTCAAATCAAAGCACATTTATTTACAGTCAAATCTACTCATGCATAAACTCTACTTTCTAAGCTATTTCTATCACTAACAGGCCAATACTTAGCTTCGGACTGGCCCACCAGGTCAGGGGAACAAATGGCCTTTCTTTCGGGTTCTGAGTCTGCGGGATTCGAAAGCTGGTATGGACTGGTAGCTAGGGAGCGCCTATCTCGTAGCGAGCGTTGACTTGAGACTTACGTTCTTTGGCGGCAGCTGGACAGGTCACTGTCAAGGGTTGGTTCGCGTTGCTGAGTGACCCTGTCAAGAAGGACGATTTGAACTTGGGGCTTTACTTTATAGTCCTCAGGGGCTTCCCGCCTTTCGGGGGGGACCCCGTACCTGGTTTCAAGTGATTGGACTTTGTTCCAATTGCTTGGTTCGATTTCTCCAATACTGGAGCGGTTCCCTGATTGATGGGCGGTCTTAGGTGTCCGTTAACCTCTTTTGTGTTGGTTCCTGCTGGCGCCGAGGAGTGTGGCTTGGCTTTGTTTACCTTAAATGTTTCGATTGTTCCCGGGGATCGCTCATTAGTATGTAGATGGCCGCTACATTATTGTGCAGATGGTTGCTGGTATCGATGCTGTCTGGGCTTTTGCAGAGTTTAATACACAGTAACTTGCACCTGCTAGTTTCTGCCTGTGTTGGCTGAATTTCCCTTCAGCCTTTGCTGTTCTCCAAATTTACGTCGAGAATTGGCCAACCCAGGCGGCTACACTCCCTCCTTGTGATCCTAGCGTGAAGGATCACATAACTGCATTATTCTTCATTCCCTGACCCGGCGAGCACTCTTCTATGGCCTCTACACTGACCATAACTATGCAAGAAAATTTTAACTGACAATTCTAAGTGGCACTATGTGAAACAGGGACATGCATTACAAAATAATAAAAACGGTACCTCTAACTGTCCTTAGTAAACTACACTCACTCATACTAACTTCCTAAACAATACAACCCAAATCATAGCAGCATTATTCACATTTTCCTGGCTTGGCAGTCAAGCTCAGGATTGTGCAATCGCTCATGAAACACATTTCTTTATTCACAAAAAGAACGCAAACAAATCTTTATTATAGATCGCGGGGGTCAGGGGTCTGGTCATATCTGAAAATAGGGGATCTTATCCAAAAACCGGGGTGCGAGCGCGGTAGGCTCTCCTTCTCCATTTTCTCAGACTGCACGATGCAGCAGAGTATCGCCAATACTAGTAGGGATTCTATCAAGTAGGACAGGGAGTACCAGGTTATAAACCTGTCACACCAAGATGGTGTGGCGTCGCTTGTGACTGGGCTCTGGGTACTGTGGGAAAGTGAATCATTAACGGCTGGGGGGTTTGAGGTCAGGGGGTTCGCGTTCGCACGCAACCAAATGTCCATTATGGTGATGAGCAACACAGAGGATGTCCTCATGGTTCTTCTTCTCTCTTTTCTCTTCTCTTCTCTGGAGCTTCTGGGGTTCTGTGGGATCAAGCATAGTGCCTGTTGCTATCTTGGTTTAATATCCCGTATGATAGCCGGTCTGTCCTTTAGTGCCAATTACTCCCTTTATAATTGGTCACTATGTGTGAAACCCTCATTTTTTTTTTAAACCGAATATCAGGACAAGACACACTTACAAATACTGAAACAGTGCGAGCCGTCTCGCAGGCTGTGCAATTTACCATCCAAATGTTTGAGGATGTAAAAAGCAGAGGGTTGGCAACCTAAGGGTTACCTGAAAACAACAACAAAACTTTTTGAACAAAAATTGCCAAAATGAGGTGCGTATGGGCCGCGACGGGTAAGATTTGGATGGAGTCCCCGGGTAGGACGGCGACCAATGCCATGTGTGCTCTACCCGAGCATAGCTGACCAGAGGGGGGTTCCCAGGCAGGGCGGGTCCCAATGCCGTTTCTCCACTGCCTGAGCAACCGACATGAACGGGCAAGAAATGTAGTCATCGTGGGGGGTTGCCGTATTGGTTCTTCCTTCGAACCAGAAGGGCAGTTATGAACGGGGGTCTGGCAAGCTCTCAGAGATTTCGGCCAAAAAATAAGGCGTGGGGCTGTGGGGAAAACATTTCCGATCTTACGTACAACATTTAACAATACATAAGAACTAGGAGCAGGAGTAGGCCATCTGGCCCCTCGAGCCTGCTCCACCATTCAATGAGATCATGGCTGATCTTTTGTGGACTCAGCTCCACTTTCTGGCCCGAACACCATAACCCTTAATCCCTTTATTCTTCAAAAAACTATCTATCTTTATCTTAAAAACATTTAATGAAGCAGCCTCTACTGCTTCACTGGGCAAGGAATTCCATAGATTCACAACCCTTTGGGTGAAGAAGTTCCTCCTAAACTCAGTCCTAAATCTACTTCCCCTTATTTTGAGGCTAGACAACTACAAACAACATAAAATATGCTGCAGGTTCCATCAGAAAGGACACCGTTTTCTCCCAAGCGGTTCCTTTTTAAAACATCATCTGGACACCTCAGTTATCGGTTGCGAACAGGGTCGCAAAGGGGTTCTCTTTTTGGGAGTCAGACTCAAAGTCGTCGCCTTCTCCCGGATGCCAAACTCTCGAGTGTATCAGGGGGGATAGGACTGCATGGTGTGATTTGCGATCCCTCTCGTCATTCCGGACGAGTCTGTATGAGTTATCTCGGTGTAAAAGGTGGTGTCTAGTTCTGTTGTGGGGACGGAATCGGGGTCGTCATTGTAGGTCAGTGGTCGGTGTTGGGGTTTGTTTAGGAAAGTGATCATAAAGGGATCACTCGAATCGTGGTTGGATTCGCTGGGTGTGGGTCCTGTTGCATGGGGATAGTAGGGAGGCGTGCTGTGGCTATTGTCCGAGTCGCTGTCGCTGCAGTCTGTGGGCGTTCCGGGGCGGAGTGTATAGTTCGGGGGTGGAGTCGAGGTTGAGTCCGTGGCTGGGCGTGTTGGGGGAGGGTAGGGTTACGTTGGCTGTCGGCGGGGCGTGGTCTGCTGCGTCGAGCATGACGTGATATGCGTGGTTAGACTGTGTTCCATATGCCTTAAGCTGGTTAATATGGAACCACGCAGTCTTTCCGTTGGGACACTTTATTTTGTAGACGGAAGGGCTTACTTTGTCCGCAATGGAATACGGACCCGAATATTCGGGTGACAGGAATGTGCTGGGGTTGTATACGGAGAGCATGACTTGCTGACCTACACTGAACTCAGTCGCATGCACTGTCTTATCGAAACAGGCCTTGCTCTGTTTCTTTCTCGTGCCCAATTTCACTGCGGCTGCTAACTGAGCCGTTTTAACATTCTCCACTAATTGTTCTCCTGCTTTCTCGTGTGTGAGGGCCGTCACTTCGGGGCTGGTCAAATCTAATCCTAATAAAAATTCTGTGCTTTTCATGGGGCGTCCGGTCATGAGGGTGTGTGGGGTGTAACCTGTAGAAGTTGAAACTGTATTTCGCAAAAACATCAGCGCAAAAGGGAGGACTGAATCCCAAGTGGTGTTGTTTTACTGGACCATTTTTCTGAGGGTTGATTTTAGGGTCCGATTCATGCGCTCCACAATACCACTTGACTGGGGGTGGTATGCGATGTGGAATTTTTGGGTCATGCCAAATATCGTGAGGACGTTCTTCATGACACGTCCCGTAAAATGGGAACCTTGGTCGGATTCAATGCTGCGGGGGAGTCCCCATCTCGTAAAGATGTGGTGGGTTAAAATCTTGGGCTGTGGTCTTTGCCGTGTTCGTTCTGGATGGGAATGCTTCCACCCATTTTGTAAACATGTCTATCACCACGAGTACATATTTATAACCATTCCTGCAAGGGGGCAATGGTCCTATAAAATCAATCTGGAGGTTAGTCCAGAGGCCATTAACGGGTCGGGTGTGACTAAGCTGAGCCTTTTTGGCATATCTGTCCGGATTGTTCTGGGCACAGATAAGGCAATTCTCAACGTAGTGAGTTACATCGTCTTTTAAACTCGGCCACCAACAGAACTGCCTGAGGTGGGCTGTAGTGGGATCAATTCCCTGATGTCCATGACTGTCATGGAATAAACAAATCAGTTGATTCCTGTCCTGTTCAGGAGCCACATAAAGGGTGTCTTTTAACACCACACCGTCATGTGTGGTCAGAGCATTTTTAAACCTATTGTAAGGTGCCATAAATTTTCCTTTTAAAATTCCCTGAGATTGCTATCCTGCTTCTGGGCCTGCACTAAATCCTCGATATTAGTCTGCGAGACCTGAACTGCATTCACTGGTGCGCTTTCGGGGGTTGGCCAAGAATATCCGTGCCTGGAACCTGCTTTTGCCAGTGCGACGGCTTTTACATTTCCAGGGGGGGGGGAGGAACGATGGTGACTACGAACTTTGATGATTCCAAAGGTCCTGTTCTGTGCTCTTTCTAAAATGTGGCGGAGTAATGGGGCTGAGGGAAGGGGTTTTGCGTCTGCGGAAACAAATCCTCTTGCTTTCCACAGGGGTAGGAATTCCGTAAGACTGTTGCAGACATAGAGGCTGTCCGAATATATGTCTGCTGGGCTGGGGAAGGAATCTGGGTGTCCCACTATGTATGCGATGGCCGCATGTTCTGCTGCCTGCGCGCCTAAGTGGTCTGGAAGTTTTATTGCTATTTCTTCTAGGGTGCGTTCCTGCGCGTCCTCGACGTAAATGCCGCATCCTGTTATGCGCTTCACTTCTAATATTGTGGAAGATCCATCTACATATATCCTAATGGGTTTGCACGTGTCTGTGTGCTTGGGGCTCTGGGTTGAACTACCTATCTTTCTGGGGGGTGCTTTAGCAATAAAGGGTCCTGTGTTGTGGTGTGGAGAGATAATTTCATATTCATGGGGGGTTCCGGGGTACTGTAGGTTATCGGCTAAAAAAGTGTGGGTCTTTGTCCTTTTAACAGAGATGTCCCATCCCTGCAAAAGAAGGGTCCATCTGGCTGCTCTTATCTGACTAACTGTACCATCCTTGAGTCGTCCGTCCAGTAAAGGTTGGGTGGGGGGGTGTTCTGTGAGAATTGTGATGGGGTTCAGTCCGGTAATGTACGAAAAATACTGAACTGCCCAAAATACTGCAAGCAGGTGCCTCTCACAGGCTGAAAATCCCTGCTCCACAGCATCTAAAACTCTGGAGGCGTAAACCACGGGCCTTAACTGTTCGTGCCATTCCTGGAGGAGCACGGCCAAAAGGGTGCGGTCTGTGGTTGCTACCTCTGTGGCATAAGGGGAAAGCGGGTCTGGAACTTGTAGTGCGGGGGCTGCTATGAGTGCTTTTTTCAACGAGTCCACAGCATCCGTATGCTGCGGAAGCCATTCCCAGGGGGCTCCTTTCTTTAGGAGGTCTGAGAGGGGCGCTGCCTTGCTGGCAAAACCGTCAATGTGGTTTCGGCAGCAGCCAACCAGTCCTAAAAACGACCGGAGGGCTGAAACGTTCTGGGGAAGGGGCAATTTAGCAATCGAGCCAATCATTTTATGCTCGATCTCGCGTTTACCGTGCGTGATAATTGTACCCAAATATATCACCTTGTTTTCCAAAATCTGGGTCTTTTTGGGGTTAACTTTACATTCAATTGCTTGTAGTAATACCAGGAGTGCGGACAGAAGCTCGATGTGCTCTTCCTTGGTGTCTGTCTGCAGTAGTAGGTCGTCTACGTACTGGACCAGACATTCGGGGCGAGAACATTTTGATAAATCATTTGCCAGCTGTCGGTGGAAAATGGAGGGAGAGTTGTGGAATCCTTGTGGAAGGCATGTCCACGTGTACTGCTGATTTTTAAAAGTGAATGCAAATTTGTATTGGCACGCTTTTACATAGAACATAGAATGATACAGCGCAGTACAGGCCCTTCGGCCCACGATGTTGCACCGACATGGGAAGTCAAAAAACAAAAGCCATCTAACCTACACTATGCCATTATCATCCATATGCTTATCCAATAAACTTTTATATGCCCTCAATGTTGGCGAGTTCACTACTGTTGCAGGTAGGGCATTCCACGGCCTCACCACTCTTTGCGTAAAGAACCTACCTCTGACCTCTGTCCTATATCTATTACCCCTCAGTTTAAGGCTATGTCCCCTCGTGCTAGCCATTTCCATCCACGGGAGAAGGCTCTCACTGTCCACCCTATCTAACCCCCTGATCATTTTGTATGCCTCTATTAAGTCTCCGCTTCACCTTCTTCTCTCTAATGAAAACAACCTCAAGTCCATCAGCCTTTCCTCATAAGATTTTCCCTCCATACCAGGCAACATCCTGGTAAATCTCCTCTGCACCCATTCCAAAGCTTCCACGTCCTTCCTATAATGAGGTGACCAGAACTGTACGCAATACTCCAAATGCGGCCGTACCAGAGTTTTGTACAGCTGCAACATGACCTCATGACTCCGGAACTCAATCCCTCTACCAATAAAGGCCAACACACCATAGGCCTTCTTCACAACCCTATCAACCTGGGTGGCAACTTTCAGGGGTCTATGTACATGGACACCTAGATCCCTCTGCTCATCCATGCTTCCAAGAACTTTACCATTAGCCAAATATTCCGCATTCCTGTTATTCCTTCCAAAGTGAATCACCTCACACTTCTCTACATTAAACTCCATTTGCCACCTCTCAGCCCAGCTCTGCAGCTTATCTATGTCCCTCTGTAACCTGCAACATCCTTCCGCACTGTCGACAACACCACCGACTTTAGTGTCGTCTGCAAATTTACTCACCCACCCTTCTGCGCCCTCCTCTAGGTCATTTATAAAAATGACAAACAGCAACGGCCTCAGAACAGACCCTTGTGGTACGCCACTTGTAACTGAACTCCATTCTGAACATTTCCCATCAACCACCACCCTCTGTCTTCTTTCAGCTAGCCAATTTCTGATCCACATCTCTAAATCACCCTCAATCCCCAGCCTCCGTATTTTCTGCAATAGCCTCCCGTAGGGAACCTTATCAAACGCTTTACTGAAATCCATACACAACACATCAACTGCTCTACCCTCGTCTACCTGTTCAGTCACCTTCTCAAAGAACTCAATAAGGTTTGTGAGACATGACCTACCCTTCACAAAGCCATGCTGACTATCCCTGATCATATTATTCCTATCTAGATGATTATAAATCTTGTCTCTTATAATCCCCTCCAAGACTTTACCCACAACAGACGTGAGGCTCACCGGTCTATAGTTGCCGGGGTTGTCTCTGCTCCCCTTTATGAACAAAGGGACCACATTTGCTATCCTCCAGTCCTTTGGCACTATTCCTGTAGCCAATGATGACATAAAAATCAAAGCCAAAGGCTCAGCAATCTCTTCCCTGGCTTCCCAGAGAATCCTAGGATAAATCCCATCAGGCCTCGGGGCTTATCTATTTTCAGCCTGTCCAGAATTGCCAACACCTCTTCCCTACGTACCTCAATGCCATCTAATCTATTTACCTGGAGCTCAGCATTCTCCTCCACAACATCACCTTTTTCCTGAGTGAATACTGACGAAAAATATTCACTTAGTATCTCGCCTATCTCTTCAGACTCCACACACAACTTCCCATCCCTGTCCTTGACTGGCCCTACTCTTACCCTAGTCATTCTTTTATTCCTGACATACCTATAGAAAGCTTTTGGGTTTTCCTTGATCCTACCTGCCAAATACTTCTCATGTCCCCTCCTTGCTCGTCTTAGCTCTCTCTTTAGATCATTCCTCGCTACCTTGTAACTATCCATCGCCCCAACTGAAACTTCACACCTCATCTTCACATAGGCCTCCTTCTTCCTCTTAACAAGAGATTCCACTTCTTTGGTAAACCACGGTTCCCTCGCTCGACGCCTTCCTCCCTGCCTGACCGGTACGTACTTATCAAGAACACGCAGTAGCTGTTCCTTGAACAAGCTCCACATATCCAGTGTGCCCAACACTTGCAGCCTATTTCTCCAACCTACCCCTCCCAAGTCATATCTAATGGCATCATAATTGCCCTTCCCCCAGCTATAACTCTTGCCCTGCGGGGTATACTTATCCCTTTCCATCACCAACGTAAACGTCACCGAATTGTGGTCACTGTCCCCAAAGTGCTCACCTACCTCCAAATCTAACACCTGGCCTGGATCATTACCCAAAACCAAATCCAATGTGGTCTCGCCTCTTGTTGGCCTGTCAACATATTGTGTCAGGAAACCCTCCTGCACACATTGTACAAAAAACGACCCATCTAATGTACTCGAACTATATCTTTTCCAGTCAATATTTGGAAAGTTAAAGTCTCCCATAATAACTACCCTGTTACTTTCGCTCTTATCCAGAATCATCTTCGCCATCCTTTCCTCTACATCCCTAGAACTATTAGGAGGCCCATACTACGTCAGAAGAAGAGTCCCCATCTAGCATCCTCTCCGCCACCGTAATACTGTTCTTGATTAGCAGCGCCACACCTCCCCCTCTTTTGCCTCCTTCTCTGAGCTTACTAAAACACCTAAACCCCGGAACCTGCAACAACCATTCCTGTCTCTGCTCTATCCATGTCTCCGAAATGGCCACAACATCGAAGTCCCAGGTACCAACCCATGCTGCCAGTTCCCCTACCTTATTTCGTATACTCCTGGCATTGAAGTAGACACACTTCAAACCACCTACCTGAACACTGGCCCCCTCCTGCGAAGTCAAATCTGTGCTCCTGACCTCTATACTCTCAATCTCCCGTACCCTAAAACTACAATCCAGGTTCCCATGCCCCTGCTGCATTAGTTTAAACCCCCCCAAAGAGCACTAACAAATCTCCCCCCCCAGGATATTTGTGCCCCTCAGGTTCAGATGTAGACCATCCTGTCTGTCGAGGTCCCACCTTCCCCAGAAAGAGCCCCAGTTATCCAGAAATCTGAATCCCTACCGCCTGCACCATCCCTGTAGCCACGTGTTTAAATGCTCTCTCTCTATATTCCTCATCTCATTATCACGTGGCACGGGCAACAACCCAGAGATAACAACTCTGTTTGTTCTCGTTCTGAGCTTCCATCCTAGCTCCCTGAAAGCCTGCCTGACATCCTTGTCCCCTTTCCTACCTATGTCGTTAGTGCCAATGTGGACCACAACTTGGGGCTGCTTCCCCTCTCCCTTAAGTACCCGGAAAACACGATCCAAGACATCACGTACCCTTGCACCTGGGAGGCAACATACCAAACGTGAGTCTCTCACGCTCCCACAAAATCTCCTACCTGTGCCCCTGACTATCAAGTCCCCAATTACTAATGCTCTGCTCCTCTCCCCCCTTCCCTTCTGAGCAACAGGGACAGACTCCGTGCCAGAGGCCCGTACCCCATGGCTTACCCCTGATAAGTCCCCCCCCACACAAGTATCCAAAGCGGTATACTTGTTACTCAGGGGAACGACCGCAGGGGATCCCTGCACTGACTGCTTCTTCCCAGTCCCTCTTACAGTTACCCATCTATCTCCAATCTTTGGTGTAACTAATTCCCTGTAGCTGCTATCTATGACCCCCTCTGCCTCCCGAATGATCCGAAGTTCATCCAACTCCAGCTCCAGTTCCCTAACTCGGTCTTGGAGGAGTTGGAGATGGCTGCACTTCCTGCAGGTAAAATCAGCAGGGACACTAACGGCATCCCTCACCTCAAACATCCTGCAGGAGGAACATTGCACTCCCTTCCCTGCCATCCCTCTAACTTCCAACCAAGTTCTGGTTAATAAATAAATAAAAATAAAAAAAACAATATAATATGGCCCTTACCTCACACCAATGGGTCTTATTATTAGGTTAGAGGAGGAGGGCGGGTGGGAGACACTACACGTGTAGTGTCTCGGGTTTCCTCTCCACCAGAATTTATTGGTTTGCGGGGGGGGGGGGGGGGGGGGATCCTTCTCAGAAGTACTCGGGCCGAACTTCCGGTTCCCGCCTTATATTAAAAAAAAACACAGAAAAGAACAGAATCGGGACCAGGCAAGTGTTTTAAAATCAAAAACTCACCTCCCGGCAGGCCCCTGCACTCTGCTCCCGCCAAGATTCTAAGGACTGCTCCTGTAAGGCAAGTGTTTTTGAATCAAAAACTCACCTCCCGACAGGCCCCTGCACTCTGCTCCCGCCGAGATTCTGAGGACTGCTCCTGTAAGGTGATTGTTTTTAAATCAAAAACTCACCTCCCGACAGGCCCCTGCACTCTGCTCCCGCCGAAATTCTGAGGACTGCACCTGTAAGGTAATTGTTTTTAAATCAAAAACTCACCTCCCGACAGGCCCCTGCACTCTGCTCCCGCCAAAATTCCTCTGGTCCAATGGAATGGACCAGAATCCATTACTGATGTCCAAAACCGTAAAGAATTGCGAGTTGAGTCCCTGTTTGAGCATGGTCTCGGGACTTGTGGCTACCGTGGGCGCTGCTGCGGGGGTGACTTTGTTGAGTTCCCGGCAATCGATGGTCAGTCGCCATGATCTATCCGGCTTTCTCACTGGCCAAATCGGGGCATTATTAGTGGAGGCTACTGATCGGAGTACGCCCTGCTCTAATAAGCTGTCGATAACTTTTGCGATTTCTCCCTCTGCCTCTTGGGGAAATCCATATTGCTTTTGGGGTCTAGGGTCAGGTCCTGTGATTTGTACTGAACCAGTCATCCGGCCACAGTCGTGTTTGTGGGTCGCGAATGCTGTCCTTTTCTCTTGTAAAACTGCCCTAACCTGCTTGTCCGTGCTAATTGTAGTCGGGTCAAACCAAAATTCGCCTACTGCGCTAATCTTGTTTGCAGATTCTCCTATGGTGAGCTCCTGTGTCCCAGAGAAACTTGATGGACTGTCCCCGTATCTTTGCTGCAACTACTGGTCGGCCGGACCTATCCCAAAGGGTGTCGCAGACCCAACTGGGGGAGCCCGAACACCATTGGTCCGTTCCGTTCAGGTCCGTCTGATCTGAATGGGTGCTAATGCTACGTATTGGCTTTGTCCTGGTTTTATTTAGAGTGCCTGTCTGCTGGGCTCGCTGTAGCTTTTGTGGGGCATTGCATTCTCTTGCAAAGTGTCCCAACTGTTCACAGTTGTAACACACCTGTGACTTTTGTGGGGGGCTGTTCTTGCCTTCATTTACCCATGCGGGGTTCTGGTGTGCCTTAACTGCGTGTATGTCTGCTTCTGCCTGCTGTTCTTCGGGATTTGTATTCGTGCGTTTGTTTTGAACAGATTGCTCCCAGGCGAGGGACAATCTTTTTACAACCCATCTCTCATTATGAGCCTCCTCTGAGGGATCATAATTTGCACAAGTTTTTTGTCCTGCTTCTGTGGCATGGGAGATAAGGGTGCGGGTCCATTTGGCCATGTTGTCTGGGGACAAATGGGCGCGGTCTAAGTCTCCGAAAACTGCTGCGAAATGGATCCACAGGCGTCCAGCAAACGCTGTGGGGTGCTCGGTTTTCTTTTGCCTGCACTTGAGGCCTGCACGGGGTCACCCGTTATACCCGATCGCATCTAGGATCGCAGTATGCATTTCTGCAAGGGTGCCTCCTCCTACATTCAGTGGGTCGGGAAGGGCTGCTACGACCGAAGGGTCTAAACTCAAAACTGTGAGCTTTACGTGCTCTCGCTCATCCAGGCCGTACATGGTCGCCTGCTGTTTTACACTGGCAAAGAAGTGGTGGGGGTCTGAGGTGGGGAGGAACGGTTTGATTTTATTGCACGCGTCCCGTAATTGGGTTACTGTTAAGGGGGTGGTGTTACAGAAATTCCGTGTCATCCGATGCGGCTGTGCGGTGGGTGGTGACTGGGTTCATTGGAGCCTGAACTATCTGCTCTGTGGGGGGTTGGGGCGCTTTTCTCTTCTGGGGCTTTCCCTGCGCACATGTTCCCTGAACATATCTCTACGCTGTCTCACTCAATTCTTCCCAATCAGGGCCGTCTTCCTCATCTAGCTGAGATCCAAAGGTTTTCTGGAATCCTTTTTGAACTGAAAGCAGAGATTGCAGTTCTGCAATCTGCTTCCGGCACTTTACGTGGCCTAATGAGCTTGTCTTTGCTCCGTGGTGGCAGCATGGAGGGCTCTTAACGCTGCCTTCAGGTAACTACACTGCCTCTGCAAAGCTCTTCCTGTGAATCTCGCTCAGGTTTTCCCACCAAGTATGTCCTATACTCCCGGGACCCGTTACTCATTGTTACAGAATTCGCTCCAAAGGGGCCATCCTTTCCCTTTGAGGTACTTTCTGATTTCCTCTTCCCAAACGGGACACTGTCCTACTCTACTGCTGCTGGTCACTGCGACCACAAATTCTTCGGGGTTCATGAGGCGTTGCATTGCCTGCATTGCCATCTTTCTTATCTGAATGTTTCTTTTAAAATTTGGAACCAGGGGTATTAAGGCGGTGCTGCAATTACGGGTAAGGCTTTTGCTATTTTCCGGAATACAAACTCCCGACAGTTTTGTCGCAACAAAAATCTATCAGTATTACCTTATCGCCCTGTTAGTTACGCATGCATTTAACACACTTCCGAATTATGAGGATTGATCAGAACTGCTTGAATACTTGTGGTTTTTCTGTTCCCAATTGGATTTCTAATTCAAATTTTGGGTTCTCCCGGAGTGGTTAAGCCACTTCTAGATCGGGTCCTGTCAGGATGTCGCGAGTAATATGTTGCTAATTTTTGGTTGGTTCAATTGGCTCTGTTATATAACCTTTGCTCTAGAGTCGCCAGGTATCTTTATGATACCGCCTTGAGGTTCAAGTTCAAGTAATGATCAATAATCAGTACACCAATTAGTAAGATTCAAATCAAAGCACATTTATTTACACAGTCAAATCTACTCATGCATAACCTCTACTTTCTAAGCTATTTCTATCACAAACAGGCCAATACTTAGCTTCGGACTGGCCCACCAGGTCAGGGGAACAAATGGCCTTTCGTTCGGGTTCTGGGTCTGCAGGATTCAAAAGCTGGTATGGACTGGTAGCTAGGAGCGCCTATCGCGTAGCGAGCGTTGACTTGAGACTTACGTTCTTTGGCGGCAGCTGGACAGGTCACTGTCAAGGGTTGGTTCGCGTTGCTGAGTGACCCTGTCAAGAAGGACTATTTGAACTTGGGGGCTTTACTTTATAGTCCCCAGGGGCTTCCCGCCTTTCGGGGCGGACCCCGTACCTGGTTTCAAGTGATTGGACTTCGCTCCAATCGCTTGGTTCGATTTCTTCAATACTGTGGCGGTTCCCTGATCGATGGGCGGTCTTTAAGTGTCCGTTAACCTCTTTTATGTTGGTTCCTGCTGGCGCCGAGGAGTTTGGCTTGGCTTTGATTACCTTAAATGTTTCAATTGTTCCCGAGGATCGCTCATTAGTATGTAGATGGCCGCTACATTATTGTGCAGATGGTTGCTGGTATCGATGCTGTCTGGGCTTTTGCAGAGTTTACTACACAGTAACTAGCACCTGCTAGTTTCTGCCTGTGTTGGCTGAATTTCCCTTCAGCCTTTGCTGTTCTCCATTTTACGTTGGGAATTGGCCAACCCAGGTGGCTACAAGTCCCAGTCTACTCAACCTCTCCTCGTAATCCAACCCCTTCAACTCTGGGATTAACCTAGTGAATCTCCTCTGCATACCCTCCAGCGTCCTTTCTCAGGTAAGGTGAGAAACATCGAGGGCTGAAGGGCCTGTACTGCGCTGTAATGTTCTATGTAATGTTCTATAAAACGGAACACAATACTCCAAGTGTGGCCTCACTAACACCTTATACAATTGCAGCACAACCTCCCTAGTCTTAAACCCCATCCCTCTAGCAATGAAGGACAAAATTCCATTTGCCTTCTTAATCACCTGTTGCACCTGTAAACCAACTTTTTGCGACTCATGCACTAGCACACCCAGGTCTCTCTGCACGGCAGCATGTTTTAATATTTTATCATTTAAATAATAATCATCCCTTTTGCTGATATTCCTACCAAAATGGATAACCTCACATTTGTCAACATTGTATTCCATCTGCCAGACCCTTGCCCATTCACTTAACCTATCCAAATCCATCTGCAGACGTCCAGTATACTCTGCACTTGTTGCTTTACCACTCATCTTAGTGTCGTCTGAAAACTTGGACACATTGCCCTTGGTCCCCAACTCCAAATCATCTATGTAAATTGTGAACAATTGTGGGTCCAACACTGATCCCTGAGGGACATCACTAGCTACTGATTGCCAACCAGAGAAACACCCATTAATCCCCACTCTTTGCTTTCTATTAATTAACCAATCCTCTATCCATGCTACTACTTTACCCTTAATGCCATGCATCTTTATCTTATGCAGCAACCTTTTGTGTGGCACCTTGTCAAAGGCTTTCTGGAAATCCAGATATACCACATCCATTGGCTCCCTGTTATCTACCGCACTGGCAATGTCCTCAAAAAATTCCACTAAATTAGTTAGGCACGACCTGCCCTTTATGCGCCCATGCTGCGTCTGCCCAATGGGATAATTTCCATCCAGATGTCTCGCTATTTCTTCCTTGATGATTGATTCCAGCATCTTCCCTACTACCGAAGTTAAGCTCACTGGCCGATAATTACCCGCTTTCTGCCTACCTCCTTTTTTAAACAGTGGTGTCACGTTTGCTTTCCAATCCGCCAGGACCACCCCAGAGTTGAGTGAATTTTGATAAATTATCACTAGTGCATTTGCAATTTCCCTAGCCATCTCTTTTAGCACGCTGGGATGCATTCCATCAGGGCCAGGAGACTTGTCTACCTTTTGCCCCATTAGCTTGCCCATCACTACATCCTTAGTTATAACAATCATTTCAAGGTCCTCACCTGTCATAGTCTCATTTCTATCAGTCACTGGCATGTTATTTGTGTCTTCCACTGTGAAGACCGACCCAAAAAACCTGTTCAGTTCCTCAGCCATTTCCTCATCTCCCGTTATTAAATCTCCCTTCTCATCCTCTAAAGGACCAATATCTACCTTAGCCACTCTTTTTTGTTTTACATATTTATAGAAACATTTACTATCTGTTTTTATATTCTGAGCAGGTTTACTCTCATAATCTATCTTACTCTTCTTTATAGCTTTTTTAGTTGCTTTCTGTTACCTCCTAAAGATTTCCCAGTCCTCTTGTCTCCCACTAATCTTTGCCACTTTGTATGCTTTTTCCTTCAATTTGATACTCTCCCTTATTTCCTTAGATATTTTGACAAGGTCCCTCATGGTAGACTAGTACAAAAGGTGAAGTCACACGGGATCAGGGGTGAGCTGGCAAGGTGGATACAGAACTGGCTAGGCCAGAGAAGGCAGAGAGTAGCAATGGAAGGATGCTTTTCTCATTGGAGGGCTGTGACCAGTGGTGTTCCACAGGGATCAGTGCTGGGACCTTTGCTCTTTGTAGTATATATAAATGATTTGGAAGAAAATGTAACTGGTCTGATTAGTAAGTTTGCAGACGACACAAAGGTTGGTGGAATTGCGGATAGCGATGAGGACTGTCGGAGGATACAGCAGGATTTAGATTGTTTGGAGACTTGGGCAGAGAGATGGCAGATGGAGTTTAATCCGGACAAATGTGAGGTAATGCATTTTGGAAGGTCTAATGCAGGTAGGGAATATACAGTGAATGGTAGAACCCTCAAGAGTATTGAAAGTCAAAGAGATCGAGGAGTACAGGTCCACAGGTCATTGCTTTCAACACAGGTGGAGAAGGTAGTCAAGAAGGCATACGGCATGCTTGCCTTCATTGGCCGGGGCATTGAGTATAAGAATTGGCAAGTCATGTTGCAGCTGTATAGAACCTTAGTTAGGCCACACTTGGAGTATAGTGTTCAATTCTGGTCGCCACACTACCAGAAGGATGTGGAGGCTTTAGAGAGGGTGCAGAAGAGATTTACCAGAATGTTGCCTGGTATGGAGGGCATTAGCTATGAGGAGCGATTGAATAAACTCGGTTTGTTCTCACTGGAACGAAGGAGGTTGAGGGGCGACCTGATAGAGGTCTACAAAATTATGAGGGGCATAGACAGAGTGGATAGTCAGAGGCTTTTCCCCAGGGTAGAGAGGTCAATTACTAGGGGGCATAGGTTTAAGGTGAGAGGGGCAAGGTTTAGAGTAGATGTACGAGGCAAGTTTTTTACGCAGAGGGTAGTGGGTGCCTGGAACTCGCTACCGGAGGAGGTGGTGGAAGCAGGGACGATAGTGACATTTAAGGGCATCTTGACAAATACATGAATAGGATGGGAAGAGAGGGATACGGACCCAGGAAGTGTAGAAGATTGTAGTTTAGTCGGGCAGCATGGTCGGCACGGGCTTGGAGGGCCGAAGGGCCTGTTCCTGTGCTGTACATTTCTTTGTTCTTTGTTGTTTTATATCCACGGTCGATTTTCCCTTTTTCTACCATCCTTCCTATTTGTTGGTATAAACCTTTGCTGAGCACTGTGAAAAATCGCTTTGAAGGTTCTCCACTGTTCCTCAACTGTTTCACCATAAAGTCTTTGCTCCCAGTCTACCTTAGCTCACTTTTCTCTCATCCCATTGTAATCTCCTTTGTTTCAGCACAAAACACGAGTGTTTGTTTTCACCTCCTCACCCTCCATCTGTATTTTAAATTCCACCATTTTGTGATCGCTCCTTCCGAGAGGATCCCTAACTACGAGATCATTAATCAATCCTGTCTCATTATACAGGACCAGATCTAGGACCGTTTGTTCCCTCGTAGATTCCATTACATACTGTTCTACAAAACTATCACGGATACATTCTATAAACTCCTCCTCAAGGCTGCCTTGACCGACCTGGTTAAACCAATCGACATGTAGATTAAAATCCCCCATGATAACTGCTGTACCATTTCTACTTGCATCCGTTATTTCTTTGTTTATTGCCTGCCCCACCAGAATGTTAGTATTTGGTGGCCTATAGACTACTCCCATCAGTGACTTTTTCGCCTTACTATTCCTGATTTCCACCCAAATGGATTCAACCTTATCCTCCATAGCACCGATGTCATCCCTTACTATTGCCCGGTTGTCATACTTAAATAACAGAGCTACACCACCTCCCTTACCATCCATTCTGTCCTTCCGAATAGTTTGATACCCTTGGATATTTAACTCCCAGTCGTGACCATCCTTTAACCATGTTTCAGTAATGGCCACTAAATCACAGTCATTCACGATGATTTGCGTCATCAACTCATCTCTGTTTTAAAGGATCGTCCCTTTAGTCTGAGATTGTGTCCGCTGGTTCCAGTTTTTCCTACAAAGAGAAACAACCTCTCCATGTCCACTCTATCCAGGCCTCGCAGTATCCTGCAAGTTTCAATAAGATTCCCCCTCATTCCTCTAAACGCCAAAGAGTACAGACCCAGAGTCCTCAACCGTTCCTCATACGACAAGCTCTTCATTCCAGGGATCATTCTTGTGAACTTCCTGTGGACCCTTTCCAAGGCCAGCACATCCTTTCTTAGATACGGGTCCCAAAACTGCACACAATACTACAAATGTGGTCTGACCAGAGCCTTATACAGCCTCAGAAGTACATCCATGCTCTTGTATTCTAGCCCTCTTGACATGAATGCTAACATTGCATTTGCCTTCCCAACTGCTGACTGAACCTGCACGTTAACCTTAAGAGAATCTTGAACAAGGTCTCCCAAGTCCCTTTGTGATCCTAATTTTCTAAGCATTTCTTCATTTCGAAAACAGTCTTTGCCTACAATCCTCCTTCCAAAGTGCACAACCTCAAGGTTTTCCACAATGTATTCCATCTGCCACTTCTTTGCCCTCTCTCCTAGCCTGTCCAAGTCCTTCTGTAGCCCCACAGCTTCCTCAATACCACCTGTCCCCCTTCAGATCTTTGTATCATCTGCAAACTTAGCAACAGTGCCTTCAGTTCCTTCTTCCAGATCATTAATGTATATTGTGAAAAGTTGTGGTCCCAACACAGACCCCCAAGGCACACCACTAGTCACCGGCTGCCATCCTGAAAAAGACCCCTTTATCCCCACTCTGCCTTCTGCCAGTCAGCCAATCCTCTATCCATGTCAGGATCTTACCCTGAACACCAGGGGCTCTTAAAACAACCTCATATATGGCATCTTGTCAAAGGCCTTCTGGAAATCTAAATAAATCACGTCCACTGGTTCGCCTTTGTCTAACTTTGTTGTTACTTCTTCAAAGAACTCCAACAAATTTGTCAGACGTGACCTCCCCTTGACAAAGCCGTGCTGACTCAGTCCTAATTTACCATGCACTTCCAAGTACTCCGCGATTTCACCTTTAATAACAGACTCTAAAATCTTACCGATGACCAAAGCGAGGCTAACCAACCTATAATTTCCGTATTCTGCCTCCCTCCCTTCTTAAACAGTGGTGTTACATTAGCCACTATCCAATCCTCTGGGACCCTCCCGGTCTCCAGTGATTCCTGAAAGATCACCACCAATGCCTCCAACCTCTCCTCAGCTATCTCTGGGTGTAGTCCATCTGGTCCAGGTGATTTATCCACCTTCAGACCTTTCAGTTTCCCCAGAACCGTCTCCTTAGTGACGGCCACTACACTCACCTCTGCCCCGATTCTCCTGGAGCTCCGACGTCCCACTGGTGTCTTTCACCGTGAAAACTGATACAAAGTAACTGTTCAGTTTATTTTCCATTTTTTTGATTCCTATTATTATTTCTCCATCCACATTTTCCAGTGGTCCAATGTCTATTTTTGCCTCTCTCTTACCTTTTATATATTGAAAAAAAGCTCTTATTTTTTTTTATATTATTAGCTACCTTGCACTCATATTTCATCTTCGCCGCCTCATTTGATTTTTTAGTTGTCCTCTGCTTGCTTTTAAAGGCTTCCCAATCCTCTAGCTTCCCATTAATGCTCGCCACTTTGTATGCTTTTTCTTTTATGATGTTGTTGACTTCACTCGTCAGCCATGGATGCCTCATCCTTCCCTCAGCATGTTTCCTCCTGCTTGGGATGAATTTCTGTTGTGCCTCCTGAATAACCCCCAAAAAACGCTGCCATTGCTGTTCCACGGTCTACACCGCTAGGTTCCTTTTCCAATCAACTCTGGCTGGCTCCTCCCTCATGTCTTTTAGTTAGCCTATTTAGTTGTAATGCCGTGACATCTGATTGCAGCTTCTCCCTCTCAAACTGCAGGGTAAAGTCTATCATAATGTGGTCACTGCTCCCTAAGGGTTCCATCACCTTAGGTTCCCTAATCAAGTCTGCCTCGTTACACATCACCAAATCCAGAATTGCCTGTTCCCTAGTAGGCTGTCACAAGCTGCTCCCCCAAAAAATCCTAGACGCCAACAAATTCCTTTTCTTGGGATCCACGACCAACCTGCCTTTCCCAGTCCACCTGCATATTGAAGTCCCCCATGATGATTGTAATATTGCCTTTTTTACATGTCTTTTCTATCTCTTGATTTATTTTCTGCCCCACATCCTGACTACTGCTAGGGGGCCTGTACATTACTCCCATCAGGGTCGTTTTACCTTTGCGATTCCTCAACTTTAGCCACAGAGAGTCTATGCCTTCTGATCCTATATCGCTCCTTGCTATTCATTTAAGTTAATTTCTTGCAAACAATGCAACTCCGCCCCCTTTGCCCATCTGCCTGTCCATTCGATAGGACGCATATCCTTTTATATTTAGATCCCAGCCCTGATGCCCTTGCAGCCACGTCTCCGTGGTGCCCACAACATCATTATGGCCAATGTCAATGTGCACAACAAGCTCATTTCCCTTGTTCCGTATACTGTTCGCATTTAGGTACAACACCCTCAGTCCTGCATTGACCGGCTCCCTTTTCACACTTATCACCTTTTTTGCTCTGCCTGAGGGTACTGTTGTTGTCTTATTTTTGTTCTCTAATTCCCCTTCAGCTATGACACCTTCTAAGCTAACATTCTGGCTCCCATCCCCCTGCCATACTAGTTTAATACAGTAAGAAGTCTTACAACACCAGGTTAAAGTCCAACAGGTTTGTTTCAATGTCACTGGCTTTCGGAGCGCTGCTCCTTCCTCAGGTGAATGAAGTGGTATGTTCCAGAAACATATATATAGACAGATTCAAAGATGTCAGACAGTGCTTGGAATACGAGCATTAGCAGGTGATTAAATCTTTACAGATCCAGAGATGGGGTAGTGGGGGTGTGGGGATGACCTTGGCAAGATGTTCATCTTCATCGATGACGTGTTGAAGGCTCTGAAGAAGATGTCGTAGTTTCCCCGCTCCGGGGAAGTACTGGACGACGAAGGGTATTCTGTCGGTTGTGTCCCATGTTTGTCTTCTGAGGAGGTCGGTGCGTTTTCTTGCTACCACTACTTGCCTTCAAACAACCGCGCAACCTCAAACCAAACCACAGTTTGCAGCAAACTACCCAGTCTTCAGAACAGTGACCACGACACCACACAACCCTGCCATGGCAATCTCTGCAAGACGTGCCAGATCATCGACATGGATACCACCATTACACATGAGAACACCACCCACCAGGTACGCGGTACATACTCGTGCGACTCGGCCAACATTGTCTACCTCATACGCTGCAGGAAAGGATGTCCCGAAGCGTGGTACATTGGCGAGACCATGCAGACGCTGCTCACGGTGCCTGCTTTGGACAACAGAACTCAGACCCGGAGTGGTGGGGTGGGACTTGGATCGATTGATTGGCTGGTGGCCAATACAAACAACAAAGAACAAAGAAATGTACAGCACAGGAACAGGCCCTTCGGCCCTCCAAGCCCGTGCCGACCATGCTGCCCGACTAAACTACAATCTTCTACACTTCCTGAGTCCGTATCCCTCTATTCCCAGCCTATTCATGTATTTGTCAAGATGCCCCTTAAATGTCACTATCGTCCCTGCTTCCACCACCTCCCGGAGCGGTAGCGAGTTCCAGGCACCCACTACCTTCTGCGTAAAAAACTTGCCTCGTACATCTACTCTAAACCTTGCCCCTCTCACAGAGACGATAGTGACGTTTAAGAGGCACCTTGACAAATACAGGAATAGGATGGGAATAGAGGGATACAGACCCAGGAAGTGCAGAAGATTTTAGTTTATACGGAATGTGGTGACTCGGGTCTTTTCACAGTAACTTCATTGAAGCCTACTTATGACAATAAGTGATTATTATTATAAAAGGCCATATTCTACCGGGTAACGGGTGGTGATTGGATCTTGCCTGAGTGGGTTGATTTCCAGAGACCTAAGGAAAGTAGAGTCAGGTCCCTGGACACCCAGGGTAAAGGACCTCTCCTCTCTCCCTCATATTATTTTCTCCAGGAAAGCTGCTGTATTTCTGAAATGGCACAGACCGAAATGAATCAACAGTGAAAACCATTACAGACTGGAAAGCAGAACTCTCTGCCTGGAAGCCTGGTTTGAAAGAAAGTGTGCAAGAAACAACAACAAGAAACAAAGACTAGCACGTATTTTTTTCACTCCTCTTCACCTCTGTTTGTTTGCCTGGTGTATGTAAATAATACTTAACCAGTTACAGCTAATAGCAAATGTTGTTCCTTTGTTTAAGGGTAACAAGGATAATCCAGAAAATTACAGGCAAGTGAGCCTTATGCCAGTGGTAGGGAAATTATTGGAGAGGATTCTTCGAGACAGAATGTACTCCCATTTGGAAACAGGTGGACGTATTAGCGAGAAGCAGCATGGTTTTGTGTCATAGGGAATTGAACCCGCGCTGCTACTCTTGTTTTGCATTACAAGCCAGCTGTCTTAGCAGCATGGAGGTCGTGTCTCACGAACTTGATCGAGTTTTTTGAGGAAGTCACAAAGGTGATTGATGAAGATCGGGCAATGGTTGTTGTCCACATGGACTTCAATAAGGCCTTTGACAAGGTCCTCATGGCAGGCTGGGACAGAAGGTGAAGTCACATGGGATCATAAGTGAGCTGGCAAGATGGATACAGAACTGGCTAAGTTATAGAGGATAAAGGGAAGCAGTGGAAGGGACCTTTTCTGAAAGGAGGGCAGTGACTAGTGGTGTTCTGCAGGGATCAGTGCTGGGATCTTTAATGTTTGTAGTATATACAAATGATTTGGAGGGAAATGTAACTGGTCTGATTAGTCAGTTTGTCTATGACACAAAGGTAGGTGGAATTGTGAATAACGATGAGGAATGTCAGAGGATACAGCCGGATATAGATCGGTGGGATTCGGTGGGAGACTTGGGCGGAGAGATGGCAGATGGAGTTTAATCCAGACAAATGTGAGGTCATGCATTTTGGAAGTCTAATACAGGTGGTAAACGACAGAACCCTTAAGAATACTGACAGGCAGAGACATCTGGGTGTACAGATCCACAGGTCACTGAAAGTAGCAACGCAGGTGGAGAAGGTAGTTAAGAAAGCGTACGGCATGCTTGCTTTCATCGGCCAGGGCGCTGAGTATCAAAAATGGCAAGTCATGCTACAGCTGTATAGAACCTTAGTTAGGACACACTTGGAATATCGTGTTCAATCCTGGTCGCCACACTGCCCGAAGGATGTGGAGGCTTTGGAGAGGGTACAGGGTGTTTACCAGGATGCTGCCTGGCATGGAGAGCAGTAGCTATGAGGAGAAGTTGGATAAACTCAGTTTGTTCTCACCTGATAGAAGTCTACAAAATTATGAGGGGCATGGACAGAGTGGATAGTCAGAAGCTTTTTCCCAAGGTGGAAAATTACTATGGGACATAGGTTTAAGGTGCGAGGGGTAAAGTTTAGAGGAGATGTGTGAGGGAGGATTTTTACACAGAGAATAGTTGGTGCCTGGAACTCACTGCCGGAGGAGGTGGTGGAAGCAGGGACGATTGCGACGTTTAAGGGGCATCTTGACAAATACGTGAATAGGATGGGAATAGAGGGATAAGGATCCTGAAAGTGTAGAAGGTTTTTGGTCAGACAAGCAGCATAGTCGGCGTCGGCTTGAAGGGCTGAAGGGCCTGTTCCTTAGATATACTTTTCTTTGTTCAGTTGTATTTGCTGCATCTTTAATTATAGTTCTTGTTATAAATAAACAGTAACTGTGTTTACATTTACAAACTTGGTGACTGTAATTATCAGGTAGCCAAGGACCAAAGACCTTGGGTATTTTTATAAGAATTAATGGTTACTTCACTTGTGTTGCAACTCCAGGTCAAAGGGGACTGGAATTGACCACGCCCTAGCCCAGGGCGTCGTAACGTGTGCAAAAAATATTTTGTAAGGATGACAGCAGAACAAGACTTATCAGGAAAGATTAGATTGCATGGTCTATTGGTGGGCTGCACGTTCTATGTAATTATATATGATCTGCTTACCTTTGACTGCTTTCGCAAAAACGTACTTCTCTTTACTTGGGTCTTTTTCATCAACTAAAATCCCATGAAAGATACGCCCAAAAGTACCTGAAACAAATGAAAACAATTAAGAAATTTACAGACTTACCAAAGGGATAGTTAATCAACTCAGTTAACTCAGCTTGAGTTTTAACTTTCTAGATCTGTGAAAAATAATGTTTTACTGAATTCATCCTGGGCTGAAACCATTATAGAACAAAGAAAAATTACAGCACAGGAACAGGCCCTTCGGCCCTTCAAGCCTGCGCCGATCCAGATCCTCTATGTAAAACTGTCACCTATTTTCTAAGGATCTGTATCCCTCTGCTCCCTGTCTAGATACATCTTAAATGACGCAATCGTGCCCGCCTCTACCACCTTCGCCAGGCACCCACCACCCTCTGCGTAAAGAACTTTCCACGTATATCTTCCACAAAATTTTCCCCTCTCACCTTGAACTCGTGACCCCTAGTAATTGAGTCCCCCACTCTGGGAAAAAGCTTCTTGCTATCCATCGTGTCTATACCTCTCATGATTTTGTAGACCTCAATGAGGCCCCCCTCAACCTCTGTCTTTCTAATGAAAATAATCCTAATCTACTCAACCTCTCTTCATAGCTAGCGCCCTCCATACCAGGCAACATCCTGGTGAACCTCCTCTGCACCTTCTCCAAAGCATCCACATCCTTTTGGTAATGTGGTGACCAGAACTGTACGCAGTATTCCAAACGTGGCCGAACCAAAGTCTTATACAACTGTAACATGACCTGCCAACTCTTGTATTCAATACCCCTTCCGATGAAGGAAAGCATGCCATATGCCTTATTGACCACTATCGAGCTGCGCAGCCACCTTCAGGGTACAATGGACCTGAACACCCAGATCTCTCTGTACATCAATTTTCCCCAGGGCTTTTTCATTTACCATATAGTTCGCTCTTGAATTGGATCTTCCAAAATGCATCACCTCGCATTTGCCCGGAGTGAACGCCATCTGCCATTTCTCCGCCCAACTCTCCAATTTATCGATATTCTGCTGCATTTTCTGACAGTCTCCTTCACTATCTGCTACTCCACCAATCTTAGTGTCACCTGCAAACTTGTTAATCAGACCATCTCTACCTTCCTCCAGATCATTTATGTATATCACAAACAACAGTGGTCCCAGCACGGATTCCTGTGGAACACCACTAGTCACAGTTCTCCATTTTGAGAAACTCCCTTCCACTGCTACTCTCTGTCTCCTGTTGCCCAGCCAGTTCTTTATCCATCTAGCTAGTACACCCTGGACCCCATGAGATTTCACATTCTCCATAAGCCTATCATGGGGAACCTTATCAAATGCCTTACTGAAGTCCATGTATATGAGCTCTTCCCTCATCAATCAACTTTGTCACTTCCTCAAAGAATTCTATTAAGTTGGTAAGACATGACCTTCCCTGCACAAAACTATGTTGCCTATCACTGATAAGCCCATTTTCTTCCAAATGGGAATAGATCCTATCCCACAGTATCTTCTCCAGCAGCTTCCCTACCACTGACGTCAGGCTCACCGGTCTATAATTACCTGGATTATCCCTGCTACCCTTCTTAAACAAGGGAACAACATTAGCAATACTACAGTCCTCCGGTACCTCACCCGTGTTCAAGGATGCTGCAAAAATACCTGTTAAGGCCCCAGTTATTTCCTCTCTCATTTCCCTCAGTAACCTGGGATAGATCCCATCCGGACCTGGGGACTTGTCCACCTTAATGCCTTTGGAATACCCAACACATCCTCCCTCCTTATACCGACTTGACCTAGAGTAATCAAACATCTATCCCTAATCTCAACATCCGTCATGTCCCTCTCCTCAGTGAATACCGATGCAAAGTACTCGTTAAGAATCTCACCCATTTTCTCTGACTCCACGCATAACTTTCCTCCTTTGTCCTTGAGTGGGCCAACCCTTTCTCTAGTTACCTTCTTGCTCCTTATATATGAATAAAAGGCTTTGGGATTTTCCTTAACCCTGTTTGCTAAAGATATTTCATGACCCCTTTTAGCCCTCTTGATTCCTCGTTTCAGATTGGTCCTACATTCCCGATATTCTTCCAAAGCTTTGTCTGTCTTCAGTCGCCTAGACCTTATGTATGCTTCCATTTTCCTCTTAGCTAGTCTCACAATTTCACCCGTCATCCATGGTTCCAGAATCTTGCCATTTCTATCCTTCATTTTCACAGGGACATGTCCATAAGACCATAAAACATAGGAGCGGAAGTAAGGCCATTCGGCCCATCGCGTCCACTCCACCATTCAATCATGGCTGATTTCAACTCCATTTACCCGCTCTCTCTCCATAGCCCTTAATTCCTCGAGAAATCAAGAATTTATCAACTTCTGTCTTAAAGACACTCAACGTCCCGGCCTCCGCCGCCCTCTGTGGCAATGAATTCCACAGACCCACCACTCTCTGGCTGAAGAAATTTCTCCTCATCTCTGTTCCAAAGTGACTCCCTTTTATTCTAAGGCTGTGCTCCCGGTTCCTAGTCTCCCCTGCTAATGGAAACAACTTCCCGTCCACCCTATCTAAGCTATTCATTATCTTGTAAGTTTCTATTAGATCTCCCCTCAACCTCCTAAACTCCAATGAATATAATCCCAGGATCCTCAGACGTTCATCGTGTGTTACGCCTACCATTCCTGGGATTATCCGTGTGAATCTCCGCTGGACCCGCTCCAGTGCCAGTATGTCCTTCCTGAGGTGTGGGGCCCAAAATTGCTCACAGTATTCTAAATGGGGCCTATTTAATGCTTTATAAAGCTTCAGAAGTACATCCCTGCTTTTATATTCCAAACCTCTTGAGATAAATGACAACATTGCATTTGCTTTCTTAATTACGGACTCAACCTGCAAGTTTACCTTTAGAGAATCCTGGACTAGGACTCCCAAGTCCCTTTGCACTTCAGCATTATCAATTTTGTCACCGTTTAGAAAATAGTCCACGCCTCTATTCTTTTTTCCAAAGTGCAAGGCCTTGCACTTGCCCACGTTGAATTTCATCAGCCATTTCTTGGACCACTCTCCTAAACTGTCTAAATCTTTCTGCAGCCTCCCCACCTCCTCCATACTACCTGTCCCTCCACCTATCTTTGTATCATCGGCAAACTTAGCCAGAATGCCCCCAGTCCCGTCATCTAGATCGTTAATATATAAAGAGAACAGCTGTGGCCCCAACACTGAACCCTGCGGGACACCACTCGTCACCAGTTGCCATTCCGAAAAAGAACCTTTTATCCCAACTCTCTGCCTTCTGCCTGACAGCCAATCGTCAATCCATGTTAGTACCTTGCCTCGAATACCATGGGCCCTTATTTTACTCAGCAGTCTCCCGTGAGGCACCTTATCAAAGGCCTTTTGGAAGTCACGGTAGATAACATCCATTGGCTCTCCTTGGTCTAACCTATTTGTTATATCTTCAAAGAACTCTAACAGGTTTGTCAAGCACGACCTCCCCTTACTAAATCCATGCTGACTTGTCCTAATCCGACCCTGCACTTCCAAGAATTTAGAAATCTCATCCTTAACAATGGATTCTAGAATCTTGCCAACAACCGAGGTTAGGCTAATTGGCCTATAATTTTCCATCTTTTTCCTTCTTCCCTTCTTGAACAGGGGGGTTACAACAGCGATTTTCCAATCCTCTGGGACTTTCCCTGACTCCAGTGACTTTTGAAAGATCATAACTAACGCCTCCACTATTTCTTCAGCTATCTCCTTTAGAACTCTAGGATGTAGCCCACCTGGGCCCGGAGATTTATCAATTTTTAGACCTCTTAGTTTCTCTAGCACTTTCTCCTTTGTGATGGCTACCATATTCAACTCTGTCCCCTGACTCTCCTGAATTGTTGGGATATTACTCATGTCTTCTACTGTGAAGACTGACGCAAAGTACTTATTTAGTTCCTCAGCTATTTCCTTGTCTCCCATCACTAGATTACCAGCGTCATTTTGGAGCGGCCCAATGTCTACTTTTGCCTCCCGTTTGTTTTTAATGTATTTAAAGAAACTTTTACTATCATTCCTAATGTTACTGGCTAGCCTACCTTCATATTTGATCCTCTCTTTCCTTATTTCTCTCTTTGTTATCCTCTGTTTGTTTTTGTAGCCTTCCCAATCTTCTGACTTCCCACTACACTTTGCCACATTATAGGCTTTCTCTTTTGCTTTGATGCATTCCCTAACTTCCTTTGTCAGCCATGGCTGCCTAATCCCCCCTCTGATAATCTTTCTTTTCTTTGGGATGAACCTCTGTACTGTGTCCTCAATTACTCCCAGAAACTCCTGCCATTGCTGTTCTACTGACTTTCCCACTAGGCTCTGCTCCCAGTCGATTTTCGTCAGTTCCTCCCTCATGCCCCTGTAGTTACCTTTATTTAACTGTAACACCTTTACATCTGATTCTACCTTCTTTCTTTCAAATTGGAGATTGAATTCTACCATATTATGATCACTGCCTCCTATGTGTTCCCTTACTTTAAGATCTTTAATCAAGTCTGGCTCATTACATAACACTAAGTCCAGAATGGCCTGTCCCCTCGTGGGCTCCATCACAAGCTGTTCCAAAAAGCCCTCCTGTAAACATTCAATGAATTCCCTTTCCTTGGGAAATGATCAGGGGGTTGGATAGGGTGGACAGGGAGAGCCTTCTCCCGCGGATGGATATGGCTGGCACGAGGGGACATAGCTTTAAACTGAGGGGTAATAGATATAGGACAGAGGTCAGAGGTAGGTTCTTTACGCAAAGAGTAGTGAGGCCGTGGAATGCCCTACCGGCAACAGTAGTGAACTCGCCAACATTGAGGGCATTTAAAAGTTTATTGGATAAACATATGGATGATAATGGCATAGTGTAGGTTAGATGGCTTTTGTTTCGGTGCAACATCGTGGGCCGAAGGGCCTGTACTGCGCTGTATTGTTCTATGTTCTATGTTGGGTCCACTGGCAGCATTATTTACCCTGTCCACCTGCATACTGAAGTCCCCCATGATCACTGTGACCTTGCCTTTCTGACATGCACTTTTTATTTCGTGGTGCATTTTGTGCCCCTGGTCCTGACCACTGTTCGGAGGCCTGTACATAACTCCCATTATGGGTTTTTTGCCTTTGTGGTTCCTCAACTCTACCCACACAGACTCCACATCATCTGACCCTATGTCGTTTAGTGCTATTGATTTAATTTCATTCCTAATTAACCTCTGCCCACCTCTCTGTCTTTTCGATAGGTTGTGAATCCCTGGATGTTTAAATGCCAGTCCTGAACCCCCTGCAACCACGTCTCTGTGATGCCTACCACATCATACCTGCCAGTCACAATCTGGGCCACAAGCTCATCTACCTTGTTCCGTACACTGCGCGCATTTAAATATAGCACCTTTAATTCTCTATTGACCGTCCCTTTTTGTTTTCTTAGTGGTGGACCTTGGTTTACTGAGCCTTTCCATACACTGTGTCATATTTTGTGGAATGGGGACTATCGTAACCTCTCCTCCACCCCTTTTACCTCCCTCCCTATCCCGCCTGAAGCATCGATATCCTGGGATATTTAGTTGCCAATCATGCCCTTCCCTCAACCAAGTCTCAGTAATAACAATAACATCATATTCCCAGGTATTAATCCAAGCCCTAAGTTCATCTGCCTTACCTGCTACACTTCTTGCATTAAAACAAATGCACCTCAGACCACCAGTCCCTTTGCGTTCATAATCTGCTCCCTGCCTACTCTTCCCCTTAGTCATGCTGACTTCATGATCTAGTTCCTTACAGGCTTTAGTTACTACCTCCTTACTGTCCACTAACCTCCTCATTTGGTTCCCATCCCCCTGTCACATTAGTTTAAACCCTCCCCAACAGCGTGAGCAAAAGCACCCCCAGGGACATTGGTTCCAGTCCTGACCAGGTGTAGACCATCCGATTTGTAATGGTCCCACCATCCCCAGAACCGGTCCCAATGTCCCAAAAATCTGAACCCCTCCCTCCTGCACCATCTCTCAAGACACGCATTCATCCTGCCTAGTCTTTCATTTCTACTCTGACTACCACGTGGCACTGGTAGCAATCCTGAGATTAAAATCCTGAGAAAAGCTCCGACTTTTTAATTTGGCTCCTAACTCCCTAAATCTGCTTGTAGGACCTCATCCCGTTTTTTACCTATATCGTTGGTGCCTATATGCACCACGACAACTGGCTGTTCACCCTCCCCCTTCAGTATGTCCTGCAGCCTACCTGAGACATCGCTGACCCGTGCACCTGGAAGGCAACATACCATTCTGGAGTCTCGTTTTCAACCACAGAATTGCCTGTCTACTCCCCTTACGATTGAATCCCCTATGACTATAGCCCTGCCAGTCTTTTTCCCGCCCTTCTGTGCAGCAAAGCCAGCCACGGTGCCATGAGCCTGGCTACTACTGCCTTCCCCTGGTGAGTCATCTCGCCCAACAGTATCCAAAACGGTATACCTGTTTTGGAGGGAGATGACCGCAGGGGACACCTGCACTGCCTTCCTGCTCTTTCTCTGCCTTTTGGTCACCCATTCCCCTTCTCCCTCAGCAATCCTCAACTGCGGTGTGACCAATTCGCTAACGCGCTATCCACGACCTCCTCAGCATCGCGGATGCTCCAAAGTGAGTCCATCTGCAGCTCCAGAGCCGTCATGCGGTCTAACAGGAGCTGCAGCTGGACACACTTCCCGCACGTGAAGGAGTCAGGGGCATCGAGAGTGTAATATTCTCAACGGGCCAACAGCACTGCGCCATAGTTCCCTCTCATTTAAGTCTCATATAGTCACTTAAGTCAGCCAAACTGAAATATTTTTTATTTTCTGCTCTTATGTATATTTAATCCTGTACAACCCCAGCGGCAGACTTGGTTTGTGACAAAATTACACAGGGATTCTTAGTGTTCTACACTCTGTGATTGTGGTGATTGTAGTTCATTCTTTTTCTTTTTATCTTTCCTGGAGTCCATAGCCCAGATCTCCTACTTAGCGTTTTGCAGCCTCCAACAGCAGTGCATGAAGAGAATTAGCAATGTCAATAAGGGTCAAAGGAACAAAAAAGCAAATAGCATGAAAAAACACACCAGGCGCTGTAGGCTGAAAGGCAAGACTGAACAAGGAGGGATGAATGCATGTTCCATGAGCAAGCCACAGTATCATTAATGCAATCAAAATGAAAAGCAGAGAGGTAGAATTCAAGGGATAGACATCAATTCACCAAATATCTGTATGTTACGTTACTACAGAGAAAATTGCAAAATAGGATAATAAATAGAATTGCATAATTTAAAGCCATGCTATGACAATTGTTTACCATATTTAATCCAAACTCTCTTGCATGCGAAGGGTGCCATAGATCCCTGTGCAGTGAATGCTGAGAGGCATCATTCGCCACTAAGGAAAATTGTTGTGCTACGAGAATTCCTTTTACAAGACAGATCATTATCAAAAATATATTGGCCAAGCAACAACATATTTTATAGTGGATGTGCATCAGACTGTAACCGCAGCTCTTCAAGCTGTCACCGAGCGAACTAGTTCATTCAGATTCCTGAGCTGACAATTTCTAAGTGCTGCCACAGAACAAATTTAGTATTTAACACCATATGAACAGTGTGACACAGTAAAATTTGTGGATGATACTAATATAGTGAAGAGGAGATAAAGAGTTTAAAGACAGATATAGATAGGCTAGGAGAATGGGCCAAAATTTGGCAGATGGAGTTTAATGTGAGGTTATCCATTGTGGCCGAAAAATAGAAAGGCAGATTATTAACTAAATGGAATGCAGCTTCAAAATGTTTCTGGGGAGGGGGATCTGGGTGTCTTTGTTCATGAATCGCAGAAAGTTGGTATGCAGGTACAGCAATTAATAAAAAAGGCAAATGGAATTTTATTGTGTATTGCAAAAGGACTGGGGTAGAAAAGTGGAGAAGTGTTGTTGCAATTGTATAGGGGAGGTCACATCTGGAGTATTGTGCCCAGTTTTGGTCTCCTTATTTGACGACGGATGTGGTGGCATTGAAGGCAGTTCGGAGGAGGTTCACCAGATTGATACCGGGGATGAAAGTGTTGACGTATGAGGAGAGATTAAATCGTTTAGGCTTATACTCGCTCGAGTTTAGAAGGATGTAATCGGGGTGCATAAAATACTAAATGGGATTGATAAAGTAAACGTAGACCAAATGTTCCACCTTATGAGGCAATCTAGAACGAGAGGTCACAGATATAGGTTGAGAGATGGTAGATTTTGAACTGAGATGAGGGGCAACCACTTCTCTTAAGAGTGTGGTGAATTTGTAGAACTCGCCGCCCCACAGTGTGGTGGCATCTGAATCACTAAATGGTTTCACGAAGGAGATAGATATATTTCAGGTTTAAAAAACAGGTTAAAGAGATATGGGCAACAGGTGGAGAGGTGAGATCAGGAAGACATCAGCCATGATCTGATTGAATGGCGGAGCAGGCTCGAAAGGCTGAACTGCTTACTAATTTCTAGGTTCATATTACATCTGTAGTGGTCGACGACCTAGCCAAATTCCACTTTCCAGCTCTTGGCCCATGGTCTTGTAGGTTACAACATATTTAGTTCACAACATTTTAAAATACATTAAGGTGTCTGTTTCTACTTCCTTTTCAGACCCCCAAAGCTGTTTTTTTCAAGGGAACATAGTTGTTCTGAGCTCTCTATCTCTTCCACGGATACCCGCCACTGATTTACCTTCGAGTAGTTGTTTCGAGTCCACTTAAGCTAAACCAGACCTCATTTTTATTCGTCAGTTCCAGGCCATATTAACTCATTTGATAAACCTTCCATCATGCCATCCCTCCTCACTGCTATAATTAGAACATAGAACAGTACAGCACAGTACAGGCCCTTCAGCCCACGATGTTGTGCTGACCATTTATCCTAATCTAAGATCAACCTAACCTACACCCCTTCAATTTACTGCCGTCCATGTGCCTGTCTAAGAGTCGCTTAAATGTCCCTAATGACTCTGACTCCACCACCTCTGCTGGCAGTGCATTCCACACACCCACCACTCTCAGTGCAAAGAACCTACCTCTGACATCTCCCCATACCTTCCTCCAATCACCTTAAAATTATGTCCCCTCGTGACAGCCGTTTCCACCCTGGGGAAAAGTCTCTGGCTATCCACTTTATCCATGCCTCTCATTACCTTGTACACCTCTATCAAGTCACCTCCACTTGTATGGAGTGGACCAGGAGTGGAGCGATTAAAAAAGAGGAGAGCGGGTGTGGAAAAGTAAGATGGCGGCGGGTGGAGACCAGGCGGCGTGGGCGCAATGGTCGCGGGAGCAGCAGGAGTTCCTGAAAAGCTGCTTTGCGGAGCTGAAAGCAGAAATGCTGGCCCCAATGAAGGCGTCGATAGAAAAGCTGGTGGAGACCCAGAAGGTCCAAGGGGCGGCGATCCGAGAGGTGCAGCAGAAAGCCTCTGAAAATGAGGACGAGATTCTGGGCCTGGCGGTGAAAGTGGAGGCACACGAGGCGCTGCACACAAAGTGGAAGGAAAAGTTCGAGGACCTGGAGAATAGGTCGAGGAGGACGAATCTCCGGATTCTGGTTCTCCCTGAAGGGGTGGCAAGGTCCGACGTGGGGGCACATGTAGCCGCAATGCTGAACACGTTAATGGGCGCGGGAGCCTTCCTTGGACCTGGATGGGGCTCACAGAGTCCTGGCAAGGAGGCCTAAAGCCAATGAGCCGCCAAGGGCTGCAGTGGTGAGGTTTCACCGCTTCATAGACAGGGAGTGCGTCCTGAGATGGGTGAAGAAGGAACGGAGCAGCAGGTGGGAGATCCGTATATATCAAGACTAGAGTGGCTAAGAAGAGGGCTGGATTCAACCGGGCCAAGGCGGTGCTCCACCGAAAGGGGGTGAAGTTTGGGCTATTGCAGCCAGCGCGACTGTGGGTCACGTTTCAAGATCGCCACCATTATTTTGATACGCCGGATGAGCCGTGGACCTTTATACAAAACGAGAAGTTGGACTCAAACTAAGGGTTTCATGTGGGGTTGGGTTTGTTTTTTCGTTATTGTGTGGGAAAGCTGGGGAGTGGGAAGGGGTGAGTGGATGTGATATGTGGGTTTTGTGGGTCTGTGGGCATCGGTACTGTTTTGTAGGGGCCGGTCCCCGTGTGCGAAGGAGGGGGGGGGGGTGCAGGAGGCCCTGGGTCGTGGGGAACTGCGGTGAGGTTGTAGAAGGAGCTGCGCCATAGGGGGCAGGGGCGGCCAAGGTGGAAAACGTGGGATTTTTCCCGTGCTGAGGAAGGGGGAGGGGGGGGGGGGGCCTGAGGGGAGGGGCGGTGTTGGAGGGGTGCTTACATCGGCCTGAAAGGGGGGGACAGAGGGGATGGGGATTCCACATGGGGGGCCGTTGGCAAAGATGGGAGCTGCCGTGGTCTGCAGGAGTCAGCTGACCTATGGGAGTGCAATGGGGGGAGCAAGGGGGCTAGACGGTGGTCTAGCTGGGGAGGGGGGGGGGGTGGCGGGGGAGGACTGGGTTGCTGCTGTACTGACGGAAGGGGAGCTGGAGGTAAAAGGGAGAGTCGGGGCGGGGGTTCGCCGCCTGGGGGACTGGAGTGTGGGCACGTGGCAGGCCTAAGAAAGGGGATGGCTAATTGGCATGGGGGGGGGGGGGGGGGGGGGGTGAGTAGCTTCCTGATCCGGCTGATAACATGGAATGTGAGGGGCCTAAATGGACCGATCAAAAGGGCCCGGGTGTTCACGCACTTAAAGGGACTGAAGGCAGACGTTGTTATGCTTCCGGAGACGCACTTGAAGGTGGCAGATCAGGTCAGGCTGAGAAAGGGATGGGTAGGACAGGTGTTTCATTCAGGGCTGGATGCGAAGAACAGAGGGGTTGCAATACTAGTGGGGAAGCAGGTGTCATTCCAGGCGCTGAATATTGTGGCGGATAATGGGGGTCGATACGTGTTGGTGAGTGGTAGGTTGCAGGGGACCCGGGTGGTACTGGTGAATGTGTATGCCCCGAATTGGGACGATGCAGGGTTTATGAAGCGCATGTTGAGTCGGATCCCGGATCTGGAAGCGGGGAGCTTGATAATGGGGGGGGGGGGGGGGGGGGGGGGGGGGGACTTTAATACGGTACTGGACCCAGCATTGGACCGATCCAGTTCAAGGACGGGTAAGAGGCCAGCTGCGACCAAAGTGCTAAGGGGTTTTATGGACCAGATGGGGGAAGTGGATCCGTGGAGGTTTGCCAGGCCGGGGGCCAGAGAGTTCTCTTTTTTCTCCCATGTACACAAGGCCTATTCACGGATAGACTTCTCTGTGATGAGTAGGGCACTGGTCCCAAGAGTGGAGGGAACAAAATATTCGGCTATAGCGATTTTGGACCACGTCCCGCACAGGGTGGAGTTGGGGTTGGGGGAGGAGAGGGACCAGCGCCCGCTGTGGCGCCTGGATGTGGGACTGTTGGCAGATGAGGAGGTTTGTGGGCGGGTCCGGGGGTGCATTCAGAGATACATAGAGGCCAATGGTAATGGGGAGGTGCAGGTGGGTGTGGTTTGGGAGGCTCTGAAGGCGGTGGTTAGGGGAGAGCTAATCTCAATTAGGCCTCACAGGGAGAGGAGAGGATGGCGAGGGAAAGGTTGGTGGGGGAGATAGTAAGGGTGGACAGGAGCTATGCAGAGGCCCCCGAAGATGGGCTGCTGAGGGAGCGACGGAACCTCCAAACGGAATTTGATTTATTGACCACGGGGAAGGCAGAGGCGCAGTGGAGGAAAATGCAGGGGGCAGTGTATGAGTATGGGGAGAAGGCGAGTCGGATGCTGGCGCATCAGCTACGTAAGAGGGAGGCGGCAAGGGAGATTGGAGGAATCAGGGATGGGGGGGGGGAATACGGTGCGGAGTGCGGTTAAAATAAATGAGGTATTTAGGGATTTCTATGGGGACCTGTACAAGTCAGAGGGGGGAGAGGGGATGCGGCAGTTCTTAGATCAACTGAGGTTCCCGAGGGTGGAGGAAGAGCAGGTGGCTGGCCTGGGGGCCCCGATGGGGCTGGAGGAGCTGGTTAAGGGATTGGGGAGCATGCAGGCGGGCAAGGCCCCGGGACCGGATGGGTTCCCGGTTGAATTTTATAGGAAGTATGTGGATCTGTTGGGCCCGTTGCTGGTGAGAACCTTCAATGAGGCAAGGGAGGAAGGGACTCTGCCCCCGACAATGTCTCGGGCGCTGATCTCGCTGATTCTCAAGCGGGACAAGGACCCACTACAGTGCGGTTTGTATAGGCCGATCTCGCTCCTTAACATAGATGCCAAGTTGCTGGCGAAGGTCCTCGCTACGAGGATTGTGTCCCGGGAGCGATACGCAAGGACCTGACGGGGTTCTTGAAGGGCAGGCAGTTAAAAGCGAATGTGCGGAGACTCCTAAACGTGATTATGATGCCCTCGGTGGGAGGGGAAGCGGAGGTGGTGGCGGCTATGGACGCGGAGAAGGCCTTTGATCGGGTGGAGTGGGAGTACCTATGGGAAGTGCTTAGCAGGTTTGGGTTCGGGGAAGGGTTCATAGGGTGGGTCGGGTTGTTATACAGGGCCCCGGTGGCGAGCGTGTCTACGAATCGGCGGAGATCGGAATATTGCAGATTGTACCGGGGGACGAGACACGGGTGTCCCCTGTCCCCTCTGCTGTTCGCGCTGGCAATTGAGCTGCTGGCCATGGCATTAAGGGAGTCTAGGAACTGGAGGGGGTTGGTCCGTGGAGGGGAGGAACACCGGGTGTCGTTGTATGCTGATGACCTGTTGTTATATATTGCAGATCCAGTGGAGGGGATGGCGGAGGTCATGCGGATCCTTCGGGAGTTTGGGGAATTCTCGGGTTACAGGGGCAGGCTGGTGCTGCCGAATCAGTGTGGCTATTGTTGAGCAGCTAATGTGGCGATGATCCGTAAATGGGTAATGGAGGGAGAGGGGGTGGCGTGGAAGAGGCTAGAGGCGGCGTCTTGTGTGGGTACTAGCTTGGGGGCGCTGGTGACAGCACTGTTGCCGCTACCGCCGACGAGGTACACCACGAGCCCGGTGGTGGCGCCATTGAAGATCTGGGGGCAGTGGAGGCGACATAGG
The DNA here is from genome assembly GCF_047496885.1 of Scyliorhinus torazame. Taxonomy (NCBI): domain Eukaryota; kingdom Metazoa; phylum Chordata; class Chondrichthyes; order Carcharhiniformes; family Scyliorhinidae; genus Scyliorhinus; species Scyliorhinus torazame. The sequence continues at coordinate 151,628,108 of NC_092720.1, forward strand.
TGGGGGCCTCAATTTGGTCCCCGGTACGGGATAATCATAGGTTTGTGCCGGGCAGGACGGATGGGGGGTTCCTCAGTTTAAAAAAAAATTTAGAGTGCCCAATTCATTTTTTTTCCAATTAAGGGGCAATTTAGTGTGGCCAATCTACCTACCCTGCACATCTTTGGGTTGTGGGGGCGAAACCCACACAAACACAGGGAGAATGTGCAAACTCCACACGGACAGTGACCCAGAGCCGGGATCGAACCTGGGACCTCGGCGCCATGCGGCAGCAGTGCTATCCACTGAGCCACAGTGCTGCCCTGTGGGGCAGGAATTAAAAGGATGGGGGGCCAGCACGAAGGATTCAGGACAGGGTGATTTCGGGTGTATGGGTTGGAGAAGGCAAAGTCTCGTTGATTTATCAGGAGCTGCAGGAAGCGGAGGAGGAGTTGAAGGGCGTGGGGTGAGGAGCTCGATGAGGGCCTGTGGGCTGATGCCCTGGGCAGGGTCAATTCCTCCTCCTCATGCGCCAGGCTCAGTCTAATACAGTTCAAAGTAGTACATAGGGCGCATATGACAGGGGTGAGGATGAGTAGGTTTTTTGGGGTGGAGGACAGATGTGAGAGATGTTCGGGGAGCCCAGCGAATTACACCCATATGTTCTGGACATGCCCGGCGCTGGAAGGGTTCTGGAGGGGCTTTACGAGGGCTATGTCCAAAGTTGTGAACACCCGGGTCAAGCCGAGCTGGGGGATAGCACTATTTGGCATATCGGACGAGCCGGGAGTGCAGGAGCCGAAAGAGGCCAGAGTTCTGGCCTTTGCGTCCCTGGTAGCCAGGCGGAGGATCCTACTAATGTGGAGAGATGCAAAGCCCCCGAGTGTGGAATCTTGGATCAATGACATGGCAGGGTTCATTAAGTTGTAGAGGATAAAGTTTGCCTTGCGAGGGTCTGTGCAGGGGTTCTCCAGGCGGTGGCAACCGTTCCTAGACTTTCTCGCGGAACGCTAGGTGGAGGTCAAAACAGCAGGTTTATGTTTTTGTTAAAAGGGGGCGTTTTCCCCACTTTTGTAGTTATTGGTTAAACAAAGAACAAAGAAATGTACAGCACAGGAACAGGCACTTCGGCCCTCCAAATACGTGCCGACCATGCTGCCCGACTAAACTACAATCTTCTACACTTCCTGGGTCCGTATCCTTCTATTCCCATCCTATTCATATATTTGTCAAGATGCCCCTTAAATGTCCCTGCTTCCACTACCTCCTCCGGTAGCGAGTTCCAGGCACCCACTACCCTCTGCGTAAAAAAAGGGGTTAATGTATAGTTGTTTGGTTTCCTATGTACAATTTTGTTTTTCTTGCTTTCTTTCTGGAGTGATTGGTTGAAACTTGCTAAAAATTTTGAATAAACATATTTTTAAAAACACTATCTACAAGTCCACCAACCTTCGTGTCACTGGCAAACTTACTAGCCCACCCTTCCACTTCCTCATCCAAGTCATTTATAAAATCCACAAAGAGCAGAGGTCCCGGAACAGATCCTTGCGGGACACCACTGGTCACCGACCTCCAGGTGGAATACTTTCCATCCACTACCACTCGCTGTCTTCTTTCGGCCAGCCAATTCTGTATCCAGACAGCCAGATTTCCCTGTATCCAATGCCCCCTAACTTTCTGAATGAACCTACCATGGGGAACCTTAAGAAATGCCTTACTGAAACCCATATACACCACATCCACTGCCCGACCTTCATCAATGTGTCTCGTCACATCCTCAAAGAATTTAATGAGGCTTGTGAGGCATGTCCTGCCCCTCACAAAGCCATGCTATCTTTAATCAAACCATGTTTTTCCAAATAATCATAAATCCTATCTCTCAGAATCCTTTCCAATATTTTGCTCACCACAGAAGTAAAACTGATGGGTCTCTAATTCCCAGGCATTCCCTATTCCCCTTATTGAACAGGGGAACAACATTCGCCTCCCTCCAATCATCCGGTACTACTCCAGTGGAGAGTGAGAAAGGTCATCGCCAACGGCGCAGCAATCTCCTCCCTCGCTTCCCGTAGTAACCTTGGGTGTATCCTGTCAGGCCCAGGGGACTTATCTATCCTGATGCTTTTCAAAATTTCCTTCTTAATATCAACCTGTTCGAGTCTATTAACCTGGTTCACACTGTTATCATGGGCAACAAGGTCCCTCTCTCTCGAATGAATACTGAAGCAATGTATTCATTTAGGGCCTCCCCCATCTCTTCAGACTCTAGGCACAAGTTCCCTCCCACTATCTCTGATCGGCCCTACTCTCACTCTGATCATCCTCTTATTTCTCACATAAGTGTAGAAGGTTTTCCCTAATCCTTCCCACCAGGGCTTTTTCATGCCCCCTTCTAGCTCTCCTCAGTCCATTTTTGAGTTCCTTCCTGGCTACCTTGTAACCCTCTAGAGCCGAGTCAGATCCTTGCTTCCTTAACTTATGTAAACTTCCTTCTTCCTCTTGATTGAACCTCCACTTCTCTTGTTATCCAAGGCACCTTCACCTTACCATTCCGTCCTCGTCTCAGTGGGACAAAACAATTCAGCACTCGCAGTATGTGCTCCTTAAACAATCCCCACATTACTGTTGCGCATTTCCCCCAAGAACAATTGTTCCCACTATATACTCCTCAGCTCCTGTCTAATAGCAGTATAATTTCCCCTTCCCCAATTAAATACCTTCCCATACTATGACTATGGTAAAGGTCAAGGAGTTGTGGTCACCGTCACCAAAATGCTCTCCCACCGAGACATCTGACACCTGGCCTGGTTCATTGCCGAGCACAAGTCCAATATGGCCTCCCCCCTAGTCGGCCTATCTACATATTGAGTCAGGAATCCTTCCTGTACACACCTGACAAAATCTGCTTCATCCAAACCATTTGCAGTAAGGAGGTTCCAGTCAATATTAGGGAAGTTGAAGTCACCCATGACAACAACTCTTTTACTTCTGCACTTTTCCAAGATCTGCCGCCCAATCTGTTTCTCTATCTCTCTGCTGCTATTGGGGGGTTTATAGAAAACTTCCAATAAAGTGACTGCTCCTTTCTTGTTTCTGACTTCCACCCATACTCAGTAGACAAACCCTCCTCAACTACCTCCTTTTGTGCAGCTGTGATGCACTGCCTAATTAACAGTACCACGCCCCCTCCTCTTTTACCTCCCTCCCTATTCTTCTGAAAACATCTAAACCCCGGAACATCTAACAACCATTCCTGCCCATGTGAAATCCATATCTCCATAATGGCCACAACATCGTAGTTCCAAGTACTGATCCATGCTCTAAGTTACTCTCTCTTATTCCTGACACTCCTTGCAGTGAAACAGGCACACTTTAACCCATTCCACTGAGTGCAACTTTGCCCTACCAACTGTCTATACTTCCTCAGACTTGCTGCATACTATTTCTGCCTGTTCAACAGCTACCCTATCCTCTGATATCTTCCGGATTGTCTCCATAATCAATACTGTGATCCATCTTCTTTTTATGCCCCTAATTCAGTGGTGGGCAACCCGTTGCCCGGGGTCAATATGCAGCCCAGAGTTCTGAGTGTGGGCCGAGAGACATTTTGTTGACCGTAGCCCATGTGCAGGGTTGCCAGATTCCCGTTCACATAGTTATTTCCTACTGGTCTGACTTAAGTCATAGCCAGGGAAAGCAAGGGCAAATGAAATTGAAAAATTAAAAAGAAAATCACTTATTGTCACAAGTAGGCTTCAAATGAAGTTACTGTGAAAAGCCCCTAGTCGCCACATTCCGGTGCCTGTTCGGGGAGGCTGGTACGAGAATTGAACCGTGCTGCTGGCCTGCTTTAAATGCCAGCGATTTAGCCCTGTGCTGAACCAGCCCCATGAAGTGAGGTTTGTGTTGATTGAACACAATATTGACTGTGAGTGCCATATGCTCCCCCTCTGTGTCCAAAGTGTACATTGGCTGTTGCAAGGGAAATTTGCATACCTCCGTTGTGGTCACCCTAACTTGAAGGTAGTTTGTGGAGGAGCTGTTGTCAAGTGACACTTGAACCCGAAACACTTCAGTGTTTCCCTCCCTATCCCCTCCTCTAACCAAAAAAAACCAACCGCTGTAAAGATCAAGAGGAAGGCTCGAGGTCAGGTAGAAGTAGAAAGAAGTTGGACCGTGACGCCACAGCCTGCAGGTAAGGGATTGGCTGATGACTGGTAAGTAGTTTTTCTTTTCTTTTCCCTCAGGTGTTATCGTGCAGGGCGCAGAGGTTGCTCAGTGAGTGCTTGCTGAGAAGGGGAGTGAATAACAGGTAAGCTCTTTCTTTCTTTTTCTTTTTTTTATCTAAAGGGGATGGCAGGGAAGGTAGTGCAATGTTCCTCCTGCAGAATGTTTGAGGTGAGGGACGCCGACAGTGTCCCTGCTGGTTTCATCTGTGGGAAGTGCACCCATCTCCAGCTCCTCAGAAACTGCATTAGGGAACTGGAGCTGGATGAACTTCGGATCATTCGGGAGGCAGAGGTGGTCATAGATAGAAGCTTCAGGGATGTAGTTACTCCAAAGAATAAAGATAGATGGGTGACGGTGAGAGGGGCTGGGAGGAAGCAGTCAGTACAGGGATCCCCTGTGGTCATTCCCCTTAGTAACAAGTATACCGCTTTGGATACTGTTGAGGGGGGGGGGGGGGGAGGGGGGGGGCTTACCAGGGGTAAGCCATGGGGTGCATATCTCTGGCACAGAGTCTGTCCCTGTTGCTCAGAAGGGAAGGGGGGAGAGGAGTAGAGCATTAGTCATTGGAGACTCCATAGTTAGGGGGATAGATAGGAGATTCTGTGGGTACGAGAAAGACTCGCGGTTGGTGTGTTGCCTCCCAGGTGCCAGGGTGCGTGATGTCTCGGATCGTGTTTTCGGGATCCTTAAGGGGGAGGGGGAGCAGCCCCAAGTCGTGGTCCACATAGGTACCAACGACATAGGTAGGAATAGGGATGTAAGGCAGGAATTCAGGGAGCTAGGGTGGAAACATAGATCTAGGACAAACAGAGTTATTATCTCTGGGTTGTTACCCGTGCCACGTGACAGCAAGACGAGGAATAGGGAAAGAGAGGAGTTGAACGCGTGGCTACAGGGATGGTGCAGGAGGGAGGGTTCCAGATTTCTGGATAATTGGGGCTCATTCTGGGGTCGGTGGGACCTCTACAAATGGGATGGTCTACACCTGGACCAGAGGTGTACCAATATCCTGGGGGGGGGGGAAATTTGCTAATGCTCTTCGGGATGGTTTAAACTAGTTCAGCAGGGGGTTGGGAACCTGAATTGTAGCTCCAGTATACAGGAGGTTGAGAGTAGTGAGGTCATGAGCAAGGTTTTAAAGTTGCAGGAGTGTACCGGCAGGCAGGAAGGTGGTTTAAAGTGTGTCTTCTTCAATGCCAGGAGCATCCGGAATAAGGTGGGTGAACTTGCGGCATGGGTTGGTGCCTGGGACTTCGATGTTGTGGCCATTTCAGAGACATGGATAGAGCAGGGACAGGAATGGTAGTTGCAGGTGCCGGGGTTTAGATATTTCAGTAAGCTCAGGGAAGGTGGTAAAAGAGAGGGAGGGGTGGCATTGTTAGTCAAGGACAGTATTACTGTGGCAGAAAGGACGTTTGATGAGGACTCGTCGATTGAGGTAGTATGGGCTGAGGTTAGAAACAGGAAAGGAGAGGTCACTGTGTTAGGGGTTTTCTATAGGCCTCCGAAAAGTTCCAGAGATGTAGAGGAAAGGATTGCAAAGATGATTCTGGATAGGAGCGAAAGCAACAGGGTAGTTGTTATGGGGGACTTTAACTTTCCAAATATTGACGGGAAACGCTATAGTTCGAGTACTTTAGATGGGTCCGTTTTTGACCAATGTGTGCAGGAGGGTTTCCTGACACATTATGTAGATGGGCCAACGAGAGGCGAGGCCGTATTGGATTTGGTACTGGGTAATGAACCAGGACAGGTGTTACATTTGGAGGTAGGTGATAGACTTAGTCTATCAAAGATAGACTTTGGTGATAGTGACCACAATTCGATTACGCTTACTTTAGTGATGAAAAGGGATAGGTATATACCACAGGGCAAGAGTTATATCTGGGGGAAAGGCAATTATGATGCGATAAGGCAAGACTTAGGATGCATCGAATGGAGGGGAAAACTGCAGGGGATGGGCACAATGGAAATGTGGAGCTTGTTCAAGGAACAGCTCCTGCTTGTCCTTGATAAGTATGTACCTGTCAGGCAGGGAGGAAGTGGTCGAGCAAGGGAACCGTGGTTTACTAAGGCAGTCGAAACACTTGTCAAGAGGAAGAAGGAGGCTTATGTAAAGATGAGACATGAAGGTTCAGTAAGGGCGCTCGAGAGTTACAAGTTAGCTAGGAAAGACCTAAAGAGAGAGCTAAGAAGAGCAATGGAGGGGACATGAGAAGTCTTTGGCAGGTAGGATCAAGGATAACCCTAAAGCTTTCTATAGATATGTCAGGAATAAAAGAATGACTAGGGTAAGAGTAGGGCCAGTCAAGGACAGTAGTGGGAAGTTGTGCTTGGAGTCCGAGGAGATAGGAGAGGAGCTAAATGAATATTTTTTGTCAGTATTCACAAGGATCTGTTTTGGGGCCACTGCTGTTTGTCATTTTTATAAATGATCTGGAGGAGGGCGTAGAAGGATGGGTGAGTAAATTTGCAGATTACACTGAAGTTGGTGGAGTTGTGGACAGTGCGGAAGGATGTTACAAGTTACAGAGGGACATAGATAAGCTGCAGCGCTGGGCTGAGAGGTGGCAAATGGAGTTTAATGCAGATATCTGCGGAAACTGCTGGGAATATATGAGTTTAATGCAGAAAAGTGTGAGGTGATTCATTTTGGAAGGAATAACAGGAAGACAGAGTACTGGGCTAATGGTAAGATTCTTGGCAGCGTGGATGAGCAGAGAGATGAGCAGAGAGATCTCGGTGTCCATGTACATACATCCCTGAAAGTTGCCACTCAGGTTGAGAAGGTTGTTAAGAAGGTGTACGGTGTGTTAGCTTTTATTGGTAGAGGGATTGAGTTTCGGAGCCATGAGGTCATGTTGCAGCTGTACAAAACTCTGGTGCGGCCGCATTTGGAGTATTGCGTGCAATTCTGGTCACCGCATTATCGGAACGATGTGGAAGCATTGGAAAGGGTGCAGAGGAGATTTACCAGAATGTTGCCTGGTATGGAGGGAAGATCTTATGAGGAAAGGCTGAGGGACTTGAGGCTGTTTTCGTTCGAGAGAAGAAGGTTAAGAGGTGACTTAATTGAGACATACAAGATGATCAGAGGATTGGATAGGGTGGACAGTGAGAGCCTTTTTCCTCGGATGGTGATGTCTAGCACGAGGGGACATAGCTTTAAATTGAGGGGAGATAGATATAAGACAGAATCAGAGGTAGGTTCTTTACTCAGAGAGTAGTAAGGGCGTGGAATGCCCTGCCTGCAACAGTAGTGGACTCGCCAACACTATGGGTATTCAAACGGTCATTGGATAGACATATGGACGATAAGGGAATAGTATAGATGGGCTTTAGAGTGGTTTCACAGGTCGGCGCAACATCGAGGGCCGAAGGGCCTGTACTGCGCTGTAATATCTATTCTGTTTTACCTTTTGAAGTTGATGATAGTGAATAAGCCTGGGTGGGGGGTTTGTGGGGGCACTCATGCAGCCCACTTACTTGCCTAGGTTTCTTTTTTATTTTATTTAGCAGACCCAATTCATTTTTTCCAATTAAGGGGCAATTTCGCGTGTTCAGTCCACCTAACCTGCACATCTTTGGGTTGTGGAGGCTGTCATGCAAGAGTGCCTTTAAGAAATGGATGTGTAAGCAATGTACCTTTAAGAAAACAGTGATGTCAGAGAGTGGGTGGGGCTCCGCTCAGTTCAGCCATTTTGCAGTCTGTGTTTTGCAGGTTTTTAGTTTCAGTTTAAAAGCAGTGTCTGTGTGTTTCCAGTGAGCTGCAAGGTTTGCAGTTTGGTTTTGCTAAGAGCAGCTAAATAGTGCCTGGGTGGTTTTGCGGAGAGCAGTTTAAAAATAGAAAGCCAGTTTGCGACAGTCTCTGCTATTCCACAGAAAAAATATATATCCTTTAACCTGATGTGATACTGTTTAAAGGTGTTAAGTCTCTTGGAAGTTTGAAGGAACATTTTAAGGAATTATATACTGTTGCAATATTTTCTGAGGGGTGTTAAGAGATCCAATGTTTATTTAAGATGTTAAGTTGAGTTCATGGAATAAACAGTGTTTTGTGTTTAAAAAACCCATGTGTCCATAATTGTAATCCCACACCTAGGGAAAAAGCCGTGTGCTCGGAAAAGCAACAAATCCATTAAAGGGACAGGTTGGTTGAACTCCATGATACATTTTGGGGTTCTGAAAAGCCTCACCCATAACAGGGCGGAACCCACGCAAACACGGGGAGAATGTGCAAACTCCACACGGACAGTGACCCAGAGCCGGGATCGAACCTGGTACCTCGGTGCCGTCAGACTGCGGTGCTAACCACGGTGCCACCGTGCTGCCCCAACTTACCTAGGTTGCTCATCCCCGAACCACGAAACGCAGACTGTTAGATTTGGCAAAAACATTGCAGTTAACCTTACCTGATAAAATGCGAAAAGATGAGGTAATTATGGCGGTGGTTAAGCATTTAAAGTTGCCTGAGATAGAGTTTAACTCATTGGAAATGGCAAAAATTCAGTTGTAAATTAAACAAATGGAACATCAGAAAGAATTAAAGCGGCTGGAATACGAGAGTGAGGAGAAGAAAAAGAAAGAGAGAGAGAGGAAAAAGAAAAGGAGAGAGAAGAAGAAAGAAGAAAAGAAAGAATAGCCCTAGCAGAACAAAAAGAGAAAGAGAGGAAGTTTGAACTTCAGAAAATGGGCATGAAACATGACAATCAGTTAAAATTGGCAGACGTAAAGGGAAAAGTACAGTTGGATGATAGTGATGAGGATAGTGAGAAAGCGCGTCATAATCGAAGGCTTCGTGGGAATCTATTTAAATATGTCCAAGCATTGCCAAGGTTTGACGAAAAGGAAGTGGAAGCCTTTTTCATTTCATTTGAAAAGGTAGCTAAACAAATGCAATGGCCACAGGACATGTGGGTGTTACTGATTCAAACAAAGCTGGTAGATAGAGCTAGAGAAGTGTTTGCATCCCTACTGAAGGAGGTATCTGGAACGTATGAGGAGGTGAAGAAATCCATCTTAAGTGCATATGAGCTAGTGCCTGAAGCTTACAGACAAAGGTTTAGAAATTTAAGGAAAGAATTAGGTCAAACATACATGGAGTTTGAAAGGCTCAAACAGAGTAATTTTGATAGGTGGATAAGGGCTGTGAAAATAGACCAAACGTATGAAGCTCTCAGAGAAATTATACTTTTGGGAGAGTTTAGAAATTCAATTCCTGATGTAGTGAGAACTCATGTGGAAGAACAGAGGGTTAAAACTGCGAGATTAGCAGCGGAAATGGCGGATGATTATGAATTAGTTCATGAATCAAAGATTGGTTTCCGAATTCAGTTTCAGCCGGTGAGGGATAGAAACTGGGGACATGAGAAATACGCAAGTGGTAAAGGTAAAGGTGATCTGATGGGAGATAATGAAGGGAGTGTACCTCAGATTAAAAAAGAAATCCAGGAGGGTGGAAAAGAAATGAAAAGTTTAAAATGTTTTCACTGTAATAAACTAGGCCATGTAAAGTCACAGTGTTGGTGGTTGAAGAAAAGCACTGGGAAGGCTGATGTGGTAAAACAGGATAAGACAGTGGGGTTTGTTAGAGTGGTAAAGGAAAGCCCAAGGGAAGCGAAGGAGGTGCAAATGATTGTACAGCCTGTTCAAGAAGTAATTGTTAAGAAGGTGCCAGATGCCTTTAAAGAATTTACTTGCGTGGGTAAAGTTTACTCATCTGTATCAGGAGGAGCAGGTAAAGAAGTCACAATTTTAAGAGATACAGGGGCGAATCAATCTTTAATGATAAGAATTGAGGAATTATGCAGTTTGGGAAGAATGTTGACAGAAAAGGTGGTGATATGTGGAATTCAGGGTGAGAGGAGTAGTGTTCCATTATATAAGGAAAGTCCAGTGAAGAGTGGTGAAGTGGTAGTAGGAGTAATAGATAAACTATCTTGTCCAGGAATACAGTTTATCTTGGGTAATGATGTAGCTGGATCGCAGGTGGGAGTGATCCCTACTGTGATTGATAAGCCAGTGGAAAATCAGGCAACTGAAGGGTTGAAGGACGAATATCCTGGGATTTTTCCGGATTGTGTAGTAACACGGTCGCAAAGTCACAGGTTAAGACAAGAGGAGAAGTCAAAGAGTGAAGATGAAGCTGACGTGCAATTATCAGAAACGATTTTTGATCAGATAGTTGAAAAAGAACAAGAACAGGTGGAGGATGCGGCGGATAGTTTTAGTTCAGTGGAAAATCAGGCAACTGAAGGGTTGCAGGATGAATATCCTGGGATGTTTTCGGATTGTGTAGTAACACGGTCGCAAAGTCACAGGTTAAGACAAGAGGAGAAGTCAAAGGGTGAAGATGAAGCTGACGTGCAATTATCAGAAACGATTTTTGATCAGATAGTTGAAAAAGAAGAACAGGTGGAGGATGCGGCGGATATTTTTAGTTCAGGAAAATTGGCGAATTTACAACAGAAAGATGTAGAAATAAAACGGGTATATCAGAAAGCATATAAGGAAGAGGAATCTGAGCGTATACCAGAGTGTTATTACCGTAAAAATGATGTCTTGATGAGAAAATGGAGACGGATAAGTTCATCAAGTAGTATTGCCGGTAGGGTATAGAAAGGAGGTGTTGCGGGTTGCACATGAGGTACCAGTGGGAGGTCATTTGGGAATAAGGAAAACTCCAGCTAAAATCCAGAAACATTTCTTTTGGCCTGGACTACATAAAGATGTAGTTAAATTTTGTCAATCATGTCACACATGGCAAGTGATAGGGAAAATTGGCGGAGTTACAACAGAAAGATGTAGAAATAAAACGGGTATATCAGAAAGCATATATGGAAGAGGAATCAGTGATAAAACCAGCGCCCTTAATACCCATTCCAGAATTTGAGGAACCCTTTACAAGAGTCCTAATCCATTGTGCTGGACCGCTTCCTAAAACAAAAAGTGGGAAACAATATCTTTTGACTATAATGGATGTGTCTACTAGGTTTCCAGAGGCCATTCCAGTACGTAATATTACAGCTAAAAGGATTGTGGAGGAGTTACTTAAATTCTTTACTAGATATGGACTACCCACAGAAATTCAATCGGATCAAGGAACGAATTTTACTTCAAAGTTATTCAAAGAAGTTATGGATAGCTTCAGAATAAAACAATTTAAATCAACTGCGTACCATCCAGAATCGCAGGGAGCGTTAGAAAGGTGGCATCAGACATTAAAGACAATGTTGAGGGCGTATTGTCAAGATTATCCAGAGGATTGGGATCAAGGAATTCCATTCGTATTGTTTGCAATTAGGGATGCACCTAATCAGTCTACCAAATTTAGTCCTTTTGAACTAATTTTTGGTCATGAGGTAAGAGGACCACTTAAATTGATTAAGGAGAAATTGGTGGGTGAGAAATCGGAAATTACACTATTGGATTACGTGTCAAATTTTAGGAACGATTAAATAGAGCAGGTGAATTGGCTAGACAATATTTGAAAGTTGCACAAAATGTCATGAAACGGGTAGCGGACAAGAAATCCAAAGTTCGTAGTTTTGCCAGAGGGGATAAAGTTTTAGTGTTGTTACCAGTAGTAGGGGAGCCTTTAAAAGCTAGGTTTTGCGGACCGTATCAGACTGAAAGGAAATTAAGTGAGGTAAATTATGTGGTTAAAACACCAGATAGAAGGAAGACTCACCGAGAGTGTCATGTGAATATGCTTAAAAGGTACTTTGAAAGGGAAGGCGAGAAAAAGGAGGTTTTAATGATTTGAACTCAAAGTGACGAACCAAATCCAGATGACTGTGAATTTGACATACCTCAAATTAAATTGGAAAATGAGGATGTTCTCAAAAATTGGGATGAATTAAGTTACCTTCCAGAGGAAAAACAAATTGACCTGAAAGAGTTATTGATATCACATGGGCATGTTTTGTAGAGATAAATTGGGAAGTTCAAAAATGGCAATACATGATGTAGATGTGGGAAATGCTGTTCCTATCAAACAACATCCATATCGACCTAATCCTTTAAAATTGGCACAGGTTAACAGAGAGATTGAAGAGTATGCTGAAGAATGGCGTGAAGCCAATGGAGCTCACCCATAGTGATGGTACCTAAACCAGATGGTACCCAACAGTTGTGTGTGGACTACAGAATGCAGTTACAAGAACGGACTCTTATCCTATCCCACGTTTGAGGGATTGCATGGAGAAAGTGGGACAATCTGCTTTTATTTCAACTTCCAGACATGGAAAGAACATTTAAAACATAGTATGGAGTTCTTAGATCGACTTCAGGAGGCGGGATTGGTGATGAACCTAGCTGAAAGTGAATTTGGAGAAGCTCAAATCACTTTCCTTGCGGAGTTTCCGATATCCTCAAGAAGGGAAATAACGCGATCTCCTAGCATGAATGAATTTGATCAATCAGTTGTGCAAATGTTTTGTGGCATGATTACTCCACTGATGGACTTGCTAAAGAGACGTCAAAAGTTTCAAGGGACAGCGGACTTTCAACAGTCATTTGACTGCCTGAAAGCTGTGATCACCAATGCTCCTGTATTGGAGAATTGCAAGGGACTCTGTGGTCAGATTGAACTAAAGTATCTGATTCTAAAGAGAAATGCCGAGGAGTCGAGGAATGGATGGATCGTGCAGAGACTTTGTTCAAAGAGATTGTCAATCGAGAAGGATTTCGGTTGGAGGAAGAGGAGCAAAGAAAAATGGACTATATTATTATACCTGTTTGCATGCGGTTTTTTTTTTTAAATGGAAGGTATATTTACTGTGTACATTTCTTAGTGGATGGTGCTAAAGTGAAAAATGAAACCATCTTGAAGTTGATGGTTTTGTTTTTTTTCTTGGGGGGAGGTGTCATGCAAGAGTGCCTTTAAGCAGTGGATGTGTAAGCAATGTACCTTTAAGAAAACAGTGATGTCAGAGAGTGGTTGGGGTTCAGCTCAGTTCAGCCATTTTGCAGTCTGTGTTTTGCAGGTTTTTAGTTTCAGATTAAAAGCAGTGACTGTGTGTTTCCAGTGAGCTGCAAGTTTTGCAGTTTGGTTTTGCTGAGAGCAGCTAAAAAGTGCCTGGCTGGTTTTGCTGAGAGCAGTTTAAAAGTAGAAAGCCAGTTTGCGACAGTCTCTGCCATTCTACAGAAAATATATATATCCTTTAACCTGATGTGATACTGTTTAAAGGTGTTAAGTCTCTTGGAAGTTTGAAGGAACATTTTAAGGAATTATATACTGTTGCAATATTTTCTGAGGGGTGTTAAGAGATCCAATGTTTATTTAAGATGTTAAGTTGAGTTCATGGAATAAACAGTGTTTTGTGTTTAAAAACCCACGTGTCCATAATTGTAATCCCACACCGAGGGAAAAAGCCGTGTGCTCGGAAAAGCAACAAATCCATTAAAGGGAGAGGTTGGTTGAACTCCTTGATACATTTTGGAGTTCTGAAAAGCCTCACTCATAACAGGGCGAAACCCACGCAAACACGGGGAGAATGTGCAAACTCCACACGGACAGTGACCCAGAGCCGGGATTGAACCTGGTACCTCGGTGCCGTGAGACTGCGGTGCTAACCACTGTGCCACCGTGCTGCCCCTACTTACCTAGGTTGCTCATCCCCGAACCACCTCCCAGATGCAAATGCCCTCTCAACGGCATTTTCACCCAACTCTCATTCATTAACATTCAAATTGGATATTTAAACTTACCAAATGGAAACTGGTGCCATAAAAAGGGACTTGCCCTGTCTCTTCCCCTCCCCCACCCAGAGTATACTCTACTTTGAAGGAGTTCCCCGATGGACACTGCACTCTTTATTTCTAGGAAATCCGGGCTCTGAAGATTTGGGACGTAATGAGAAGGAGCATCAAGTTGGGGGAATTTTTAGGCAGAGGATGAGTGTCGCTACTCAGACGATATGGGCCCTCAAAGCTCTCAGCCATGTGGATGCCCTGTAGTGACTCCAGCTGTCACTCAAGTTCAGAAACCTAGAAATTAAGTTGCTCGAGCTGACAACACTTCCAGCACATGTGGTGGTCCAGGTCACAAGAAACACTCCGGGGTTTCCACATATACAGAATGTGCAATGCATGGAAATGAGCTTTCCTGCTATGCCATTACTTTATAGACTATCCTCTAGAAATATTTAGAATCTCTACAGTGCAGGAGGCGGCCATTCGGCCCATCGAGACTGCACCGACCCTCTGAAAGAGTATCCTACCTAGGCGCACTCCCCCGCTCTATCCTTGTAACCCAACCTAATCTTTGGACACTAGGGGGCAATTTTGCATGGCCAATCCACCCAACCTGCCCATTTTTGGGCTGTGGGAGGAAACTGGAGCACCCGTAGGAAACCTATGTGGACACGGAGAAAACATGCAATCTCCACACAGACAATAGTCCAAAGTCAAAATCATACATGGGTCCCTGGCGTTGTGAGGCAGCAGTGCTAACCGCTGTGCCACCAGTGTTATTGTTAATTGCATTAAGTAAAGAATACACAGGTGGAGGCTATTAATTGGTTAGTACCTTGAGCATACAGAGAGATTTGATCAGTCCAATCAGGGCCTGTCAGCTCCAAGTTGTTCATTTTTATGGGTTCATCAGAACAGCATTTAGAGATTTGGTCTCCAGGATCAAGCTCCAGGATCAAGGCCCTGCCAAGACTTGTTGGCCGTGAAAAATGCATTCATGAAGCAGACCAATGCGCTGATAATCAGTCAAGGAATCCTTCCACCTTCTCACCACAGTGCCGAAAGGGTAAAAGAAAATTGACCCCTAGCTATACTTCTGGGAGCTGGAGTGTTAGTTTTAGAGGAGGCACACTTTTGTTATTTGGCATTCTAAAATTAATATAGCATTGTGTAAAATAACAAAAGTGTGCCTCCTCTAAAACTATAAAGACAGATAGTAGAGTTTCTATAGATATTCAAATAAGAGTTAACAAATTTAATGTTGGTCCAATAGCAAGTTGATCTGGGGAATTGATAATGCAAGGTAGGGAGAAGGTGGGCGAATTAAACAGATGTTTGCATCATTCTACCGTGGGCGGCACAGTAGCACAGTGGTTAGCACAGTTGCTTCACAGCTCCAGGGACCCAGTCTTCCTGTCTTGGGTCACTGGCTGTGCAGAGTTTGCACGTTCTAAATCAACTAAATATCCCAGGGTATAAATGCTTCAGGAGGGATAGAGAGGGAGGTAAAAGGGGTGGAGGAGTTGCATTACTGATTAGAGATGATATCACAGCTGTCATTAAGGAGGGCACGATGGAGGATTCGAGCACTGAGGCAATATGGGTAGAGCTAAGAAATAGGAAGGGTGCAGTAACATTGTTGGGATTACTTTGGGAATAGCGATCACAATTCCGTAAGTTTTAGAATACTCATGGACAAAGATGAGAGTGGTCCTAAAGGAAGAGTGCTAAATTGGGGAAAGGCCAAGTATAACAAAATTCGGCAGGAACTAGGGAATGTGGATTGGGAGCAGCTGTTTAAGGGTAAATCCACATTTGAAATGTGGGAGTCTTTTGAGGAAAGGTTGATTAGAGTGCAGGACAGACATGTCCCTGTGAAAATGAAGGATAGAAATGGCAAGATTAGGGAACCATGGATGACGGGTGGAATTGTGAGACTAGCTAAGATGAAAAAGGAAGCATACATAAGATCTAGGCGACTGAAAACTGATGAAGCTTTGGAGGGATATCAGGAAAGTAGGACAAATCTCAAACGCGCAATAAAGAGGGCTAAAAGGGGTCATGAAATATCTTTGGCTAACAGGGTTAAGGAAAATCCCAAAGCCTTTTATTTGCATATAAGGAGCAAGAGGGTAACTGGAGAAAGGATTGACCCACTCAAAGACAAAAGAGGGAATTTATGTATGGAGTCAGAGGAAATGGGTGAGATTCTTAATGAGTACTTTGCATCGGTATTTCACCAAGGAGAGGGGCATGACGGATGTTGAGGCTAGGGATGGATGTTTAAATACTCGAGGTCAAGTCGGCATAAGGAGGGGGAAGGTTTTGGGTATTCTAAAAGGCATTAAGGTGGACAAGTCCCCAGGTCCGGATGGGATCTATCCCAGGTTACTGAGGGAAGCGAGGGACAAAATAGCTGGGGCCTTAACAGATATCTTTGCAGCATCCTTGAGCACGGGTGAGGTCCCGGAGGACTGGAGAATTGCTAATGTTGTCCCTTTGTTTAAGAAGGGTAGCAGGGATAATCCAGGGAATTATAGACCTGTGAGCTTGACGTCAGTGGTAGGCAAACTGTTGGAGAAAATACTGAGGGATAGGATCTATTCACATTTCGAAGAAAATAGACTTATCAGTGATAGGCAGCATGGTTTTGTGCAGGGAAGGCCATGTCTTACAAATCTAATAGAATTCTTTGAGGAAGTGACAAAGTTAATTGATGAGGGAAGGGCTGTAGATGTCATCTACATGGACTTCAGTAAGGCGTTTGATAAAGTTTCCCATGGCAGGTTGATGGAAAAAGTGAAGTCGTATGGGGTTCAGGGTGTACTAGCTAGATGGGCAACAGGAGACAGAGAGTAGTGGTGGAAGGGAGAGTCTCAAAATGGAGAAAGCTGACTAGTGGTGTTCCACAGGGATCCGTGCTCGGACCACTGTTGTCTGTGATATACATAAATGATCTGGACGAAGATATAGGTGGTCTGATTAGCAAGTTTGCAGGTGATACTAAGATTGGTGGAGTTTCAGATAGCGAGGAGGACTGTCAGAGAATACAGCAAAATATAGATAGATTGGAGAGTTGAGCAGAGAAATAGAACAACAAAGAACAAAGAAATGTACAGCACAGGAACAGGCCCTTCGGCCCTCCAAGCCCGTGCCGACCATGCTGCCCGACTAAATTACAATCTTCTACACTTCCTGGGTCCGTATCCCTCTATTCCCATTCTATTCATGTATTTGTCAAGATGCCCCTTAAATGGCAGATGGAGTTCAATCCAGGCAAATGCGAGGTGATACATTTTGGAAGATCTAATTCAAGAGCGGACTATACAGTCAATGGAAGAGTCCTGGGGAAAATTGATGTACAGAGAGATCTGGGAGTTCAGGTCCATTGTATCCTGAAGGTGGCAACGCAGGTCGATAGAGTGGTCAAGAAGGCATACAGCATGCTTGCCTTCATCGGACGGGGTATTGAGTACAAGAGTTGGCAGGTCATGTTACAGTTGTATAGGACTTTGGTTAGGCCACATTTGGAATACTGTGTGCAGTTCTGGTCGCCACATTGCCAGAAGGATGTGGATGCTTTAGAGAGGGTGCAGAGGAGGTTCACCAGGATGTTGCCTGATATGGAGGGTGCTAGCTATGAAGAAAGGTCGAGTAGATTAGGATTGTTTTCGTTGGAAAGACGGAAGTTGATGGGGGACCTGATTGAGGTCTATAAAATTATGAGAGGTATGGACAGGGTGGATAGCAACAAGCTTTTTCCAAGAGTGGGGGTGTCAATTACAAGGGGTCACGATTTCAAGGTGAGAGGGGGAAAGTTTAAGGGAGATGCGTGTGGAAAGTTTTTACGCAGAGGGTGGTGGGTGCCTGGAACGCTTTGCCAGCGGAGGTGGTAAAGGCGGGCACGATTGTATCATTCAAGATGCATCTCACCAGATATGTGAACGGGCGGGGAACAGAGGGAAGTCGATCCTTGGAAAATAGGCGACAGGTTTAGATAAAGGATCTGGATTGGTGCAGGCTGGGAGGGCCGAAGGGCCTATTCCTGTGCTGTAATTTTCTTTGTTCTTGTTTGTTCTTTGAGACTGCCTACTTCCATCTCAATCACATTCCTCAACTCCAACCCTCCCCCAGATCACCTGTTGCAGAAACCCGCATACGTACCATTGTTACCGCTCCTGACTGACGACGACTTAATTCTAAAATCTTAATTCTTAATTTCAAATGCAGCCAATGTCGCACGACCCGTGTAGACTCCTTCAGCCCAACAAGCTAGTAATATAAAGACAGATAGCAGAGTTTCTATAGATATTCAAATAAGAGTTAACAAAATTAGTGTTGGTCCTATAGAAAGTTCATCTGGGGAATTGATAATGCAAAGTAGGGAGAAGGTTGATGAATTCAACAGGTGTTTGCATCATTCTACCGTGGGCGGCACAGTAGCACAGGCCGGGAATCGAACCTGGGACCCTGGAGCTGTGAAGCAACTGTGCTAACCCCTATGCATCCTAAAAGGTTAGACGGGGTTCCTGGATTACAGGGGTAGGGTGGAGGTGTGAGCTTGGGTAGGGTGCTCTTTCCAAGGGCCGATGCACTCGATGGGCCGAATGGCCTCCTTCTGCACTGTAAATTCCATGATTCTATGATTCACTCTAGAGGATACATCCCATAAATGACTGTTAATCAAGAAATAGCAGGGAGGGAGGAACTCAGGGAAATTACATTCACCAGAGAAGTAGTATTGAGCAAATAGTTGGAGATGTGGGCGGACAAATTCCCGGGTCCTGATGGACTTCATCCTAGGGTCTGGACTTCATCCTAGGGTCTTAAAGGCAGTCGCTGGTGAGCCAGTTGATGCATTGGTTCCATTGGATTGTAAAATAGTAAGTGTAACTTCTTCATTCAAAAAGGGAGACAGAATGCAGGAAACTACAGGCCAGTCAGACTAATGTCCATCATAGGGAAAATTTTAGAAGCATGTGTTAGGATATTTTTGTAAAACCCTTTGCTGGCCTGTGTCCCCCTTTTCATCTCCATCCTGCTGCCTACAAGATCTACAAGGCTGCGTTCTTAGCCCCCTACTATTCTCCTTATACATACATGACTGTGTGGCAAAATGTGGCTCCAACTCCATCTACAAATTTGCTGATGACTCGACCATAGTGAGTCAGATCCCGAACAATTATGAGTCAGAGTACAGGAGGGAAATTGAGAGCCTACTGCGTGATGTAATGACAACAATCTCTCTCTTAACATCACCTAAACTAAGGAGCTGGTAGTAAGTTATCATGCACATCCCTGTCTGCATCAGTGGTGCTGAGGTGGCGGTGGTGGACACCTTCAAATTCCTAGGTGTGCACATCACCAACAATCTGTCCTGGTCCACCCACGTCGACGCTACGACTAAGAAAGCACAACAGTGCTTCCTCAGGAAACAAAGGAAATTCGGCATGTCAACTTGTTGACTCGTACCAATTTTTACAGATGTACCATAGGAAGCAACCTACCTGGCTGCATCACAGCCTGGTATGGCAACAGCTCAGTCTAAGACCGTAAGAAATTACAGAGAGTCAGGAACAATTGAGCGCAGTCAATCCATCTATCCTGCAGCTCTTTTTGTATTGGAACATACCTGTCCTGTTGGGCTAGGTTACGGTGTCCCGTCTAGGTTCTGTGGCAGAACCTGTGATGTTGTTTGATAGATTTGGCAAGCATCCAATCAGTGTACATAGGATTCTCAGCCAGCTCCTATCATTGTCTGTGGTTGGTGAAGCCAGTCAGAAACTTTCAGGAAAGACGGTGGGTCTTGTGCAGAGTGCCAACTTTTGTTTAGTTCTGTGAGGAAAGCCAGCGAGTAAGGACTTTGGAGAATGTCTCTCTCCTCTCTCTCTGCCACAAGATTTTAAGAGGTAGACTGGCCAAATCTGAGGGGACATTCTTGTTTAAAGGGAAACAGAAAGCCATCAGAACTGGGAAATAAATCTTGAATATGAAAGTATAAGCCTTTTTCCCCACAGGTCAGTAATCTTCGAACTGTGTGTCAGGGGCTGGAAAGCACTCAAGATTGAAGCATAAAATGTAAATATTCTTCAAAGTACGGCTGGAGTTCCGGTGTAGAGTTCAGACAAAGGAAATAAAACCTGAGTTAACTCAGGCAGACTGTGATGATCTCACAGGGAAGTGAAAGCTCCATCTGGTGATAGAACGGTAGAAGTGCACCGATCTGAGCATCCTATGTACAGCACCATCTGGTGACCTGCGAACAGAACTGCACTGATCCGAACACCCTGTATGTTGCTCCATCTGGTGGCCAAAAAGTGGAACTGCATCGACCGAGAACTCTTGGGTAAATGCCACCTGGAAGTCAAAGCGTGGAATGAGCTAATCCGAACCTCTTGGGTAAATCTATTCCACAGAGGCCTCAACCACAGCAGTGAAGATTCATCGCAAACCTTTCATCCCATTTTTTAAACAATCCTCACCAACCTTACCTTGTGTCTGTCTGTATGTATCTGGGTATAAAGTGGGATGGGGTTTTGGGGTTAGGTAGACTGAAATACCATTGTTCTGTAATTTCTTTATATATATTCATCTTTTTCTCTTTTTATTAATAAATCTGGTGTCTATCCCTCATTAGAGCAGTTAAGGGTTAAAGGGACTGTGGCATCGGTGGATCTGGAATTGACCGTGCACACGCCCAGGGCAGCATAACATCTTGTATTAACGGTAGAACCATGGACAGGTTATATCAAAGAAGGAGGCCATTCGGCCCATCTTGTCCATGCCAGCCCGAGGATACCCAGGTGCCTTTCTAATCCCACCTTCTTGACCCGATCCATTACCCTGTATTTTAAAGCATTTAAGGTGCAGATCCGGTGCCTTTTAAAAAGAATTTAGGGTCTCTGCCTCCACCACCAACTCAGGCAGTGAATTCCAGACTCCCACTACCCTCTGCATAAAAAAGTTCTTCCTCATGTCCCCTATACACCTTCTGCCACTTATCTTGAATCAATGTTCCGTTTCTAGAATTCTCCATTCCTGGTAACGGGGATATGCTGGGCAGTTGCTTATCAGGCGAAAGACAGAATAATAGGCACTTTTAGCCAAATGTAGCCCACAGAAACAGATTAAAACATCCCCTCACTTTCAACAACAAGAATTACAGCAAGGAGCAGTTCAAGAGGCTGCAGACACCAAAAAGTCCCTCTTTACCAAGATGGCGCCGGTGAGGCGACTCTCTGCGAGCTCTCCCAAACAGATCCACTTTTTACTTAACTTAACTCGTTCTAATCTTTTAAAAAATTATTTTAAAACTAACATTATTACTAACCTCTCTCTTTTATCCTCTCTTGCAGGCTTGAACATCCTCCGAGGCCCGTGGAGACCTTTTCACCCGACCCGACCTGACCTCCGCGACCTGGAAGAAGATCGGGCCCAAACCGGAAGTGAAGCCCTGACCTCGATTTGGAGCCGACCCGGACCTCTGAGCTCCCAACCCGGCCTAACTACCGACGCCAGCCCCCGGATCGCCTTGCCCAGTCCCCGGAGCTCCCGACCCAGCCCAACGTGACCCCCAGAGACCCGCCCAGCGACCCGACCCGGAGAGGCCCGCCCAACAACCCGACCTACCTGGTGATGGAAAAAGAAAAATCCACGTGGAGGCCCGACCGGGCCTACTTCAAGATTCGACCCCAGGAGCACCCAGGAGGGAACAGACCACAGGATCCAGCCCAACCTTCCTCAGGAAGCCCCTGCCCACGACCCAGGACCCCCGAAATGGCGGGGACCCAGCGCGAGGACAGGAACGCGCTGCAAGGTATTCCCGTGCCCGCAGAACGCCGGGACCCATCCGGATTGCAAACATGCCCCCCTAGCAACCCCTCTACCTCAACCAGCGCCCGGGACCCTGCCAGACGCGACCCCAGATACGTAAACAGCGCCCTGGTCCCCGCCTGCACCCTGGACCCGGCCAGACGCAACCACATACCTTCCACAAGAGCGGACATCGGCCATCGGATCCCAGGATCATCCAGCAGCAGCCGCCGACCGAGGAAGCGAGGGAAACGCAGTGGTCTGCAAGTTAGACTGAAGCAACGCGGTTTCAAAATCCCTCTCCCAGCATACACCTGGCAAACGTCCAAGCGATCGAAAACAAGCTGGATGAACTTAACGTCAGACTTACCTCTCAGAGGGAAGTAAGAGACTGCTGTGTGCTCTGTTTCACAGAGGCGTGGCTCACCCCCGCCTCACCGGACAGTGCCATACAACCTGAAGGCTTCTCAATTCACCGGGCGGACCGCACGGCATCATCAGGCAAAGCGAAGGGTGGAGGGGTTTGCCTCATCAACTCCTCCTGGTGCTTGGATGTGGCGAATCTGGCGACGTACTGCTCCCAGACCTGGACTACCTGACCGTGACGTGCCGCCCATATTATCTTCCACGTGAGTTCACTTCAGCCATTATCACAGCGGTCTACATCCCACCCAGGCAGAAGTGAGGAAGGCGCTGGACGAACTATACACAGTAATAAACAACTACGAAACACAACACCCGGAGGCCTTGTTCATCGTGGCCGGAGACTTCAACAAGGCCAACTGTAGCCAGTTAAAATGGCTAACTCCCGATTTAGATTGGCTAACCCCCGATTTAAAATGGCGAACGGCAAAGGCTGATGGGAAAGTCAGCCAACAGGACACAAACAAGCAGCTGCGGGTTGAGTGTGTATTTACCTCTGGAAAGGCCAGACAAGGTCGATTCCGGCAACCATCAGCATAACAAAACACCAGCCATCTGCATACTAATGAGCAATCCCCGGGAACAATGAGCAACATTTAGATACATAAAGCCAACCCAGACTCGTCGGCGCCAGCGGAAGCCCAGGGCCCAAAGGGAGGTGAACGCCCACCTCAAGACCGCCCATCGATCAAGGAATCGCTCCAGCATTGGAGAAAATCGAAGTCCAATCACTTGGAACCAGGTACAGGGTCCACCCCTGGGGACTATAAGAATAGAGGCCAAGTTCAAATCGGCCCTCTGCTTCTCTTCTTGACCGGGTCACTCAGCAACGCGAACCAACCCTTGACAGTGACCGGTCCAGCCATCACTGAAATCCAGTAAGTCTTACTTCAACGCTCGCTACTAGATAGGCGCTCCTAGCTACCAATCTGTACCAACTTCGAATCCCGCAGACTCAGAACCCAAACGAAAAGCCATTTGTTTCCCTGACCTGGTGGGCCAGTTCCAAGTTAAGTATTGGCCTGTTAGTCGTAGAAGTAGCTTAGACGTAGAATTTATGCATGAGTAGTGATTACTGTGTATAATAAATGGGCTTTGATTTAAATCTTACTAAGCGGTGTATTGGATTATTGATCATTACTCGGACTTGAACCACATGGCGGTATCAGAAAGATACCTGGCGACTCAAGAGCAAAGGTGATAAAACAGAGCAATTAAACAAAGGCAAAAGTTAGCAACATTATTTGGCGACATCCTGAAGGGACCCGATCTAGAAGTGGAAAACCACTCCGGGAGAACCCAGAATTTGAATTAGAGATCCAATTGGAAACAGAAAACCACAAGAGTCCAAGCAGTTCTGATCAATAGTCATAATTCGGAAGTGTGTGTATGCATGCGTAATTAACAGGGCTATAAGGTAAAACTGATAGATTTTTGTTGCGTCAAAACTGTCGGAAGTTTGTATATCGGAAAGTAGCGAAAGCCGTACCCGTATTTACAGCACCGCCCTAGCTCCCCTGTTCCAAATTTAAAAGAAGCATTCGGATAGGAAAGATGGCAACGCAGGCAATGCAGCGCCTCATGAACCCCGAGGAATTTGCGGTCGCAGCGACCAGCAGCAGTAGAGTGGGACAGTGTCCCATTTGGGAGGAAGAGATCAGGAAATATCTCAAAGGGAAAGGATGGCCCCTTTGAAATGATTTCTGTGATAACGAGGAATCAGGTCCTGGGATTATAGGACATACTTGGTGGGAGAACCTGAGCGAGATCCACAAAAGGGGCTTAGCGAAAGCTCGCAAGCCGATGGCAATCGTGTCCTGCTTGGCAAAATTGCGAGGCACAGAGGAGGTTGTTAGGACGCTCCAGAAAGAAGTAGAAGGCATACATCGGATGAGTAAGGTCGATGTAAGTGAGGTAGAAAAGGAGAATTTAGGCTTGAGAAGGAAATTGGCAGCAAACGATGTAGAGGTGGATGACGCCAAAAGGGCTCACCAGTCTTGTCTGGCGCACATAAGCAGCTTCCAGTCTCAATACAAAAAGGCCTATCAGGACACGCAACGTGCAGTCGTGGTACGAGAAGAAACGGAAAAACAGGTAGAGGCATTACAAAAACAGTGCAGTGAGCTCAAGGCAGCATTAAGAGCACTCCATGCTGCCACCACAGAACAAAGACAAAGCACATTAAACCATGCAAAGTGCCGGAAGCAGATTGCAGAGCTGCAATCACTGCTTTCTGTTCAAAAAGGTTTTCAGGAAACCTTTGGAAAAAAATTAGATCAGGCCACTCACAGCAGGGACACATCACAGCCCCTGTACCCATTCAAATCGGTACCATCGCCACCAAGCACCCCGTAGTTTTAGTTGACCTGCCCCACACAGCAGAACACATCCTGGGAATCGATTTTATGAATTCCTACCACCTTTCATTCGATCCAGTCAACCAGTGTGTCTGGAAGATGGCAAAATCCGCAAGAGCCCCGCAACTGTCAACATAGGAGAGTACATGAACAAAATTAGCGCCGTAGGTGAATTTTGGTTCAACCCGACCACGCTTAGTACGGACAAGCAGGTTAGGGCAGTTCTGCAAAAGAACAGGGCAGCATTCGCGACCCACAAGCACGACTGTGGACGGATGACTGGCTCCGTACAAGTAACAGGACCTGACCCGAGACCCCAAAAACAGTACGGATTTCCCCAAGAGGCCCAGATTTTGGAAGAAATGGTGATATATCTGGGAACAATTATCACGCACAGTAAACGCGAGATCGAGCATAAAAGGATTGACTCGATTGCTAAATTGCCCCTTCCCCAGAACGTTTCAGCCCTCCAATTTAGCAAACCACATTGACGGTTTCGCCAGCAAGGCAGCACCCCTCTCAGACCTCCTAAAGAAAGGAGCCCCCTGGGAATGGCTTCCGCAGCATACGGATGCTGTGGACTCTTTAAAACAGGCACTCATAGCAGCCCCCGCACTACAAGCTCCAGACCCGCTTTCCCCTTACGCCATAGAGGTAGCGACCACAGACCGCACCCTTTCAGCCGTGCTCCTCCAGGAACGGCACGACCAGTTAAGGCCCGTAGCTTACGCCTCCAGACTTTTAGATGCTGTGGAGCAGGGATTTTCAGCCTGTGAGAGGCACCTGCTCGCAGTATTCTGGGCAGTCCAGTATTTTTCATATATTACCGGACTGAACCCCATCACAATTCTCACTGAACACCCCCCCACCCAACTTTTACTGGACGGACGACTCAAGGACGGTACCGTCAGTCAAATAAGAGCAGCTAGATGGACCCTTCTCTTGCAGGGACGGGACATCACTGTGAAAAGGACAGACACACACCTATTTAGCCGACAACTTACAGTACCCCGGAACCCCCCATGAATGCAAAATTATCTCTCCACACCACAGGCCCCTTTATCGCTACAACACCCCCCAGAAAGATAGGTAGTTCAACCCAGAGCCCCCAGCACACGGACACGTGTGAGCCCATAAAGATCTATGTGGATGGATCTTCCACAGTCTTGGATGGGAAACGCATAACAGGTTGCGGTATCTATGTCGAGGATGCGCAGGGACGCGCCCTCGAGGAAGTATCGTTCAAACTACCCGGACACTTAGGCGCGCAGGCAGCAGAGCTCGCGACCGTCGCATATATAGTTGAGGACCCAGATTCCTTCCCCAGCCCAGCAGACATATACTCGGACAGCCTCTATGTCTGCAACAGCCTCACGGAATTTCTGCCCCTGTGAAAAGCAAGAGGATTTGGTTCCGCAGACGGAAAACCCCTTTCCACAGCCCCATTGCTCCGTCATATTTTAGAAAGAGCCCAGAACAGAACCTTTGGGATCATCAAAGTTCGCAGCCACCATCGTTCCTCCCCCCATGGAAATGTGAAAGCCGACGCACTGGCCAAAGCAGGTTCCAGGCACGGATATTGTTGGACACCCCCCCGAAAGCGCCCCAGTGAGTGCAGTTCAGGTCTCACAGACAAAGGTCGAGGATCTAGTGGAGGCCCAGAAGCAGGACACCAATCTCAAGGAGATTGTAAAAGGAAACTATCCAGCACCCTATGAGAGGTTGAGAAATACACTGACCACACATGATGGTGTGTTTAAAGACACCCTTTATGTGGTTCCTGAACAGGACAGGAATCAATTGATTTGTTTGTTCCATGACGGTCATGGACATCAGGGAATTGGTCCCACTACAGCCCATCTCAAGCAGCTTTGTTGGTGGCCGAATTTAAAGGAAGATGTAAACCATTACATAGAAAATTGTCTTATCTGTGCCCAGAATAATCCGGGCATATATGTCAAAAAGGCCCAACTCAGCCACACCCGACCCGTTAATGGCCCCTGGACTAACCTCCAGATTGATTTTATAGGACCATTGCCCCCTTGCAGGAATGGCTCTAAATACGTACTTGTGGTAATTGACACATTTACCAAATGGGTGGAAGCGTTCCCAGCCCGCACAAACACTGCAAAAACCACAGCCAAGATTTTGACCCACCACATCTTTACAAGATGGGGACTCCCCCGCAGCATTGAATCCGGCCAAGGTTCCCATTTTACGGGACGTGTCATGCAGAACATCCTCACGATATTTGGCATCACCCAAAAATTCCACATAGCATACCACCCACAGTCGAATGGTATCGTGGAGCGCATGAATCGGACCCTAAAAACTACCCTCAGAAAAATGGTCCAGCAGAACAACACCACTTGGGACTCAGTCCTCCCTTTTGCGCTGATGTTTTTGCGTAACACAATTTCCACTTCCACAGGTTACACCCCCCCCACACTCCCTCATGACCGGACGCCCCATGAAAGGCACAGAATATTTGCTAGGTT
The DNA here is from genome assembly GCF_047496885.1 of Scyliorhinus torazame. Lineage (NCBI taxonomy): Eukaryota > Metazoa > Chordata > Chondrichthyes > Carcharhiniformes > Scyliorhinidae > Scyliorhinus > Scyliorhinus torazame. The sequence continues at coordinate 151,655,103 of NC_092720.1, forward strand.
TGGACTTGACCAGCCCCGAAGTGACGGCCCTCACACACGAGAAAGCAGTAGAACAATTGGTTGAAAATGTTAAAACGGCTCAGCTAGCAGCTGCAGTAAAATTGGGCACAAGGAAGAAACCGAGCAAGGCTTGTTTTGACAAGACAGTGCATGCGACTGAGTACAGTATCGGACAGCAAGTTATGCTCTCTGTATATAACCCCAGCACATTCCTGTCACCAAAATACTCGGGTTCGTATTCCATTGCGGACAAAGTATGCCCTTCCGTTTATAAAATAAAGTATCCCAATGGTAAGACTGCGTGGTTTCATAGAAATCAGCTGGAGGTATATGGAACACAGTCGAACCACGCACACCACGTCATGCTTGACGCAGCACACCACACCCCGCCCACAGCCAACGTAACTCTACCTTCCCCCAACACGTCCAGCCCAGCCACGGACTCGACCTCGACTCCACCCCCGAGATATACACTCCGCCCCGGAACACCCACAGACTGCAGCAGCAGAGACAGCGACTGTGACTCTGACGATAGCCACAGCACGCCTCTCTACTATCCCCATGCAACAGGACCCACACCTAGCAATTCAGACTACGATCCAAGTGATCCCTTCATGATCACTTTCCTAAATAAACCCCACCACTGACCACCGAACTACACTGACGACCCCGATTTTGTCCACACACAACTAGACACCAACTACTGGCACCGAGATAACTTGTTCCGACTCGTCCGCAACGACGAGAGCGACCCACCTCACACCATGCAGCCCTTTCAGCCCTCATACACTCAAGAGTTTGGCACCCGGGAGAAGATGACGACCTTGGGTCTGACTCCCAAACCGAGAACGCCTTTGCGACCCTGTTCGCAACCGATAACTGAGGTGTCCAGATGATGTTTTAAAAGGAACCGCTTGGGAGAAGTGTTGTCCTTTCTGATGGAACTTGCAGAATGTTTTATGTTGTGTGTACGTTTGTTAAATATTGTATGTCCGACAGGAGAATTATTTCTCACTGCCGCACGCCTATTCGGCCGAAACCTCTGAGGACTTGCCTGCAGAGACTCACCATTGCCAGACACCAGTTCGGCTGAAACCTCTGAGGACTTGTCTGCAGAGACTAGTTAAGGAACCAGACGCCCGTTCGTAACTGCCCTTCTGGTTCAAAGGATAGAACCACTACGGCAGCCCCACCACGGTGGCTACATTTTTGCCCGTTCTTGTCGGTTGCTCAGGCAGTGGAGAAACGGCTTGAGACCCGCCCTGCCTGGGGACCCCCCCTCTGGTCAACTACGCTCGGGTAGGAGAGATACGGCATTGGTAGCCGTCCTACCCGGGGACTCCATCCAAATCGTACCCGTCGCGGCCCATACGCACCTCATTTTGGCACTTTCAGTTCAAAAAGTTTTCTTTTGTTTTAGGTAACCTTTAGGTTGCCAACCGCCTGCTATTTACATCCTGGAACATTTGGATGGTAAATCAGCTCTGGTTCATTATTGGGAAGTGTGCCGTGTCCTAAAATTTGTTTTTTGAAAAAAAATGAGGGAGTCACACATAGTGACCAATTATAAAGGGAATAATTGGCACCACAGGACAGACACACTAGTGTACAAGATATTAAACAAAGATAGTTACAGGCACTATGCTTGTTTCCACAGAACTCCTGAAGCTCCAGGACCGGAGAAGAGAAGAAAGAAAAGGAAAGAGAAGAGCCATGAGGACTTCCTTCATGTGGATCACCCTCATGATTTTGGACTTTTAGTTGCGCGTGAACGCGAACCCCATGAACTCAAGCCCCCCAGCTGTTAATGTTTCACTTCCCCGCAGTACCCAGAGCCCAGTCACCAGTGACACTACAGCATCTTGGTGTGCCAGGTTTATAACCTGATACTCTCGGTCCTATGTAATCGATACATTACTAGCATTAGCGATACTCTGCTGCATAGTGCAGACTATGCGTCTACGGAAACGGAGGAGAGCCTACCGCGCTCGAACCCCGGTATATAGGATCAGATCCCCTATGTTCGGTTACGACCATACCCCCGACCCCCGCGGTCTATAATAAAGTGCGTTCACTTGTGTTTATTGTAAATAAAGAAATGTAAAAAACTTTTCATGAGCAAATTGTATGATCCTGAGCTTGACTGCCAAGCCAGGAAAGACTATGAAATGCTATGATTTTGTTGTATGATTGAGGAAGGTAGGATAATGAAATGTTTAAGTGAGTGTAGTGTATGAAGAATAGTTAGAGGTTCCCAGTTTATTGTTTTGTAATGCATGTCCCTGTCTGACATAGCGCCCTTAGAATTGTTAGTTAAACAATTTTTGTGCATAGCTATGGTCAGTACAGAGGCCATGAAGGAAGTGCCCCCCCCCCCCCCCCCAGGTCAGGGAATGGAAAGCAACATAGTTATGTGATCCTTCACGCTTCGCGTTAGGATCACAAGGAGGGAATGTAGCCAGTTAAAATGGCTAACTCCCGATTTAGAATGGCTAACCCCCGATTTAAAACGGCGAACGGCAAAGGCTGATGGGAAAGTCAGCCAACAGGACACAAACAAGCAGCTGCGGGTTGAGTGTGTATTTACCTCTGGAAAGGCCAGACAAGATCGATACCGGCAACCATCAGCATAACAAAACACCAGCCATCTGCATACTAATGAGCAATCCCCGGGAACAATGAGCAACATTTAGATACATAAAGCCAACCCAGACTCGTCGGCGCCAGCAGAAGCCTACACAAAGGGAGGTGAACCACCTCAAGTCTGCCCATCGATCAAGGAATGACTCCAGCATTGGAGAAAATCGAACCAAGTGATTGTCCCAATCACTTGGAACCAGGTACAGGGTCCGCCCCGAAAGGCGGGAAGCCCCTGGGGACTATAAGAATAGAGGCCAAGTTCAAATCGGCCCTCTGCTTCTCTTCTTGACCGGGTCACTCAGCAACGCGAACCAACCCTTGACAGTGACCGGTCCAGCCATCACTGAAATCCAGTAAGTCTTACTTCAACGCTCGCTACTAGATAGGCGCTCCTAGCTACCAATCTGTACCAACTTCAAATCCCGCAGACTCAGAACCCAAACGAAAAGCCATTTGTTTCCCTGACCTGGTGGGCCAGTTCCAAGTTAAGTATTGGCCTGTTAGTCGTAGAAGTAGCTTAGACGTAGAATTTATGCATGAGTAGTGATTACTGTGTATAATAAATGGGCTTTGATTTAAATCTTAGTAAGCGGTGTATTGGATTATTGATCATTACTCGGACTTGAACCACATGGCGGTATCAGAAAGATACCTGGCGACTCAAGAGCAAAGGTGATAAAACTGAGCAATTAAACTAAGGCAAAGGTTAGCAACACAACACAACCTTCCTCAATCATACAACAAAATTCCACCTCCTGTCCCACCAGGGGCGACAATACTCTTGACCACTGCTACTCAAAAATCAAGGGCGCCAACCGTTCCATCCCCCGACCGCACTTTGGGAAATCAGACCATAAGACGGTGCTCCTTCTCCCGGCACACAAGCAGAAACTCAAGTGGGAGAATCCAGCTAAGAAGGTTGTGCAGTGCTGGTCCGAGGAGACAGAAGAGCTCTTACATCACTGCTTAGAGACAGTTGACTGGTCCATATTTAAGAATTCAGCGACCAACTTAAATGAGTATGCCACCATCGTCACAAACTTCATCAGCAAATGTGTGGACGACTGCGTGCCAAAGAAAGCAGTACGTGCGTTCCCCAACTCCGGAAACCATGGCTCAATCGAGAGATTGACTCCTTACTGAAGGACAGATCTAAGGCGTTCAAGGCAGACGACCCTGACCTATACAAGAAATCCAGGTACGACCTCCGCAAAGCCATCAGAGATGCCAAGAGAGAATATCAAACCAAGCTAGAGTCACAGACAGACTCCCGGCGGTTGTGGCAAGGACTAAACAACATAACGGGCTACAAAGCGAAGCCGAACAGTATCTCTGGCAGCAGCGCACCCCTCCCCGATGAACTCAATGCATTCTATGCTTGGTTCGAGCAGGTAACCAACAATCTGCTGTCGAGTGCCCCAGCAGCCCATAATTCACCCATACCCACCATCACAGCTTCCGAAGTCAGATTGGCCTTCCTGAAAGTGAACCCTCGGGAGGCGACGGGTCCGGACGGGATCCCTGGTCGTGCACTCAGAGTCTGCGCGGACCAGCTGGCAGAGGTATTCGTGGACATCTTTAATCTGTCCCTACTCTACTCCGAGGTCCCCACCTGCTTCAAGAAGACCACCACCATACTGGTACCAAAGAAGAACCAGGCAACGTGCCTCAATGACTACCGGCCAGTGGCCCTGACTTCAGTCGTAATGAAGTGCTTCGAGAGGGTGATCATGAAGCGCATCACCTCCATACTCCCAGAACGCCTTGATCCACTGCAATTCGCATACCGCTGCAACCGGTCCACATCAGACACCATTTCCCTGGCCCTACACTCATCCCTAGAGCATCTCGAAAACAAGGACTCCTACATTAGACTCCTATTTATTGACTACAGCTCCGCCTTCAACACCATAATCCCCGCCAAGCTCATATCAAAGCTCCAAAACCTAGGACTTGGCTCCCCACTCTGCAACTGGATCCTCGATTTTCTGACCAACAGACCACAATCAGTAAGAATGAACAACACCTCCTCCACAATAGTCCTCAACACCGGCGCCCCTCAAGGCTGCGTACTTAGCCCCCTACTCTACTCCCTGTACACACACGACTGCGTGGCAAAATTTGGTTCCAACTCCATCTACAAGTTTGCTGACCATAGTGGGCCGGATTGCGAATAACGACGAGTCAGAATACAGGCGAGAGATAGAGAATCTAGTGGAGTGGTGTAGCGACAACAATCTCTCCCTCAGGGGCTGGTTTAACACACTGGGCTAAATCGCTGGCTTTTAAAGCAGACCAAGCAGGCCAGCAGCACGGTTCAATTCCCGTATCAGCCTCCCCGAACAGGCGCCGGAATGTGGCGACTAGGGGCTTTTCACAGTAACTTCATTGAAGCCTACTTGTGACAAAAAGCGATTTTCATTTCATTTTTTTTCATTTCCATGCCAGCAAAACTAAAGAGCTGCTAATTGACTTCAGGAAGCTAAGTACTGTACACACCCCTGTCAGCATCAACGGGGCCGAGGTGGAGATGGTTAGCAGTTTCAAATTCCTAGGGGTGCACATCTCCAAAAATCTGTCCTGGCCCACCCACGTCAACCCTACCACCAAGAAAGCAAAACAGCGCCTATACTTCCTCAGGAAACTAAGGAAATTCGGCATGTCCACATTAACCCGTACCAACTTTTACAGATGCACCATCGAAAGCATCCTATCGGGCTGCATCACAGCCTGGTATGGCAACTGCTCGGCCCAGGACCTCAAGAAACTTCAGAGAGTCGTGAACACCGCCCAGTCCATCACACGAACCTGCCTCCCATCCATTGACTCCATCTACACCTCCCGCTGCCTGGGGAAAGCGGGCAGCATAATCAAAGATCCCTCCCACCCGGCTTACTCACTCTTCCAACTTCTTCCATCGGGCAGAAGATACAGAAGTCTGAGAACACGCACGAACAGACTCAAAAACAGGTTCTTCCCCACCGTCACCAGACTCCTAAATGACCCTCTTATGGACTGACCTCATTAGCACTACACCCTGTATGCTTCATCCGATGCCAGTGCTTATGTAGTTACATTGTATATGTTGAGTTGCCCTATTATGTATTTTCTTTTATTCCCTTTTCTTCTCATGTACTTAATGATCTGTTGAGCTGCTCGCAGAAACATACTTTTCACTGTACCTCGGTACACGTGGCAATAAACAAATCCAATCCAATCCAACAGCGTCAATAGACAGAAGCGGCAAGCAAGCAGATCCACGATGCGAAGGATCCCCTGCCGCTCCCGTGAGAGGGAGACCAGCGACCCGAAAATGATCACCCCCCATCAGGCGATGGATGGAAGGCATTCCTCACCAGAGAACAGAAGGAGATGAGAGACAACATTCGGGCTGAATAAAGGTGGCAGTGGCAGAGGCAGTGTGGATGACCAGCTCCTTTACATCTCGGATCAACAAAGCAGCATGGGAGGGATCATGAAGATCCTGAGAGAGTTTGGAGCCTACAAACTCAACTCGAACAAGAGTCAAGTCTTCCCTGTGAACCCGAGAGGGGGAGGGCCAGAGCTGGGGCGACTGCCAATCAAACTAGCCCAAAACAAGTTCCGCGACCTGGGGATCCAGACTGCCCATGACTGGACACGGATCCACAAGTGGAACCTGGCCAGTCTGTCGGAGGAAGTAAAAAATAACCGACAGAGGTGGGCTACACTCCCACTCTCCCTTGTGGGGAGGGTACAGACGACCAAGATGAACGTGCTGCACAACTTCCTCTTCCTGTTTAGATCCATACTGATCTACTTTTCTTTTTTGGTCGACAAAATAATTATGCCGTTTGCGTGTGTGTGTGTGTGTGTGTGGGAGAAAGGGGGGGGGGGGAGAGAGAGAGCGAGAGCGAGGGAGGGAGAGAGAGAACCCAAGGAAAGTCCCAGAGAAGAAGAAACATGGGAAACATGCTCTCCCAAACCAACAATACTACCACTGGCAGCCACGGTGGAAAGAGTGAGGAGGTGGTTGAAGGAACCAGACACAGAATGGGGGAGGATGGAGTCCTGTACAGGGATGACCCTCCGAGCCCTCACCACAAAACACTCAGTCATCCCAGCGATGGCAACCAAGCTCCAAACCTGGAACCAGATGAGGCAGCACTTGGCTTGACTGAAACGGACCCAGAGACACACAATGCTGGAGGAACCTCTGGACATGGGTAACCTGGAAGGGGGAACCTCGGGGGCATTATGAATGACTATCAGAAAGAGCAGTCTCCCCACTGAATGAAACACGGGAAAAATGGGAGGAAGAACTCGGGATGGAAATAAGGTGTGGATTCTGGAGCGAAGCACAGAACAGGGCCAACTGTACCTCCACTGGTGCAAGGCAAGTGGAGGTGAGTGACTTGGGTTACAGGAAGATACAGACGGGATGGTCAAATGTACGGATAATTGGCAGATGGAATTTAACCCTAAAAAGGGTGAGGTGATACACTTTGGAAGGAGTAACTTAACAAGGAAGTATACTATGAAAGTTTGACACTGGAAAGTTCCGAAGAACAAAGGGACCTTGGAGTGTTTGTCCGTAGATCTCTGAAGGCAGTATTTTCTTTCTTTCTCGTCAGTATTTACTGTTGATAAAGGCACGAATGTTCGGTATTCAGGGAAATAGGGGCAGCACGGTAGCACAAGTGGAGAGCACTGTTGCTTCACAGCGCCAGGGTCCCAGGTTCGATTCCCGGCTTGGGTCTCTGTCTGTGCGGAGTCTGCACGTTTTCCCCGTGTCTGCGTGGGTTTCCTCCGGGTGCTCCGGTTTCCTCCCACAGTCCAAAGATGTGCAGGTTAGGTGGATTGGCTGTGCTAAATTGCCCTTAGTATCCAAAACGGTTAGGAGGGGTTATTGGGTTACGGGGATAGGGTGGAAGTGAGGGCTTAAGTGGATCGATGCAGACTCAATGGGCCGAATGGCCTCCTTCTGCACTGTATGTTCTATGTTCTAAATAAAACTCTTGGAGGAGTGTACATAGAGGTGGTGCTAGAGGTATTAAAGCGCATCAAGATATATAAATCCACGGGACCTGATGAAATGTATCCCAGGATGTTGTGGGAGGCTTGGGAGGAAATTGCCCGCCCGCTAGCTGAGATATTTGAAACATCCACAGCCACAGAAGAGGTGCTTGAAGATTGCAGGGTGGCAAATGTTGTGCCCTTGTTTAAGAAGGGCTGTAGGGATGAGCCTGGGAACTACAGACCGGTTAGCCTTACTTCTGTAGTGGGTAAATTGTACGAAGGTATTCTGAGGGACAGGATCTACAGGCAGTTAGACAGGTAAGGGCTAATTAGGGAAAGTCAGCATGGCTTTGTAAGGGGAAAGTCATGTCTCATGAATTTGATTGAGTTTTTTGAAGGGGTAACCAAGAAGGTAGATGTGGGCAGTGCAGTCGACGTGATCAAGGCACCGCATGGTAGGTTGTTGTAAAAGGTTAATCATAGAATCATAGAATTTACAGTGCAGAAGGAGGCCATTCGGCCCATCGAGTCTGCACCGGCACTTTGAAAGAGCACCCTAGCCAAGCCCACACCTCCATCCTATCCCCATAACCCAGTAACCCCATCCAACACTAAGGGCTCACATAATCCAGGGTGAGGTAGGCAATCGGATACAAAATTGGCTTGGCTACCAAAGCCAAAGGATGGTTGTGGAGGGTTGTTTATCAAACTGGAGGCCTGTGACCAGCCATGTGCCTCAGGGATCGGTGCTGGGCCCACTGTTATTTGTTATATATATTAATGATTTGGATGAGAATTTAGGAGGCATGGTTAGTAAGTTTGCAGATGACACCAAGATTGGTGGCATAGTGGAGTGTAGAAGGTTATCTAGGATTGCAACAGGATCTTGACCAATTGGGCCAGTGGGTCATGAATGGCAGATGGAGTTTAATTTGGATAAATGTGAGGTGATGCATTTTGGTAATGGTAGGGAGTTGGGGAGAGTTACAGAACAAAGAGATCTAAGAGTACAGGTTCAGAGCTCCTTGACGGTGGAGTTGCAGGTGGACAAGGTGGCGAAGAAGGCATTCAGCATGCTCGGTTTTATTGGTCAGAATATTCAATATAGGAGTTGGGACATCTTGTTGAAGTTGTACAAGACATTGGTAAGACCATACATGGAATACTATGTTCAGTTCTGGTCACCCTATTATAGGAAGGACATTACATAGATACATAGAAGATAGAAGCAGGAGGAGGCCTGAAGAGCAGGTGTGAAGAAATGTCTCCTATCTCTGTCCAAAATGGTTTACCCTGAATCCTCAGACTGTGACCCCTGGTCCTGGACACACCCATTAATGGTAATATCTTCCATGCATCTACCCTGTTAGAATTTTATAAGTCTCTATGAGATCCCCCCCTCATTCTTCTGAACTCCAGCGAGAACAATTGCAACCTAGTCAATCTCTCCTCATATGAAAAAAATGAAATGAAATGAAAATCACTTATTGACACAAGTAGGCTTCAATGAAGTTACTATGAAAAGCCCCCAGTCGCCACATTCTGGCACCTGTTCGGGAAGGCTGGTACGGGAATTGAACCGTGCTGCTGGCCTGCCTTGGTCTGCTTTCAAAGTCAGCGATTTAGCTCTGTGCTAAACCAGCCCCTGCATGACAGACCCGCCATCCCTGGAATCAGTCTGGTAAATCTTCGCTGCACTCCCTCGAGAGCAAGAACATTCTTCCTCAGAGAAAGAGATCAAAACTGCACACAATACTACAGGTGTGGCCTCACCAAGGCCTTGTACAATTGCAGCATCACATCTCTGCTTCTATACTCGAAACCTCTCGCAATGAAGGCCAATATACCATTAACCTTCTTTACCGCCTGCTGCACCTGCATGCTTACCTTCAGTGAATTGTGCACAAGGACACCCAGGTCCCGCTGGAGATGCCCCTCTCCCAATTTACAACCATTCAGGTCGTAATCTGCCTTTCAGGTGAGAGCGGAGAGATACAAAATGCTCACAGAGGGTGGTGAGCATTTGGAACGGGCTGCCAGAGGCAGTGGTAGAGGCGGGTACAATTTTTTCCTTTAAAAAAGTTAGACAGTTACATGGGCAGGGTGGGTATAGAGGGATATGGGCCAAATGTGGGCAAGTGGAACTAGCTTAGGGATGGAAACTGGGCGGCATGGACAAGCTGGACCGAAGGGCCTGTTTCCATGCTGTAAATATCTATGACTCTATGGCAGAAGAGCAGGTTAATAGGGTGGTGGAAAAGGCAGATGGGACACTCGCTTTTATAAATCGGGACATAGATTACAAAAGTAGAGAGGTCATGATGAAGCTGTATACAGCTGGAGCTTCACATCCTTTAAAAATGACATGGATGAGTATTTGGCATCCCATAACATTCAAAGCTATGGGCCAAGTACTGGCAAGTGGTATTCGGTGGGTAGGTCAGGGCCTTTCTTGCCTCAGTGCAGACTCAATGGGCCGAAGGGCCTCTTCTGCACTGTAATATTCTGTGATTCTGGGAGATACTGGAACTAAGTAACAAGTTGAAATGAAGGGGTCTTCCATTTAAGAGAGAGATGAGGGTCATGTGGCTTTGCAATTCTCTTTCCTGGAGAATGGTGGAGACAGGGAGATGCAGATACATTCTAGACTGACAAGGGAGCCAAAAAATATCACGGGAGGTGGAAAGTGGAGTTGAGGCCACAATCAGACCAGCCATGATCTTATTGAATAGTGGGGCCGATTTGAGGGGCTGAATGGCCTACTCCTGCTCCTAATTTGTACGTTTGTATGTTTTCCTTTTATAGATAAGAGTAATTCTACAAACCTGCCTGCTTTTATTTGTTGGAGTGTCTTCTGTGCAGGCTTGTTTCTTTCTTTTCTGGCTCTGCTTTGTTTCTAGACTGCTGCTCAGATGTTGCTGTGGGGTCATTTCCAAGCTTTCAGAGTAAGTCTTGCCCACAAAATGATTCAGTGTGGGAATGTGGGAAGCAGCAAGTTCCAAGCTGCTGCTTCCAATTTCAGGCTTGTTGTCAGAACAGTCAAGGACCCCAATCCTGCATCTTGCAACTATAAACTTGCCCTTCTGACAACCAATCTGTCTGCTATGTGGCTACTGTACTCGGATAATTTTTAACCTCTCAGGGTCCTGTCTGTATTGGAGTCTTTTGCACTGTTGAACTCTTAAGGATCTTCAGCCAGTCCAGGTAAGCAGCCAGCTGTCACTCTATTGTATTTGACAATTCTTCCAGCTCTGTCACTCTGTGGTACTTGGTGCTCTTCAACATTTCTCAATTTTGCTTCTTCTGTTTCTGACTCATATAGGAGTGACAGGAACTCAAACAATATGTAACCAGTATGTGGCTCATTATCGTAACTTGAACATATATAGACACGGGTAAAGCAGCACTTTACTCGATTAATCTACACCCACAATTCCCAGGTCATAGAATACCTACAGTACAGAAGGAGCCATTTGGCCCATCGAGACTGGATCGACCCTCTGAAAGAGCACCCTACCTAGGCTCACTCCCTCGCAACCCCATAACCCCATCTAGCCACCTACCACTAAGTGATAATTTAGCATGACGAATCCATCTAACCTGCACATCTTTGGACTGGTCACAGGAAGCTTGGCATCACTTCCTTCAGTGATTCCCTTAAAATGATTCTATAACACCTGGTAAAAGACCTAGAGCATAATTAGATGTTCAACAGCTTAAATTTTAAGTGTTATAAAAAAAAAAGATTTTTCTTACCTTAATGGTTAACTTCATATTTTGCTATTCTTGTATCTTGGATGTCGCATGGGGCTACTCACACTAAGTTACATTAATGGATAGACAATGTGCTTTTTGCCAGGATGGAGGTATACTCCTTTAAGACCAAAGTCTAAGTGGTAAGATTGTTTGGTCAAGAAATAGGCAGGGCAGGTTGTTATGCGTTTCTTAGTTTCAGGCAGGAGATTATATGTGCAAATGCTGTTTTGCATCAATAACACATGACATGAAAACCGTGGTTTGTGCATAAGTGTCGACATACCACTTTTAATAAAGTAAAAAATAGATTGGGTTTTCTTTTTTGCAGAAAGCTCCACAACGCCATCAAGTGGCAGCTACATGATACATCAAGAATAACTGACTGCAAAGAACATACAACAAAACAATGGCTGAAGATCCACTACTCAATTATTTCTTTATTACTCTGTATATTTGATTTGATTTATTATTATCACATGTATTAGTACACAGTGAAAAGTATTGTTTCTTGCATGCTGTACAAACAATGCATACCGTACCTAGGGAAGGAAGGAGAGACTGCAGAATATGTTACATTTATAGCAAGGTGTAGAGAAAAGATCAACTTAATACGAGGTAGGTCCATTCAAAAGTCTGATGGCAGTAGGGAAGTGTAGCCACCTGAGTTGGCCACTTCCCAACTTAAAATGGAGAACCGCAAAGGCTGAAGGGAAATTCAGCCAACACAGGCAAAGACTAGCAAATACAGAAATCATGTGTATTGGAACCTGTAAGGAACCAGACTGCACTGAAACCAGCAGCCATCTGCATAGTAATGCAGCAGCCATCTACATAGTAATGTGCGATTCCAGGGCACAATCGCAACAGCTAAGGTGAATAAAGCCAAGCCAGACTCCTCGGTGCCAGCAGGAGCCAAGACAAAGGAAGGCCAACGATCAGGGAACCGCTCCAGCATTGGAGAAATCGATCCAAGTGATCGGAAAGTAGTACAATCACTTGGAACCAGGTATGGGGTCCGCCCCGAAGGGCGGGAAGCCCCTGGGGACTATAAAGTAAAGCCCCCAAGTTCAAATCGTCCTTCTTTGGCAGGGTCACTCAGCAACTTGAATCAACCCGTGAGAGTGACCTGTCTTGTTGCCGCCAAGCAAGTAAGTCTCAAGTCAATGCTCGCTACGAGATAGGCACTCCTAGCTACCAGTCCATACCAGCTTTTGAATCCTGCAGACTCAGGACCTGAACAAAAGGCCATTTGTTCCCCTGACCTGGTGGGCCACTCCGAAGCGAAGTATAGGCCTTTTAGTGCTAGAAATAGCCTAGAAAGTAGAGTTTATGCATGAGTAGTGATTTACTGTGTATAATAAATGTGTTTTGATTTGAATCTTACTAATTGGTGTGTTGAGTTAATGATCATTACTTGAACTTGAACCTTGTGGCAGTATCATAAAGATACCTGGCGACTCTAGAGCAAAGGTTATAAAACAGAGTCAATTGAACCAACCAAAAGTTAGCAACAGAAGAAGCTGTTCTTGAGTCGGTTGGTACGTGACCTCAAACTTTGGTATCTTTTTCCTGATGGAAGGAGGTGGAAAAAAGTATGTCCAGGGTGCGTGGGGTCATTAATTATGCTGGCTGCCTTTCCGAGGCAGCGGGAATTATAGATAGAGTCAATGGATGGGAGGCTGGTGTGCGTGATGGATTGAGCTACTGTCATGTGAGAGTACCTTTAAGAAATGGATGTTTATAAATGGGTGTGTATATAAATATCTGTAGTGAGAGTACTTTTAAGAAATGGATGTTTATTACTGCAGTGATGTCAGAGAGTGGGTGGAGCTGGGCTGTGTCAGCTTTTTACTTTAGTTTTAGGCTGTTTGCTGCAGGGTGTGTTTTAGTTTCGTTTTCAGTGTTGGAGCTGAAGTCAGACAAAGCAGGTGTACTGCTGTTCTCTGCCATGAAAAGACTATCTCTTGATCATTTGGTGAATTCAGAATTATAAATGTTTTCAGTAGTGAATGTAAACTTGATGTGTTTCTGTTGAAAGGTGTTTCTTTTATCTTCTGGATGTTGTTTGGGAAGTTATTCAGCATTACTTAGTGTTGTATTCTTTGGGAGTTGTATTTGAATTGATGGTTGCTAAGATGTTCACTGTATGTTTTAAAAAGGTGAGCTTGAGTTCATAGAATAAACATTGTTTTGCTTTTAAAAAAATACTTTTCCATTTCTATTGTACCAAAAATAACAGAAAATGCTGGAAATACTCAGCAGTTCAAGCAGCATCACAAGATAGAAACTGAGTTAATGATTCAGGTTAATTACCTTATCATCTGACAGGATAGGAAAGGTACATGACAATCAAAGACTTTGGGAGAGAAGGGGAGGGGGAAGGAGGAATACATTTTTTTTGCTGCAAACCTCAACTGTAGTCAAAGTTTTTTACCTTCCTGAAGAACGTCTTTGAAAGTGATCCTCTCTCTGGAGATTGCAATGTCCTTTACCCTGGCCTTTGCCTCTGCTAGTGTAACACTTTTGAGGTCATTTTTTTCTATCCGTAGTGTTGGGTAACCTGCAGAGAAAACAAAGAGTAAAGCATGTTACCAACACTATATTAACTTAAGTGTTGCATTCAAAAGTCACAGGGTGTTGAACCACAGGATTAATGAAACAGGAAGTTATAGCAAGAGAGATAAATGGGAGAAGAGCGAGAGAGCAACAGGTGTAAGGAGGAGAGCGCCAAGAGAAATAGGAAATGGGAGTACATTAAAAAAGGAAAGGAACTGGTCTTGTTTTATAGGTAAAATTCAAATTATCAGAGTAATAGTGGTAGCCAACTTAAACAACAGAATTATTAGTGTTCAGTTAATTGTGAAAGATTAAGATTGAATTGAATCGGTTAGGATTGTATTCGCTGGAGCTCAGAAGAATGAGGGGGGATCTCATAGAAACGTATAAAATTCTAACAGGACTAGAAAGGGTAGATGCAGGAAGGATGTTTCTGTTAAAGGTCACGAGAGGGGGGAGCACGAGGGATGGGGAGCCAGCGAGCGGGGTGAGGGAGCCAGCGAGCGGGGTGAGGGAGCCAGCGAGCGGGGTGAGGGAGCCAGCGAGCGGGGTGAGGGAGCCAGCGAGCGGGGTGAGGGAGCCAGCGAGCGGGGTGAGGGAGCCAGCGAGCGGGGTGAGGGATGCGGGGGGAGCATGCGCGTTTGAACGCGGAAGCAGGCGACAGGGGAGTGCGCGCGAGCAGGAGCGAGAGAGGGGGAGCGAGAGAGGGGGAGCGGGAGAGGGGGAGCGGGAGAGGGGGAGCGGGAGAGGGGGAGCGGGAGAGGGGGAGCGGGAGAGGGGGAGCGGGAGAGGGGGAGCGGGAGAGGGGGAGCGGGAGAGGGGGAGCGGGAGAGGGGGAGCGGGAGAGGGGGAGCGGGAGAGGGGGAGCGGGAGAGGGGGAGCGGGAGAGGGGGAGCGGGAGAGGGGGAGCGGGAGAGGGGGAGCGGGAGAGGGGGAGCGGGAGAGGGGGAGCGGGAGAGGGGGAGCGGGAGAGGGGGAGCGGGAGAGGGGGAGCGGGAGAGGGGGAGCGGGAGAGGGGGAGCGGGAGAGGGGGAGCGGGAGAGGGGGAGCGGGAGAGGGGGAGCGGGAGAGGGGGAGCGAGAGAGGGGGAGCGAGAGAGGGGGAGCGAGAGAGGGGGAGCGAGAGAGGGGGAGCGAGAGAGGGGGAGCGAGAGAGGGGGAGCGAGAGAGGGGGAGCGAGAGAGGGGGAGCGAGAGAGGGGGAGCGAGAGAGGGGGAGCGAGAGAGGGGGAGCGAGAGAGGGGGAGCGAGAGAGGGGGAGCGAGAGAGGGGGAGCGAGAGAGGGGGAGCGAGAGAGGGGGAGCGAGAGAGGGGGAGCGGGAGAGGGGGAGCGGGAGAGGGGGAGCGGGAGAGGGGGAGCGGGAGCGGGAGAGGGGGAGCGGGAGAGGGGGAGCGGGAGAGGGGGAGCGGGAGAGGGGAACCAGCACGCGGGCGGGAGAGGGGAACCAGCACGCGGGCGGGAGAGGGGAACCAGCACGCGGGCGGGAGAGGGGAACCAGCACGCGGGCGGGAGAGGGGAACCAGCACGCGGGCGGGAGAGGGGAACCAGCACGCGGGCGGGAGAGGGGAACCAGCACGCGGGCGGGAGAGGGGAACCAGCACGCGGGCGGGAGAGGGGAACCAGCACGCGGGCGGGAGAGGGGAACCAGCACGCGGGCGGGAGAGGGGAACCAGCACGCGGGCGGGAGAGGGGAACCAGCACGCGGGCGGGAGAGGGGAACCAGCACGCGGGCGGGAGAGGGGAACCAGCACGCGGGCGGGAGAGGGGAACCAGCACGCGGGTGGGAGTGGGGAACTAGCACGTGGGCGGGAGAGGGGAACATGTCCTTGATAACAGGTTCTATCATTTTCCCTACACATGATATCTAGACTTCCAAGAGGCATAGCATAACCACTTAACAACCTGCTGACTGAGGTCAGGGCATACAGAGTAAGGGACGAGTAGCTGAATGGATAGCTAGTTGGTGGCAAGACAGAAAGCAGTGAATATGGAAAAGGGACAGCTGCTCGGAGTAGCAGAAGTCAGGCAGCAGGATTCCACAAAGATTGGCTTCTGGACCACTGTTGTTCAACTTATATGAACAATCCAGGCTTCAGGGTTAAACATTTAAATTTGCAGATGACACAAAATTAGAGGAGATAGAAGATATGAAAGGAAGACTAATTACAATAAACTTGCAGAATGGACTATGATTGGCAATTGTACTTCAACTTAGGTAATACATTTGGTGAGCAAACGAAGGTGATATATTGCTTGGAAAATAAAAATCTAAATGGAGGAGGAGCAAAGGGATTTAACAGCACAAATGATTACATCACAGATCATAAGGCCATAATAAAAGCAAACCATGCACGAGGACAGCACAGTAGCACAAGATCAATTTCCAGCTTGAGTCTCTGTCTGTGCTGAGTCTGCACGTTCTCCGTGTCTGCGTGGATTTCCTCCGGGTACTCCAGATTCCTCCCACAAGTCCCGAAAGACGTGCTGTTAGGTAATTTGGACATTCTGAATTCTTGTGTACCCGAACAGGCACCGGAATGTGGCGACTAGGGGCTTTTCACAGGAACTTCATTGCAGTGTTTTTTTTAAATATAAATTTAGAGTAGCCAATTTTTTTTATTTTTTCCTGATTAAGGGGCAATTTAGCGTGGCCAATCCACCTAACCTGCACATTTTTGGGTTGGGGGGGGTGAAACCCACGCAGGCATGGGGAGAATGAGCAAACTCCACAGGGACAGCGACCCAGGGCCAAGATTCGAACCCGGGTCCTCTGCGCCGCAGTCCCAGTGCTAACCACTGCGCCGCATGCCGCCCTTCATTGCAGTGTTAATGTATGCCTAGAACATAGAACATACAGTGCAGTAGGAGGCCACTCGGCCCATCGAGTCTGCACCGACCCATTTAAGCCCTCACTTCCACCCTATCCCTGTAACCCAATAACCTCGCCTAACCTTTTTGGACACTAAGGACAATATAGCATGGACAATCCACCTAACCTGCACATCTTTGGACTGTGGGAGGAAACCGGAGTATCCGGTGTAAATCCATGCAGACTCGGGGAGAAAGTGCAGACTCTGCAGAGACGGTGACCCAGTGGGGAATCGAACGTGGATCCCTGGCGCTGTGCTACCGTGCTGCCCATAATGTTATTTCCCTAACTGGGAATCGAACCCGGGCCGCGTGGTGAGAGCGCCGAATCCTAACCACTAGACCACCAGGGAAGCCTACTTGTGACAATAAAGATTATTAAAGTCCATTGTTAGAGGTAGAATTAAAAGCAAAATCGGAGTTAACCTTGATTAGAGCACATTTGAAGTGCAGTATGGCAGGTGGGTGGGAACCAGCGCATTAGCTTAGAAGATGTAAAAAGTGAAGGGAAAATAGATAGCAAAAATAAGAGAACAACATCATCACCAGGTCTGCTCATACGCAGTGGTCTGAAGTATATTTGTTTCAACGCTAGAGGAGAGCAGGTAAGGCAGACGAACTTACAGCACTAATTAGTATTTGAAACTATGATGTTGTGGCTATCACAGAAACGTGGTTAAAGGAAGGGCAGGATTGGCAGCTGAATGTTGGAGGATATAGATGCTTCAGGAGAGATAGAGGGGGATGTAAAAGGGGTGGTGAAGTAGTATTACTGGTTAAGGAGAATATTATTGCCGTACTGCGGGAGGACACATCGGAGGGCTCATACATTGATGCAATTTGCATTTACAGCTCAGGAACAGGAAGGGAGCAATCATAATGTTGGGTGTTTCTGACAGACCCCTCAACTGCTAGAGAGAGATACAGAGGCAGATAGGTAGAGGGATTTTGGATAGGTACAAAAGAAACAGGGTTGTTATGGTAGGGGATTTTAACTTCCCTTGACTGGGACTCACTTAGTGCTCTGGGCTTGGATGGGGTCAGATTTGTAAGGTGTATCCAGGAATCTTCTTGATGCAATATGTAGACAGTCCAACTAGGGAAGGGGCAGTATTGGATCTGGTATTGGGCTATGAGCCGAGACAGGTGGTTCAGGTTTCAGTCGGGGAACATAGAACTGTACAGCACAGTATAGGTCCTTCGGCCCACAATGTTGTGCCAAACTAGTCTGAAACTAAGATCAAATCAACCTACTCCCAATCATTCTAGTGCACACCATATGCCTATTCAATAACCGCTTGAAAGTTCCTAAAGTGTCCGACTCCACTGCCATAGCTTGGAGTGCTTTCCACACCCCAACCACTCTCTGAGTAAAGAACCTACCTCTGACATCCCTCCTCTATCTTCCACCATGAACTTTATAGTTATGCCCCCTTGTAACAGCTACATCCACCCGAGGAAAAAGTCGCTGAACGTCCACTCTATCTATCCCTCTCATCACCTTGTACACCTTAATTAAGTCACCTCTCATCCTCCTTCGCTCCAATGAGAAAAGCCCTAGCACCCTCAACCTTTCCTCATAAGATCTCCCTTCCAATCCTGGCAGCATCCTGGTAAATCTCCTTTGCACCCTTTCCAATTCTTCCACATCCTTCCTACAATGGGGTGACCAGAACTGCACACAATACTCCAAATGTGGTCTAACCAAGGTCTTGTACAGTTGCAGCATAACCTCACAGCTCTTAAACTCAATCCCCCTGTTAATAAATGCTGACACACTACAGGCTTTCTTCACGGCTCTATCCACTTGGGTGGCAACTTTCCGAGATCTATGGACATGAACTCCGAGATCTCTCTGCTCCTCCACATTCTTCAGAACCCTGCCGTTAACCCTGAAATACGCATTTAAATTTGTCCTACCAAAATTAATCACCTCACACTTATCAGTGTTAAAATCCATCTGCCACTTTTCAGCCCAGCTCTGCATCCTATCAATGTCTCTTTGCAGCCTACAACAACCCTCCACACTGTCCACTACTCCACCAATCTTGGTGTCATCAGCAAATTTACTAACCTAACCTTCAACTCCATCATTCACGTCATTGATAAAAATCACAAATATCAGAGGACCCAGCACTGATCCCTGTGGTACACCGCTGGTGACTGGGCTACACCGCTGGTGACTGGGCTACACCGCTGGTGACTGGGCTCCATGATGAAAATTTACCATCTACCATCACCCTCTGTCTTCTATGTGATAGCCAGTTACTGATCCAATCGGCCAAATTTCCCTCCATGCTGTCTCCTTACTTTCTGCATGAGCCGACCATGGGGAACCTTATCAAACGCCTTCCTAAAATCCATATATACGACATCAACTGCTCTACCTTCATCTACACACTTAGTTACCTCCTCAAAGAATACAATCAAACTTGTGAGGCAAGACTTACCCCTCACAAATCCGTGCTGACTATCTTGGATAAAAGCTGTATCTTTCCAAATTATAATAAATCCTATCCCTTAGAACCCTTTCCAATAATTTTCCTATGAACGAAGTGAGACTAACCAGCCTATAACTCCCAGGGTTATACCTATTTCCTTTCTTGAACAAGGGGACAACATTTGCCTCTCTCCAGTCTTCTGGCACTATTCCTGTAGACAGTGAGGACATAAAGATCAAAGCCAAAGGCTCTGCAATCTCATCCATCGCCTCCCAAAGAATCTTAGGATATATCCCATCAGGCCCATGGGACTAATCCATCGCTAGGCTTCTCAAAATTTCTAACACATCTTCCTTCCGAATATCTACCTCCTCCAGCCTACGTTGCACTATCCTCCTCAACAACATGGCCCCTTTCCTTTGTGAACACAAAAGCCCCATCCAAACTATTTGAATTATAGTGGTTCCAATCAATATTTGGAAAGTTAAAGTCACCCATGACAACTACCTTGTGACTACCGCACCTTTCCAAAATCTGCAATGCAATTTTTTCCTCCACATCTCTGTTACTGTTTGGGGGCCTATAGAAAACACCTAACAAAGTGACCGCTCCTTTCCTATTCCTAGCTTCAGCCCACACTACCTCAGTAGACAGATCCTCCTCAAACTGCCTTTCTGCAGCAATTATACTATACTTGATTAACAATGCTACTCCTCCACCTCTTTTACCACCTTCCCTAATCTTACTGAAACATCTAAACCCCTGAACCTCCAACAACCATTCCTGCCCCTGTTCTATCCACGTCTTCGCAATGGCCACAACATCATAGTCCCAGGTACCAATCCATGCTTCAAGCTCACCAACCTTATTCCTGATGCTCCTCGCATTGAAGTAGACACACTTCAAACCACCTTCATGCCTGCAGGTCCACTCTTGTGACCATGGTACCTTCCTCAGTACTGCACTACCCTCAACTTCCTGACCTCTAGCAACGCTATCTCCTGGACTACAAGTCAGTTTCCCATCCCCTGCCAAATTTTGGGAGTAGTGACCACAATTCCTTACGTTTTAGGGTACTTTAGGATAGGGATGATGGGAGGTGCTAAACTGGGGAAACACAAATTACGATAACATTAGAGAGGAATTGAAGAATTTGGATTTGGGTGCGGCTGTTGGAGGGTAAACCAACATCGGTCATGTGGGAGTCAAGTGACAGTTGATTAGGATTCAGGAAAGTCACGTTCCTGAGAGAATGAAGGATAAGTATGGGAAATTTAGGGAGCCTTGGATAACGAGGGATATTGTGAATGACAAAAGGGGGCTTTTGCGCAGTCTCGAAAAGTGGGGACAGTCAAAACCCTTGAGGAGTATAAACAAGTACTTAAGCAGGAAATTAGGGGGGGCAAGGAGGAGGTCATGAAAAGTCCTTGGCAGGTAGGATTAAGGTGACTCTCAAACCTTTTTATTCATATGTAAAAAACAACAAGGTGGCCAGGGAAAGTATTGGACCACTTAAAGACAGTGGGGGGAATCTATGTGTTGAGCCAGAGGAAATGACCGATGTTCACCAAAGAAAAGGACTTTGTGGAAGATGATTCGTGGGTAGGGCGTGTGGATAGTCTGGGTCATGTCGACATTGAAAAGGAGGTATTGGTTGTTTTTAAAGACATTAAGGTAGACAAGTCTCCTGGGCCGGAGGATTTACCCCAGAATACTGAGGAGAGCAAAGGAGAAAAGTTGTAGGGCCTTGACTGACATCTTTGTATTCTCATTGGCTACAAGAGAGGTCCCGGAGCACTGGAGAATAGCTAATGTGGTACCACTCTTTAAGAAGGGTAGCAGGGATAATCCTGTAAACTATAGGCCGGTGAGCCTCACGTCGGTAGTGGGCAAATTATTGGAGAGAATTCTCAGGGACAGGATTTATACCCATTTGGAAACAAATCGCCTCATTAGCGATCGACAGCATAGTTTTGTGAAAGGGAGGTCCTGCCTCACTAACTTGATAGAGTTTTTTGAGGCGGCGATAAAAGATGATTGATGGGGGGTGGGGGACAGTGGATGTTGTTTACCTGGACTTCAGTAAAGCCTTTGACAAAATGCCTCATGGTAGACTGGTACAAAAGGTGAAGTCAAACGGGATCAGAGGTGAGGTGGCAAGATGAATACAGAAGTGGCTCGGTCACAGAAGGTAAAGGGTAGCAGTAGAAGGGTGTTTTTCTGAATGGAAGGTTGTGACTAGCTGTGTTCCACAGGGATCAGTGCTGGGGCCTCTGCTGTGTACATAAACTATTTAGAGGAAAATGTAGTTGGTCTGATTAGTAAGTTCATAAATGGCAATATAGGAATATAGGAGTATAGAAAGTCAGAGAGATCTGGGTATGCAGGTCCACAGATCTTTGAAAGTGGCAACACAAGTGGACAAGGTAGTCAAGAAAGCATACGGAGTGCTTGCCTTCATTGGGCAGGGTATAGAATATAAAAATTGG
Organism: Scyliorhinus torazame; assembly: GCF_047496885.1. Taxonomy (NCBI): domain Eukaryota; kingdom Metazoa; phylum Chordata; class Chondrichthyes; order Carcharhiniformes; family Scyliorhinidae; genus Scyliorhinus; species Scyliorhinus torazame. Next base: position 151,676,850 of record NC_092720.1, read on the forward strand.
CAATCATGCTACAGTTGTATAGAACCTTGGTAATGCCACACTTGGAAAAGTGATAGATCGCCACACTACCAGAAGGATGTGGAGGCTTTCGAGAGGGAGCAGAGGAGGTTCACCGGGGTATTTACTGGTCTGGAGGGTGTTAGCTATGCGGAGAGGCCGAATAGACTCGGAATGGTTTCATTAGAAAGATGGAAGTGACCTAATAGAGGTCGACAAGGTTATGAGAGGCATGGAGTGGATGGGCAGGCACTCTTTCCCAGAGTGGAGGGGTCAGTAACCAGGGGCCATAGGTTTAAGGTCCATTGGGCAAAGTTTAGAGGAGATGTGCGAGGCAGGTTTTTTATTTTTACAAAACCTTTGGTGATGAGTGCCTGGAATGCCCTGCCGGGGGAGGTTGTGGAAGCAGATACATTAACGGTGTTCAAAAGGCATCTCGACAAATACATGGATAGGATGAGTATAGAGGGATACAGCACTAGGAAATGCTGAGGATTTTGGCAAAGTAATGGTATCATGACTGGTACAGGCTTGGGGGGCCGAAGGGCCTCTTTCTGTGCTGTACTGTTCTTGTTCTTTGAAGAATGCAGTGTGCAGTTCTGGTTGTCGCATTATAAAACGGATATTATGACACTGGTGTGGGCAAAAAAGATTTCAAAGGATGGTGCCGGAACTGCAAGGTTCCATCAGGAAAAATGAATAGGTTATGAAAGAGAGGGCTGAGACCTAATAGAGGGCTTTAAAATTATGAAAGGTTTTGTTAAAATAGACAAAGAGTGTGGAGATGAAAAAAATGTTGTTATCAAAATAAGATAATCAACAAGAAATCAAATCAAGAATTCAGAAACAATTTTTTTATGCTGAGTGTGGTCGGAATGTGAAACTTACTGTCACCAAAACTTGTATTCATTTACTGTCTTTCACATAAGGTGTTCTATAGCACTTCAAATATGACACCGACTTGCAGATAACAAAAATCTTAAGTCAAAGGGATAGATAATAAAGATTGTCTTTAAGGAGGAAATGAGATGTTTGCATGGAGGGGTTTAGGGAGGAAATTCTGCAGATTAGGCCCTAGGCAACCGAAGTGACAGCCACAAATGGTGGAACCGGGTACTCAAAAGGACAGGATTAGAGGAGCGTCAATATTTTGGATAGTTTTAAAATCGAGACATTACTTAAAAGGAGTTAGTGTACATCAGTGAGCACAGCGATTATGGGTTAACAGGATTTTGTGTGTGTAAGGACATGGACATAAGAGTTTTGAATGACCTCAAATTTACAGAGGGCATAATGTGACAGTGTAGTCAGGAGTGTGTTGGAATAATCAAGACCAGAGGTAACAGGCACAAATGAGCTGAAGGAGGGCAGGTATGAGGCAAAATTACAGAGAAAGAAACAGGCGGTCTCAGTGAAGGCATAGTCAGAAGCTCATCCCAGAGTCAAAGACGACATCAAGGTTGTAAACAGTGTGGTTTAGTCTCAGACAATTACCAGGAAGAGGTATGGAATCGATAGCTAGAGAGTCAGGGACCAAAAACAATGGCTTCCCATCATTTAATTGGAGGACATTTCTGCTCATTTAGTGCAGGATGTCAGTTAAGCAATCTAACAATTTAGAGACAGTGCAAGGGGCTAAAAATGGTGGGGTTGAGGTACATAGAACGATACAGCGCAGTACAGGCCCTTCGGCCCACGATGTTGCACCGAAACAAAAGCCATCTAACCTACACTATGCCATTATCATCCATAAGCTTATCCAATAAACTTTTAAATGCCCTCAATGTTGGTGAGTTCACTACTGTTGCAGGTAGGGCATTCCACGGCCTCACCACTCTTTGCGTAAAGAACATACCTCTGACCTCTGTCCTATATCTATTACCCCTCAGTTTAAAGCTATGTCCCCTCGTGCCAGCCATTTCCATCCGCGGGAGAAGGCTCTCACTGTCCACCCTATCCAACCCCCTGATCATTCTGTATGCCTCTATTAAGTCTCCTCTTAACCTTCTTCTCTTCAACGAAAACAACCTCAAGTCCATCAGCCTTTCCTCCTAAGATTTTCCCTCCATACCAGGCAACATCCTGGTAAATCTCCTCTGCACCCGCTCCAAAGCCTCCACGTCCTTCCTACAATGCGGTGACCAGAACTGTACGCAATACTCCAAATGCGGCCGTACCAGAGGTTTGTACAGCTGCAACATGACCTCATGACTCCGGAACTCAATCCCTCTACCAATAAAGGCCAACACTCCATAGGCCTTCTTCACAACCCTATCAATCTGGGTGGCAACTTTCAGGGATCTATGTACATGGACACCTAGATCCCTCTGCTCATCCACACTTCCAAGAACTTTACCATTAGCCAAATATTCCGCGTTCCTGTTATTCCTTCCAAAGTGAATCACCTCACACTTCTCTACATTAAACTCCATTTGCCACCTCTCAGCCCAGCTCTGCAGCTTATCTATGTCCCTCTGTAACCTGCTACATCCTTCCACACTGTCGACAACACCACCGACTTTAGTGTCGTCTGCAAATTTACTCACCCACCCTTCTGCGCCCTCCTCTAGGTCATTAGTAAAAATGACAAACAGCAACGGCCCCAGAACAGATCCTTGTGGTACGCCACTTGTAACTGAACTCCATTCTGAACATTTCCCATCAACCACCACCCTCTGTCTTCTTTCAGCTAGCCAATTTCTGATCCACATCTCTAAATCACCCTCAATCCCCAGCCTCCGTATCTTCTGCAATAGCCTACCGTGGGGAACCTTATCAAACGCTTTACTGAAATCCATATACACCACATCAACTGCTCTACCCTCGTCTACCTGTTCAGTCACCTTCTCAAAGAACTCGATAAGGTTTGTGAGGCATGACCTACCCTTCACAAAGCCATGCTGACTATCCCTGATCATATTATGCCTATCTAGATGATTATAAATCTTGTCTCTTATAATCCCCTCCAAGACTTTACCCACTACAGACGTGAGGCTCACCGTCTATAGTTGCCGGGGTTGTCTCTACTCCCCTTTTTGAACAAAGGGACCACATTTGCTATCCTCCAGTCCTCTGTCACTATTCCTGTAGCCAATGATGACATAAAAATCAAAGCCAAAGGTCCAGCAATCTCTTCCCTGGCCTCCCAGAGAATCCTAGGATAAATCCCATCAGGCCCCGGGGACTTATCTATTTTCAGCCTGTCCAGAATTGTCAACACCTCTTCCCTACGTACCTCAATGCCATCTATTCTAATAGCCTGGGTCTCAGCATTCTCCTCCACAACATTATCTTTTTCCTGAGTGAATACTGACGAAAAATATTCATTTAGTATCTCGCCTATCTCTTCAGACTCCACACACAACTTCCCATCCCTGTCCTTGACTGGCCCTACTCTTACCCTAGTCATTCGCTTATTCCTGACATACCTATAGAAAGCTTTTGGGTTTTCCTTGATCCTACCTGCCAAATACTTCTCATGTCCCCTCCTTGCTCGTCTTAGCTCTCTCTTTAGATCCTTCCTCGCTACCTTGTAACTATCCATCGCCCCAACTGAAACTTCACACCTCATCTTCACATAGGCCTCCTTCTTCCTCTCAACAAGAGATTCCACTTCTTTGGTAAACCACGGTTCCCTCGCTCTATGCCTTCCTCCCTGCCTGACCTGTACGTACTTATCAAGAACACGCAGTAGCTGTTCCTTGAACAAGCTCCACTTATCCAGCGTGCCCAACACTTGCAGCCTACTTCTCCAACCTATCCCCCCCCAAGTCACGTCTAATGGCATCATAATTGCCCTTCCCCCAGCTATAACTCTTGCCCTGTGGTGTATACTTATCCCTTTCCATCACTAACGTAAACGTCACCGAATTGTGGTCACTGTCCCCAAAGTGCTTTCCTACCTCCAAATCCAACACCTGGCCTGGTTCATTACCCAAAACCAAATCCAATGTGGCCTCGCCTCTTGTACATCAGGTTCTGCAGCATAATGTGGAAAGGCGTTGCGATTTTGGATGATGTTGCCCAGAGTCAGAATATAGAGACCAAGGTCAGATCCTGAGGGACACCAGAGGAAGCTGTGCAGAAGTGGGACAAGAAGCCATTGCATGCTCTAGCCATAATTAAATAGATAAGAATGGAACCAAATAAATGGAAAATATGCATTTTCAGGGGAAGCACTTGAGGGAGAAGAAAATAAAGAGCTATGCTGATAAGTTATGTGAAGAAGAAAAGGAGTTGCCTGGATTGGAACATAAGTACCAACATGTTCAGACCATGCTACATGATCTACCTAATTCTATATATGACCATGACATTGGAAATTGAATTGTCCAATAAACTGGTAAATACATTTTACCGAGTCAGACTTCTCATGCGATCATAAATAAATTTATTTTATGGCCTTTTACAAAATGTTTTTGGAAATTGGTCTGTAATTAAATGCTGCACATTTACTTATGTAACCTACTTAGCCTGAACCAACTTCAAATCCATTTGACATGCACATATTGAATAATTTTCAATTCTCTTGATTATGAACTGAAGGCAAATGAATTCATTTTGCATTTTATTTTGTTATTTGATAGATATTTCTAGGCAAAATTGCTGGTGTTGGCAATTCCATGAAGCTCACCTGAGTTTTTGGAAGCTTGGGTGACACTATTTTGCCTTTCTTCTTCAGGGTTGCACCCAGGAAGTTCCTTCAGATCACTTCCTGTGAGGACAGGAAGTTGTGTTACAGCCATATTTATTTCCCCTTTTTAAACTTAGTGCATTTATTGCATTCACAATGTTAATACAATAAAAAAATATTCTCAGCTGTTTTGGGGTCATCATTTCCCATACAGCAAGCGACGCAAAGGAATTTCCCTCTGCAAAGCTCAAAGAGAAAGGGCAGAATGATTTTACCTTGGTTTGCGAAACCCAAAGTTGTTAACTAATTGCCACTTCTGCTACTATTGGACAAGTAAAGAAAATTTGTCCAAATAGGTTTCTGCTTAAGTAATTTGTTAAATGAATAATTTGGATAATGACATCAGATAATTAGAACATAGAACATAGAACAATACAGCGCAGTACAGGCCCTTCGGCCCTCGATGTTGCACCGAAACAAAAGCCATCTAACCTACACTATGCCATTATCATCCAATTACATAGTAATACTGCTACATGGGGAAGATGAGTGGTGGCTTCAAAGTTTGTTGAGTTTCTGCTCCTGTCCATCCAGTGCACAGGCTCCTTATCCAGGCTAACAACTTTGCTCCACATACACTGGCAACTAGACCAAAGTGAGGGTAGGAGTAGTGACCGATTAATGTGTGTTTTGGTGGGTGAGCAGTTGATTGCCGTGTGCATGTGAAGGACTGATTGTGCGTGTGTGCGTTGTGATGAATGTAGGAATATTGTATTAGGTGTATTTGGTGCAGTAAGCGTTAGAAGCCTGGGTTAGTGTGTGTATGACTGCTGCAGTGGTTTTAAAAATCCTGGTTTGCAAGACAGCTAGGCTTTCTGGAGCCAGAGGTGCAAATAAGCATTGCCAAAATTTTGGCTAATAAATTTTTATTCATATTGAGGCTTCAGTGTGGAATAGTTAGAGACATTGTGTTCTGTTTAGTGAATGATGTGGTTAATGGGAGGAGCCAAGTGTTGAGGCAGTCAGGTGTTGAGGTTCAGAGTTAATGTTTGGCTGGAAGGCAAGCTGAGAAGTTTCTGAAGAAATCCAGCCAGAGATTCTGCTTTGTTCTGACAGGGTTCTGGTCTATCTTTTCAGGCAGACTCAAATGCACCTCTATACAGAAAGTATGCCTGAGTGCGAACTGCATTTATAAGTGGATTGGGTTCAGAGAAGGTTCTTTTGTTTGAATGGAAATAAAGATAGCAGTTAAGGGTTATTCTGTCACTATATTGATTAGCATTCTTTAAAGGGTAATCATAAGCTATTTGCTTGTGTGATATTAAAGATATTTTAATACTGTGTTCGTAATAAAGTTTGTTTTAATATACCATGTCTCTATTTTGTGAGAAATCACTCCTGGAGTGAGGTATCCTTTCCTCACAGTCTTGTAAAATTAAAATAAAATATTGGTGTTTCTCTCCCGTACCCTAGCCACTGTTGGGGTCTGGACCGGGATCGTATGCTTGAGACAGCACCCCCTCCTCATATAATAGAATTTCTTTAAATTTACAGTGCAGAAGGAGGCCATTCGGCCCATCGAGTCTGCACCAGTTATTGGAAAGAGCACCCTACTTAACCTCCACCCTCTCCCTGTAACCCTGCAACCCCATCTAACCCAAGGGCAATTTGGCATGGCCAATCCACCCAACATGCACATCTTTCGACTGTGGGGGAAAACCGGAGCACCTGGAGGAAATCCACGTACGCACGGGGAGAACGTGCAGACTCCGCACAGACAGCGACCCAAGCGGGAATCAAACCTGGGACCCTGGCGCTGTGAAGCTATAGTGCTAACCACTATGCTACCGTGCTGCCAATGCAGTATAAATTGTTGTTCCCTTTGAAACTTGACATTCTTGTCTGTCCTGACGAGTTCAAGATTAAAAACTTTGAAAGCATGTGTCTTTTTTCAGCAATACTCAATTCTCTATGACTAAATTACTATTTTTAAATGAGTGTATTGCTTAACTGATGCATGACTAGTCCATATTTTCAAATGAACAGATTTGAAATCGTGCTTTTTATGTCTTAAAACTAGATTTGGCATATTTTCTGTCTCGGGCACATATTAAACCCAGTTCACACTTGTGGTTCTATTCTAGCCTGTGGTATTATAGGTATTACGGTACCTGATAGGCTAAAGCACCATTGGTGGAAACTATATGCTTTCCATTGGTTAGAGTGTATGATAGCTCCGCCCTGATAGGTGGGGTATAAGAACCCGTGCCGCCCCCAGCAGCCCTCATTCTGTACCTGAGCTGCTGGGGGAAACATCTAGCTTATTAAAGCCTTCAGTTGGACTACAACCTCGCTTTAGTGGTCATTGATCGTGCACCATAGCCATTCTAACATTCTATTATCCAAAAAATTCCTTGGTCCCAAGCATTCTGGGCTGGAAAGCTTACACTGTATCCACATTGAAGCTATGCAATTTGTGAAGCTGTAATTCCAACATTGCTTATTGGGAGCCCAAAAGTACCTCAATTTGACACCTTATATTGCATTGAACTGCTTTATTATAACCCTGGTCCAAATATCCCAACCCTCTTTATCCAAAGATTACATTTGATCTATCATGCCACAGGACATTAAAAGATTCCGAAGAAAGAATTATACCTGCAAGCATTTGCTAAGCATTTTTTTCAGAAAGTACATTATGTCCAGCTTAGAAAGCCAATGCAAACAGCCACTGTGATGTAGGTTTACTGGCAAGTAAAACTTTGCCTTGCAAAATGGTTTTCAAATAATCATTGTATCAAGCATTAAGAACACTGAGAATTCAACTTATTTTTAAATTGCAACTTGTTCATATTGATGTTGTTTCGAGAATGAGGAACAATGTGACTGAAGTCCCACACCAACATGGTTGACTCTGAAGTTGTCTAGCAATAATGTGAATAATTAGATAGCATTAGAATAGGAATTAGTAAGTTACAAGTTGGGCCAGAGTAAGGGAGAATGTAATAAGGCCTAAATCAACGTTACTGTGTATGTATTTAATGCACAGAGTTTGGTAAATATGACTGAAGAGGTACAGAAGCAGATATCAATGACCTCTTTCAAAGGAGGGCAAAACTGGGTTTTAAATATTGCTGGGTACAAGGTATTCAGAAAAGACAAAAAAGGGGGAAGGGTGGCGATATTGATTAAAGAGAGCACTCCAGTGCTGGAGAAAAGAGGGATCAAGGACAAAATCTAATTGGCTGGAGTTAAGACACAAAAAAAAGTGCGATTACATTGCTTGCTGTAGTCTATGGGCCATCAACTATAATAATCTGTATTGTTACAAGTAGGGTTACATTAACACTGCAATGAAGTTACTGTGAAAATATCCTAGGCGCCACATTCCGGCGCCTGTTCGGGTACACAGAGGGAGAATTCAGAATGTCCAAATTCCCCAACAGCACGTCTTTCGGGACTTGTGGGAGGAAACTGGAGCAACCGGAGGAAACCCATGCAGACACGGGGAGAACTCGCAGACACCAAACAGACAGTGACCCAAGCCCGGAATCAAACCCAGGACCCTGGCGCTGTGAAGCAACAGTACCACTACTGTGCTACCGTGGGAAGATGTAGAGGAATTTGCAGTAAAATAGACAGGGAATCAAAAATTACCGAGTAACATAGATTACCCAAATCTAGACTGGAGTAGTATGAAGGACAGAGAGAGTAAGAGTTCCCAGAATCTGTTTAGGAGAATTTTCGATAGCAGCATATTTCCAGTCCAGAACAAAGAATACAGCACAAGAACAGGCCCTTCGGCCCTCCGAGCCTGTCCCGGCAATGATACCAACCTTTGCCTAAACCCTGAGCACTTCCTTGTGCAGTATCCTTCTATATCCATCCTATCCATATGTTTGTCAACTTGCCTTTTGAACGCCGTTAATGTATCTGCTTCCACAACTTCGCCTGGCAACACGTTCCGAGCATTCACCACCCTCTGCGTAAAAAATCTGCCTCGCACATCTCCTCTAAAACTTTGCCCCATGGACCTTAAATCTATGCCCCCTGGTGACTGACCCCTCCACCATGGGAAAGAGTGCCTCTCCAACGGGAGAGGAGGCACTGCTGGACCAGGTACTCGTGAATGTGGTAGCCGAAATAGATCAAATGGGGCTTTAAAGTTATTGGGGTTCAGTTGCCGGGGAGGGTTCAGTTGTAAGGAAAATTAGAAAACCCAAATTAAAGGATCCTTTAAGAATGCAGGTTAACAATGTGGCAGATGGTTACCAGAAGGGACAGAACGGGTGAATGTCCTTATGCACCAAGGAATTATAGAAGAGATGAGAAATTTAACAATGGAACAAATTTAAAAGCTTTCGGTACAAACTTAATGAGTCAGCGCCGCAAATAGAAACAAAACGGTATGATTTGTGGCGAGGACATAGGAGAGGTGCGAAATGAATATTTTTCGTCAGTATTCACACAGGAAAAAGACAATGTTGTCGAGGAGAATACCGAGATTCAGGCTACTAGACTACAAGGGCTTGAGGTTCATAAGGAGGAGGTGTTAACAATTCTGGAAAGGGTGAAAATAGATAAGTCCCCTGGGCCGGTTGGGATTTATCCTAGGATTCTCTGGGAAGGTAGGGACGAGATTGCTGAGCCTTTGGCGTTGATCTTTACGTCATCTTTGTCAACAGGAATAGTGCCAGAAGGCTGGAGGATAGCAAATGTTGTCCCCTTGTTCAAGAAGGGGACTAGAGACAACCCCGGTAACTATAGATCAGTGAGCCTTACTTCTGTTGTGGGCAAAATCTTGGAAAGGTTTATAAGAGATAGGGTGTATAATCATCTGGAAAGGAATAATTTGATTAGACATAGTCAACACGGTTTTGTGAAGGGTAGGTCGTGCCTCACAAACCTTATTGAGTTCTTTGAGAAGGTGACTAAACAGGTGGATAAGGGTAAAGCAGTTGATGTGGTGTATATGGATTTCAGTAAAGCGTTTGATAAGGTTCCCCACGGTAGGCTACTGCAGAAAATACGGAAGCATGGGATTCAGGGAGATTTCGCTGTTTGGATCAGAAATTGGCTAGCTGGAAGAAGACAAAGGGTGGTGGTTGATGGGAAGTGTTCAGACTGGAGTCCAGTTACTAGTGGTGTACCACAAGGATCTGTTTTGGGGCCACTGCTGTTTGTCATTTTTATAAATGACCTGGAGGAGGGCGTAGAAGGATGGGTGAGTAAATTTGCAGATGACACTAAAGTCGGTGGAGTTGTGGACAGTGCGGAAGGATGTTACAAGTTACAGAGGGACATAGATAGGCTGCAGCACTGGGCTGAGAGGTGGCAAATGGAGTTGAATGCAGAAAAGTGAGGGGTGATTCATTTTGGAAGGAATAACAGGAAGACAGAGTACTGGGCTAATGGTAAGATTCTTGGCAGTGTGGATGAGCAGAGAGATCTCGGTGTCCATGTACATAGATCCCTGAAAGTTGCCACTCAGGTTGAGAGGGTTGTTAAGAAGGCGTACGGTGTGTTAACTTTTATTGGTAGAGGGATTGAGTTTCGGAGCCATGAGGTCATGTTGCAGCTGTACAAAACTCTGGTGAGGCTGCATTTGGAGTATTGCGTGCAATTCTGGTCGCCGCATTATAGGAAGGATGTGGAAGCATTGGAAAGGGTGCAGAGGAGATTTACCAGAATGTTGCCTGGTATGGAGGGAAGATCTTATGAGGAAAGGCTGAGGGACTTGAGGCTGTTTTCATTAGAGAGAAGAAGGTTAAGAGGTGACTTAATTGAGGCATACAAGATGATCAGAGGATTGGATAGGGTGGACAGTGAGAGCCTTTTTCCTCGGATGGTGATGTCGAGCACGAGGGGATATACCTTTAAATTGAGGGGAGATAGATATAAGACAGATGTCAGAGGTAGGTTTTTTACTCAGAGTAGTAAGGGTGTGGAATGCCCTGCCTGCAACAGTACTGGACTCGCCAACACTAAGGGTATTCAAATGGTCATTGGATAGACATATGGACGATTAGGGAATAGTGTAGATGGGCTTTAGAGTGGTTTCACAGGTCGGCGCAACATCAAGGGCCGAAGGGCCTGTACTGCACTGTAATGTTCTATGTTCTATGGTTACAGGGAGATCAGGTCTGGGAGTTGAATATCCATAGGTATGCAGTGCAAAGAACAAAGAATAATACAGCACAGGAACAGGACCTTTGGCCCATCAAGTCTGCGCCGATCACGTATCCTATCCAAACCAACTGTATCCTTCTGTTCATGTGTCTATCCAGATAAGCCTTAAAGGTTGCTTAAACGTATCTGCCTCAACCACTTCACTTGGCAGTGCATTCCAGGTCACCACAACCCTCTGTGTAAAAACCTTCCCCCGCATGTCTCCACTGAACCTTTCCCCCCTCACCTTGAACCTGTGCCCCCTTATAATTGTAATTTCTGCCCTGGAAAAAACCTCCAACTGTTCACCCTATCTATACCCCTTAAATTTTATTAACTTTTATCAGGTCGTCCCCTCGGCCTCCTTCTTCAATCCCAGTTTATTCAATCTCTCCTCATAGCAGTATTTCGGAAAGATAAACTGGACAGAAAGGGAGAAGATGGCCCAGCCCAGGTGGTGAGAAAATGGATCAGTGCTGTGATGAGAAATGATGTGGAGATGCCGGTGTTGGACAGGGGTGGGCACAGTAAGAAGTCTTACAACATCAGGTTAAAGTCCAACAGGGTTGTTTCGAATCACTAGCTTTCGAAGCGCAGCTCCTTTCTCAGGCGAATGAAACACATATTATATAGACAAAGTCAACGATACAAGAAGATACTGTGAGTGCGAGTCTTTGCCGGTAATTAAGTCTTTAAAGGTCCAGATGGAGCGACTGAAGAGAGGGATAATCACAGGTTAAAGAGGTGTGAATTGTCTTAAGGACAGTTGGTAGGATTTTGAAAGCACAGGCCAGATGGTGGGGGTGAATGTAATGCGACATGAATCGAAGGTCCCGGTTGAGGCTGTACGCATGCGGATGGAACTTGGCTATCTAGCCATTAGGCCATTTGATCCTTCTGATAATGTGGTGACCAGAACTGCACACAATACTTCAAATGCGGCCTAATTAAGGTTTGTATAGCTGCAACATAATATCCCAACTCCAGTACTCAATGCCCCGGCTGATGAAGGCAAGCATGTCATAAGTCTTCTTAATTACCTTAGAACATGGAACAATACAGCGCAGTACAGGCCCTTCGGCCCACGATGTTGCACCGAAACAAAAGCCATCTAACCTACACTATACCATTATCATTCATATGTTTATCCAATAAACTTTTAAATGCCCTCAATGTTGGCGAGTTCACAACTGTAGCAGGTAGGGCATTCCACGGCCTCACTACTCGTTGCGTAAAGAACCTACCCCTGACCTCTGTCCTATATCTATTACCCCTCAGTTTAAGGCTATGTCCCCTCGTGCTAGTCATTTCCATCCGCGGGAGAAGGCTCTCACTGTCCACCCTATCTAACCCTCTGATCATTTTGTATGCCTCTATTAAGTCTCCTCTTAACCTTCTTCTCTCTAACGAAAACAACCTCATGTCCATCAGCCTTTCCTCATAAGATTTTCCCTCCATACCAGGCAACATCCTGGTAAATCTCCTCTGCACCCGTTCCAAAGCCTCCACGTCCTTCCTATAATGCGGTGACCAGAACTGTACGCAATACTCCAAATGCGGCCGTACCAGAGTTCTGTACAGCTGCAACATGACCTCCTGACTCCGGAACTCAATCCCTCTACCAATAAAGGCCAACACTCCATAGGCCTTCTTCACCACCCTATCAACCTGGGTGGCAACTTTCAGGGATCTATGTACATGGACACCTAGATCCCTCTGCTCATCCACACTTTCAAGAACTTTACCATTAGCCAAATATTCTGCATTCCTGTTATTCCTTCCAAAGTGAATCACCTCACACTTCTCTACATTAAACTCCATTTGCCACCTCTCAGCCCAGCACTGCAGCTTATCTATATCCCTCTGTAACCTGCTACTTCCTTCCACACTATCGACAACACCACCGACTTTAGTATCGTCTGCAAATTTACTCACCCACCATTCTGCGCCTTCCTCTAGGTCATTGATAAAAATGACAAACAGCAACGGCCCCAGAACAGATCCTTGTGGTACTCCACTTGTGACAGAACTCCATTCTGAACATTTCCCATCAACCACCACCCTCTGTCTTCTTTCAGCTAGCCAATTTCTGATCCACATCTCTAAATCACCCTCAATCCCCAGCCTCCGTATTTTCTGCAATAGCCTACCGTGGGGAACCTTATCAAACGCTTTGCTGAAATCCATATACACCACATCAACTGCTCTACCCTCGTCTACCTGTTCAGTCACCTTCTCAAAGAACTCGATAAGGTTTCTGAGGCATGACCTACCCTTCACAAAGCCATGCTGACTATCCCTGATCATATTATTCCTATCTAGATGATTATAAATCTTGTCTCTTATAATCCCCTCCAAGACTTTACCCACTACAGACGTGAGGCTCACCGGTCTATAGTTGCCGGGGTTGTCTCTGCTCCCCTTTTTGAACAAAGGGACCACATTTGCTATCCTCCAGTCCTCTGGCACTATTCCTGTATCCAATGATGACATAAAAATCAAAGCCAATGGTCCAGCAATCTCTTCCCTGGCCTCCCAGAGAATCCTAGGATAAATCCCATCAGGTTCCGGGGACTTATCTATTTTCAGCCTGTCCAGAATTGCCAACACCTCTTCCCTACGTACCTCAATGCCATCTAATCTATTTACCTGGAGCTCAGCATTCTCCTCCACAACATTATCTTTTTCCTGAGTGAATACTGACGAAAAATATTCATTTAGTATCTCGCCTATCCCTTCAGACTCTACACACAACTTCCCATCCCTGTCCTTGACTGGTCCTACTCTTTCCCTAGTCATTCGCTTATTCCTGACATACCTATAGAAAGCTTTTGGGTTTTCCTTGATCCTTCCTGCCAAATACTTCTCATGTCCCCTCCTTGCTCGTCTTAGCTCTCTCTTTAGATCCTTCCTCACTACCTTGTAACTATCCATCGCCCCAACTGAAACTTCACACCTCATCTTCACATAGGCCTCCTTCTTCCTCTTAACAAGAGATTCCACTTCTTTGGTAAACCACGGTTCCCTCGCTCGGCACCTTCCTCCCTGCCTGACCGGTACATACTTATCAAGAACACGCAGTAGCTGATCCTTGAACAAGCTCCACTTATCCAGTGTGTCCAACACTTGCAGCCTACTTCTCCACCTTATCCCCCCCAAGTCGCGTCTAATGGCATCATAATTTCCCTTCCCCCAGCTATAACTCTTGCCCTGCGGTGTATACTTATCCCTTTCCATCCTTAACGTAAACGTCACCGAATTGTGGTCACTGTCCCCAAAGTGCTCACCTACCTTCAAATCCAACACCTGGCCTGGTTCATTACCCAAAACCAAATCCAATGTGGCCTCGCCTCTTGTTGGCCTGTCAACAAACTGTGTCAGGAAACCCTCCTGCACACACTGTACAAAAAACGACCCATCTAATGTACTTGAACTATATCTTTTCCAGTCAATATTTGGAAAGTTAAAGTCTCCCATAATAACTACCCTGTTACTTTCGCTCTTATCCAGGATCATCCTCGCCATCCTTTCCTCTACATCCCTAGAACTATTTGGAGGCCTATAGAAGACTCCCAACAGTGTGACCTCTCCTTTCATGTTTCTAACCTCAGCCCATACTACCTAAGAAGATGAGTCCCCATCTAGCATCCTCTCCGCCACCGTAATACTGCTCTTGACTAGCAGCGCCACACCTCCCCCTCTTTTGCCTCCTTCTCTGAGCTTACTAAAACACCTAAACCCCGGAACCTGCAACATCCATTCCTGTCCCTGCTCTATCCATGTCTCCGAAATGGCCACAACATCGAAGTCCCAGGTACCAACCCATGCTGCCAGTTCCCCTACCTTATTTCGTATACTCCTGGCATTGAAGTAGACACACTTCAAACCACCTACCTGAACACTGGCCCCCTCCTGCGACGTCAAATCTGAGCTCCTGACCTCTGTACTCTCATTCTCCCTTACCCTAAAACTACAATCCAGGTTCCCATGACCCTGCTGCATTAGTTTAAACCCCCCCAAAGAGCACTAACAAATCTCCCCCCCAGGATATTTGTGCCCCGCAGGTTCAGATGTAGACCATCCTGTCTGTAGAGGTCCCACCTTCCCCAGAAAGAGCCCCAGTTATCCAGAAATCTGAATCCCTCCCGCCTGCACCATCCCTGTAGCCACGTGTTTAATTGCTCTCTCTCCCTATTCCTCATCTCACTATCACGTGGCACGGGCAACAACCCAGAGATAACAACTCTGTTTGTTCTACTTCTGAGCTTCCATCCTAGCTCCCTGAAAGCCTGCCTGACATCCTTATCCCCTTTCCTACCTATGTCGTTAGTGCCAATGTGGACCACGACTTGGGGCTGCTCCCCCTCCCCCTTAAGGACCCGGAAAACACGATCCGAGACATCACGTACCCTTGCACCTGGGAGGCAACATACCAAACGTGAGTCTCTCACGATCCCACAAAATCTCCTATCTGTGCCCCTGACTATAGAGTCCCCAATTACTAATGCTCTGCTCCTCTCCCCCCTTCCCTTCTGAGCAACAGGGACAGACTCTGTGCCAGAGGCCTGTACCCCATGGCTTACCCCTGGTAAGTCGTCCCCCCCACAAGTATCCAAAGCGGTATACTTGTTTCTCAGGGGAACGACCGCAGGGGATCCCTGCACTGACTGTTTTTTCCCAGTCCCTCTTACAGTTACCCATCTATCTCCAATCTTTGGTGTAACTAATTCCCTGAAGCTGCCATCTATGACCCCCTCTGCCTCCCAAGTGATCCGAAGTTCTTCCAACTCCAGCTCCAGTTCCCTAACTCGGTCTTGGAGGAGCTGGAGATGGCAGCACTTCCTGCAGGTAAAATCAGCAGGGACACTAACTGCATCCCTCACCTCAAACATCCTGCAGGAGGAACATTGCACTCCCTTCCCTGCCATTCCTCTAACTTTCTACCAAGATCTGGCTAACAACTAAATTAAATTTTTTATAAAAAATAATAATATAATAAAATATGTTACTTACCTCAGACCTGGATTGTAGTTTTAGGGTAAGGGAGAATGAGAGTATAGAGGTCAGGAGCACAGATTTGACGTTGCAGGAGGGGGCCAGTGTTCAGGTAGGTGGTTTGAAGTGTGTCTACTTCAATGCCAGGAGTATACGAAACAAGGTAGGGGAACTGGCAGCATGGGTTGGTACCTGGGACTTCGATGTTGTGGCCATTTCGGAGACATGGATAGAGCAGGGACAGGAATGGATGTTGCAGGTTCCGGGGTTTAGGTGTTTTAGTAAGCTCAGAGAAGGAGGCAAAAGAGGGGGAGGTGTGGCGCTGCTAGTCAAGAGCAGTATTACGGTGGCGGAGAGGATGCTAGATGGGGACTCTTCTTCCGAGGTAGTATGGGCTGAAGTTAGAAACAGGAAAGGAGAGGTCACCCTGTTGGGAGTTTTTTATAGGCCTCCTAATAGTTCTAGGGATGTAGAGGAAAGGATGACGAAGATGATTCTGGATATGAGCGAAAGTAACAGGGTAGTTATTATGGGAGACTTTAACTTTCCAAATATTGACTGGAAAAGATATAGTTCGAGTACAATAGATGGGTCGTTTTTTGTACAGTGTGCGCAGGAGGGTTTCCTGAAACAATATGTTGACAGGCCAACAAGAGGCGAAGCCACGTTGGATTTGGTTTTGGGTAATGAACCAGGCCAGGTGTTGGATTTGGAGGTAGGAGAGCACTTTGGGGACAGTGACCACAATTCGGTGACGTTTACGTTAATGATGGAAAGGGATAAGTATACACCGCAGGGCAAGAGTTATAGCTGGGGGAAGGGCAATTATGATGCCATTAGATGTGACTTGGGGGGGGATAAGGTGGAGAAGTAGGCTGCAAGTGTTGGGCACACTGGATAAGTGGGGCTTGTTCAAGGATCAGCTACTGCGTGTTCTTGATAAGTATGTACCGGTCAGACAGGGAGGAAGGCGTCGAGCGAGGGAACCGTGGTTTACCAAGGAAGTGGAATCTCTTGTTAAGAGGGAGAAGGAGGCCTATGTGAAGATGAGGTGTGAAGTTTCGGTTGGGGCGATGGATAGTTACAAGGTAGCGAGGAAGGATCTAAAGAGAGAGCTAAGACGAGCAAGGAGGGGACATGAGAAGTATTTGGTAGGAAGGATCAAGGAAAACCCAAAAGCTTTCTATAGGTATGTCAGGAATAAGCGAATGACTAGGGAAAGAGTAGGACCAGTCAAGGACAGGGATGGGAAATTGTGTGTGGAGTCTGAAGAGATAGGCGAGATACTAAATGAATATTTTTCATCAGTATTCACTCAGGAAAAAGATAATGTTGTGGAGGAGAATGCTGAGTCCCAGGCTAATAGAATAGATGGCATTGAGGGACGTAGGGAAGAGGTGTTGGCAATTCTGGACAGGCTGAAAATAGATAAGTCCCCAGGACCGGATGGGATTTATCCTAGGATTCTCTGGGAGGCCAGGGAAGAGATTGCTGGACCTTTGGCTTTGATTTTTATGTCATCATTGGCTACAGGAATAGTGCCAGAGGACTGGAGGACAGCAAATGTGGTCCCTTTGTTCAAAAACGGGAGCAGAGACAACCCCGGCAACTATAGACCGGTGAGCCTCACGTCTGTCGTGGGTAAAGTCTTGGAGGGGATTATAAGAGACAAGATTTATAATCATCTAGATAGGAATAATATGATCAGGGATAGTCAGCATGGCTTTGTGAAGGGTAGGTCATGCCTCACAAACCTTATCGAGTTCTTTGAGAAGGTGACTGAACAGGTAGACGAGGGTAGAGCAGTTGATGTGGTGTATATGGATTTCAGCAAAGCGTTTGATAAGGTTCCCCACGGTAGGCTATTGCAAAAAATACGGAGGCTGGGGATTGAGGGTGATTTAGAGATGTGGATCAGAAATTGGCTAGCTGAAAGAAGACAGAGGGTGGTGGTTGATGGGAAATGTTCAGAATGGAGTACAGTCACAAGTGGAGTACCACAAGGATCTGTTCTGGGGCCGTTGCTGTTTGTCATTTTTATCAATGACCTAGAGGAAGGCGCAGAAGGGTGGGTGAGTAAATTTGCAGACGATACTAAAGTCGGTGGTGTTGTCGATAGTGTGGAAGGATGTAGCAGGTTACAGAGGGATATAGATAAGCTGCAGAGCTGGGCTGAGAGGTGGCAAATGGAGTTTAATGTAGAGAAGTGTGAGGTGATTCACTTTGGAAGGAATAACAGGAATGCGGAATATTTGGCTAATGGTAAAGTTCTTGAAAGTGTGGATGAGCAGAGGGATCTAGGTGTCCATGTACATAGATCCCTGAAAGTTGCCACCCAGGTTGATAGGGTTGTGAAGAAGGCCTATGGAGTGTTGGCCTTTATTGGTAGAGGGATTGAGTTCCGGAGTCGGGAGGTCATGTTGCAGCTGTACAGAACTCTGGTACGGCCGCATTTGGAGTATTGCGTACAGTTCTGGTCACCGCATTATAGGAAGGACGTGGAGGCTTTGGAGCGGGTGCAGAGGAGATTTACCAGGATGTTGCCTGGTATGGAGGGAAAATCTTATGAGGAAAGGCTGATGGACTTGAGGTTGTTTTTGTTGGAGAGAAGAAGGTTAAGAGGAGACTTAATAGAGGCATACAAAATGATCAGGGGGTTGGATAGGGTGGACAGTGAGAGCCTTCTCCCGCGGATGGATATGGCTGGCACGAGGGGACATAACTTTAAACTGAGGGGTAATAGATATAGGACAGAGGTCAGAGGTAGGTTCTTTACGCAAAGAGTAGTGAGGCCGTGGAATGCCCTACCTGCTACAGTAGTGAACTCGCCAACATTGAGGGCATTTAAAAGTTTATTGGATAAACATATGGATGATAATGGCATAGTGTAGGTTAGATGGCTTTTGTTTCGGTGCAACATCGTGGGCCGAAGGGCCTGTACTGCACTGTATTGTTCTATGTTCTAACACCAGGTTAAAGTCCAACAGGTTTGTTTGGAATCACTAGCTTTCGGAGTGCAGCTCCTTCATCAGGTGAGTGAAGAGTTGGGTTCCACAAACGCATATATAGACAAAGTCAATGATGCAAGATGATACTTTGAATGCGAGTCTTTGCAGGTAATTAAGTCTTTACAGGTCCAGACGGTGCAACTGGAGAGAGGGATAACCACAGGTTAAAGAGGTGTGAATTGTCTCAAGCCATTGTCTCAAGACTTTTTTTAAAATAATAATCTTTACTGTCACAAGTAGGCTTACATTAATACTGTAATGAAGTTACTGTGAAAAGACCCTAGTCGCTACAGAGGGAGAATTCAGAATATCCAAATTACCTAACAGCACATCTTTTGGGACTTGTGGGAGGGAATCGGAGCACCCGGAGAAAACCCACGCAGACATAGGGAGAACGTGCAGACTCCACACAGACAGTGACCCAAGCCAGGAATCGAACCTGGGACCTTAGAGCTGTGAGTATGTATCGCGTACCTGGTGGGTGGTGTTCACATGTGTAATGGTGGTACCCATGTCGATGATCTGGCACATCTTGCAAAGATTGCCATGGCAGGGTTGTGTGGTGTCGTGATCGCTGTTCTCCTGAAGGCTGGGTAGTTTGCTGCAAACAATGGTCTGTTTGAGGTTGTGTGGTTGTTTGAAAGCAAGTAGTGGGGGTGTGGGGATGGCTTTGACAAGATGTTCGTCTTCATCGATGAAATGATCAAGGCTGCGAAGAAGATGTTGTAGTGTCTCTGCTCCGGGAAGTACTGGACGACGACAGGTACTCTGTCGGTTGTGTCCAGTGTTTGCCTTCTGAGGTCAGTGCGGTTTTTTGCTGTGGCGCGTTGGAATTATCGATCGATGGATGAGTCAAGCGCCATATCCCGTTCTTACGAAGGCATCTTTCAGTGTCTGTAGATGTATGTTACGTTCCTCCTTGTCTGAGCAGATCCTGTGTATACGGAGGGCTTCTTTAATATGTTTAGGATGGAAAGCTGGAGAAGTGAAGCATCGTGAGGTTATCAGTGGGCTTGTGGTAAAGTGAAGTGTTGAGGTGACCGTCCTTGATGGAGATGCGGTGTCCAAGAATGCAAGCGGTTCTGGAGAGTAGTCCATGTTGAGTCTGATGGTAGGGTGATACTTATTGAAGTCATTGTGAAGTCATTTCAGTGATTCTTTGACGTAGGTCCTGGTTGTTGAGTTGTCGGTACGCTTCTTTGCAGTAGTCTGTTCTGTTCAGTGTGACGGTGGCCTCTCCTTTGTCTGCTGATTCAATGACAGTGTTGCGATTGGTATCAAGAGCGCGGATGCCATTGCATTTTGCTTGGGTGACGTTCGGGGCGATCTTGTGAATGCGACTGATGAATCTGGCATGAATCCTGACTGGTTGAGCATACATGTCAAGTCTAGAGCAGCGGCTTTCCAGGGGGGTCCAATTCGACTCTTTCCTCTTCGGTTGCCGCACCGCAGATCTCTCGGTCTGCTGTTCCGGTTCATTGGTTGTCTCATTGGGTTCACCGTCAGCCTCTTGGGGACTGTGGAAGAGCCTCATTCGCCTGATGAATTCCTCCGTGTCTGCCGCGAGACTGATGGGGTCCATTTTGGTGGTGGTGCAGAAATTGAGCCCTTTGCTGAAGACTTCGATTTTGCCTGCTTGAGGGGTGTAGTCCAGCAAGTTAACAATGGATTTCCCTGTGAAATCCTACCAACTGTCCTGGCTTGAGACAATTCACACCTCTTTAATCTGTCGACAAAATTATGAGGGGCATAGACGGAATGGATAGTCAGGCTTTTCCCCAGGGTAGAGGGGTCAATTACTAAGGGGCATAGGTTTAAGGTGCGAGGGGCAAGGTTTAGAGGAGATGTACGAGGCAAGTTATTTTACACAGAGGGTAGTGGGTGCCTGGAACTCGCTGCCGGAGGTGGTGGTGGAAACAGGGACGATAGTGACATTTAAGGGGCAACTTGACAAATACATGAATAGGATGGGAATAGAGGGATACGGACCCAGGAAGTGTAGAAGATTTTAGTTTAGACAGGCAGCATGGTCGGAACAGGCTTGGAGGGCCGAAGGGCCTGTTCCTGTGCTCTACTTTTCTTTGTTCTTTGTGATTGTCCCTCTCTCCAGTCGCACCGTCCGGACCTGTAAAGACTTAATTACCTGCAAAGACTCGCATTTAAAGTTTCATCTTGCATCATTGACATTGTCTATATATGTGTTTGTGGAACCCACTTCATTCACCTGATGAAGGAGCTGCGCTCCAAAAGATCGTGATTCGAAACAAACCTGTTGGACTTCAACCTGGTGTTGTAAGACTTCTTACTGAATGTAGAAGACTCAGAGGGAAGATGAAAAAGCAAATCCGAAAAAGCAAAGAGGGAGCATGAAAAGAAACTTGCAGCTGATATAAAAGGGAATCCAGAAATCTTAAATATGCATATAAATAATTCAATGGTAGTAAAGGTATTGTAAGGTCTATTAGGAACCAATAAGGTGATTCACATATGGAGGTGGGGGCATAGCTAAAGTGTTAAATTAATATTTTACATTCGTCTTCACCAAGGAAGGCGGCCATGGTAAAAGGAGGTAATTCAGACACGAGAAGGGATTAAAAATGGTAGTGGTATTTAACAGGCTATCTGTGCTTGGGGCAAGTCATGCAAAATGCTGTAGACATTGACATCGGTTGGGGGGGGGTTCTGTCTTACGTGTACATATTTTCTTTACATTTCAAGATCTAAACATTTAAAAATACATTAAATAAATCTATTTAATTGACTTGAAGTTAGCACAAAAAGCCGTCTAACCTGCTCTCCATTTGAAACACAAAGAACAAAGAACAAAGAAATGTACAGCACAGGAACAGGCCCTTCGGCCCTCCAAGCCCACGCCGACCATGCTGCCCGACTAAACTACAATCTTCTACACTTCCTGGGTCCGTATCCCTCCATTCCCATCCTATTCATGTATTTGTCAAGATGCCCCTTAAATGTCACTATCGTCCCTGCTTCCACCACCTCCTCCGGTAGCGAGTTCCAGGCACCCACTACCCTCTGCGTAAAAAAACTTGCCTCGTACATCTACTCTAAACCTTGCCCCTCTCACCTTAAACCTATGCCCCCTAGTAATTGACCCCTCTACCCTGGGGAAAAGCCTCTGACTATCCACTCTGTCTATGCCCCTCATAATTTTGTATACCTCTATCAGGTCTCCCCATAACCTCCTTCGTTCCAGTGAGAACAAACCGAGTTTATTCAACCGCTCCTGATAGCTAATGCCCTCCATACCAGGCAACATTCTGGTAAATCTCTTCTGCACCCTCTCTAAAGCCTCCACATCCTTCTGGTAGTGTGGCGGCCAGAATTGAACACTATACTCCAAGTGTGGCCTAACTAAGGTTCTATACAGCTGCAACATGACTTGCCAATTCTTATACTCAATGCCCCGGCCAATGAAGGCAAGCATGCCGTATGCCTTCTTGACTACCTTCTCCACCTGTGTTGCCCCTTTCAGCGACCTGAGGACCTGTACTCCTAGATCTCTTAGACTTTCAATACTCTTGAGGGTTCTACCATTCACTGTATATTCCCTACCTGCATTAGTCCTTCCAAAATGCATTACCTCACATTTGTCCGGATTAAACTCCATCTGCCATCTCTCCGCCCAAGTCTCCAGACAATCTAAATCCTGCTGTATCCTCCGACAGTCCTCATCGCTATCCGCAATTCCACCAACCTTTGTGTCGTCTGCAAACTTACTAATCAGACCAGTTACATTTTCCTCCAAATCATTGATATATACTACAAAGAGCAAAGGTCCCAGCACTGATCCCTGTGGAACACCACTGGTCACAGCCCTCCAATGAGAAAAGCATCCTTCCATTGCTACTCTCTGCCTTCTATGGCCTAGCCAGTTCTGTATCCACCTTGCCAGCTCACCCCTGATCCCGTGTGACTTCATCTTTTGTAATAGTATACCATGAGGGACATTGTCAAAGGCCTTACTGAAGTCCATATAGACAACATCCACTGCCCTGCCTGCATCAATCATCTTAGTGACCTCCTCGAAAAACTCTATCAAGTTAGTGAGACACGACCTCCCCTTCACAAAACCGTGCTGCTTCTCACTAATACGTCCATTTGCTTCCAAATGGGAGTAGATCCTGTCTCGAAGAATTCTCTCCAGTAATTTCCCTACCACTGAAGTAAGGCTCACCGGCCTGTAGTTCCCGGGATTATCCTTGCTACCCTTCTTAAACAGAGGAACAACATTGGCTATTCTCCAGTCCTCCGGGACATCCCCTGAAGACAGCGAGGATCCAAAGATTTCTGTCAAGGCCTCAGCAATTTCCTCTCCAGCCTCCTTCAGTATTCTGGGGGAGATCCCATCAGGCCCTGGGGACTTATCTACCTTAATATTTTTTAAGACACCCAACACCTCGTCTTTTTGGATCACAATGTGACCCAGGCTATCTACACCCCCTTCTCCAGACTCAACATCTACCAATTCCTTCTCTTTGGTGAATACCGATGCAAAGTATTCATTTAGTACCTCGCCCATTTCCTCTGGCTCCACACATAGATTCCCTTGCCTATCCTTCAGTGGGCCAACCCTTTCCCTGGCTACCCTCTTGCTTTTTATGTACGTGTAAAAAGCCTTGGGATTTTCCTTAACCCTATTTGCTAATGACTTTTCGTGACCCCTTCTAGCCCTCCTGACTCCTTGCTTAAGTTCCTTCCTACTTTCCTTATATTCCACGCAGGCTTCGTCTGTTCCCAGCCTTTTAGCCCTGACAAATGCCTCCTTTTTCTTTTTGACGAGGCCTACAATATCACTCGTCATCCAAGGTTCCCAAAAATTGCCGTATTTATCCTTCTTCCTCACAGGAACATGCCGGTCCTGTATTCCTTTCAACTGCCACTTGAAAGCCTCCCACATGTCAGATGTTGATTTGCCCTCAAACATCCGCCCCCAATCTATGTTCTTCAGTTCCCGCCTAATATGGTTATAATTAGCCTTCCCCCAATTTAGCACATTCATCCTAGGACCACTCTTATCCTTGTCCACCAGTACTTTAAAACTTACTGAATTGTGGTCACTGTTACCGAAATGCTCCCCTACTGAAACATCTACCACCTGGCCGGGCTCATTCCCAAATACCAGGTCCAGTACCGCCCCTTCCCTAGTTGGACTGTCTACATATTGTTTTAAGAAGCCCTCCTGGATGCTCCTTACAAACTCCGCCCCGTCTAAGCCCCTGGCACTAAATGAGTCCCAGTCAATATTGGGGAAGTTGACGTCTCCCATCACCACAACCCTGTTGTTTTTACTCTTTTCCAAAATTTGTCTACCTATCTGCTCTTCTATCTCCCACTGGCTGTTGGGAGGCCTGTAGTATAACCCCAACATTGTGACTGCACCCTTCTTATTCCTGATCTCTACCCATATAGCCTCACTGCCCTCTGAGGTGGTCCTCCCGCAGTACAGCTGTGATAGTCTCCCGAACCAGTAGCGCAACTCCGCCTCCCCTTTTACATCCCCCTCTATCCCGCCTGAAACATCTAAATCCTGGAACGTTTAGCTGCCAATCCTGCCCTTCCCTCAACCAGGTCTCTGTAATGGCAACAACATCATAGTTCCAAGTACTAATCCAAGCTCTAAGTTCATCTGCCTTACCCGTAATACTTCTTGCATTAAAACATATGCACTTCAGGCCACCAGACCCGCCGCGTTCAGCAACTTCTCCCTGTCTGCTCTGCCTCAGAGCCACACTGTCCCTATTCCCTAGTTCTCCCTCACTGCTCTCACCTTCTGACCTATTGCTCCCTTGCCCACCCCCCTGCCATACTAGTTTAAACCCTCCCGTGTGACACTAGCAAACCTCGCGGCCAGGATATTTATGCCTCTCCGGTTTAGATGCAACGCGTCCTTCTTATACAGGTCACACCTGCCCCGGAAGAGCTCCCAGTGGTCCAGATAATGGAAACCCTCCCTCCTACACCAGCTGTTTAGCCACGTGTTTAGCTGCTCTATCTTCCTATTTCTAGCCTCACTGGCACGTGGCACAGGGAGTAATCCCGAGATTACAACCCTCGAGGTCCTGTCTTTTAACAAATCAGCAAAATTATACAATAGTCAGGAGTGGAGTTGGGAAAGCAGTGCAGAACGCTCGGGTAATTCAGGTAATGTTCATTTGGGAAAGGTTTTACCTTATACTTATCTACGCAGTTGGTTCTTATCGATAGGAATACAGAGTAACAAACGTTTATTACAAAACACGATTGAAATTTAACACGACGATCAGCCTAGCCCTCAATTTGTTAAAAAAACATGAATACATCTCTAATAATCCCCAAATTAAGAAAATCTTACTCGTGACAGGCGTTGCATTGTTGGGTGTATCAGCTCTCAAATACTGTGTGGTCTGTGTGGAGGGTTGTGACAAGCCCTGAGAGCTTCCACTCTCACTCATACTGACAAGACAAAAGACAAAGCTCATTACATTACACTATAGCATTGTGTATACTGTATTTCCATTTGCAATTTTTATCATCTCATTCAAATTTTATATCATGGGTGGCACAGTGGTTAGAATTCCTGCCTCAGACTTCCGGGTGTGGCTATGCAGAGCTAGGTCGCATATGCGGCAGCTCCCGCTTGGAACGCACTTTTGGGCTCTTTTACAGGGCCCCCACGGCATTTGTTTGACATTTCCCGGTGTGGGAAGACGACTGCAGCATTCTTCTGACGGTGTCCCCCAGGAATGTTGTGTCTTTTGGCTGCCAGACCCGGCAGAAACAGTGAAGGATTTGGCTTGATCTGCAGCAATAGACAGAGGCCTCTTCCAGCATGCAGGCGGGGGAAGGGCAAGCTTAAAGCTGCAATCTGACTTGACTCTATCAAAGGTGAATTCTAGCAGCAGAGGGAACAACTGTGAAAGGGTCTACCAAGGCCATTGAAGAGGCGGGGACGAGGCTTCTGGTGGCGGTCATGGAGGAATAGGTCACGCATTCGGCAGCTCCCGTCTGGAACCGACTCTCAGACCATTTTCAGGAGTTTCCATAGACTTTTTGGGGCAGACTGGTGAAGCAAACACTGCCAACTTCTATGAAACGGACCAGAAGTGTAACGGCCAAAGGAGCGGCACTGGAGCAACGGGAGAAGCGAGGGAAAGAAAACAAAATGGCGGCGGCCAGGGACTAAGGGGAGCTGCAGGAGTTCATCAAGCGCTGCTTCGAGGAGCAGCGCGAGGAGATGCGCAAAGAGATGTTGGCGCTTATGCTTTTGGCAATTGAAGGACTCAGGATCACACAGAAGGCCCACGAAGCTAAGATCCAGGAGGTACAGAAAAGAGTCAGTCAGAACGAGGATGAGCTCGTGGGCCTGGCGGTGAGAGTGGAGCAGAACGAAGCGCTACACAAGAGGTGGGCGGGAAGACTCGAAGACCTGGAGAACAGGTCGAGGAGAAAGAATCTGCGAATCCTGGGTCTCCCTGAGGGAGTGGAGGGGGCTGATGCCGGGGCATATGCGAGCACGATGCTCGAGACGATGATGGGCACGAAGGCCCCTTCGAGGCCGCTGGAGTTGGACGGGGCACATCGGGTGCTGGCGAAGAAGCCCCAGGCAAATGAGCCGCCAAGGGCGATGGTGGTGAGGTTCCACCGGTTCACGGACAGAGAGTGGGTCCTGAGATGGGCCAAGAAGGAACGGAGCAGTAAGTGGGACAATGCAGAGATCCGAATATACCCGGACTCGAGCACGGAGGTTGCAAAGCGGAGAGCTGGTTTCAACCGGGCCAAAGCGGCGTTGTACCGGAAAAAAGTGAAATTCGGAATGCTGCAGCCAGCGCGACTGTGGGTCACATACAAGGGCCAACACTATTACTTTGAAACGCCTGGGGAGGCGTGGACCTTTGTACAAGCCGAAAAGTTGGACTCCAACTGAGGGTTTGTGAGGGTGGGGGGATGTTTTGGGGTTTGATGTGTGATGGTTATTGTATATAGGGGGTCAATTACGCGCAGGAAATGTTACATGGGCTGGGGGAGAGAGACAGGAGCTGCGCAAGAGGGGGCGGAGCGGGCTTTGGAAAGCACGGGGTTTTTTCCCGCGCGCGGGAAGAAAGGCGGGAAGGGGAACGAAGGAATGCATATGGATTGGGAGACTCCCACGCGGGGAGGTCAATGGGACGGCGGGGTCAGCAGGCGTCAGCTGACTTACGGGAGTGACATGGGGGGGGGAGCAGAAAAGCTAGACAGGGGTCTAGCGGGGGGGGGGGGGGGGGGGGGGGGGGGTTGCTGCTGCACTGGCCGAAAGGGAATGGGACACAGAAGAGGTGGTCAGGACGGGGGTCCCCCCTCTGGGGGACTGGAGGGTGAGGGAGGCGTGGACACAGGACTGGCCCAGAAAAGGAGATGGCTAGTCGGCGGGGCGTGGGGGGTGAGAGCCCCTCCAATCCGGCTGATAACGTGGAATGTGAGGGGCCTGAATGGGCCGGTGAAGAGGGCTCGAGTGTTCGCGCACTTAAAAGGGACTGAAGGCGGACGTGGCCATGCTCCAAGAGACACACCTGAAGGTGGCGGACCAGGTCAGGTTAAGAAAGGGATGGGTAGGACAGGTATTCCACTCGCGACTGGACGCGAAGAATAGAGGGGTGGCAATATTGGTGGGAAAGCGGGTGTCATTTGAGGCCAAGACTATTGTAGCGGACAATGGAGGGCGATATGTAATGGTGAGCGGTAGGCTGCAAGGGACGTGGGTGGTGTCGGTAAACGTATACGCCCCGAACTGGGATGATGCAGGGTTCATGAAGCGCATGTTGGGGCGCATACCAGACCTGGAAATAGGAGGCCTGATAATGGGAGGGGACTTCCATAGTGTTGGATCCAGCACTGGACCGCTCCAAATCAAGGACTGGAAAGAGGCCGGCGGCGGCCAAGGTACTTTGGGGGTTTATGGATCAGATGGGTGGGGGGGGGGGGGGGGGGGGGGGGGGGGAAGTGGACCCATGGCGGTTTGCAAGGCCGCAGGCCAGGGAATTTTCTTTCTTCTCCCATGTACACAAAGCCTACTCCCGGATAGATTTCTTTGTTCTGGGTAGGGCGCTCATCCCGAGGGTGGAGGGGACGGAGGATTCGGCTATAGCCGTTTCGGACCATGCCCCGCACTGGGTGGAACTGGAGCTGGGAGAGGTGAGGGACCAACGCCCGTTGTGGCGGCTGGATGTGGGACTGCTGGCGGACGAGGTGGTGTGTGGGAAGGTGAGGGGGTGTATCGAAAGGTACTTGGAGGCCAACGACAACGGGGAGGTTCGGGTGGGGGTGGTATGGGAGGCGTTGAAGGCGGTGATCAGGGGAGAGCTAATTTCCATTAGGGCTCATAGGGAGAGGACAGAGGGTATGGAAAGGGAGAGGTTAGTGGGGGAGATTTTGAGAGTGGACAGGAGATACGCAGAGGCCCCGGAGGAAAGATTACTTGGGAAAAGACGACGGCTCCAGACGGAGTTTGACCTGTTGACCACAGGGAAGGCGGAGGCACAGTGGAGGAAAGCGCAGGGGCGACCTACGAGTATGGGGAAAAGGCTAGTCGGATGCTGGCACACCAGCTCCGTAAGAGGATGGCAGCGAGGGAAATAGGGGGAGTCAAAGATGGAAGGGGAGCCACGGTTCGGAGTGCGACGAAAATAAACGAGGTATTCAAGGCCTTTTATTAAGAGCTGTACAGATCCTAGCCCCCAGCGGGGGAAGAGGGGATGAGACGATTCCTAGATCAGCTGAGATTCCCGAGGGTGGAGGAGCAAGAGGTGGCTGGTTTGGGGGCACCAATTGGGTTGGAGGAGCTGAGCAAGGGTTTGGGGAGCATGCAGGCGGGGAAGGCCCCGGGACCGGACGGATTCCCGGTGGAGTTCTACAGGAAGTACGCAGACCTGTTGGCCCCGCTACTGGTGAGGACCTTTAATGAGGCAAGAGAGGAGGGGACCCTGCCCCCGACAATGTCAGAAGCGACAATTTCTTTGATCCTAAAGCGGGACAAGGACCCACTGCAATGTGGATCGTACAGGCCGATCTCGCTCCTCAATGTGGATGCAAAGTTGCTGGCAAAAGTGCTGGCCACGAGGATCGAGGACTGTGTCCCGGGGGTAATCCACGAGGACCAGACGGGATTTGTAAAGGGCAGGCAACTAAACACCAATGTGCGGCGGCTCTTAAACGTGATAATGATGCCGTCGGAGGAGGGAGAGGCGGAGATAGTGGCAGCTATGGACGCGGAGAAGGCCTTTGACCGAGTAGAGTGGGAGTACCTCTGGGAGGTGCTGCGTAGGTTTGGGTTCGGTGTAGGGTTTATCAATTGGGTCAAGCTCCTTTACAGAGCCCCGATGGCGAGTGTAGTGACGAACCGGCGGAGGTCGGAGTACTTTCGACTGTACCGAGGGACGAGGCAGGGGTGCCCCCTGACCCCCTGTTGTTCGCATTGGCGATCGAACCATTGGCCATGTCATTGAGGGAGTCTAATAAATGGAGGGGGGTGGTCCGAGGGGGAGAAGAGCATCGGGTGTCGCTATATGCGGATGACCTGTTGCTGTACGTGACGGATCCAATGGAGGGGGATGGTGGAGGTCATGCAGACTCTAAGGGAGTTTGGGGAGTTTTCGGGCTATAAGCTCAATGTAGGGAAGAGTGAGCTCTTTGTATTACAGGCGGGGGACCAAGAAAGAGGGATAGGGGACCTACCGCTGAGGAGGGCGGAGGGGAGCTTTCGGTATCTGGGGATCCAGATAGCCAGGAGTTGGGGGACCCTACATAAACTGAATCTGACGAGGTTGGTGGAGCAAATGGACATGTTACCGCTCTCGCTGGCGAGTAGAGTGCAGTCGGTCAAAATGGTGGTCCTTCAAGGTTTCTGTTTGTGTTTCAGTGCCTTCCCATCGTGATCACGAAGGCCTTTTTTAAGAGAGTAGGCGGGAGTATTATGGAGTTTGTGTGGGCGAATAAGACCCCGAGAGTAAGGAGAGGGTTCCTGGAACACAGTAGGGACCGAGGAGGGTTGGCGCTGCCAAATCTGGGGAGCTACTACTGGGCAGCAAATGTGGCGATGATCCGCAAGTGGGTTATGGAGGGAGAGGGGGCGGCATGGAAGAGGATGGAGATGGCGTCCTGTAAAGGAACGAGCTTGGGGGCGTCGGTGACGGCACCGCTGCCGCTCTCGTCGACAAAGTATACCACGAGCCCGGTGGTGGCGGCAACGCTAAGGATCTGGGGCCAGTGGAGACGGCACCGGGGTGCAATGGGAGCATCGGTGTGGTCCCCCATCAGGGGTAACCACCGGTTTGTCCCGGGGAAGATGGACGGGGGGTTCCAGAGCTGGCATCAGGCGGGGATTGGAAGAACGGGGGACCTGTTCATCGACGGGACGTTTGCGAGCCGAGGGGCACTGGAGGAGAAGTTCGAGTTACCCCCAGGAAATGCCTTTAGATATATGCAGGTGAGGACTTTTGTGAGGCGACAGGTGAGGGAATTCCCGTTGCTCCCGGCACAAGAAGTTCAAGATAGGGTGATCTCGGGTGTATGGGTCAGGGAGGGCAAGGTGTCGGAAATACACCGGGAGTTGAAAGAGGGGGAAGCGCTGGTAGAAGAGTTGAAGGGTAAATGGGAGGAGGAGCTGGGGGAGGAGATAGAGGAAGGTCTGTGGGCTGATGCCCTAGGTAGGGTTAATTCCTCCTCCTCATGTGCCAGGTTCAGCCTGATACAATTTAAGGTGGTCCACAGAGCGCACTTGACGGGGGCGAGGTTGAGTAGGTTCTTTGGGGTAGAGGACAGATGTGGAAGGTGCTCAGGGAGCCCGGCGAACCATGTCCATATGTTTTGGTCATGCCCGGCACTGGAGGGGTTCTGGAGAGGAGTGGCGGGAGCAATATCTCAGGTGGTGAAAGTCCGGGTCAAGCCAAGCTGGGGGCTAGCAATATTTGGAGTAGTGGACAAACCGGGAGTGCAGGAGGCGAAAGAGGCCGGCATTCTGGCCTTTGCGTCCCTAGTAGCCCGGCGAAGGATCTTGCTAATGTGGAAGTAGGCGAAGCCCCCCAGCCTGGAGGCCTGGATAAATGATATGGCTGGGTTCATAAAGTTGGAGAGGATTAAGTTCGCCTTGAGGGAGTCTGCGCAAGGGTTCTACAGGCGGTGGCAACTATTCCTAGACTATCTCGCGGAGCGTTAGAGGAAGGTTGGTCAGCAGCAGCAGCAACCTTGGGGGGGGGGGGGGGGGGGGGGGGGGGATTGCCTGGGAGGGTGGATGAGCAAGAGATAACATGAAGGGTTGGGGAAACTGGCACGTACGGGTGAGGGCCAGTGTACAAAGCTGTGTAAATATATCATTTTGCCATGTATATATCTTGCTCTGCGCGATTTCTCGTTTTTTTTTTGTTACGGGGGGGGGGGGGGGGGGGTATTGTTTGTAAGGGAGAAAAATTGTGTTGAAAAACTTTAATGAATATATTTTTTTTAAAAAAGAATTCCTGCCTCACAGCTCCGGGACCCGGGTTCAACTCCGACCTCAGGTGACTGTATGTGAAGTTTACACGTTCGCCCCATGTCTGCGTGGGTTTCCTCCCACAGTCCAAAGATGTGCAGGTTCGGTGGATTGGTTATGCTAAATTGCCCCTTAGTGTCTAAAGGGTTAGATGGGGTCACTGGGTGGACAGAGTGGAGGTGTGGGCTTAAATAGGGTGCTCTTTCCAAGGGTTGGTGATTCATTTGTGGTTAGGTAACCCCGGACCAGCTGTCAGGCCTGTCGAAACTATCAACATCCACTGCGATGAATGTTCCATGCTGCAGCGCTCCAGGTTTTACAAACAAAAAGACATGGCAAGCCTCCATGAGGTGGCTTTAGGGGTAGTATCTTTCAGAACATAAATTTACTATTCATACAGACAGAGGTGAGAAATGGGTTTGGAATCAGATGTAATTTAAACAGAAAGCACTCTTCTGATTTTTTTTCTACTAAGATTGAGAAATAAAGCTTAGGAGTTAAGAAAATGAGGGTATCTTTCCTCAGTGTTATGGTGAATTGTTTACAATTACTTACAAATGTTAAATTAGGGTACAGTAGAAGTATTATTTTAAAATTTTATTTCAGGCCGATGTTTGAATTTCTCACTTTATTTGACTGTAAAAACAGGAACTCTTGCTTTTTTGAATGAAATGGATAAAGTTTTTTTTTTAAATTTGAGTGACGATGTACCAAATATTATAATAATTAAAATTATATTCTTCAAATAGATTATTAGCAAACATTGTGACATAGTAATTGCAGCAGAACATCTGGTGAACATGAACCAAATGACAATGAAAATTTATTACCAGTTATTTCTATTATTGAAGACACCAATGAACACTTTCAGTTTGGTTACAGCACCTCCACTCAGTTAACCTACACTGCTACTATAGGGACAACTGACAAGCAACCAGAAAATTACCAAGTATTGAGAAGACTATTTAAATCCCACTTAGAACAAAAACTTCACCGTGTGGAAATGTCCATTAACAAGATCATTAAATACATGATGATTTAAATTTGTCTACGAAATTAAACTGCATTTAAAATGGAAATGTTCCTCGTTAATCCATGCTTTTTGAGATCATAAATTGAACTGAAAGCCACTCACCTATCATCAAGTTCCACTCTTTTCATGCTGTGCAGGTGTAGAACAGCCAGTATTATCGCCACCAAGAATATGACGGCACAACAAACTCCAACACTGATATAGAACACACGGGTGGAGGTAGTGGGTGCCGTGTGTACAGCATCAACTGTTAGGAAGTCAAGCACAAAAGATGGAATATGAAACTATCACCATTCATACAAAGAGATAGATAGATTTGTAACGGCTAAGTCCAATAAAATTAACTGATATTTTTAAGGAATTAACTGAAGTAAACGGGAATATCGAAGGATGAGGTTATTTGGACTTCCAGGAGATATTCAAAAAAGTTCCACATTAGAGACTGTGGCTAACTGTTAGTAGTTTTTCCCTTTAATTTCCCTTTGTTCGCATTTATTTTATCATTTTTTGTCCAAGGACTCATAATGAGAATGTAATCCCAACCATGGACAGCCGGTAGCATTGTGGTTCGCACAATTGCTTCACAGCTCCAGGGTCCCAGGTTCGATTCCCGGCTTGGGTCACTGTCTGTGTGGAGTCTCCCGGTGTGTGCGTTGGTTTCCTCCGGGTGCTCCGGTTTCCTCCCACAGTCCAAAGATGTGCAGGTTAGGTGGATTGGCCATGATAAATTGCCCTGAGTGTCCAAAATTGTCCTTAGTGTTGGGTGGGGTTCGAGTTATGGGGATAGGGTGGAGGTGTGGACCTTGCGTAGGGTGCTCTTTCCAAGAGCCGGTGCAGACTCAATGGGCTGAATGGCCTCCTTCTGCACTGTAAAGTCTATGATTCTATGATACGACTAAATTGCCCTTGGTGTCCAAAAAGGTTAAGTGGGGGTTGCGGGGATAGTGTAGATACGTGGGCTTGAGTGGGTTGCTCTTTGTAAGGGCCGGTGCAGACTCGATGGGCCAAATGGCCTCCTTCTGCACTGTAAATTCTATGATTCTATATCAACACTATAAGCACCTGCTCCCCCACCGCTGCGCTTCCGTGAACTAGCCCACCCCCAGATCACCTGGCAGCCCCTGTCCATGGCGCCTAACATCCTACCCCCCCTACACTGATTCTCTCCCCAACAGTCTCCTGGTGCAAACAACAACATCAAAATTTAAAGACCAAAAGCGATGGGAACAAACCTCCACAGAAAAACAAAAGATAATGGCCCACAGAGGGAAAAAAAACCTCCTCCAAAGTTCAATGTACTCCTTCTCCAGCTAGTCCATTGTCTCTCAATCTTCATCACTTCCTCCGGCATCACAAAATAATACTCTCGACTTTTGTAAGTTACCCAGAGGTGAGCCAGGTACAGTATTTCAAACTTCACCCATTTCTTAAAGAGGGCAGCCTTCACTTTAAAGCCCGCTCTCCTCTTGGCCAGCTCCTCACCCAGGTTCTGGAACACTCAAAACTTTGCTGCCCTCGCAGGTACACTGCCTCGTCTGCCTAGTCCACTTCAGGATCCGCTCCTTGTCCAGAAACCAGTTCAACCGCACCACCTTCATCCTCAGCGGCTTGTTGCCCTGCAGCTTGCTCATCAGCGCAC
This sequence comes from Scyliorhinus torazame, assembly GCF_047496885.1. Classification (NCBI taxonomy): domain Eukaryota; kingdom Metazoa; phylum Chordata; class Chondrichthyes; order Carcharhiniformes; family Scyliorhinidae; genus Scyliorhinus; species Scyliorhinus torazame. The sequence goes on from NC_092720.1 coordinate 151,710,825, forward strand.
TGTACGCCCGGTCCACCTCCAGCAGCCATTCGAAGACCCCCTTTCCCAGCAACTTGTCCAACATCTTCGCCGCATACGATCCAGTGTCCGCTGCATCAATAACCTCTGGCAACTCCACAATCCTCAGATTCTTCTCCCGGAGCAGTTCTCCAGATCCTCCACCTTCTCCGGAAGCTGCTTGTGGGTATCTCGCATCACTCCCATCTCGGCTGCCAACGAAGTAAGCTGCTGCTCATGCTCACTCACCGTCTCCTCCACCTTTTGGATCACCTGGCTTTGAGACTCCAACCTCATCTCCACGCGGTCGATCCCCATTTTAAGCAGATCCACCGTCCTCACTAGGTCTTCCAGAGACTCTTTCCTCTACTGGGTGAACTTCTCGTTCAAGAAGTCCACAGCTGTTCCATAGACCACCGCCATTTTCCCATGTGTCCCAGAAAAAGTTTCTCGCTTCTTTTGCCTAAACTGACTTCTGGTCCTCAAATCCATCCACTGGTGGAAAAAACCTTCCTCCATCACCCCTGCTTCTTTTTACACCAAAACATTCATAGATTACATAGAACATACAGTGCCGAAGGAGGCCATTCGGCCCATCGAGTCTGCGCCGACCCACATTAATCCCTCACTTCCACCTTATCCCCGCAACCCAATAACCCCTCCCAACCCTTATGGACACTACGGGTAATTTAGCATGGCCAATCCACCTAACCTGCACGTCTTTGGACTGTGGGAGGAAACCGGAGCACCCGGAGGAAACCCACGCGGACACGGGGAGAACGTGCAAACTCCGCACAGACAGTGACCCAGCGGGGAATCGAACCTGGGACCCTGGCGCTGTGAAGCCACAGTGCTAATCACTTGTGCTACCGTGCTGCCCAATTCGCTCGTTAATTGGGGAAAAGATCCAAAAACAGACTGTCACAAGTGGGAGCTACCAAATGTGCGACCACTCACACCATGGTCGCCACCAGACGTCCGTCTAAATACTTCTTAAGAGACAAAATTGTACCCGCCTCTACTACTGCGCCTTGCAGTTCGTTCCAGAAACTTAAGATCTTGTATGTGAAAAAATTGCCCTTCTGAATCCTCTCCCCTCTCACCTAAAACCTATAGCCCTCTAGTTTTAGATTCCCCTACCTTTGGGAAAAGAGATTGACTTATCAATGCCATTCATTATTTTATAGACCTTTATAAGATCACCGCTAAGCTTCCAAAGCGCCAGGAAAAAAAGTCCCTGAATATCCTGCCTCTCCTATAACTCAAACCATCAAGCCCCGAGCATCCTAGTACAGCTTTCCTGCACTAATATCCTTTCTATAATAGGGTGATCAGAATTGTGCAGGAAGTGTAACCAATGTCAGCTCCTCACAGACCGTGTGGTATCGGTTGGAGCAACAGTTGGATACACTTAGGAGCATGCAGGTGGCGGAAAATGTCATCGATAGGATGGTAAAGACATGGTCACACACAAGGTGCAGGCAGACAGATGGGTGACCGCTAGAAAGGGCAGGCAGGCAGTGCAGGAATCCCCTGTGACTGTCCCACTCTCTAACATATACTGTTTTGGATACTGTTGGGAGAGATGCACTATCAGGGGAAAACCACAACAGCCAGAACAGTAGCATCACAACTGGCTCTGTTGCTCAGCAGGGGAGGGCAAAGTGCAGGACGGTAATAGTTACAGAGGACTCTATAGTAAGGGGCACAGATAGGCGCTTCTGTGGACATGAAAGAGACTCCAGGATGGTATGTTGCCTCTGTGGTGCCAGGGTCAAGGATGTCTCTGAACGAACACAGGACATCCTGAAGGGGGAGGGTGAACAGCCAGAGGTCTTAGTACACACAGGTACTAACGAGAGATGCAGGAAAAGTGATGAGGTCCTGCAGAAGGAGTCCAGGGTGTTAGGCTGTAAATTTAAAGCAGGTCCTCTAGGGTTGTAATCTCAGGATTACTTCCTGTGCCACGTGCCAGTGAGGCTAGAAATAGGAGGATAGTGCAGCTAAACACGTGGCTAAACTGGTGGGGTGGGAGGGAGAGTTTCAGATTTCTGGACCTTTGGGATCTCTTTCGGGGTAGGTGGGACCTGTACAAGAAGGACTTGTATCTAAACTGGAGGGGCACCAATATCCTGGCTGGGAGGTTTACTAGAGCAACTCGGGAGGATTTCAACCAGTATGGCAGGGGATGGGAACCAGAGCGCCAGCTGAGGTGGTGTCTGAAATGATGGAGAAATAGAGAACAAAAATAAGAGAACAACATCATTCTCAGGCAGAACAAAACAGATGACAAGTGTGAGAAGGGAGGTGGACAATGCAGGACTGAGAGTAAATGTGCGCAGCACATGGAAGAAGGTAAATGAGTTTGTTGCGCACATTGAAATTGGCCGGTACGACGTTGTGGGCATCACACAGGCGTGGCTGCAAGGGGATCAGGGCTGGGATCTAAATATGCAAGGATAAGTGTCTTATCGAAAAGACAGGCAGATGGACAAAAGGGGCGGGGTTGCACTGTTAGTGAGGAATGAAGTTGGGCAGCACGGTGGCGCAGTGGCCCTGCAGCCTCACGGCGCCGAGGTCCCAGGTTCGATCCCGGCTCTTGGTCACTGTCCATGTGGAGTTTCCACATTCCCCCGTGACTTAATAGAGGTTTATAAGGTAATGAGGGGGATAGATAGAGTAGACGTTCAGAGACTATTTCCTCGGGTGGATGTAGCTGTTACAAGGGGGCATAACTATAAGATTCAGGGTGGGAGATATAGGAGGGATTGTCCGAGGTAGGTTCTTTACTCAGAGAGGGGTTAGAGTGAGGAATGGACTGCCTGCTGTGATAGTGGAGTCGGACACTTTAGGAACTTTCAAGCTGTTATTGGATAGGCACATGGAGCACACCAGAATGACAGGGAGTGGGATAGCTTGATCTTGGTTTCCGACAATGCTCGGCACAACATCGAGGGCCGAAGGGCCTGTTCTGTGCTGTACTGTTCTATTATCTATTATATTACAATAATCATGGGGGACTTCAATATGCAGGTGGACTGGGAAAATCAGATTGGTAGTGGGTCCCAAGAAAAGGTATTTGTGGAATGTCTAAGAAATATTATTTGGGAGCAGTTTGTGACAGAGCCTACTAGGGAACAGGCAATTCTAGATTTGGTGATGTGCAATGAGGCAGATTTGATTAGGGAACTTAAGGTGAAGGAACTCTTAGGGAACAATAACCACAATATGATAGAATATGCAGCTTGAGAGGGAGAAGCTGCAATCAGATGTTACGGTATAGAAATGAAAAATGAAAATCGCCTATTGTCCCAAGTAGCCTTCAATGAAGTTACTGTGAAAAGCCCCTAGTCGCCACATTCCAGAGCCTGTTCGGGGAGGCTGGTACAGGAATTGAACCGTGCTGCTGGCCTGCCTCAGTCTGCTTTAAAAGCCAGCTATTTAGCCCAGTGTGCTAAACCAGCCCCTGGTATTACAATTAAATAAGGGTAACTGCAAAGGCATGAGGGAGGAGCTGGCCAGAGGTGGTTGGAAATGGAGCCAAGCAGGGAAGACAGTGCAACAGCAATGGCAGGAGCTTTTGGGAGGTTATTCGGGAGGCACAACAGGAATTCATCCAAAGGAGGAGGAAACATGCTATGGGGAGGACAAGGCATCCATGGTTGATGCGGGAAGTCAAGGACAGCATAAAAGAAAAAGAAAAAGCATACAAAGTGGCAAAGATTAGTGGGAAGCCTTTAAAAGCGAGCAGAGGACAACTAAATAAACAATAAGGAGATTAAATATGAGTGCAAGGTAGCTAGGAATATAAATGAAAATAGGAAGTTTGTTTTCAAGATATAAAAGGTAAGAGAGGCAAAAATAGACATTGGACCACTGGAAAATGTGGCTGGAGAAGTAATCATAGGAAACAAGGAAATGGCAGACAAACTGAATAGTACTTTGCATCAGTCTTCACGGTGGATGAATAAGGGTAACTGCAAAGGCATGAGGGAGGAGCTGGCCAAAGGTGGTTGGAAATGGAGCCGAGCAGGGAAGACAGTGCAACAGCAATGGCAGGAGGGATGCAGAATGGCCACCCTTCACGGTGGGATGCCAGTGCTCCAGGAGAATCAGGGGCAGAGGTGAGTGCAGTGACCATCACGAAGGAGAAGTTTCCGGGGGAACTGGAAGGCCTGAAGGTGGATACATCACCTGGACCGGATGGACTACACCCCAGAGTTCTGAAAGAGAGAGCGGAGGAGATTGCGGAGGCATTGGTGGTGAAATTCAGGAAAAGCGGGAGGCAGAGAGGGTCCCAGAGGACTGGAAAGTAGCTCATGTAACACCGCTGTTTAAGAAGGGAGGGAGGGAGGCAGAATATGGGAAATTATACGCCGGTTAGCCTGACTTGGGTCATTAGTAAGATTTTAGATTAATGATGAGAAGTGCATGATAAATTAGGACTGAGTCAGCACGGCTTCGTCAAGGGGAGGCCATGTCTGACAAATCTGTTCAAAGTTCTTTGAGGAAGGAACAAGAAAGACAAAGGAGTACCAGTGAACGTGATTCATTTAGATTTCTAGAAGGCCATTGACATGGTGCTGCACGGGAAGCACAGGGGGCAGCATGATCGCACAGTGGGTAGCACTGTTGCTTCACAGTTCCAGGCTCCCAGGTTCGATTCCCGGCTTGGGTCAGTGTGTGTGTGGAGTCCGCACGTACTCTCAGTGTCTGCGTGGGTTTCCTCCGGGTACTCCAGCTTCCTCCCACAAGGCCCGAAAGACGTGCTGTTAGGTAATTTTGGCATTCTGAATTCTCCCTCTGTGTGCCGGAACAGGCAACTAGGGGATTTTCACAGTAACTTCATTGCAGTGTTCATGTAAGCCTACTTGCGACAATAAAAATTCTTAAATACGTTAAGAGCCCTGGTGTTAAGGATAAGATCCTGGCATGGATAGAGGATTGGGTGACTGGCAGGAGGCAGAGAGTGGGGATAAAGGCGTCTTTTTCAGGATGGCAGCCGGTTACTAGTGGTGTGCCTCAGGGGTCGGTGCTGGCACCACAACATTTCACAATATACACTTATTATCTGGCAGAAGAAACTGAAGGCACTGTTGCTAAGTTTGCAGGTCTGTGGAGGGAAAGGTAGTATTGAGGAAGCAGGGGGGCTGCAGAAGGGACTTGGACAGGCTAGGAGAGTGGGAAAAGAAGTGGCATAGAACATACAGAGCAGAAGGAGGCCATTCGGCTCATCACGTCTGCACTGACCCACTTAAGCCCTCACTTCCACCCTATCCCGCTAACCCAATAACCCCTCCTAACCTTTTTTGGTCACTAAGGGCAATTTATCATGGCCAATCCACCTAACCTGCACATCTTTGGACTGTGGGAGGAAACCGGAGCACCCGGCGGAAACCCAAGCAGACACGGGGAGAACGTGCAGACTCCGCACAGACAGTGACCCAGCAGGGAATCGAACCTGGGACCCTGGCGCTGTGAAGCCACAGTGCTATCCACTTGTGCTACCGTGCTGCCCATTGGAAAAATGTGAGGTTACGCACTTTGGAAGGAGGAATGGAGGCATAGATTATTTTCTCAATGGGGAAATGCTTAGGAAATCAGAAGCACAAAGGGACTTGGAAGTTATTGTTCAAGATTCTCTTACGGTTCATGTTGGTATCAATGGAAGCATTCATGTCAAGATGACTAGAATACAAGACCAGGGAAGTATTTCTGAGGCTGTATAAGGCTCTGATCAGACCCCATTTGGAGTACTGTGAGCACTTTTGGGGCCCGTATCTAAGGTAGGTTGTGCAGGTCTTGGAAAGGGTTCAGAAGTGGTTCACAAATGATTCCTGGAATGAAGAGCTTGTCGTATGAGGAACGATTGAGGGCTCTGGGTCTATACTCGTTGGGAGTATAGAAGGATGAGGGGGGATCTTATTGAAACTTATAGGATACTGCAAGGTCTGGATAGAGTGGACGTGGAGAGGATGTTGCCACTTGTAGGAAAAACCAGAACCAGAGGATACAATCTCATCGAAAGGGGTTATCCTCAAAACAGAGATGAGGAGGAATTTCTTCAGCCAGTGGGTGGAGAATCTGTCGAACTGTTTGCCGCAGAAGGCTGTGGAGGCCAAATCACTGAGAGTCTTTAAGACAAAGATAGATAGGTTTTTGATTAATAAGTGGATCCGGGGTTATGGGGAGAAGACAGGAGAATGGGGATGAGAATAATATCAACCATGATTGGACGGTGGAGCAGACTCGATGGGCCGAGTGGCCTAATTCTGCTCCGACGTCTTATGGTCTGATGTACACAGTATTCCAAGTGTGGTTTGCAAATGTCTTGTACAACTTGAGCAGGACGTCCCAACTCCTGTATTCAATGTTCTGACCAATGAAACCAAGCATGCGAATGCCTTGTTCACCACCCTGTTCATCTGTGACTCTACTTTCAAAGAGCTATGAACCTGTACTCCGAGATCTCTTCGTTCTATAACTCTTCCTAACACGTTACCATTAACTGAGTATGTTGTGCCCCAATTTGATCTATCAAAACACATCGGCTCACATTTAACAAAATAAAACTCCATCTGCCATTCATTGGCCCACTGGCCCAATTGATCAAGGTCCCGTTGCAATCTCTTTTTTTAAAAAATATTTTATTGAAAATTTTTGGTCAACCAACACAGGACATTGTGCATCCTTTACACAATATTATAACAACACAAATAACAATGACCTATTTTATAAACAGAAAATGAATAAATAATAAATAACAAAAATGAAAACCAACCCTAATTGGCAACTGCCTTATCACAAGTAACACTCTCCAAAAATATAATTTAACAGTCCAATATATAATTATCTGTAGCAACGACCTATACATATTATACAGTATATATTAACAACCCTGAGAGTCCTTCTGGTTCCTCATCCACACCCCTCTCTCCCCCCCCCCCCCCCCCCCTCCCCGGATCCTGGGCTGCTGCTGCTGCCTTCTTTTTTCCATTCCATCTATCTTTCTGCGAGGTATTCGACGAACGGTTGCCACCGCCTGGTGAACCCTTGAGCCGACCCCCTTAGGACGAACTTAATCCGCTCTAGCTTTATAAACCCTGCCATGTCATTTATCCAGGTCTCCACCCCCGGGGGCTTGGCTTCTTTCCACATTAGCAATATCCTACGCCGGGCTACTAGGGACGCAAAGGCCAAAACATCGGCCTCTCTCGCCTCCTGCAGTCCCGGCTCTTGTGCAACCCCAAATATAGCCAACCCCCAGCTTGGTTCGACCTGGACCCCCACTACTTTCGAAAGCACCTTTGTCACCCCCACCCAGAACCCCTGTAGTGCCGGACATGACCAGAACATGTAGGTGTGATTCGCTGGGCTTCTCGAGCATCTCGCACACCAATCCACTACCCCAAAAAATGTACTGAGCCGTGCTCCAGTCATATGCGCCCTGTGTAACACCTTAAATTGAATCAGGCCTGGCACACGAGGACGATGCGTTTACCCTACTTAGGGCATCTGCCCACAGCCCCTCCTCAATCTCCTCCCCCAGCTCTTCTTCCCATTTCCCTTTCAGCTCATCTACCATAATCTCCCCCTCGTCCCTCATTTCCCTATATATATCTGACACCTTACCGTCCCCCACACGTCTTTGAGATTACTCTGTCCTGCACCTCATGCGTCGGGAGCTGCGGGAATTCCCTCACCTGCTGCCTCGCAAAAGCCCTCAGTTGCATATACCGGAATGCATTCCCTTGGGGCAACCCATATTTCTCGGTCAGCGCTCCCAGACTTGCGAACTTCCCATCCACAAACAGATCTTTCAGTTGCGTTACTCCTGCTCTTTGCCATATTCCAAATCCCCCATCCATTCTCCCCGGGGAAAACCTATGGTTGTTTCTTATCGGGGACCCCACCAAGGCTCCCGTCTTTCCCCTATGCCGTCTCCACTGTCACCAAATTTTCAAAGTCGCCACCACCACCGGGCTTGTGGTGTATTTCTTCGGTGAGAACGGCAATGGGGCCGTCACCATAGCTTGTAGGCTAGTCCCCCTACAGGACGCCCTCCCCAATCTCTTCCACGCCGCTCCCTCCTCTTCCCCCATCCACTTACTCACCATTGAGATATTGGAGGCCCAGTAGTACTCACTTAGGCTCGGTAGTGCCAGCCCCCCCCTATCCCTACTACGCTGTAAGAATCCCTTCCTCACTCTCGGGGTCTTCCCGGCCCACACAAAACTCATGATACTCTTTTCGATCCTTTTGAAAAAAACCTTCGTGATCACCACCGGGAGGCACTGAAACACAAAGAGGAATCTCGGGAGGACTACCATTTTAACTGCCTGCACCCTCCCTGCCAGTGACAGGGATACCATGTCCCATCTCTTGAAGTCCTCCTCCATTTGTTCCACCAATCGCGTTAAATTTAACCTATGCAATGTACCCCAACTCTTGGCTATCTGGATCCCCAAGTAACGAAAGTCCCTAGTTACCTTCCTCAGCGGAAAGTCCTCTATTTCTCTGCTCTGCTCCCCTGGATGCACCACAAACAACTCACTTTTCCCCATGTTCAGCTTATATCCTGAGAATTCTCCAAACTCCCAAAGTGTCCGCATTATCTCTGGCATCCCCTCCGCCGGGTCCGCTACATATAACAACAAATCATCCGCATACAGAAATACCCGGTGTTCTTCTCCTCCTCTAAGTACTCCCCTCCACTTCTTGGCACCCCTCAATGCTATTGCCAGGGGCTCAATCGCCAGTGCAAACAGTAATGGGGACAGAGGGCATCCCTGCCTTGTCCCTCTATGGAGCCGAAAGTATGCAGATCCCCGTCCATTCGTGACCACACTCGCCACTGGGGCCCTATACAACAGCTGCACCCATCCAACATACTCATCTCCAAAACCAAATCTCCTCAGCACCTCCCACAAATAATCCCACTCCACTCTATCAAATGCTTTCTCGGCATCCATCGCCACCACTATCTCCTCTTCCCCCTCTGGTGGGGGCATCATCATTACCCCTAGCAGCCTCCGTATATTCGTATTCAGCTGTCTTCCCTTCACAAACCCAGTTTGGTCCTCATGGACCACCCTCGGGACACAATCCTCTATCCTCATTGCCATTACCTTGGCCAGAATCTTAGCGTCTACATTTAGGAGGGAAATAGGTCTATAGGACCCGCTGCGGGTCCTTTTCCTTCTTTAGGAGAAGCAATATCGTTGCCTCAGACATAGTCGGGGGCAGCTGTCCCCTTTCCTTTGCCTCATTAAAGGTCCTCATCAGTAGCGGGGCGAGCAAGTCCACATATTTCCTGTAAAATTCAACTGGGAATCCATCCAGTCCCGGAGCCTTCCCGCCTGCATGCTCCTAATTCCTTTCACTACTTCCTCTATTTCAATCAGTGCTCCCAGTCCCACCCTTTCCTGCTCCTCCACCTTGGGAAATTCCAGCCGGTCCAGAAAGCCCATCATTCTCTCCATCCCATCCGGGGGTTGAGCTTCGTATAATTTTTTATAAAATGCCTTGAACACTCCATTCACTCTCTCCGCTCCCCACTCCATCTCTCCTTCCTCATCCCTCAATCCCCCTATTTCCCTCGCTGCTCCCCTTTTCCTCAATTGGTGGGCCAGCAACCTGCTCGCCTTCTCCCCATATTCGTACTGTACACCCTGTGCCTTCCTCCACTGTGCCTCTGCAGTACCCGTTGTCAGCAAGTCAAATTCAACGTGTAGCCTTTGCCTTTCCCTGTACAGTCCCTCCTCCGGTGCCTCCGCATATTGCCTGTCCACCCTCAGAAGTTCTTGCAGCAACCGCTCCCGTTCCCTACTCTCCTGCTTTCCTTTATGTGCCCTTATTGATATCAGCTCCCCTCTAACCACTGCCTTCAGCGCCTCCCAGACCACTCCCACCTGGACCTCCCCATTGTCATTGAGTTCCAAGTACATTTCAATGCACCCCCTCACCCTTAGACACACCCCCTCATCTGCCATTAGTCCCATGTCCATTCTCCAGGGTGGGCGCCCTTCTGTTTCCTCCCCTATCTCTAAGTCCACCCAATGTGGAGCGTGATCCGAAATGGCTATAGCCGTATCCTCCGTTCCCCTCACCTTCGGGATCAACGCCCTTCCCAAAACAAAAAAGTCTATTCGCGAATAGACTTTGTGGACATAGGAGAAAAACGAAAACTCCTTACTCCTAGGTCTGCTAAATCTCCACGGGTCTACTCCTCCCATCTGCTCCATAAAATCTTTAAGCACCTTGGCTGCTGCCGGCCTCCTTCCAGTCCTGGACCTCGACCTGTCCAGCCCTGGTTCCAACACCGTATTGAAATCTCCCCCCATTACCAACTTTCCCACCTCTAGGTCCGGGATGCGTCCTAGCATACACCTCATAAAATTGGCATCATCCCAGTTCGGGGCATATACGTTTACCAAAACCACCGTCTCCCCCTGTAGTTTGCCACTCACCATCACGTATCTGCCCCCGCTATCCGCCACGAAAGTCTTTGCCCCAAATATTACCCGCTTCCCCACTAATATAGCCACCCCCCTGTTTTTCGCATCTAGCCCCGAATGGAACACCTGCCCCACCCAACCTTTGCGTAGTCTCACCTGGTCTATCAGTTTCAAGTGCGTTTCCTGTAACATAACCACGTCTGCCTTAAGTTTCTTAAGGTGTGCGAGTACCCGTGTCCTCTTTATCGGCCCGTTCAGCCCTCTCACGTTCCACGTGATCAGCCGGGTTGGGGGGCTTTTTACCCCCCCCCTTGTCGATTAGCCATCCCCTTTTTCCAGCTCCTCACCTGGTTCCCACGCAGCTGTGTCCCCCCCCAGGCGGTGCCCCCCCGCCCATCCCACCCCATACCAGCTCCCCCCTCTCCCCAGCAGCAGCAGCCCAATAATTCCCCCCTCCCACCCCCCCCCACTAGATCCCCCACTAGCGTAGTTACACCCCCCGTGTTGCTCCCAGAAGTCAGCAAACTCTGGCCGACCTCGGCTTCCCCCCGTGACCTCGGCTCGCACCGTGCGATGCCCCCTCCTTCCTGCTTCCCTATTCCCGCCATGATTATCATAGCGCGGGAACCGAGCCCGCGCTTCCCCCTTGGCCCCGCCCCCAATGGCCAACGCCCCATCTCTTCCACCTCCTTTCCTCCCCCCACCACCTCCTGTGGAAGAGAGAAAAGTTACCACATTGCAGGATTAATAACATAAAACTCCTCTTTCCCCCCTTCTTCGCCCCCCATACTCGCCCCACCATTTTGTTTCAAACGTTCTTTTTTTTTTAAATAACCCGCTCATTCCAATTTTTCTTCCACGATAAAAGTCCACGCCTCATCCGCCGTCTCAAAGTAGTGGTGCCTCCCTTGATATGTGACCCACAGTCTTGCCGGTTGCAGCATTCCGAATTTTATCTTCTTTTTGTGAAGCACCGCCTTGGCCCGATTAAAGCTCGCCCTCCTTCTTGCCACCTCCGCACTCCAGTCTTGGTATAGGCGGATCACCGCGTTCTCCCACTTACTGCTCCGAGTTTTCTTTGCCCATCTAAGGACCATCTCTCTGTCCTTAAAACTCCCGTTGCAATCTCATATAACCTTCTTCACTATGCCACCAATCTTGGGTGTCATTTGCAAACTTCCTAACCATGCCTCCTAAATTCTCATCCAAATCATTAATATAAACAAATAGCAGTGGACCCAGCACTGATCCCTGAGGGACACCGTTTGTCACAGGACTCCAGTTTGAAAAACAAGCCTCGTCAAACCAATTTTGTATCCAGTTGGCTACCTCACCCTAGATCCCGTTAGATTTAACCTTATGCAACAACCTACCATGCAGTACCTTGTCAAAGGCCTTGCTAAAGTCCATGTAGACAACGTAATCTACCTTCTTGGTCACCCTTTCAAAAAAAAACTCAATCAAATTCATGAGACATGATTTTCCACTCACAAAGCCATGATGACTGTCTAGGGACAGTCCTTGCCTGTAGATCCTGTCTCTCAGAATACCTTCCAATAGCTTACCCACCAGACGTTGGGCTCACTGGTCTGCAGTTCCCAGGCTTTTCCCTGCGACCCTTCTCAAACAAAGGCACAACATTTACAATTCTCAAGCACCTCACCTGTGGCTGTCGACGATTCAAATATCTCTGAACAAAAAAAAAGAACAAAGAAAAGTACAACAGGTTTGTTTCAAACACTAGCTAGTGTTTGAAATAAACCTGTTGGGCTTTAACCTGGTGTTGTAAGACTTCTTACTGTGCTCACCCCAGTCCAACGCCGGCATCTCCACACCAAGAAAAGTACAGCACAGGAACAGGCCCTTCGGCCCTCGAAGCACGTGCCGACCATGCTGCCCGACTAAACTACAATCTTCTACACTTCCTGGGTCCGTATCCCTCTATTCCTATCCTAGTCATGTATTTATCAAAATGCCCCTTAAATGTCACTATCGTCCCTGCTTCCACCACCTCCTCCGGCAGCGAGTTCCAGGCACCCACTACCCTGTGTAAAAAAAACTTGCCTCGTACATCGACTCTAAACCTTGCTCCTCGCACCTTAAACCTATGCCCCCTAGTAATTGACCCCTCTACCCGAGGGAAAAGCCTCTGACTATCCACTCTGTCTATGCCCCTCATAATTTTGTAGACCTCTATCAGGTCGCCCCTCAACCTCCATTGTTCCAGTGAGAACAAACTGAGTTTATTCAACCGCTCCTCATAGCTAATGCCCTTCTGCACCCTCTCTAAAGCCTCCACATCCTTCTAGTAGTGTGGTGATCAGAATTGAACACGATACTCCAAGTGTGGCCTAACTAAGGTTCTATACAGCTGGCACATGACTTGACAATTATTATACTCAATGCCCCGGCCAATGAAGGCAAGCATGCCGTATGCCTTCTTGACTACCTTCTCCACCTGTGTTGCCCTTTTCAGTGACCTGTGGACCTGTACTCCTAGATCTCTCTGACTTTCAATACTCTTGAGGGTTCTACCATTCACTGTATATTCCCTACCTGCATTTGACCTTCCAAAATGCATCACCTCACATTTGTCCTGATTAAACTCCATCTGCCATCTCTCCGCCCAAGTCTCCAAACGATCTAAATCCTGCTGTATCCTCTGACAGTCCTCATCTGTATCCGCAATTCCACCAACCTTTGTGTCCTCTGCAAACTTACTAATCAGACCAGTTACATTTTCCTCCAAATCATTTATAAATACTACGAACAGCAAAGGTCCCAGCACTGATCCCTGCGGAACACCACTAGTCACAGCCCTCCAATTAGAAAAGCACCCTTCCATTGCTACTATGACCTAGCCAGTTCTGTATCCACCTTGCCAGCTCACCCCTTTTCCCGTGTGACTTCACCTTTTGTACCAGTCTACCATGAGGGACCTTGTCAAAAGCCTTACTGAAGTCCACATAGACAACATCCACTGCCCTACCTACATCAATTATCTTTGTGACCTCTTCGAAAAACTAGATCAGATTAGTGAGACACGACCTCCCCTTCACAAAACCATGCTGCCTAATACGTCCATTTGCGTCCAAATGGGAGTAGATCCTGGCTCGAAGAATTCTCTCCAGTAATTTCCCTACCACTGACGTAAGGCTCACTGGCCTGTAGTTCCCTGGATTATCCTTGCTACCCTTCTTAAACAAAGGAACGACATTGGCTATTCTCCAGTCCTCCAGGACATCACCTGAAGACAGTGAGGATACAAAGATTTCTGTCAAGGCCTCAGCAATTTCCTCTCTAGCCTCCTTCAGTATTCTGGGGTAGATCCCATCAGGCCCTGAGGGCATATCTACCTTAATATTTTTCAAGACGCGCAACACCTTGTCTTTTTGGATCTCAGTGTGACCCAGGCTATCTACACACCCTTCTCCAGACTCAACATCCACCAATTCCTTCTCTTTGGTGAATACTGATGCAAAGTATTCATTTACTACCTCGTCCATTTCCTCTGGCTCCACACAGATTCCCTTGCCTCTCCTTCAGTGGGCCAGCCCTTTCCCTGGCTACCCTCTTGCTTTTTATGTACGTGTAAAAAGCCTTGGGATTTTCCTTAACCCTATTTGCCAATGACGTTTCGTGACCCCTTCTAGCCCTCCTGACTCCTTGCTTAAGTTCCTTCCTACTTTCCTTATATTCCACACAGGCTTAGTCTGTCCCAGCCTTCTAGCCCTGACAAATGCCTCCTTTTTCTTTTTGACAAGGCCTACAATATATCTCTCACTATCCAAGGTTCCCGAAATTTGCCGTATTTATCCTTCTTCCTCACAGGAACATGCCGGTCCTGAATTCCTTTCAACTGACACTTGAAAGCCTCCCACATGTCAGATGTTGATTTACCCTCAAACATCCGCCTGCAATCTATGTTCTTCAGTTCCCGCCTAATATTGTTATAATTACCATTCCCCCAATTTAGCACATTCACCCTAGGACCACACTTATCCTTGTCCACCAGCACTTTAAAACTTACTGAATTGTGGTCACTGTTCCCGAAATCATAGAATTTATAGAATGTACAGTGCAGAAGGAGGCCATTTGGCCCATCGAGTCTGCACCGGCTCTTGGAAAGAGCACCCTACCCAAGGTCCACACCTACACCCTATCCCTATAACCCAGTAACCGCACCCAACACCAAGGGCAATTTTGGACACTAAGGGCAATTTATAATGGCCAATCCACTTAATCTGCACATCTTTGGACTGTGGGAGGAAACCGGAGCACCCGGAGGAAACCCTCGCAGACACGGGGAGGATGTGCAGACTCCGCACAGACAGTGACCCAAGCCGGAATCGAACCTGGGACCCTGGAGCTGTGAAGCAACTGTGTTATCCACAATGCTACCGTGCTCCCCTACTGAAACTTCTACCACCTGGCCGGGCTCATTCCCCAATACCAGGTCCAGTACAGCCCCTTCCCTAGTTGGACTCTGCTAGGGGACCCACAATTTCCTCCCTAGCCTCCCACAAAGTCTGGGATACATTTAATCAGATCCCGGGGATTTATCTACCTTGATGCACTTTAAGACTTCCAGCACTTCTTGCTAAGTAATATGCACACTCCAAATTCCCAAACATCCATGCCTTTCTTAACAGTACATACCGATGAGAAATATTAATTTAGGATATCACCTATCTCTTGTGGATCCGCACCTAGGTGACCTTGTATATCCTCAAGAGGCCCTACTCTCTCCTGAAGTTAATCTTTTGCTCTTTATATATTTGTAAAAACTCTTCGGATTCTCCTTTGCCTTATCTGCCAAAGTAATCTCACGTCCCCCTTTTACCCTCCTGATTTCCCTCTCTTTCCTCCTGTTCTATCTTTCCTGAAGCATCTATACCCCGAAACATTGAGCTGCCAGTCCCGCCCCTCCCTTAGCCATGTTTCAGTAAAAGCTATAATATCCCAGTCCCATGTACCCATCCATACACTGAGTTAATTTGCCTTGCCCATCTGGCCTTTTGCATTGAAATAAATGCAATTTAATCCAGACTTCCCTTGCTCTCTGCCATGCTTTCTCAGACCATCTATCTGGCCATGTTTTGTGCACTTTCCCTATGGTTTATTTCTCTGAGCCTTACCGGATCAATTCACTGAGTTCTCCGAAGTCTCTATACTCTGTACTGTGGCCCTTTTTGATTTTGACTTGGGTTTCTCTGCCTTTCACTTTTCCTCCTGCTTTTTGTTTCTGTCCCCATTTTGATTTGCTGACTGCCTGCATTAGTTCCCATCCCCCTGCCACATTAGTTTAAACCCTCCCCAACAGCACTAGCAAACACTCCCCCTAAGGCATTGCTTCCAGTCCTGACTCTGCCCAATCCTGCAATTGTCTACCAAGTGCTTTGCTGTGAAATCTTTCATAATGGCATTTTTACCACTGTCAACGTTTGCTGAATGGTCTATAATTTCATGTCTTTTCTCTACCTCCCTTTTTAAATAGCGGATTGTTCCAGAGTCTACCGAATCTTGGAAGATGACCACCACTGCATCCACTATTTCTTGCGCCACTTCCTTAATTACTCTGGGATGTAGATTATCAGATCCTGGGGATTTATCAGCTTTCAATCCCATCAATTTCCTTCCTAATACTGATTTCTTTCCGTTATTTTCTCTCACTAGGGAACTGTTAAACTCTTTAACCATCTTGGTTGATTGTTGTGCCTTTTTGGTGCCTAATGCGTCCTAAAGATTTGATGGTAGTTTTGCCAAACTTATACTATATATTCACAGTGAGGCCTGCCTGTTAAAGCACTTTTAAACCCTACTGGGCTCGATGAACGTATTCTTCCTTGGTAGCAGCTTAAATGAGCAGATTGTCCATGTGGCAAATAATTCCTTCTCTGCCTTTGAGGATGTTGGACATGCGTTGAAAGGTTGCTGGCACAGGGGATATGCCAAAAGGAAGCTGGCCGAAACAAAAGCGACCAGAGTCAACAACTTGGATTCTTGGTCAAGGGGGATCTGCCAAAAATCACTTCCAGCTTCATTTTGGACAACTTTACCATACTGCAATCTACTGACACCATCGGGTGTCTCTCTGAATGGCTTTGCGCATCTGTGTCAGGTCAGCACCGAGCCTGATTTTGCCATGAGGTTTAGGGACTGTAACTAGCCTGGAGAACCACTTTGGAGGCACATGATAGAACTCCTTGATGCAGCATCCTGTCAATTTGCTCTTTGATTTTCTCGATCAGTGAGTGAGGTACTCTCCTTGGGTTAAATAAGAAGACTTGTTTGCTTTTTAAAATGTATTCTTTCAAGGAATGTGGATGTGGCAGGCAAGGCCAGCATTTGTTGCCCATCTCTAATGGCCCTCGAATGGAGTGACTTTTCTTTTTAAAAGAGTCACCAATTTTTGTATCTGCGACGCGATACTCAATTTTGAGCTTTCCTCGGAACAACCTAGAAAATTCACGCCTAAATGTGACTAAGTTTCATTCTTGTTGGCCGTTTATAGAACATCAAGTCCTGAATACTGAGTCACACTGATTGGAGTAATTTCTGATTCTGTAGGATATAAAGAGTTTCATTCATTTATGTCCAAGGGTTGTCATGATGTGACCCATCAACATCTGTGCCTCCTGGCCCTTGTAGCTTTATTTTTGACGGCTGGATCTCAACATCACTAAGTCAATCCAATTTATCTGATAAATTATGAAACCAGCCCCAGTGTCCATTTTAAATTCTGTATCCTTTGACTTCCAACTCGATAGACCAGACATCTTTTACTCCTCCCAGAAAATCTTTCTGTCCTTATTTCCAATTTAGTGTACTGCTGCCGTTGTCATAATGGTTAAAAGTGTGTTACCATCTCGTCCCATATATTGTGCTTTAGACCTACATGATATTAAAATGTCTGGTCTTGCCATAGAGAAAGCATTCAGCTCCCCTTACTGGGCATTCTCTGTGGTGATGTTACTTTTTGGCACCTCATCTGGAATGTTTTAAAATAGGTGAAAAGGTTTCTTCCCTCCCCTTCGGCTTTTGACAGGCTTCTTAGTGGACGGGGCTCTTGACTTTGGGCCTGCATGCACGGTAGCATTGGGCAGCACGGTAGCATTGTGGATAGCACAATTGCTTCACAGCTACAGGGTCCCAGGTTCGATTCCGGCTTGGGTCACTGTCTGTGCGGAGTCTGCACATCCTCCCCGTGTGTGCGTGGGTTTCCTCCGGGTGCTCCGGTTTCCTCCCACAGTCCAAAGATGTGCAGGTTAGGTGGATTGGCCATGATAAATTGCCCTTAGTGTTGGATGGGGTTACTGGGTTATGGGGATAGGGTGGAGGTGTTGACCTTGGGTGGGATGCTCTTTCCAAGAGCCAGTGCAGACTCGATGGGCCGAATGGCCTCCTTCTGCACTGTAAATTCTATGAATGCCGGATCAACCCCTCCGAAGCCTCCCGAAGTACAGCCAATTCTGCTATTGCAGCTCCACCTTGCCTTGCTAACTGTTCAATCTTCTCCAATATTAAATTCTCCTTGGATTGCAAAGGCCCAACAGCGCATCGTCGAGCACACCAACCACATTGCGGCTGCAAATTAACACAACTCATGCTTTAAAGCTCCATAACCGCTACTACTGGCCAGTCAATACAAGTCTTTGAATAATAAAACAAGGGATTCTTCTGGCCTTTGGCTCCTTTGGTTTAATCTCACCCATTCAATGACCATATTCTTCTTATGTCAGAAGTAACTATCGAAAATCCTCATAATCTCCTTCTAGGATGCAGAGGTGTCATGACATCATTAGGAATGGCTCCAATTGCTAACATGGTAGTTTTGTGGCTTTTTTTGCAAGTCCAAAATTGTCCGGTACCTTTTGAATGGTCATCTCCAGACCTCCCATTGTTACAGACCCTGTTGGAAGGGTTGTGTAAGGGATAGTATCTGTTCAATGGCTGCCAACATAATGGGTGGCTCACTGTTCGTACATAGAATCATAGAATTTACAGTGCAGAAGGAGGCCATTCGGACCATCGAGTCTGCACCAGCCCTTGGGACGAGCACCCTCCTTAAGCCCACACCCCCGCCCTATCCCTGTAACCCCACTTCAATTTTGTGGACACTAAGGGCAATTTAGCATGGCCAATCCACCTAACCTGCACATCTTTGGACAATGGAGGAAACCGGAGCACCCGGAGGAAACCCATGCAGACATGGGGAAAACATGCAGACTCCGCACAGACAGTGACCCAAGCTGGAACCGAACCCTGGAGCTGTGAAGCAACAGTGCTATCTAGTGTGCTACCGTGCTGCCCATTGGGCCAAATGCCCTCAGTCTGTGCTGCAGGGATTCTATGGTGTTATGATTATCATTATCTGATTAAACAAACATTTCCCTTTACTCGACAAATAAGGCATACAGTACAAGAGCAAGGGCATGATGCTGAACTTGTAAAAGACATTAGCTCAGCCTCAGCTGAAGTATTATGTACAGTTCTGGGTGCCATAATTTAAGAAGGGGGTGAAGGTATTGGAGAGCTGAAAAGAGACGTGAATGGTTACAGGGACACAGAACTTAAGTTGTGAAAGTAGATGGGAGAGGTTAGGATTGTTTTACTTGAGAGGAGATGTTGATAGCGATGTTCAAAACCATGAGGGGTCTGGACAGAGTAAATAGGGAGAAATTGCTCCCACTCCTGAAAGCAGCAAAGCCGAAACAGCACAGATTCAAACTTGCAAAAGCAATAAAAGAACAATTTCACACACCGAGTGGCAAATGCACTATCTGAGAGCTTGCTGGAGGCCAGCTCAATCGAGGAATTCAACACTGATTTAGACTATTATTTGAAGAGGAAGAGTGTACAAGGTTTATCAGGGGAAGGCAGGAGATTGGCGTTATGCGCAATGCTCATTCAGAGAGTCGGTGCAGACATAATGGGCCAAATGGACTCCTTCTGGGCTGTAACAATTCTGTAATTCTATGAATACAGCCAACCTTCCCAAAGTCATTACTCACATGCAGTTCTTCCATCTTTGCTGCTGTTTTTCCCTGGATAAATGAGCGATTTTTCTTCCTGTTCTGGTTCTGGAGAGATATAAACAAAAGATGTAAGGTAACTTTTTTAAAAATATGAATAGTTATTCGCGCTCAAATATGTTTTGCCTCCAGTATTAGATTGGTAAGTACATGATGAAGTACACACTCCTGGAGTAGCACAGCTAAAAGATTCCAAATCGAAAGAAAACATTTTTCAAACAAATGACTAACAATGCTTTTTATAAGAAAAGTGGACAGATGTAACAGCAGACTTTTATAGCTAGTTAGCCCATCATTTCTGTGCTGGTGTTTTGCCAACACAATTTATTTTCTTTTGCCCTTTCCTGGGTGTCCGCTTGCTGTCCATTCATTCATTTCCCCTGAACTACGTAGCTTGCTTGGCCATTTCAAAAGAGAAATCAAAACTGCTGCGGGTCTGGAGTTACATGGAAGCCACAACAGATTTCCTTCCCTAAAGGGCATTTATGAACCAGATGGGCTTGTATAAAAATCAAAAATGGTTTTGTGTTCATCATTCGACTTGCAATGCCAGATTTTTTTTTATTGAATTTAAATTCCACCATCTGCAGTGGTGAGATTCAAATCCTCATCCCAAGATCATTTCCCTGGGTCGCTGGATTGTCCAGTGACAATAACACTATGCCACCATCTCCTCTCAAATCTCTCCCTCAAATATTCAATAAGCTTTTCCATAAAAACAATGGTAATTGCCTAAACCACTCCATGACTACAGTAAGAAGTCTTGCAACACCAGGTTAAAGTCCAACAGGTTTGTTTCGATGTCACTAGCTTTCGGAGCGCCGCTCCTTCCTCAGGTGAATGAAGAGGTATGTTCCAGAAACATATATATATATATATATATATATATATATAGACAGATTCAAAGATGCCTGACAATGCTTGGAATACGAGCATTAGCAGGTGATTAAATCTTTACAGATCCAGAGATGGGGTAACCCCAGGTTAAAGAGGTGTGAATTGTGTCAAGCCAGGACAGTTGGTAGGATTTCGCAGACCAGATGGTGGCCAGGTCCCGGTTGAGGCCGCACTCATGTGTGCGGAACTTGGCTATAAGTTTCTGCTCGGCAATTCTGCGTTGTCGCGCGTCCTAAAGGCCGCCTTGGAGAACGCTTACCCGGAGATCAGAGGCTGAATGCCCTTGACTGGTGAAGTGTTCCCCGACTGGAAGGGAACATTCCTGCCTGGTGATTGTCGCGCGATGTCCGTTCATTCGTTGTCGCAGCGTCTGCATGGTCTCGCCAATGTACCACGCTTCGGGACATCCTTTCCTGCAGCGTGTGAGGTAGACAACGTTGGCCGAGTCGCACGAGTATGTACCGCGTACCTGGTGGGTGGTGTTCTCACGTGTAATGGTGGTATCCATGTCGATATCATTACACCAGCTCTCGGTGGCCATCAATGACCTTGATCATTCACAGTTAGTTATTGGATGGTGAGGGCAGAAGACTTGGAAGGGGTGAAATGAAAAGAGGTAAAATGAGTGAGCGGTGTTGAGTGGAGTATTCCAGTAATGATATGCATGGTAGCATTCTAATGCGCAGGCATGTGCATGTCAGTGCGTGGGCATGTGCGTGTCAGTCCGTGGGCGTGCGCGCGTCAGTGCGCGGGAATGTGCGCGTATGTGCACTGGTGCGTCAATGCGTGGGCGCATGCATGTCATTGCGCATGCGTGCGCACCAGTGCGGGCGCGTGCCTGTCGGGGTTGCCGAGTGTGTCGGGGCCTGCTTGTCAGGGAGTGCGTGCCGGCACGGGCATGTCGGCAACGGAGTGTCGGTGTCAGCACGTGCGTGTTGGTGTGTGTATCGCTTCGAGTCGCCCGGTGCGTGTCGGCGTAGGTGCGCGCGTGTCCGTGCGCGCGTGTCCGTGCGCGCGTGTCCGTGCGCGCGTGTCCGTGCGCGCGTGTCCGTGCGCGCGTGTCCGTGCGCGCGTGTCCGTGCGCGCGTGTCCGTGCGCGCGTGTCCGTGCGCGCGTGTCCGTGCGCGCGTGTCCGTGCGCGTGTAAGCATGGTGCGTGCTGGAGCGTGTGAGCTGGTGTCGGCGTCGGCCAGTCGGTGTCGCCGCGTGCCTGTCGGCACCTATATGTCGGTGCCAGCACGTACGTGTCAGTGTCGCCGTGTGTATTGCCGCGAGTCACCATGTGTGTGTCGGTGTAGTTCTGTGTGTGTATGTGTGTGTGTGTGTGTGTGTGTGTGTGCGCGTGCGTGCATATCAATGCGCGTGCGTGTGTGAGACAATGCATGCGTGCTCATGCCGGCGCGTGCCTGTCGTTGCGTGCCTGCCGGTGTAGGCGCGTGCGTGTCTGGGCGTGCTTGCCGCAGTGTGCGTGTCAGCTCATGAGTGACGGTGCGTGTATCGGCACGAGTCACCGTGCTCGTGTTGGCGTAGGTACATGCCACGCACCGGTAAGTCTGCTTGCCCATGCATCAGTTATGAGTGCATGTGCACGTTGGTATATGTGTGCGTGTGCTGGTGTATGTGCGTGCAGCGTCTAGAGTGAGACAGTGCGATTCTCTCCATAGCCCTGAGAATTTTTCCTCTTGTAAGTATTTATTCAATTCTCCTTCAATAATTACTACTGAATCTCTTCTATGAGGCTGTGCCTTCCAGATCAGAACAGTGCATTCAGAATATGTATTTTTCTCACACTGCAATTGGTGGAAGAGTCAATTACTAGCAGACATAGGTTTAAGGTGCGAAGGGCAAAGTTTAGAGGAGATGTGCAAGGAAAGTTTTTTTACACAGAGGGTAGTGGGTGCCTGGAACACACTGCCAGGGGAGGTGGTGGAAGCAGGTACAACATTAACGTTTAAGGGGCATCTTGACAAACACATGAATAGGATGGGAATAGATGGATTCGCGGGGTGCATAGGAGTGTAGAAGATATTAGGTTACATGGGCAGCATGGTCGGTTCAAGCTTGGAGGGCCGAAGGGCCTGTTCCTGTGCTGTACTTTTCTTTGTTTGTTCTTTTGCCAAGTATCTTAATTGTGTGTCCACTGGATTTTGACCTTTCATAGAATCATAGAATTTACAGTGCAGGAGGAGGCCATTCGGCCCATCGAGTCTGCACCGGCTCTTGGAAAGAGCACCCTACCCAAGGTCAACACCGCCACCTTATCCCCATACCCAATAACCCCACCCAACACTAAGGGCAATTTTGGACACTAAGGGCAATTTATCATGGCCTATCCACCTAATCTGCACATCTTTGGACTGTGGGAGGAAACCGGAGCACCCGGAGGAACCCCACGCAGACACGGGGAGGATGTGCAGACTCCGCACAGACAGTGACCCAAGCCGTAATCGAACCTGGGACCCTGGAGCTGTGAAGCAATTGTGCTATCCACAAGGCTACCGTGCTGCCCATGGTAAACAGTCTCTAGTTATGTACTCACCAAAACCCTTCAGGATTCTGAGTACCTCTATCAAATCTACATTTTACTGTTCTAAGGAAGATAAATCTCATTTATAGGCTCAGAGTAGCATCTCTATTTTTTTGATGAGTGATTCAGGATCAAACTTTTGTCTTGTTGTTTTCATGTGCGAGGGAAGATCAGCCAGGCTTCCTCACAATATCCAGCAACTTAACATATTGAGACAATAGATAAAGCAAGGTCATGCTCTGTTATGAAGCAGCCCCGCACTATATAAAGCGTTACACGACAACTATATGGGAGCAGAACTGAGGCCATTCAAGGAATTTTTACGAGAAGAATCCAAAATTGCAAATCTAGTCACAAACATTATATTCATCATAAATTCATCTAACTTCACTCTTAAAACTAAAACAACAGTGTTTCAGTAATCGCTTGGGATGGGGTACAAAGGACGGACAAAACACTTGTACATCGCACTCCTTACTTTTGTAGCAGAGTTTCCTCCTCTTGAAGTTCAGGACTGTGATGTTCTTTGAAGAGTGAATCGTCAGGTTAAGCAGCACTTCCATGGTCACCTCGGAATCAAGTTTTCCTGTGCATAAGAGGTCCACTCGAAATACTACAAAAGACCAGGAAACTTGTGAAGCTTTTTGTTAATTTCTGCCTGGCCAAAGACCCAGGGTACAAAACTGCAACTTTAAATATAAATAAACTTCAGTAGTTCAGTTATATGACAACTGCCAATTATGAATTTACTATGTGGACTTCGGCAGCAGATAAAATCTATAAAAAGGAGCGAATGGATAAGACTCCTGAAAATATAGAGAAATCACACAAACTGACATCTTTATAGCTTTTATCCAGCTCGCACAGCTCCCAATGAGATGAGGAGCTGCGTGCAAAAAGTTGTTTCTAGATATACATTTGGATTCACAGTTGCTTCACAAGAATTTTAAATAAATTTTACTGAGGCAGGAGAATAGTTCCAATAGTTTTTACAGCAATACCAGCCAAAAAGCAGGTTAC